>NC_134196.1:7338121-7992609 GCF_964188355.1 Buteo buteo
ATGCTACACTTTATTTCTGTGTTTTCTTAGACCAGTCTTATGTGAGAGAATCCACCCTAACTAATATAAATTGTCCAATAGCTGAATTTAACTCCCAGAGAACTTGCACAGATTAAATTCCCTCTATTAACCACAGCCAACAAACACAATGAAAGGGAATAGAATTAGACCTGTAAAATTGTGTTACTGATCTCTTCTCTCACCTATGACAGATTTATAAAGTTAATGATTTATTTATTTTGCTGTGTGAAGTTTCTGGTTTTGTTTTAAGGTTAATTTCAATAGACTTGAAAGACTTTAAGACATTGATTATTGGGATCTCTGGAGTCCAAGTCATTAGAGAGATTTTCCTTTGCAATTCTTCTTGCTACTGTAACTCAGATTACTGGTGAATGAACACTGCTGAGAATAGTTGGAAAATAACAAAATTAGCTAAATCTTTTTCAACAGTCAAATAATTTGAAATTAAATTTATCTTTCAATGAAATTGCTTCTGCAATCTCTTGCTGCAGGAGTTACTTTGTATGGCTTTTATCTTGTGTTTTCTTTATTTTTCTGTGTTTCAAGGTGATACTTGATCCACTTTAAAGTAACCCTAACAATGGTTTCTCTTACATCTACCTGACGTTTCAAACTGTGTATGAAATCTACTAAACTGGGGAGATATGAAAACATGCCATTGAACTCAACAGGACCTAGTTCATAAGCTACTTACCCACTCAGTGCTGTAGGAGATGGGAGTCACTACCTCTCACAGGGACAAATAGCAGTTTACTAGGACAAAAAAAAAAAACAACTTTGTTGTTTTGGAAATGTTCTGTGTAAAGAAAGATTGTCACTGAAAGCTTACTGACACTTACATAAAGAGATTTCTGGAAGAAATAAAAATTGTGGACAAAATCACAGGTTTTGTTTCAGTGTGAAATATGCTGGTGAGGACATGCTTACAAAACAAGTCAAGCTGTTTAATAAATGTCAGAATAGTAATGCACTGGAGAAATCTTATTTATTATCAAATTCAGTCTTTTACTGTTGTAAAAACTTTTTCCCCCAGGTATATTAAACCTTATTTCATTTATTTCTTTAATAAAGAAATAAATTATATTATTATTACTGTAATAAATTACATCATTAATCTTAAGGTTCTTTATTTTCAGTAAAAGATTCTTGTATGTTCTTTTAAGGTTAATTTTAAAAATTTCAAAATACTTAATGTATATGGACTGAAAAAACATATTTTCTATGTGCGTAATTTTTATTTCCTGTTTTGATTTGCATCGTTTCTTTATATGATATTTTAATATAATTTAATTACCTAACATAGCTAATCAAGAGTGCAGAATCTAGAGACATGTTTCACTTTTGCTGCCTGACAATTAGTTTGATGTAAGATATGTTAGCATTGCTGATGCAACATGGACAACCAATTAACGAGGTGACCTTTTTCTTTCTCTATACAGTTGTCATTCAGCAGTGCATCTCTAATGAGCGTCTTGAGTTCCTGAGAGCCTCTACTAAAAAAGTATTGTCATTTCTGATGAACATACTGATGGCTGAAGTAGAGCTTTTGATAAATGAATACCTTTTATCAGCCTTGCTCTCTGGGACCCATTAGGAAAGGTTTTACATTGTGTATCATTTAGAGAGCTTAAGATGTTGAAACACATTGAAATAAAGATAACGCTGAACTCCAAGCTGAATTATAGGACCACCCTTTTACATATAAAGAGGTCACAAGCAAATAAATAATGTAGCTCTACGTAGCGTTCAGAATGGATTAAGTGTCCATGAAATGTAGTGAATTGACAAAGGTACTAAGTTGCCTCAGCCTACAATAAGTTCAGTATAGAGTGAGATACGGTGTCACTGTGCTTCTCTAAACCCTTTTATCTTAACCACAAAAGGGTGAAAGTCCACTTTTTCTTGGTGTGCACAAGTTGTTTAGGCATGCAAATATATTATAACTACAGCATCTTTCTTTTGGGGATTTCGGAGACCTTGAAGTAACCCTCTTATTTCTGTGAACCACACTAACATTTTCATACACTTGAGATAACATACATGAAAACCAGACAGATTGGTGTTTTGATGCACAAATATCTATCTGCAAGATTTGTTGAGCTACAGTGTGATAGGAAGAGCTGTAAATAATATGTAAAGAATTCAGAGAAGGATTTTTGCCACTTTTTCTGTTTGTATGCAATCTGAGAGTATCCTCTCAGGGTCACAGAGGAGAATCGCATTTAGGAGGAGACTGATGCTCAAAATATAATGAAAATTGGATCACCAGAAGTGACATAGCTTTCACAATGGGGAAGTTATGGGTCAGTTAGAAATAGAAAGTTAAATATTTTGTCTGAGGAGTTTTCACGAAACACAAAAAAGGTATCTCCAAGATAAGTGAAGGATAGAAGATAAAGCTGACCCACAACAGAGTTGGCAAGACAAGTGTATAAAAAGAAAAATGGTAGCGGTCACTGGACAGGTGGCAAATGAGTAAAGTGCTCATGCTGCCTCTCATCTTTCCAGAAGAGTTTTGAGGGAGGAAAAAAAAAGAAAGAAACTGTCTGAGAGGGGAATGATGAAAGACAACTGATATAGATCTTTCCTTAGAGGCCTGACATTAATGAGCCTGTAATGGGCTTATTAGACTACGTTATCTTTTGCTGAACATAAGTAAAGTTAAGCGGTTATGCTAATAAGAAATAGAGTATCAGGACAGATTAGAAAGGGAAGAGTCAAAATTAAAATATGGAACTCTGCATTGCTAGTCAGTTACAAGCAGTCTGACCACAAAACAGGTAGAATTTAGGATTGCTGGACCTTGATATTTTCAGTTACCTAGTTTGAAAACTAAATTATCACCTCTAATATGATGTATTTCTTACAAAGGCACATAATATTAGTTATATATGAGCACACATATTCACATAAACTTACGTGAAACATTTCTATTTTTTATAGTAAACATAAAAGGTTATGACACTCTCTTTAACTGAGGTTTGCCTGTTTATAAGGTTGAGAAACTCTTATGCTTGACATTTGTTCTGGCTCTTGAAGGCAAGCACAACAGCATAAAACAAATAAATGACTTCACTGATATATATCATACGCTGCATGTCACCAAAGTACTCTTTACTGGGTTGGGCAGGGGCTTGGAGGAAGAGTTTTTTGTTTGGTTTACGATTTTGACAATTGGATTAGTTTTACAAAAAGTATGGTCTATCTCTATTCCTGCTCTGTTGCTGTCTGCCAAACCACACATCAACCTCAATAGCTGAAGTTTAAACTAAAATAATGTAATTAAGCTGCAGCAGTTTAGGATGAGGTTTGATTTGGCTACATTTCATCTTTGACAGGTTTCACTCAAAACGTTTTGTGGAGTAGTTGAATTCAGGATAGTATTTTGACAGGCCTCTTCCTGGACCACCTGATACCTTGCTGCAAGTCCCAGTGTTTCTGAGGTCTTGCTTGGAAGAAAGCAAGTGGCAAAGCTATAGCCTGGATCCAGTAGTCATGGAAACATTGAGAACACTGGCTGTAGGCAAGGGATTCCTGAACCTGGCATTCTGTGACTGCTCCCTTGGTAGCATAACACCCTGGGATTCAAGGTCCACAATTTGAGTGACTTGACCATGTTATAGAGCTTCTATGTCTGTTTCATGGAATCACAGAATGGCTGAGGTTGGCAGGGATCTCTGGACATCCTCTAGTTCAACCCTGCTGCTCATATCAGGGTCAGCTAGAGCAGGTCGTTCAGGGCTTCAGATACCAGGTTTCAAATATCTCCAAGGATGGAGACACCACAACCTCTGCAGGCAACCTGGTCCTGTGTTTGACCACCCTCACAGTTAAGCCTCTTCTCACACTTAAATGGAACTTCCTGTATTTCAATTTGTGTCTAATGCTTCTTGTCCTGCCACCAGGTGCCACTGAGGAGAGTCTGCCTCTCTCTTCTTTACACCATCCCATCATGTGTTCATACCTTACTGCTTGGTATGCCTTGGCTAGCACCAGTCTATACAGCAGGAAGAATGATAATCCTTCCAGTGCTTCCTGCTGCAGAGCTATAACTTAAACCTGGAAGACCTGTTGTTTTTGGAAAATCTAGAAGAAAGAACAACTGGAAAATGCTAGGACACTTTTATCATGGGAAGTTTGAGAGGAAAATAATGCTTCATTTAATTTGAACCCAAATCAATCAATTAAAAAGAAATATCTTAAAACCTACAGGTGGATCATAATCTTTACTGGTGTTTTATCTGCACTGGCTAGACCAATCACATTTACACTTTTTTTCCCTCCTCAATGCAGAATTTTGCTTATAATTTTCTTAGACTAGTTTGACTACATTATTAAAGCACAGCTGAAAACTGTATCTGTAAAATCTGAGTTGTCCTTTTCAGTAGCAGGAACTGCTGGTAGCTAATAACTTATTATAATTACATATAGCATGTACATATAATAATCTATTTCAGTAGTTTCTAGGTTTCTCCATAGCTCGCACCTTATAATCTTCACTTTAGGACATTTAACGTGAAGGTTAACAACTGGAGGGTTAGAAACACATCTTTTCCATGATTTGACCCCCAGAGACAGCTCTTCACCTAGTCACAGTTTCATTCTTCTTCAGCTTTGTTTTCCTGAAGAAGTTAATTGACAGTAACCTTTTTAACAGGATTTTTCAGTTTCTGTGACTCATTAGAGAATGAAAGATAGTCCACCTCCCACATTACAACCTTCCATGCCTCCTTGCAACTAGGGTTGTTTGTAGGTCAACAAGAAGGAGAACTGCTTGTTTAAACTGTCAGGTGTATTTCACGTCAGAAGTAGTTTTTTCCCTAACTCTTAGAACAAGAATATACATTAGACTCTGTCACTAACAGTATAGTTTGCTTTCAGAACTGATGTGAAGAAATACCTAAAAAAGTGATTCTTTTTCTGTTATACTTTTCTTGCCTATAGGTCTGAAGGAATCAAAGCAAATTTTACTTCAAGTACAGAAATCAAAACTAGGTAGAAGCATAATACAAATATTGTTTAAGAGCAGAACACTAGATATGCTGTAAACTAATTGGGCTTATGTACCTAGATAATTATCTATAATATATCTATCTATATATAATCTATACTCCACTAAAGCATAATTCATTCACTTTAAAATATCTTAGAGCTCATTTTTTTAAGGTTTCTAATTGTATTCTAAGGTACAAGTTAGTTATAAAGCTTTCCAAAAGAAAACACCTGAATTTTTTGTCATATTTTGAAAGCTGCTTTTTTTACAGTGAATTCTTTGGAGACTTGTAATTAACACAAGAAATTTCATTTAAAGTACAATTAGTTGTACTGGAAACATACATATCATAAACATTGTCCTTTCTGTGATGCTACAGACACTCTACTACTGTGACAGCTCAAGATTAAGTCTGACTTTTCAGAGGTTACAAGCATTTCCAATAAAGTTGTTTGTTTGGGGGAACTCTCATCTGCAAAAGACTGACTCATGCACTGAATGAAACATGTGGAATAAGATTTGTGAATGGAGTAAGAGACAGCTGAGTGTTAACATACTTGACACACAGCTGCAAGAGCCAGTTTGTGTAACAGGGGCACTACATGTTAAGAGCATAGGAGTGTGCTCTAATAGGAAATAAGTATTTAATGATGTAAGGATATGTTGGGATTTTTTTATTCAAATATTTTTCAGCTAATTCTTTTAAAAATATATAATGCCTTTTTTTTTTAACTGCCATTTAGATCTGGGCTTTTTCTTTTCTGATCACTGTAGTCGTTATCTCTACCATTTTGTTTCTAAGACATTAATTAATTTTGGCTTGTTATTTAAGACCACGTTAAGAGTTATATCTGTGTTTGCAAAATGGCTATGCTAATTCAGAGTTAATTCAGAACATTTTGTATTTGAATGCTGATCAGCATGATGTTATATTTTTATTTTACTGCTCTCCTTTCCATTTAATTTTATTGGATATAATTGAAAGTCATAGATATAACATGCTTAACTCCCCAAACTATAGTGAACTTCTGGCATTCAGGAGGTTTTGCTTTGGCAGTGAAAGCATGTGCATTTCTAGAATAGAATTTATCATAGAACACATTTGTTTACATTTGTTAAATGAATATTTATCAAATGTTTTTTCAAACTTGGAATATGTTTACTGCAATATCTTTGGGTCAGTATTAATAATTGTGCCATAGGCCTGTGTATTTCTGAACCAGGTGGCTGGCAATCATGTATAGTGGTCTCCAGATGAGCAGTGGTTCAGTGACAGCAACAAAAAAAATCTCTTGTAATGTGCACACATTACTATGAACAATCCCTGTTTTCTTCTTTGACTTTCTTGTTCATTTCCAAATAGCATTTGAGTATCGAGTATCCTATTCTTAGATGGTCATTCAGTATTAGATAACTAGAATTTGTTTGATACATGGTTGAAAGATGTTGCTAAACAAAGAACATCAGTATTAGCATTATCCTCTCTGCAGTGCTGGTTAAGTTCCTGGTATTGTACATCTCTTGCAAGAGTACACAAACTAGTAGGTGCTGTATCATGTATTTCCCTAAAATACATGTGTCTCTATAGTCAGAATAAACCTATTTCCATGAACTATACTTCATCCTACCAATTCTTTATATATATATACATATATATATATATAAAAAATACTGTGTATAATGTGAATTTCTAACACATATTTTTTCCTAAGGATCTCAAAAAAAAAAAAGTTTAAATTATTTCAGTGGGAGATTCATATTCTTAAATCGAAGTATATGGAGTCGTTCATTTTCCTCAAAGTTTTAGAAATTAAAGGGACACATAGCCAGTTTACCTAAGTTGGCCTGTTATTTTTTTATACAGACATACATACAGAGAGACACATATTTTTAAGAACATGGAGAGTTCTGATTTTAATGTAACTTCAGCCAGAGAAGAACCATGGTTTTACTTCAGTCATAGATCTTGAACTTAATAAAACCTATTGTTTAAGAGGGGGAATCTTTCTTTTATGGATAAACTTGAGTTAGTACTGGTAGATGTATAGGCTCTTTTGAGACAGACTCCCATACTGGTTTTGCTTTGACTTTGTTTTCATTTTGACTGGTTCCATTTTTCCTGTACTTTAACTAAAACAATCCCACAATTGGTTTGCTAATACAACATTGTCTTTATCCTATTACCTGGTGATCTTCATCTGTGCTGTATACTTTGGTAAGAAACCTTTAGAGACTTACATTGTCTGATACTGTCACATGAGCCTATATCTATTAGTTCTAAGACTATTTTCTACATGAAAAGTGATGTTCAGCATCCAACTGGTGAGTGACTGCTGGACAAATCTGACCTGCTGTGTGAGATGCTAACAGTAAGGTGCTATTCAAAAAACATTTAACTAAGCAGGTCAGGAGGAACACCTTATGTAACTCTTGTCACAGAACAGATGAAAGTCTGAAGTTCTTTGCCTCTTAATGGCACCTCTGTTCAGCAAGCTCTACAACAGCGACTGTTTTAGGGATTTTATGCATGTTTAAACAGGAAACAAACAGCTGAATTATGCACACATCCTGTTTCTGTGTTGCAGTAACAAATGATTGCCTTTGATACACATCTTCAGAATCACTTCTTTTGCCCTTTTTTGTGGGAATTTGTTCCTAAATTAGGTGAGTAATTTTACATTCCCCACAAGCTGAAGGAGAGTATAAGAAAGGGCTAAGCACAGGCATACCTAGACAATAATGGTTCTTGCTAATTCATCATGGTATTCAGTAGTGTTCACTCTCTCTCTTCTATGAGACAGAATATCAAATATATAGACTGAGCAAGATAAATGACAGAACTACTGATATTTAACATACCTTTTAGGTTGCTTTATTAAACGTACAGTGAGATTTCTGTGAATTACTCTGTCTGTTGCGTGCAATGGTTAGCCACAACAGGGGGTAAGAACTTGGAACGGTTCAAGTTCTTCTCCAGAATTCTTCTTTGTCTCTTGTGAGAAACTGTGAGAAATCCAAATTCAAAGTACCTGAAACACTCCAGATTTATACATAATTTCTTAATTGTCTTTTACAAGCTTTGCATCATTTTTCTAAAGGTGTCTCTTGTTATGCACAACAAAAATCCTATTCTAGACTTTAAATGCCAATCTAGAGCACTCTCTCGCAGAGAACAGGATACACAGCAGCACTAGAAAATTCAGTGAATTTTGTTCTATTGTTTCCCTCACTGGATTTTGTTTTATTGTTTGGCTGGTAAATTTTTTTGCTCATAAAAATATTTCTAAATCCAACATAAAGGGACATTGCCTCTAAAAATTCTATTAAAAAAAAAAAGTTTTGATATATATTTGGAAGTACATTTTTCTATTAAAATTTGTCAGCATAAAGATTTGCCTAAAGGAAAATGAAAACTGGATGTATCCTATCACTGGGGATAGCAGTCTGAGCTGTAATATTTCAGCTAAACATTTTTGCTTGATTTGAGCTGATAGAAAATAAACACATTTCTGCCTGAATGGCCTGTCATCTCATGGAAAGTTGAATCTTTATTCATTATGCCCCCATTTTTCAATCAAGATACCTTTCAAACTCTGCAGTTTAGGAAACATCTATTAAAGGGAACATGATGGTACTTCATGGGTTCTGTATGACAGTACGTATGTGTTTTGGGTTTGTGTGGTGGGTTTTGGTATGGGCTGAGGGTCGGCAGGGCCGGCTCCTGTCAGAAGCTGCTGGAAGCTTCCCCGGCTCCAGCCGGACCCGCCGCTGGCCCAGGCCGAGCCCCTCAGCGACGGCGGCAGCGCCTCGGGGAGAACGGAGTTAAGAAGGGGCAAAAAAGAGAAAACCCACCTGCTGGAAAACCTGCAGCCGAGAGAGGAGCGGGATGTGAGAGAAACCCCTCTGCGGGTACCGAGGTCAGGGAGGAAGGCGGGGAGGAGGGGATGCCCCCGCAGCCCGCCGTGAGGCGGCAGGCTGTCCCCCCCCAGCCCACGGAGGTCCCTGGTGGAGCAGCTGCCCAGCTGCAGCCTCTGGGGAAGAGCGCGGTGAGGCAGGCTGTCCCCCCCCAGCCCAGGGAGGGGAGCGGGGCAGCGGATGCCCACTTGCCGGCTGTGGAGAAGCCCACTTGCCGGAGCAGGGGGAGGGCTGCCCCCCAGGATGGCCGGGACTCTGAGGGAAAGCCCGCGCTGGAGCAGGCTGGGACGGAAGGACTGCACCCTGTGGAAGGGACCCGCGCTGGAGCAGTCTGTGAGGAACCGCAGCCCGCGGGAAGGACCCAGGCTGGAGAGGTTGGTGGAGGACTGTCTCCCGTGGGGGGGACCCCACGGCGGGGCAGGGGACGAGTGAGGAGCGCTGCCCCTGAGGAGGACGGAGCGGCAGAGACGAGGGGTGTGAGGAACCGACCCCGACCCCCTGCGCCGCCGGAGGGAGAGAGAAGCGGGAGTGGGGTCGAGGCGGGAAGGGGGTGGGGGGGAAGGTGTGCTGCGGGCGGGTCGTACTTCTCATTAGCCTGGTTCGATTTGATTGGTAGGAAATTACATTGGTTTGGTTTCTTCCCCAAGTTGAGCCTGTCTTTTGCCCGTCACCATAATCGGTGAGTGATCCCTCCCTGCCCTTCTCTCGACCCACCAGCGTTGCTTTCTGTTTTCTCCTCCTCATCCCTCAGCCCGGCGGCGGGGGCGAGGAGGGGCATGGAGGAGAGGAGTGAGCAGTGAGCAAGCGGCCCCTTGGTGCTTTGTTACCGGCTGGGTTTAAACCACAACAGTATGGTATGCTCGCGTGACATTTAACTTCAGGTGCCATGTTTTAGTGGAAAGGCAACTGCTAATGGATGAGAAGCAATTAACAGCAGCTTAGTTCGTAACTTTCCATGATTCTTAAATACCTGAGTCCTTCTCTGCTATAGAGCAGAACATTTTCTCCCTAAACAACACCTCAGATTTCAAACTATTTTCGGAAACAAACTAAAAAGAGCAATTCACTGAGAAGGAGCTAGATGCATCTGTAAAGGTCCCTTCCAACACAAACCATTCATAATTCAGACTGATAATTCTATCATTCTCTTATCATTCTAAGTGGACTGCATGCAAGTGTTTGTCGGCTAGACCACTAAAACACTTCATCACATAAAAGAGAAATGGTAATATACAGCCATGCTTCTGCTGTATTCTAGTTTGAAAAAAGGATCATTCGAATTTTGTCTTTTACAGCTTTTACTTTCATATGCATATAGAAATGTCACTGTTCCACTGAAACAATGAGGAGTATGTGTATGAATTCTCCCAGAACGGTCACCACATGTAAGGAATGCAAATTCTGTGGTTCTGCCCCGAGAATATCCATTTACTCTCTGAAAAGTTTTTCTTCTCATGAATTACTCATTCACAGTGTGTGGATCGGCCCGTGTTAGCACCAGGAAAGAGAATGTTAACCTGATCAAGTTTAGCTATTTTGTACACAATAAAATGATTTTGTAAAGTGAACCATTGGGTAAAAAGAGAGAGAAAAAGTATTCTGAAAGATTTACATGGATTTCTTTTCTCTCTGCAGACTTTTTAGTGAAGCAGCTGTATCTTCGATTTCATTGTGTGACCTTGAGACTTCGTGTCAAGCCCTTAAGATAACTGCTAGATTTGGCAAGGTTAAAAGGTAAGTGAAATTTTAAACGTTAAAGCAAATCACTTTAAGAAAGCAGAAACCTCTGTATTTAGTAGGCATTTTTATTAAAATTATGTGTTAAAACATCTGACATCTGCAAGGGGAAGGGAACTTTGTAATCTGTTTTTAACCATAGTGCTTTTTTAAATTTGTTTGTGGTAGTTTTTAAGTTGTAAGTTAAAAAAAAAAACACCTACGGAAAGGAAATAAGAGAAGTGGAATTGCAAACAAATTTGTCTCTATGTGACTTGGGATGATTAAAAGAAGAATTCAAGTTTTCAAATCTACTAGATGTGACAGGAGGGCAAATGAACAGTGGAGTACACTGTATAACTCCAAGAAACGTCCTTCATTTGTGGATTTACAAGTAGGGTGAGTGTAGTTCTCCTTTGATTTTTCGTTTGCTTGTTTGGGGGTTTTTGTTTGTTTTTTTTTTTTCCTAAAGCAGAAAACAAGACTGGCCAACCTTAATTGAAATAATCAAGTGACATGGAAAGAGTTAAATAAAGCACAAGTCTGACAAAGCTGTCATGTCAGGGCTTGGTCATTTACTTGATGCTGGATGTCTTCTGTGAAATAAGCCTCAGTCAAACTAGTGTCATTAAGTATACTGATTTTGCTAGACAGATTAAAGAATATTTATGTAATCAGTCCTTTATACTAAACATAATATGTAAAATGCTTACTTAAAACAATATAAATCAAGAAGATTTAAATGAATGCTATATAAATCAGCATTTCTTTTATCTCTCAGCCATTTTTCATCCTTTAAATATTTGTGGGTCAGATACTGCCTCAAGGAGAAAGAAAGTTCATAAAAAATTTAAAAATCACCATTTTTGTTTCTTGTGAGAGCAATAAGGAGAGCTTTCAGGGCTAGTTATGTACAACATACTCCAAGAAGTATTGTTTATTAAAAGAAGGCTTTTCTTTTGTACGGGGGTCCTCAGTACAAGAAAGACATGGACTTTTTAGAGAGGGTCCAGAGGAGAGCCATGAAAATGGTCAGAGGACTGGAACACCTTTCCTATGAAGAAACGCTGAGAGAGATGGGGTTGGTCAGCCTGGAGAAGAGAATGGTCTGGGCAGACCTTATTGTGGCCTTTCAATATATAAAGAGGGCTTACAAGGAAGATGGAGGAAGACTTTTTACCAAGGCCTGTAGCGACAGGACAAGGCTCAATGATTTTACATTGAAAGAGGATAGGTTTAGATTGGACGTAAGGAAGAAATTTTTCACTGTGCGGGTGGTGGAACATGCTTCCCAGAGAAGTCGTGGATGCCCCATCCCTGGAAATGTTCAAGGTCAGGTTGGATGGGGCTTTGAGCAACCTGATCTAGTGAAAGATATCCCTGACCACAGCAGGTGGGTTGGACTAGATGATCTCCGAAGGTCCCTTCCAACCCAAACCATTCATTCTATGATTCTGTTATGCATCTGTGTGTTTGAAAACACTTGGAAAACATTCCTCATCTTTATACAGAATTCCCAAATCCTCCTGACAGAAACTGCGCCCTTGATTATAGAACAGAAAATGTTTTAAAAATACTGTTCTAAACTATGTAAGCTGTTATTTACAAAATATTTTATCACATTGTTTTGAAGCGAACGCAAAAGTATTTTCCTGAAATGCTGTATCAACATCATGCACACCCCTCCATCTGCTATTCTTATGATTGACTTTGCTGTGCCATTA
This sequence comes from Buteo buteo, assembly GCF_964188355.1. Classification (NCBI taxonomy): domain Eukaryota; kingdom Metazoa; phylum Chordata; class Aves; order Accipitriformes; family Accipitridae; genus Buteo; species Buteo buteo. The sequence continues at coordinate 7,350,491 of NC_134196.1, forward strand.
ATAATGAAATACGCCTTGAATGTCTTTTTCCACTAGCACACAGTGATACCAGAGATCTGTTTTAATCCTTCTACTTTCCTGTTAACTTCTCTTCTAGCATTATCCTCATTTCATACCTGCTTAAATCTATTCTGTTGATCTTTTCCTTAGCGACACAGAAAAATCCAATTTTAGTTCATAACACTAGTAAAATCAATTGTTGAAAACTTTGGTTTTCCCACAGAAAAAATAGTATTTGTAGCAAGCAATACAGGTAATTTTTTAATGAGGTGATGGAGACATGTTTCTGTTCTGTATTCCTCTTCCAAAACCTTTGCTGCCTGTTAGTAGTAGATCATTCTTCAGATAACATGGTTTGCAAATACATTCGTAATACTTTTTATTTAAATTTATTTTCTCCAATAGTTGAATTAAATAAGTCACTGTTAGCAATCTGCTGACACATGGTTGTTTCTAGGCCATTGAATTTCACTTACACTTGACTTACTATTAGTTTATGAATTAAGGTGATTATAATTAAACAGAGAAAATAATTTTCCTGAAATAATTGTCAGTAGAGGAATATTTTGGCAATATCAGTCTTGTACTTATCTGTCAGGAACATGAGACATACTTTTTCAGGTGGTGAATTTTGCTATTCAGTCTTTGTGCTTGAGAAAACTAAATGCAATTCATGCTTTCTCTGGTCACAAGAAGGAACATGACAAGTCTTTATTCTCGGTACCTTCAAATCATGCAATTTTCCTAGTCTCTGACTACACGTGATCTGTTTTATTTATCTGCTGGTATTGTATTGAACTACATTTTGAATAAAATAACGTTGTCTAATGCAACCATAAATTAATCTTTTTTGTTGAGCTTAGGAGTTAAATCCTTAACAAAGTGGATTTGGCATATGAAATCACTTTCTGGTTTCTATTTTGATAGGCTTAGATATAGTTGCTAATAAAATCACCAACACCTATAGCCATGTAATACTGCATACACCAGAGAGAAAGATACACAAAGTGAAAATGTGCCACATATTTTGCTTGATTAGCTATAAACTCTCTGATGCATTTCAGGAGGTGAAAATAGTGTTTCTTGATGTACTTCAGGAATAAATCCTTTATATCTGATTAAAATGCAGATGAGCATCATAAACTATTGTAATTTGAAAGGGTTGATCTCCTGATGTAATCTTCTTCCATCTGCTTCAGGTGTAAAGCTTAGAGGGAATTTGCTACAATTACTGAATGCAATTTGGGTTCAGATGCAATCCCCCAGCCTGAAGGTCCCTATGTGAATGAAAACTCCTTTTTAGTACTTTTGTATTTCTGCTATTTCAAAAAAATCTTGCAACTTTATAATAAAATCATTGTTAGTTATGAGAAATTATGGAACTCCTAGTGAAAATCTGCATGAGAACAAATGGAAAATCTGAATGACTCTCAGGTTAGGATCTAATCTTGCATTTCAAATCTTAGAATACTGATAATGCTAAATCAGTAATTTTTAGCTCTCAGGTGGTTTACTTAATACATAAGGAGAGATATAACAAGCCAGAAGTCAGTGTAAGTAAGTGGCTTAAAGGGTTTTATTTCTCTGTGCTTTGCAGATCATCTCTAGATTTTATCAACTGCTGCCTAGGATCTTGTATTATGGAATTACATTACAAGGGAAGGGAAAGGATCCAAACTCTCTTATATCTGAACTTTGTTGTTTTATTGTAAGGACCTAAGAGTAGCTTGTAGAGACTTCATCACATTAGAAAGATCAATAAATGTGAACTTTAGCAAACCTATACTTACAAATTAGTAGGGGGACACAAATTTCTTGGAGTAAAGGTCACTAGCCAAAAGAAACTAGGAGGTGAAGAGTAGTATTACTAAAAGTGTGTGAGAGAATGGGAAATGTTATCAAAAAGGTCATTTCCTATTTAACAGTTGTTGAATAAACAGAGCAATAGTTACTTTTTTTTAATATTGTATTTTCTTTATTTGGTAGGAAGAATAAGAAAACTGCCATTTTAGTAAAATATTGTACATGGTTTCTGCAAAACAAATAGTCTGCTTTGAAAGCTGGCATGGGATGCAGAGATCAGCAGTGGTTTGACATTGAGAAATTAAGCTCAGTTATTTAGTGGCAGGAAACTGTATTCAATGAGCAGAGAAAAATATATATAGCACTCAGCTTGCAAAGAACAGTATTACTTTGTAGAAGGGTTGCCTGTCAACAGAAGCTTTCTTTATAACTTTTGTTATTGAAAAAAGTCATTGAATATTCCATTCACTCTCTTTTCAGTTGATTTTTTGATAGCCTTAATGTCATTGTATTGTAAACTGATTTCCCCAAAGTGTTCTTTTTTAAAGAACATCTGGATGAGTCCAGATCTGTGAGATTTTTTTTCTATGATCCCTGTAGTTACATGGTCATGTTTATGTCCAGAGCAAGAACTCTTTGTGCTAGAGCACTACGCCCTTGAACACTAAAGTGTTGTGTCTTAGGCTGTTGGACTGGAGATAATGAACATGGAAGAACTGAAAGTAAAAAGTAGACAGTAATGGAAACATTCTTGAGGGTGAAAGAAATTAAAGACTAAGTGATCGTAGAAACTTGATTTTTCAGAAGGGAAGGGAAAGACACCTATGTAGGTGTCAAGGGAAGACACCTATGTAGAAGAAAAAACAAAGATCTAGAAAGTATATTATGATTATTTTTTTTTGTCCTTTAAAAAGGAAGGGAATAGGGTAGGCTTGTTAATTTCTGGGACTATGAGGAAATAACCTGATCTTCCTAGCCTTTAACTATTATGTATGAATGAAAAATGGCAGTGGTTGTACAATTAAGTTAATGGCTGACACTATGTGATAGAAATTACAAAGAAGGGGTGACATGTAATGGGTAAATTGTAACTGAATAATTTCTGATGCATTAGAAAGACTATAGCCTAAATAAGGCTAAGTTTACCAAATTCTGAATATGGTAAAATAACTGCTAGCATAATCGTCTAATAGCAATTTGTTCAGCTTTGTGGTCTGAACAAGAAATAATCTATTTTCAGTTTGCCTCTTGACAACTGTCTCAAATTTTGCTTCCCTGCTCTGTCTTTTAATATCTTTGTCACTTATTATTTTTAATATTCTATGACTGTTACTGTTGGCTGTGTACTCTCAGGTACTGTAAAGCAGACTGAAATTTTTTGGAACTGTCTATTTCCTAGTTCATTGTGTGGAGTTATACAAAGAGGGAAGAAATGAAGATGTTAGAGCTCCTCTTAGGAAAGGTGACTTGCAGATAATCATAAGGTGTTTCTTGCCTGCTGAGGAGACGGGTGCTTTCCTGGTGGTGCATTAGAGAGGTTTCAAAATGTGCAAGAATGAAATAGTCTTTCTCTCTTAGCAAAAAATGCCCCTTAAAGTCTAAAATACTTTTTAAAGTTCTCTTGTTTGTTTTCTCTCTCTTTATCAGTGCCAGCAGTTGCAGATTAGATACCTCTAAAAGCAACAGCATACTAATTGTTCTAAAGTGCTTCTTTTTTCTTGATTTCAATATAGAGTTTCCATTAATATGAAGTATAAAACCAACCTGTACCTACACACAAACATATATATCTATAAAAATAAACAGAAATTACCTGATTGCAGAGCAGTGATATAGCTGAGCAAATCTAACAGCTCACTGGAGATACCAGTCCTTTTTCCTTACTTCCTTCTGTATTCTCAGCTGTATATTACTTATAGCTCTGTTGCACCATAATGTATTCATCTGACCCCTTCATGAATTAATTCAGCCTAGTAAGCTTAGATCATAACATAGGAGAAAAAAAAATAAATCCTGCATACTCCCATTTCAGAGGGGTTACTCTAATGCCAGAAGTGAGGAGGCAACACCATATGGCAGGAGTCAGGGAGGGAGATGGTAATAAAGGTATAAATTACTTATATTCCAATTATAATGCATCTATCTCTGAAATTTATTCTGACTTTCAAAGGACATGTTTTTACTCCATTGTTTTAAAATGAAATGGTATTGACTGTTTCTCCTTACCTGTTGTTTTGTGTATTTAGGGAAAGAATAATGCTGGTATCAAGTATGCTGAAGGAATCTTTTTCAAAAGGCACTATCATATATTTGAGACCTGCATAAATGAAAACTCATTCTTAAGTCATCTTTTAAAATGCAACGTAAATAGTTTGTCTATCTGAAGTTGTAGAATAATACAAAAATTGGGATTTCTGATGATGATTAGGCTTTTATCACTCGTATTTAGATAATGAAAATTTTACGCTCCATTAGCTTACAATTTAGAGCACTCTTTCTTTCTTCCTTTTTCTCCACATGAAAGACGACCATTTACTAAGGTTTCAAATGCAGCCAACTTTAATACAGAACACAATTTAATATTTTTAACACAATAAATATAATGCTCTAAAGGGAGTGATCATTAAAATAAAAACCAAAACTTTACAGTTGTATGAGCTTAGAAGCCAGCAAAAACAAAATGGTAGGGTTATACAGTGAAAAGGGGGAACTTGGGCAGAGAAAGTTTGTTTCAGATTCTTACACCTTCACAAATAAGGTCAGCTTGAATTCAATGAATGTGTGTTTGTATAAGATCTACAAATAAAACAATTCAATAGGAAAGAAAAGCTAAGTTTCTAATGCTTCTGTAATTAAGTGAGTATATTATAGTTTTTAATAAAGTGCTATTACTGTCTACCAGACAGGGAAGAAATAGTTTCACAAAACTTTTGTTTTGTTTTGGTTTTAAATGTCATGAAAATTAGGTTTAATTCTTTGTATGGTTTTAGGTCTCTAATAGGTATTTGTTCTGCCACATGAATTAATATCACATGCTGATATATGACTGAGAGTGATCTGCCAAATACAAGAAAACCTTTAATAGCTTTTCTTCCTGTTTTATGTCGCATAGTTAAAATAAATGCAGTTTAGATTTTGTGAAACATGGTGAATTCAGAGGCCTGGTAATAAAATAATGACAATAAATCACAGAGTGAGACCTCTATAGACAAAATTCTTTATATTGCCCATCATTTCATTTAAGTCAGAAAAGTGTGGGTATCACTGGAAGTAGCACAGTGAGAGTTCTCTGCGGTTTATTCTTGAAATATGCCTGATTAAACAAAATAAGAAATTTGTCAAACAAACCCCTGCCATTTTGCATGAAAATAGAGTTCTGTTATCCAGTAAAATTTGAACTATTTTCAATGTATTAAAGTTTATATTGCTTTAGATTACCTTATTATATTACACTATTCCCAGAATCACTGAATGACAATCACAGAATGGTTGAGGTTGAAAGAGACCTCTGCAGGTTATCTGGTCCAACCCCTCTGCTCAAGCAGGACCACCTGGAGCTGGGTGCCCAGGAACACGTCCAGATAGTTTTTTAATATCTCCAAGGAGAGAGACTCCACAACTGCTCTGGGCTGCCTGTGCCAGTGCTCTGTCACCCTCACATTAACAAAGTGTTTCCTGATGTTCAGATGGAATCTCCTGTGTTTCAGTTTGTGCCCATTGCCTCTGGTCTTGTCGCTGGGCACGACTGAAAAGAGCCCGGCTCTGTCCTCTTCACACCCTCCCTTCAGGTATTGATATAGACTGATAAGATTCACTCTGAGCCTTGCCCTCTCCAGGCTGAACAGTCCTAGCTCTCTAAACCTTTCCTCATAGTAGAGGTGCTCCAGTCCCTTTGTCTTTGTAGGCCTTTGCTGGACTCTTTCCAGTAGCTCCCTGTCTCCCTTGTACTGGATAAAGTACTGCAGGTGTGGTCTCAGCAGCACTTAGTGGAGGGAAAGGGTCCCCTCCTTCGAGCTGCTGGCAATGCTTTGCCTAATGCAGTTCAGGACACCCTTGGCCTTCTTTGTGGCAAAGGCATGTTACTGGCTTATGGTCAACTTGGTGACCACTAGGACCCCCAGCTCCTCTTATGCAAACCTGCTTTCCAGTTGGTCAGTCCCCAGCATATGCTGTGCCTGGGGTTGTTTCTCCCTTTGTACATCCCCTTGAAATTGCCTTTCATGACTTTCCTGTCAGTCAGTTTCTCTCTGGACAGCACAATGACCCTCTGGTACATCAGCCACTCCTCCTGTTTTTGTGTCATCATTAAACTTGCTGAGGGTATCGTGTGCCCCATCACCCAGATCATTAATGGAGACATTGAACTGGATTGGACCCAGAATTGATCCCTGGGGTACACTGCTAGTTATTGGCCTCCAACTAGACATTGTGTGACTGATTAGCACACTCTAGGCCCGGCTTTCAGCCAATTTTCAGTCCACCTCACTGTCTGTTCATCTTGCCCATACTTCATCAGCTTCTCTATAAGGATCTTATAGGAGTCAGTGTCAAAGACCTTACTGAAGTTCACGTAGACAATAGCCACTGCTTTCTGCTCACCTACCAGGGCGGTCATTTCATCATAGAAGATCTATCAAGCATGAATTCTCCTTGGTGAATCCATTCTGACTGCTCCCTATCACCTTCTCATTTATGTGCCTGGAAGTGGTTTCCAGGATTAGTTGTTCCATTACCTTCCCAAGGATTGAGGTGAAGCTGACTGGCCTGTAGTTCCCTGGGCCCTCCTTGCCATTTTTCAAGAAAGGAGTGACATTTGCTTTCCTCCAGTCCTTGGGCAGCTCTCCCAATTACCATGATCATTCAAAGCTCATCGAGGGTGGTCTCACACATCAGCCAGCTCCCTCAGCCCTTATGGGTGCATCCCATCAGGGTCCTTGGATTTATGAATGTCCAGTTTGCTGAAGTACTTGCTGACGTGATTGTCTTCCATCATGAGTACATACTCCTTGCTCCAGACTTCCTACCTCGTCTCTGGGGCTTAGGATTTGTGGGGGGTTGACCTTGACTGGACACCAGGTGCCCACCAAGCCACTCTATCATGCCTCCTTCTCAACTGAACAGGGGAGAAAAAATATAACCAAAGGCTCATGGGTCGAGATGAGGACAGGGAGATAGTCACCAGTTACCATCACAGGCAAACCAGACTCAAGTTGGGGAAATTAATTTAATTTAATTTATTGCCAATTAAAACCAGAGTCGGATAATGAGAAATAAAAACAAATCTAAATCTTCCCCTTTTTCCTCCCTTCCTGGGCTCAGTTTCACTCCCGATTTCTCTACCGTCTCTCCCCGAGCAGCACAGGAGGACAGTGAATGGGGGTTGTGGTCAGCTCATCATGCATTGTCTCTGCTGCTCCTTCCTCCTCATGCTCTTCCCCTGCTCCAGTGTGGGTCCTTTCCGTGGGGCTTCAAGAATGGACTGCCCCAACGTGGGTCACCCATGGGGTCACAGATACTGCAAGAAAGCTGCTCCAGCGTGGGCTCACCACGGGGTCACAGCCTCCTTCAGGATACATCCCCCTGCTCCGGCGTGGGGTCCTCCCCAGGCTGCAGGTGGAGATCTGCTCCACCGTGGTCCTCCCTGGGCTGCAGGGGGACAGCCTGCCTCACCATGCTCTTCCCCATGGGCTGCAGTGGAATCTCTGCTCTGGTGCCTGGAGAATCTCCTCCCCCTCCTTCTTCACTGACCTGCGGGTCTGCAGGGTTGTTTCTCTCACATTTTCTCATTCCTGTCCCCAGATGCTGTTGCACAGCAGTTTTTTCCCCATTGTTAAATATGTTATTACAGAGGCACTACCACTGTCACTGATGGGCTCGGCCTTGTACAGTGGCGGGTCCGTCTTGGAGCTGGCTAGAACTGGCTCTGTTGGACATAGGGGAAGCTTCTGGCATCTTCTCACAGAAGCCACCCCTGCACTCTTGCTACCAAAACCTTGCCACGTAAACCCAATAAGGATTCCTGAATACTAGTCTTGCTAATAAAGGCTGAGGTGAAGAAGGTATTCAGTACTTCAGTCTTTTCTAAGTCCTGTGTCACCAGGTCCCCTGCCCCATTCAGCTGTGGACCCACATTTTCCTAGTTTTCCTTTTGTTACCTATATACTTACAGAAACCCTTCTTGTCTTTGACGTCCCTGGCCAGATTCAATTCCAGGTGGGCTTTGTCTTTCCTAACACCCTCTTTGCATGCTCAGACAATGTCTGTATTCATCCCAGGTTACCTGTCCCTGCTTCCACCTTCTGTATACTTCCTTTTGATGTTTGAGTTTTGTCAGGACCTTCCTGGCATTTTTGCCTGACTTCCTGCTCTTTGGGATACACTGCTCTTGAATATATGACCTTGATTATTAACCAGCATTCTTGGAGCCCTCTTTTCCTCCAGGGCCTTATCCCACAGGACTCTTCCAAGCAGATCCTTGAAGAAGCCAAAGTTTGCTCTCCTGAAGTCCAGGGTTATGATCTTGTTTTTTGCATTGCTGCCACCTCTCAGAATCCTGAACTCCACCATCTCATGGTCACTGTAGCCAAGGCAGCCTTTAATCTTCATATCCCCCATGAGCCCTTCCTTTTTTGTGAGTATGATGTCTAGCAGACCACCTCTCCTCATTGACTCCTCTATCACTTGGATCAGGAATTTGTCATCAGTTCTCTTCAGGAACCTCCAGGATTGCTTATGCCCTGCTGTATTGTCCCTCCAGCAGGTTATCAGGGTGGTTGAAGTCCCCCATGAGGTCCAGGGTCTGTGTATGTGAGGCTGCTCTTATCTGTCTGTAGAGAGACTCATCCACTCATTCTTCCTGGTCAGATGGCCTACAGAAGACACCCACTACAATGTCATCTATACTGGTTTTCTCTTTAATCCTTACCCATAAGCTCTCATTTGGCTCGTCATCCATCCTTAGGCAGAGCTCCATGCACTCCAGCTGTTCTCTCTCATAAAGGGCAACTTCCTCTCCTGGTCTTCCCAGCCTGTTCTTCCCAAAGAGCCTGTATCCCCTCATTGTAACACTCCAGTCATGGGAGCCATCCCACCATGTCTCCATGATCCCAACAAGATTGTAACACTGCAGTGGCACACAGATCTCTTAAGTCCTCATATTTATTTGCCACGCTGTGTGCATTAGCATATATGCGCTTCAGAGAGGCACCTCAACCTGTTGATTTCCCAGAGACAGTCTGGTTGTGTTTTTTTCCGTAATGGTGAATTGTGGGCACTTCCTTGCTTACATGCAAATGCTGCAGGTAACCCCTCTTAAGCTCTATTTTGTTGATTTTACATTCCCTTTCATTCACATCATTCCAGGACCTTTGCTCGTCAATCCTGTCTATCACTCCCTCACAGGGCTGCTAGTAACTGTCTCCTCCCTTCCCCATCATTCCTAGTTTAAAGCTCTCCTTACCTTAAAACATTAAACTGTCTCCAGATACTTTATCACAATATATTGTGTTGTATGAAAAGATAGAAAACAGTCATCAAAACCAGGCGTAGGCCCACATGTTACTGCGATTTGTTACTGAGGCTATTGGTGAGCTCTAGACATATTAGTACAGGGGTTCCAAGAAAACAGCTGTAAATTTCAAACATTTTTGTAAACACTTCCATTGCTTATATGACTGTTGATTTACCTTAAAGCAAATAAACTGTAATCAAAGCAGATTTTAGAACTTGATGTAAAAGAATATAAAATTTAACTCCACCAATCAGAAAAAGGATGTATCATTTGCACAAATTCAGGATCTATAAAATCTTACACGTATAACAATATTTTCTTCTGTATGTCTTTCTTTGAAGCTTCTTTGTCCACCTTTTCTTTCCTTAAAGATCTGATTTCTTTCCAGATGCTATCCCGGTATTGCAGAATAGTTCATTTAAAACCCAGATATTCATATGACACTTGAAAATATTCTTTATAGCACCTAAATACAAATATTTCAAGCTTAAAAGTAGGGAATAGACAAGAAAAAATGCTCAATTTGTGCTCATTAAAACTGGATAGTCTTTAAAAAACGGTCACAAATAATTAAGACAGTAAGAGAAAAGTAATCTAATTGAAGATAAAGGTGATTTACAGATCAATATATTTGTTCTTTAGCACAACATCCCAGCCTGCTAAAAATCAGAGGTTTGCAAAATCTCAACTCCTTAATCCAATTATCTAAAAGACAAGATGATTGAATTAAACTTTGCCAGTTCAATTGTTTATAAGGATGTGCAAAAATACTTTATCAAATCAAGAAATGACTTTTAGGCCAAAAAACCACCAATGAAGTAGATTTAAATTCAGTCATTTGCTTGAAGCTTCACTTCTTCCTCAAAGGAAAAAAAGAAAGAGAGAGAAAAAGAGACAAAAGAAAGATTTTTCTAAACATATACTGAAATTTCCTTTCCCAAGCAATAAATTACCTTTACTTGCTGGATATTTTAAATAAAAGAAGCACTCATAAAATTTTTTTGCCTTCTAGATTTTGGGTTAATCTATTATTCCCTGAAATTCTATTTGACCACCAAAACAGAAATATAAAAAATTTCCCCAGCATGATTAAAACCTATTACATTTCCAGGATTCTATTTCCTTTACACAGTCCTAATAAAAGCATCGTTCACTTCACAAATCTTTCTTATAAGCTACTTTCTTCTCCAATATACATATGTAACTTTCTGCATTTTAAAAAATATGTATGCAAAGAAGATACTGTCTTTTTTTTTATATTCCAGTAATGCTTGTTTTTAATAGGAGATGTTATATCAAGAAGTTTGTAGTTACTGTTTTATATTATTTTATTCCTAACTATATAATGAACAGCATGGGTTACAGTTCATGGCAGAACGTGCACTTTTCACATGAGCATTGCACAACATTTTTATATTAATTCAGACAAAATTCCTCACATACTTTAGCCACAACTTTAGTACATTTATTACTGCCTAAATTATCTGTTCTGGAGCTAAAGGTTACTTTATAATAGGCTTAGCACAAACATACTAAATACAAACCTATTCCTAAAAATGTAATGGTTTCATATTTTCATTGTTCATATAAACAGACAAAAATGTTTGTTTATAGTCCATGTGAATTTTTGTACACAACAGAAAGGGAAGGTACTGTAAAAGTATCAAGTGTCAACATCACATATAATTGCCATTCAGCCCACACTGACAACATACTTAGATCTAAGAACCTGTTGTTATAGTACCAGATGATGTTTATGTAATTACCAGATGTGCCAAGGATTTGCTTTAGAATTAAGACTACAATGTGAAGTCTTTCTTTCCTTGATACATTCAGATTGCATCTTTATTTCAGAGTATCTTGAAGTATAAATGCAACCTTAGATACATCAAAACACAACCCCAAAAATGTTTGTGTAGGCTTAATGAAAAGGAACTATAGCATTATGATTGACTTCAGAATTACTTTTAAAATAAAAGTAAAATGAAAATACCAAATTTTATCCATGTGACAGTAGAAGAATATAAAGTGGAACATTAAAAGATATTGCTAAAGAATAGAAAAAAATCATATCGTCACAATTGAACCGTGGCAACTTTTCAGTCTGGTGTGTATGTGTATGGATGCTTATTTATATATTTTAGATGAAAATTTGTTCAAGGATATAATATTTGATGTTCTTCCCCCTGCGCCTTCCCCCCCTCCAAGGTCAATGATAATATGAGAATAATCCCTTGTTTATCATTTCTACTTTGTTGTTTGAGTATTACAAAGACAATACATGGTTTTAAATTTGGATATAGTCTAGTTAGGTAGCTCACTTGTACAAATAGAATGAGAGTAATAAAAATATAATTCAAGATATATTTTTTTTCTGTGCCTGAAACCTCACTCTAGATCAAGTGGAAGGCTACTATGATAGCAGAGCATACAAATTAAATGTTCAATAAGAAACTGCAAATAACTCCAGGATCGGTCACAAGGCACTGATATTGTTCTTATTCCCTTTATCAGTTGGCAATAATGGCATCATCTAGATGTATATACAGCACCACCCAATCACAAAGGTAACATCACTATGACTTTCCTTTTCCAACTTAATGAACATTTTAAAGGGAAAGTGTAACTGGTGTTGTAATTTCTTAAAATAGAGGTAGTCTACCTTACAGTTGTTTTTCCAGCTTAAACCCTGCATTCGGTCATGGTGATGCTGTAAGAGTTATCTGTGTGAGGAGAGTAGAAGTCCTGTAAGGCCAAGAGTCCCTGGCCTTTCTGGAATGGCTGCTGAAGGACAGTGAAAGTCCTTAGGGCATTCCAGCTGGAACCTGGAAACTGTGTATGATTTCCCCACATAGAGAGGTTTCCAGATCACAAACTCTAGAGCTCCTATTTGCAAGGTGAGGCTTAACTACAATATATAATTATTAGGACTTGCTGAGAGACATGGAGATTTGCATAAATTCTTAATTCTGTGTAGAGTGATTGAGGGGGGTAAGCCATGAACACTTTTGAAGACAATAATCAGAAAGTACAAGTATACTACTAGATACTGGTGTTTAATTTAATTTAATTTTCATTCTCCAAAAGCAATAAAATTGAACAAGAATTTAAATGAGATATCACAGACTGCATGCAGTAGAGGGACTGTCTCAAAAAAGGTTAAGCACAGCACAAGAACCATACTTTAGTCATATTACTGCTTTTTTTTTGGTCCAGATAAACTCTCTCTCACGTAGCTAATACAATATTCTTGACAGTGAACAAATTTTTTAAGTGAAATCTCTGGTAGAAGCCTATGAGTTTCTCTAAGCGCTGCAGAGTTGCTCATAGTATTCAAGCTCTTGGCAGGAGCTACATCCACTGTCCAGGGAGAATGATGCAATTTCTCATGAACTGGAATTTTTACCTGCAACCATCCACTTTATCTGACAAAAGCAAATTAAGATGTCTATATAGATGAAGACATTTACAGTCTAGCTGGCACATTAAAGTATGTAAATATGTTCCTGGTTTACCAATGACTCTGAAAAGCATTTCACAGGATGAAAAATAAATATACACAAACATGTGCATGTATACATAATAGACACACATACATTTATACTGTGAAACAATTTTTTCCAATCTGAAGTTAAATACAGGTTAACCCCCCCCCAATACATATATAAAAAACAAATATATATTAGGTGTATATATATGTATGAAATATAAGTGTGAAAATCTTTACATATATAATCAGAGTAAATGTTAACAGGTAAAGTGAGCAGATGCCTTGAAGCACCAGTGGTTTAGATACCTTACAGTAAGCCTGCTTGCAACTTTAGCTGGACTTTCTGTAACATTTTTGCATTTTTCTTTTCCTTCTTTCTTTTAACATGTCATTAAAACTGAGAATGCCTAAATAATCCAGCTTGCTAGTTAGCGTGTATTTTGTTGCCCCTTCATGTAACAGGGAAGGGAATTCAGCACAAAAGCAGCCTCATAAAAATGCTTCTGGCTGTGGAATAAAATACTTTGAAAAATTAATGTATAAGCAGTTCACTAGAAGAAATTCATAACCTGAAGATAAAGGGAAAAAACATGATGAAAAAAAAGATGCATCCGATTATATATAGACTTATAATCAATGAAAGAATTCTATTAATGAAAAGCCTTACATGAATGAAATAAATGCTTTAAAATCAATAAATCAAAAAAATCTAACTTCCTTTTAAGTATTCGATGTAAACTGACAAGTGTGTTTAGTGAAATGTCAAAAAAAAAAAAGAAGTTAGATGCAAGGGGTTGTCTCCTGTATGGATTTTAGCTAAGAAAAAATTTATAGTTCAGAAACTAGTTACCAGAAAGAAAACCAGTTTCTGATCTAAAGGTCATATCATCACTTTCCAGATACCCATGGAATAATCTGTGTGTGAAGAACTGCCAAAATACTAACTTGAGACAAAATGCATTGTCTTCTGTGCAAATTGTACTGCAATCTGCAAGCTCTGGATCATATTCACAGTAAGAGACGAAACATTTTAGGTAGATCAAGTAAAGAAGAAAGAAAAGAAAAATGAGTATGATTTACTTTCAGAAACTGGTTTTCAGGAGAATCCAGATGAGACTGAAGATTATTTTAAAATACACTCTCACATATCCTTTCAGTCTCATATTTATATATCTAGTTCAGTTATCTAAGAAGCCTTGAAGTGAAGAACTGAGGGATATCCCAGATCTTCCTTACTATAGCTTTTCAATGTATTTAATTGCAACTTTTTCATGTGCTTTTATCCTCTTGCTCTCTATTATGTTTGATTGTCTTTACATAATTATGTGAATTCCTGAAGAAATTTTATGTCTAATGCTAGTTTGCTCTCAGAATATCCTTGTTTTTCGTAACTATATTAGTAGGGAAGTTCTCTGATAAGGTTACCATCTCCTCACTGGCATATAAGTAACATTAAAATTGGAATCATTGACTTCAGTAAGCTGAAAAATGAAAAATAATGCAGCATCAACCAGACAGATTTTCTGAAATAATGTAGTATAATAAAATGTAAACTAGTCCTCAAGGTTATATATTGGAATGAAAAGGAAATGACTGCTTTTTCAGTTGAAGCTTGCAAAAATTGAATGAATACAGTCATGCATTCAGAGAAATACTTCAATAAAACAACAATGAAAAGGAATCATGGAGCTTGTTAGAAAATTCATCCAGACAGAGAGATTGGAAACATCTAAAGTTTTCTCACATAAAAAGTGATCAAAACTTTTAAAGTAAAATACACGGTTCCACCCAGAGTTTAATGTATACACATCGTATGTAGACTGTTATCTATACCCATATGCAGTGTTTGCTTGGGGGAAGCACAAATTTATAGATGAAAAGCATTAATACCCATGAATGTCTTATGCAAAACTTACATCAAAGGTGCAGAGAATCAAACACTAAATAATTTCCCCAGTTCTGTGTGGAAAGTAGAAAATGTCGGTGTGATTAGGAGGAGCTTCTCTTTACCTTTCATATGATTCTTCTTGTTTGATGCATCAAGAAAATGAGAACAAGTTGAAACAGTGGTGAAGTGGAAGCAGAGAAGGGTAGTGGTCTTGTATCTAAAGGAAAATTCATGACTTTATTATTCTGTATAAGCAGAAAACTTAAGTCTGCTAAGTAACTGAGGCCTTATCACAAGCTCAGCATTTTTTTCTCCTTCCAGAGACAATGTTAAACATAAAGAACATACTTCTTTTTAGAAACACCATGCAGATGCACTAGTGTTATCAATTAGAAAATATTATTTTGCCTTTAAAATTAAACAAAAGTCAGTGATGAAGAGTAAATGACTGGTTGGATTTAAAAATATTACCCATATTATGAAGCTCAGGCTAACAACTTAAAAATATTTTCTACTTTGAAAAATATCAAAACCCTTACTACATCAAACAGTGGTAATTTAAGTAGCAGAAAAGAGAGGTTTTAGGGCAGAGAACTAGAGAAGAGAGAAAGAAAGCATCCCATACGTTAGACTGCATGAGACAGTTTCAAAGCTCTGTAACAAAAGCAATGGACTTGTGAAAGAGCAAAAGTAACCTGTTTTCTAAAATAACCTTCGTTGTCTATTTGGCAACTTACTCTGAAGCTCAGGCATTTCACCTGTTTGCTGTCACTGTGAAGTGAACATTCAAATTATTCTTTTCACTTAAGATGCACATGACCTGAAATAACTGAGATGACCTACAACTTTGGAAGTTTTAGTAAGATTTCATTTTAAATGCAGTGGTTCTCATTTCACTACCCTTGTGTTATTTTGACATAGAAGTAAATAGGAACAAGGAAAAACTGAATTCCATCAAGGTATTTCATTAAAACTGAGGCAACTGGAATGTTCCCAAACATCACTTAAATTTTCACATCTCTTTAGAACAGATATGATCCCTTTCTCCCTCTTTTTGGGGAAAAAACCACATTTCACTTCCATTGGAATGTATTTCTATATTATGGTACCGACATATCCGTTGTTTCCCTGATTCCTGAATGGCTGAATGCTTGTCATGTCCTTTGGTTCTGTCTATCATTTTGTCTTCCACTCTTTCTAGCAATCAATCAGATCTGTTTCAGACCTTTGCATTTATATTCTGCATGCTGTTCACCATTAAAATTTCTACAGTTGCTGTGCTGTGGAACCACTGTTATCAATGTAGCTATATTACTTAAAAAGTTACTGCCAATGAAGCAAAAGGAAGAATTACAAATCATGGGCAATGTCAAAGCACACAAAAAAAATTAAATCTTTTCTGGTTTCCTCTGACACACATAGCTCTCAAAAATGTCCTTGATGAAGACACAGACCAATTTCTGAATACCTCTGATACTGAAATCTGTATTCTTCCCTTCAAACTAGTTTAGCAGAAAAATATTTTACTCATCCAAGTCTTACCATTCCTGGCCATTACCTGACCACAAAGTAAAGGTGTATTATTAATACAATAAATTAATGTATATTCTGTCTTAACAGTTATTCAGAGCTTTATTTTAATAAGGGAATGACAGAAATATTCTCAAAAATAAAACGATATCTATTATATGAATTATTTCTTTTCATGCCCAGACCTCTGCATATGAAATTATAATATATATTCTGTAGTCATATATATATATGTGTAACATTAAAATGAGCATGTGCAGACTGATGAACAAGCTGGTGCAAAATCACAAGGCCTCTGAATGATAACTTACAAGTAGTGCCACTTATATGATACCTGTAAAATCAGCTATGTCTTAGTTTAAAAATTGCAAGGCTAGAATTTCAGGGAATTAAAAAGTAAAGTAAAAATTAATTAGCTGCAGTAATGACCTTCAACCTCCTTTTCTTCTAAGGACTAAATACTAAGCATGAAGTCTTTGGGAACATTTTGGAAATAAGTCTCTTGGCATGGTTGATGGGAAGAGTGACAATGAGAAAGAAAAGCATCACTTTCAGAGTTCGTAATATTGACTGAGGATGTGCAACACCCACATTAAAACTTTTCCTTTGTTTTATTCAAAGTGATAAATGTTGTGACATGTGGCCCAGAACATATACCATGTCTCTTATTTCTCCTTAGTAGATTGAATTTCTGTTGCAATCCCCAGCAGATCATCCTTGCCAAAATGAATCAGCCCCTCTAGGTTACTTCTGATATATGAAAACAATTGACTGCATGTTTCTTTCTTGAGACCCAAATACGGAATTCATCACAACAGCGCAAGATGACCAATTATCTCACAGATACAATAAAAACTTGAAAAATAGACTCTGTAAATCAATTCCCACTGAAGGTAAAACTTTTCAGACTGTACTCTTTTCTCAGTTGTGGTACCTGCATTAGAGGAATACATTTGTCATTTAACCTGGGTGCTATCAACAGCTGTTCTGAGAAAAGAAAATATTCCAAATAATTCTAATACACTAGGAAGAAAAATACTACCTCCTGACAGAAAAACAGTTATTAAAATAGTCTTGTACATAAGCATGTTGACTACTAAGTACTTTTCTGCATTTACTGTTTAACATATGATTTTATTGAGTCTTGTTGTCCCAAAGCACCCACAGATTTCTGGTTTTCTCTTGTGAAAAGAGCATGGAAAGATTATCCATTACCCCATACACACACACACACAAAAAGGCATTGTTATTTTTCTCCTTTATCTTTTTTTTTTTTTTTTGTAATGAATATCCATCAGTCTCCTCATATCAATAATCTTGATTTACTGAATTTAGAGTCAGAGCAAAAATATTTCTCACCTTCAAATTTAAACACTTCTATTTCCACTGTTTTCAGTCCCCCACTGACACAGCATGGTATATTTCTTTCACAGCAGATTCTGCAGATGCTCAGATTTTGTGCTTGTGGCTATTTAGTACAGAACCCGATGGGTTGTCTGTTTTGCTTTGGCTCTATTTAACCCATTACTCTTACATGCAAATTAACTGATAATATATGAAAAGAGATTTAACCACAACAGTACAACTCCCTGGTTAAAAATTATTTAATATTATTTAGAAGCTTAGTGTGTTAGGAATTTAATTTTGCATGTATCACTCACTGTAAGAGATGTGTCAGGAAGATTTATCTCTTAATAAACACAAAGAGAATAGATATTGATTTTATTAATCATTTGGATAATTAAATGTGTATTAACAGATATTTCATTGAGAGAATACATTATGAATACTTTCCAGCTATTCTCTTTCCTTCACCCAGTCTAGCTCTCCCAGTTTAGCTACACTAAATGAATAACATTTCCAGAAAATAACAGCTCCTGGATGAGGGTTTCCATCTAGGTAGACAGAGGTTCTGTTTTTCACAATTGCACTTAGGTGACCAACATCTTACTATACAGCCCAACAGCATTACCTGAGTCACCACAAGGTATTTAAAAAAAAAAAAAAAAAGTTGAAATATGGTAATAAAAATTTTTCATTTGGTAAATAAAAGCATAAACATTATTAATGTCAGTACAAGTCCATGATAAGTCAAGTCACAGTAGTTAATAGCAGCTTCGAAAATAAGAACTTGGCCCCACAAATGTCCTGAGCAGGAAGAGAAGTATCCTTGCCCCCATTTAACAATTTATAGACGGCCAGAGAGATTAAGAAGTTGTCCATTACTAAATTACAGATATGTGTAGCCAAACTGAGAAATGAGTGGAGAACCTGACTATCAAATCATCCTCTGCAATACATCTAAGGCTTTTGACACTGTCTCCTGTAAGATCCTCATAGAGAAGCTGATGAAGTACAGTCTGAATGGAAAGATAGCAAGGTGGATGGAAAATTGGCTGAATGGCTGGGCCCAGAGCGTGGTGATCAGTCACACAACATCTAGCTGGTGGCCAGTAACTAACCTGTCCTGCCAGTAACTGACCCCCAGGGTTCAGTACTAGATCCCATCCAGTTCAATGTCTCCATTTACAATCTGGATGATGGTGCAGAGTGTACCCTCAGCAGTTGCAGACACCACCAAACTGGGAGCAGTGACTGATAAACCACAGGGTCATGCTGCCATCCAGAGACACCTCGACAGGCTAGAGAAATGGGCTGACAGAAAACTCATGAAAGGCAGTTTCAACAAGGGGATGTACAAAGTCCTGTGGCTGGGGAGGAACAACCCCATGCACCAGTATATACTGGGGACTGACCAGCTGGAAAGCTGGTCTGCAGAAGAGGGGCTGGGGGTCCTAGTGGTCACCAAGTTGACAGGTGGTTCGAGATGAATCAGTCTCTTACAAAGAGAGATATTGTTTAAGTATCTGAATATCTGAAGGAAGGGTGTAAAGAAGACAGTGACAGGATAGGAGGTAATGGGCATGAACTGGAACACTCGAGGTTCATCTTGAGTATCAGGAACCCTTTTTTACTGTGAGGGTAACTGAGTACTGGCAGAGGTTGCCCAGAGCAGTTGTGGAGTCTCCTTCCTGTCAAAAGTTGTCTGAACATGGTCCTGGGCAACTGGCTCTAGATGGCCATGCTTCAGCAGGGGTCTAGTCCACATGACCTCCAGAGGTCCCTTCCAACCTCAACCAGTCAGTTATTTAGTGATTCTGTGTTTTCAGGAATTTTTACTAAGTGTTCTGCTACAGACTTGTTTTGGAGAAAAATAAGGACTTAATGTTCAGATTCTCCTCTCTACAAGTACAAGGAAATCCTCAATGTCTGTGACCAATGCTGTCTTCTAAGTACTTTCGGTATAGTTTTTGTTATAACTCTGTTGTGGATGAGTGACTTCAGATGCTGTGATATAACAGAACTGATTTAATTTGCCCATTGTGTCCTTCCTGTTCTTGACTTCCCATTCATTCACTTTGGAAAAACGCCACCTCTGGCATTTCTCTTTCTTTAAAAGGTGTCCTGCAAAAGAAAATATCTACAACTGCAAGCAGTCAATGATATGCTAGTGATACCATCCTCTCCTGACGAAGTGTTTACATTTGATCTAACTTAAAATTGCATTAGTTAGAATAATCTTGCAGTTATTTTGGTAAAAAACCCAATACTGGCACAAAATTGAAGGTAATTTTGCTTTAATACTGCCTTCCACAAATCACTGATCCATTATTGTCCTATTGTAAAAATCAATGACCACAGTACCTCTTTAGTCTTCATAACATTCTTATGCTTATTGTTCAAGTACACGACAAAGCTAAAAAAAAGGAAAAAATCTTGGTCTATAAGGCAAAAAATAATTTTGCCTTCAGATGATATATGTGACCTACATTAATTTATGCTATGGCTCCTTTTGGACTATGAATGATCTACCAAAAGGAGCGTGGGGTGATTCAGCAAAAGCTGATTCCAGACTGTTGGAGATCTGTATCTGTTTTGTGCTACACATAGCAAAAGGCTTCCACACTTTATTGTGACACATACTTTGGTTATCTTTTTTGTTATTTTATGTGATTTATACTGAAAGCAAATGTCCAAAAGATTTTCCTCCTGTCTGATAATAAGGGGAGATCTGAACTGTTCTGTATTTACAGAGTAAAAAGAAGGCTAAACTATTTTTTACTTTCTTTTATGCTTCTGGCCACAGCTCATAATACAAACAGGGAATAATTTGGGGGATGTATGGAAAAAAAAAAGATAACTGAAAACACCAGTGTACACCATCCTCTGTTCTACTGAGACATTGATCACTTAGTTGCCTGCACACTGAGAAACTGCTTTTCAAGATTGTAACTTGAAATAGTGTTTACTGGGAGGGTTTTTCCATAACCTTTTGACATTTCACATTTTTTTACAAGCTGCAGCATAAATTTTTGCTTACCATTCCCCTTTATTTCCAATGCATTATTAATGCCAGAATATTGCAATCTGCTCTGTCCCTGTAGCAGAAACAAAAAATACTGTGGCTTCATAAGTAAATAAATCAATATCTGTTCTCTGAAAATAAAATGCAACGTCTCTGAATATTTAAAATTCTTACATAATATGATGTATTTTTTCTTTAACTGATTCTTGCCACTATGAATGACTGTTGATTGTTCCTGTATTAAAATAAAGACAACATTTTAGTGAATAAGAAATTATATGAAAAAAGTTAACTACAGATGGGTTTGCAAGAAAATGTACTAACCTAAAGTGGAATATTCACAAAGGGTTTGTTTATGTATGTATTTGCATTTCTTGATGCCTTAATAGTAACTTCAATGGAAAGCTTCCAAAGGATTAATTGCTTGGTTTTGCACAAGTTCTCTATTTATCATCATTAGCAGGCTTGTTTGAAAGAGTTTTTTCATGGTGTAATGTATCATTTACTGAAATTTCGCTTTCTGGCAAGCTGACAAAAGGAGTATATTAGATGTTATGCTGTCTAATTACATGGCTTGATTTTAGCAATCATTTCCAATTTGTTGGTCTCAAGGCACAGGAAGATAGAGGACTAGAATACTGTAGATCAAATCTTACAACTCTTCCCACCAGAACTATATCTAAGATTGAATAAAACTGTTGGGAGAATGTATTTAGTACAAAACGTGTGCTGAAAATAATTAAGTCATTGGAGAGATTTTCTAGATTGTCCAGAGTGGGGAGGAACTCATTAAAGAAACGAACATACCATAGAATGTTTGCTTTGAATAATAATAGTACAATGTCATAAATTCTAATCTATTCAAAACTGCTATTGAGGGCAACTGAACTGGTCAAAAGTAGATTATTATATTTAGATTATTTTACAGAGTACGTTTCTTACCAATTTTTATAACAAGATTTCAGTGTAAGTAGTAGTAACAATACATTAACTATAAGATATTTAGAGCCAGAAATTAGTATGCAAAACACAATCAGTACACTGATTTTTTTCTTATAATATATGAATGCTAAGACTTTCTTTTATATATGGTGAGAATATTAATTCATACATGAAATCAATGTCTGCCATTTTAATAAACTTCTCATGTTGTAATTTATTAAAATTGCTACTACTTTTAAACCTTTTTGAGGATGTTATAACAAAAAAAGACTAATTTTTAGTTTAATGTGCTTTTCTATAGAGATACTAATTATATCAATGAAAGAATTCTCACTACCAGTTTTTCTAGTGTGGAGACATTAACGAATTAATTAAAAATAATTCAAACATGCAGTTGAAATATCAGTTGCACTATTGTCACTTCAGATTTTTTAAATCTGACAAAAAAGTATGCTTAGCTATTTTCACAAAAATTTACAGTTTAACTAGAATGTAGTGAAGAATTTAAGAGAGTTAATTCTTGTCAAACAAAGAGCAGAAAACTAGGCTTCCTCTTTATTGGATTATTAAGATTTTATTTCTAGCCTTCAGAAACCAGTACTTTAGTTAAACTAATATGACATGTTATCTCATGTTCTCAATCTTGCAAGTACTACTGTTCACCCGAATCATGTCTACACACTTTATGTTAGCACAACTTGTTTCCAAAAGTCTGTTTACGATTAATCACTTTAATTTACCCAAGAGTGGGTTCATCAGCATTTTTCAAATTCCTGTCTTCACTTGAATCACGGTTACTGTTGTTAGAAGGAGAAGAGGAGAGTTTTGGTATCTGAAAGCAAGCTCTGAGGAGAGACAAGGACTATTTAAACTAAAAGGCAGTAATGTCATAGGAAAAAATGGCTACACATTTAGAAGGAAATAGGCCAATTCCTTAGAGAAATGGAATTGTCAAAAATCTTTCTAAAATCAACACTGAAGGCAGCATTCTCACTGAGTTTAACAAGGCAGCAACTGTATGATAATATCAAAAGGATGGCTATAGAATGTCAAAACAGTCTCATTCTCTGCTCTCTACAACATGAGTGTATACTGAGAAGATTATAAAACATTCCAGTTACGCAGTGATACTTATGTAGACTCCATACACAGCATCACAGAATGATTTGGGTTGGAAGGGACCTTCAAAGATCATGTAGTCCATCCCACCTGCCATGGCACCGCGTTGCGTGAGGATGGAGGTAGAGCACAGCCACATAACAGAGCCCACTGTTGCTCCTCTTTCCCACCTGCCTGGGGGCGCACAACTGCACGCCTCCACGCTTGCCTCTTTTCCATCCCAGGAGCTCCAGTGTGCTGAGCTGATGTACCTACAGAATCCTGAAAAACCTGAAAAATAAGACATGAAGGGCAGGTTTCCTGTTTTAAGAAGGAACTTGCATAAGATGTTTCCAATAATACGCCTTGCTGGAGTGGAAATGTCCTGCCATGTGGAAAGAATAATTTTTACTTTTCTTTTTTTTTAAAATACAGGATTTCTGCTTAGAACTGATTACCCACTTGGGGCTACCCACTTGGTGGACTTGGCAGTGTTACGTTTGCAGTTGGACTTGATGATTTTAAGGGTCTTTTCCAACCTCGATGATACTGTGATTCTATGATTCTATGATGTGAAGAACAGACTGTTGCACTTTCTTCCATTGGATATCTAAATCTCCTTAGAATGTTTACATTTGATTTTGATTCTATAAAACTATCTGTGAAGTTCAGTCCCTACTTTTCCACCACTATTACAATTGGAGTTTCAAGGGTCTCTGTCCAATTCTATGGTGTAACACCTATATGTTACAGGAAAAAAAAATATATTCCAGAAAAAGTTTTTTTAAAATATTAATTACTAGCATATGAAAAATTGCTGAAAAAGGTGAAATACTGCTTATATAGAAGTAAACAATGATTTAGTTTTCATATAGAAAAAAACCCAGATCTCTCCAAGTCCTGTACAAATTTCTGTTTCTGCACTGTCAATAATCAGTTGGCCCCAGCAGAAAAAGACCCCCACCAAACAATGCTTGAAATAAGACAAAAAAGATCCATTATTTTTTATTGTGATCCATACCTACAGGGTAATTACTATTACTCATTGTAAGGAGGAGCTTGTCTATATTTTAAGCATTTTAAGCATTAGTTCATCTGCTTGTACCACATATATATTGCTTGCAT
This sequence comes from Buteo buteo, assembly GCF_964188355.1. Lineage (NCBI taxonomy): Eukaryota > Metazoa > Chordata > Aves > Accipitriformes > Accipitridae > Buteo > Buteo buteo. The sequence goes on from NC_134196.1 coordinate 7,374,243, forward strand.
CAGTAAGAGAAAAAACTATTATGGAAAGTGTTTTTAAAGTGCTTCTTTTCAAACCAAGATAGTTTTTTTTTTAAGTTATACAGAGTTAGTGATTGTGTCAAATCAGACTTTGGAAAAGTACATTCAGTAATTGTATGCTATATGGAGCCTAGCTCAATCAGTGTTTCTAAGCTGAATAATTTTTAAGCATTGCTTTTAAGCATTCCTCATCTAGCGCTTCAGTTCAGACTTCTCATAAGCCTCCTTGGTCTAAAAAATGGATAAGCCTGCATCAGTTGACAGAATTGTATAGGTAAGACTAATTTTAGGGCATATAACTAGTTGTGTGGTAGAGAGTAAACTTGCCAATGTTTCCTAAGTTTTACTCTCTGGTAACTTATTGCTCCATTCAGATTTAAAAGATTAGCTACTTCAGTGAATTTCATGTGTAACAAATGTGCCATTTGACTTTTCTATATTTTGGAGGGCCTGCTATATATCATTTACTTTTATGTAAATGTTTTTCTGGTAAGAAAATTTTCAGGCAGTTATTGTGCTTGGTGTTAATACAGACCCAGGGAGTGTTTTTTTAGTGGATCCATTTTCCTCCTCACTTACTGGGTTGCTGTTCATGAAGGGTGGCCTTTGTGCAAGTGAACAGATTCCTTTCGAATGAATGCAGACAGTAAGATCTAATCAGGAGTGTCTCTAATGGGAACAAACGGATCAATGAGTGGGCATAACCTTCCAGAGTGTACTAGCACACATGTGCTAACAGAAAGTTTTGAAAACATCAGACTGTCACCCACACTATGCAGTACCTCTTGTGCTTTACAAAACATGACTCATATATCTTCATATTTGCTGTTGCACCCAGTTTACTTAGTGACTCCTCTCACTCTTTCCTTATCTATCCAGCCTTCCTCTTGTCTCAATACTATTTTTCTTTACATGCCCTACCTTCAGTTGCCCCTTTTTCAGGGAACCAGTTGTCCCTAGTGTCCTGTTTTGGTGTCTCAGAAGATCCAGTGTAGTGCTGCTCAGGACTCCAAGGAAATGACACAGCTGATCAGTCTTTGCCAAAAGAGGGACAAATACTAAAGGCATTGATGTGCAGCTACATTCCTGTTGTTCTCAGAGTATTCCTTACAATGAAAGCACAGATGAGTGCTATTCTATGTGTCCTGACTCCTTGCAGATTATGTGGACATCTGAGCTTATAGCTCCTGAGAAAACTGGGTCCTTGCTGTTCTGGTCTGGATAGAAAGTCTTGTCACATCTTCACAGAGGCTGTGCAGGACGCATCTGGCACACATAATCAAGAAGAAGTTGAGGATGTTGGTGTCTGATCTGTTAATGTGAAGCCATTTTGCCCTCAGGCAATCAAAACCATGTTTTACAGCCATGTGGCATACGAATAATGTCACGACATGGGCTATCATTGGCTGACTGTAGCCACTGATGCTGGAGTATAGTGTCTTCATTGTCACAAGTTGATATCTGAGTCCTGCAAATGTCCCTGTCCTGCTGAGAAAGGTGTCAGCATCCCTTTTGAGGCTGGGGCAGAGTAACAGAACTCAGCTGTTACGCATCCTTCCTGGGAAGCCTCCCAAATGTGGTTTACGCAGTCATGAATATCCTGGAGTAGGCACAACAGTGAAATTTGGAGCTTGTCAACACCACCCACACACCAGGAAAGCACAAGAAGAAAGATTCATATGTTTCCCATATCTGGACGGTCTCATCAATATTTCTCATGTGCATAATGAGGGAGAAAACTTGAAAGGTGTCCTCCCCAGTTGATCAGCCATTAATTGATAGCTATTGAGGGATTATGAGCTCCACTTAAGCACTGTCTTATCTACATTTAAAAGCTCCTGAAAACTCTTCTATTTAAAGTAACGTTGTGCAAAATTGTATAAAAACACCTATAGCAGAAGGCTTCAGCTATGCCGTTCTGCAATTGAAAGTTCTGCAGCTGGTGCGGGCTGTATCTCTGCCAAAGAGGATGAAATCACACCAGCCTGCTGATGAAATTGTTTCCAGGGATCAGAGTCTCTGATCATCCAAGGGCCAAATCTGTTAGCGAGGCAAAGGCTCCCAAAAAATCACTATCTGTATCTTTCTCTTCAGTCAAAAGTACATTCAGGAAGATCAAGCCAAATCTTCCAAGGGGGGCACATGTACTAGCTGCCATAACCACAATAGCAAAGTCAGCATTTCATGCCCTTTCCCCTCACGCAGAAATTCATGCATGCGCAATGAAAGTTTATTTTGGCAATGATGGGTCTCAGAGGTAGGAGGAGGTTCAGGTAGCAGGATCAGTGACATAACTTGCAAAGGAGCAGAAACAAACAAGCTGGAAATAGATACAGAAATAGAAATAAGGTTTGCTTCCATGTGCAAAACCTCACATGAGCACAAGTATCAGTAGAAGCGTTAAATGAATGAATAACATGATGTAGCTCATCAAGGGACCCACCGTTCAGAAAACAAACATTGGTGGAGTAGCTGTCCTTCCTGCTGCTTCAGACCGTGTGTGTAGTGAGGATGTTCAGGCTGGGAACCCAGGCTAACTGCAGTCCAAAGTAGACATACTGAGATGAGGGGTCCTCTGCATCAGCTGTTGGTAGTCAACTCCTATTGTGGATCAGCAGCATAAATATTACTTGGTATTTTCCACATAGCCTTTGGCTTTCCTTCATTATCAGAGCTCCAGCTAGATTCATTTGGGTTGTTTTTAGCCATGCTCTTTTCTCATGGTTTGGATTTTCTGCCACATCTGTCTCCCACATCCAGTCCTCAGGCACAGATCATTTTATATGTAGTTACTCCTTGTTTTTTGTATCATGAAATTCTGGAAAAAATGCCACAATTTGTGAGATTGTTCCAGTGGTTGTATCCTTTCCAGTCACTCATTCCAGCTTCACATCTCCACCCTTGTCCTCTCTTCTGCCCTAGTTCACTCTCATCTGCCTCCTGATGCCCAACTGAACAGAGATTGGGAAATGGGTGTGTGAGAGGACGTGTGTGCCTGCATGCATATAAATAAGGGAGAAGGTAGGCTGAAGTGAGATAAACTATAGTTAGAAATCTTTTTCATTGATTTACAATATGATTTAGAAGCATAAAAGGAAGAAGGAAGAAGAAATATATATTTATATATACTTTTTTCTTTCAAATAATTTTCTGATGTAGGCCTTTAAAAAAGGAATGTAAAGGGCAGGAATACAATTGACATAGCTGACAGTAGTTCAGGAGCAGCTTTCTAGTCTGTGGTAAAAAAAGTACAACATTTGTTGGAGAAAGAGACAAACATTGTATGTTGGTAGTCTTGCCAAAATACATTAATGTAATGAAAGATAAAAGTAATCCGACTGATTACTGCATAAGAGACTTCTCGCAGTGTGTACAGAGACCTGAAAGTAGATATGGAACAGAGTGCTAATCCCTAACACTAGTATCACTTGGGTGTTATAGAAACAACTAAGGAGCGTAATGAGGAAATGAATGAAAAATATGTGCATCTAGAGGACATTTGTGGTGCTGCTGTTTCTCTAATTTATTTGGTTTTAATTCCTTAAATAGCTCTTTCTGGCTTTTACTTATGCTATGGTCTGCTCCCCTTGTCTAGCACAATGGATTACAACCTTTGCAACACAAAAGGCCGCACTGGCAACTTTTCAGGAACCAGAGGGCTACAACTAATTTACATATTAATTTACATGAAATTACTCAAAATTTGCATCAGCTTGGCTTCTTCCTTACTTTGCACTGGGAATAAATAAGATTTGTTTAAATCAACAATAACTTCCCTTCTCAAGGTTTCTGAACCATTTTATGTTATTTTATTTTTTATTTTAATTATTTATGCCTTTTATTTCCTTATTATTTTGGACTTCAGTGGTCTAGGAGGGAGATATTTCAGACCAAATCAGTTCAGAAAAAAGAAAAATGTCATCTACACTGGCAGGCTAAAATATCTATGTAACATGATATAACTTTTCTCATATGGTATATAGGTTTATTTTTACTGTTAGCATATGCTTGATAAATAAATAGTGTTACAGAACTGGTTATTTAGAGAGATTTTTTGGTGTCTGTTAGAATGTAAAGAAAGGAGTTAAGTGTTGTTCTTTTCTGGGCAGTTTTACACAGTATATGCAACAGTGCTTCACATTCAGAGTCAATCTGCCTGCCTAAGTAGGATGTCTGAGAACAGGCCAACAACCTCTGCTCTCCTGCAATGCAGCTCATCAAGAGAAGATTTTTTTTTTTCCAAAAAGTGCTTGTTGACCATATGTGCATGTTACCTTTTAACAAGCGTAGAAATGATCAAAAAATATTCCAGTCTTTTTACCAATCCTCCTGCGAAGTATCATGATTGTGTAATAAGGCACGTTTTTAATTTGGTTCTTCTAAAGAAAGAGTTATCTTGAAATAAGAATGTATTTTAAATGCTTGTTTGTGCCCATCTGAGTTTGTGTGTAATGAGTTACCACACAATTTCTCGTATTATAGGTTTTTCTTAGAATAGAGTGTATTTTTTAGTAGAATACTTTGTTATGTTAATGAAATAAATGACTTATTACAAAACTAAGCAATTTTAAAGCACTCACAAGGTAGTATACATGAAGAGCCCTAAATAGTAGTAACATGTGACTGGTTTTAATGGATAGTTATGGTTAATGACATAATTTCCAGTATTTTGTCTTGTGATTTTTTCCTCAGTATTTCAAGTATTTTTACTGACAAGTGTTTAGATCAGAAGACACCATTAAAATGTATATGCTTTTTTTATTAAAGTGCACATACTTTTCAAATATAAATAACTGTAGTGATATGACAGATCAGTGAAGTAGCTGTGAAAATCTTTTTGTCACTTTACTACCTATGATACTTGAAAATATTTGAAATGCAATTATTCAGAGCTAGTGTTAGATAGCTAAATGACTACTTGAAGCTAGTAAGGCAAGGTATTTTCTTAAAACAGGTAAGAGAGCCTTGAAGAAATACCAAATTACTTTTGCATCTGCCATTTCCCAGTATAAATTATGAAGGTCTTTGCAATCTTGCAGTTACTTTATTTGGTTTCTATAATAAAATCAAGAAAGCAAAACTTGCAGTGAGGTATATCCCAAAGCACATATCTTTCCTTCATGGAATCCCTCTCTGTGCTTGTATATGAAAGCTGTTCTGAAAGGTTCAGATAAAGAATATAAAGTAGGTGGCTATTCTATTTGTATGTAGGTGTGGATGTAAATGTAGATGTAGACTTCTCAGTCTAACCCCAGTGATGTTTGGTATACATCACTGACATAATTATATTTTTATTTCAGCATTTTTAACAAATGAGGCAAGGTTTACTATTAACAGACATAAAATGAAAGAGAAAGCAATGGGTAGCTGTAGTTAACCAATTTTTTTTCAAGACTGAAAATACTTTTGGGCTTCACCTGGGGTCTTAACCATGATATTTCAAAGCTCAGAGCATCAATATCGTGCTTTGATTCACTTAAAAGGAAGTTACTTAGCACCTCAGAAAATCCATCATGTCTACACTCTACAGGTATAATTATTAGAAGCCTTCAATTTTAACACTATACTTCCAACGCGTATTCTTCTTCTTTTATTTCACTATCCTATTGAAAGTTTTCTTTTCTCATAGATTGGCTCCAGTCTATTCAGTGAAACTAGTGTGAATAATTTAAATGCACTAAATTAATCTCCCTTACACTAATGTCTTGTAGTCAAGGATATTTGAAAAGAAAAAATTTGCTGTGCTTATGACACTTTTTTATTACTGATTGATTTTGTACTTAAATATGAAAAGTTTGCAAATAAGAAAATTCCTGTAACTTCAGTTTGTGGCACTATTATTGGAAGATTAATAAAATGATATTGCAGAGGCTGCTCTTTTATTAATGAGGTAATTTTTTTCTTTTTTTTTTTTTCTCCAGATGAAAAGTCAGCGTAAAGGAAGGAGAGTCTGTAACTGTGAATTCTGTATTTATTTAATTTTTTTACAATAGAAAAGAAAAAGAAAAAAAAAAAAAAAGCTTTACATTTTGGAAATCTTCATTAAGGCTTAAGGTATCCCAAAGACCTTCACTGGGTGGCCAAGAGCATGAATTTGATTTGCAGACATAATTTGGACTTTTTTTATGTGTGTGTGATAGGATTGCCTACTAGTCTTCTTGTGCCATGGTTCAAAAGAGGGAAAAAATAATTTGTTTGGTTGTTTTTTTTTCCCCAGTTTGTTTCTTCTGATGTTTGTTTTGAGAAACATTCACATGACAGTAGCCCTAGAATATGATAAAATAGAATTAGAGTAGAATTTTAAAAAAACACAAATCCATGAGCAGAATACTGACATAGGTGCATATGTGACCAGGTATCTCTGAACAAGGTCTAGACTTCAAGATGTAAACAGCTGAAAGAATAGTCTACAAAATTTTGGAAATATATCTGATCTATTCACGGCTTGCTAGGGAGACATAAGCATAATGTGTTCTTAAGAACACAATTCTGTGTTACAAAAGCCTCCTTAGTTACAGTCCATTAAAGTTTTTGTTCTTTTCCGTCACTTGGCTTGCAGTGGGCAGCAAAGTGCACATTACTGTTTGATGAAGTGATCTTTCAAACACAGTACAGCTACATGCTCCTTCTATAAATGTATTTGAATAAGCTTTATCCTCTGAAAAGGATTCATAGAAAAGGTTCATTTCTAAATACCACACAAAAATATCTACTATCTAGATTTGTGCATGATTCATACATATTCTAGTATAATTTTTTCTGTTTATTTTATTACATTTGGATGACCTGAAGAGAGTTATCTGTTACCAAACTATTTAATTAAATCTTGGAACATCATTACTCGGGGGGGGGGGGGGGAGAAGTAAGGAAGGCAAGGTAGAAATTCATATTTCTGAATACTGTAACAAGTAGTCTGAACTTTCCTGCTTTCATTTTATGCACCTGACACTCATGTAGTATGAATCATAGTGGTTACATTGCTTACAGAAGAGCTGTACTGGATTATGTCAACTGATATGGGTCAATGGCATTTTATTTTATTGTTGCTGTCATGCATCACATTACATTAGCATGCTAAATGTCTTTAGGCTAACTAAAGTGCCCTAAGCAAAATAAGTATTTGCTTTTTCTGTCAGCTCTGTTTCATGCTTATTATTGTTTATTTCTGCCTCTTTTAACATTGTTGATCGCTCATCTTTCCTGGAGATCCACTTCTCTGAGACAGTTTCTGACTTTTTTCCTAATTCTGACCTTTCCTTCACTGATATCTTCCAGTACTCCACAATTTTTATTGGTAAAATTGTCCTTCTTCCTGTTTTTCAACTGCTTTCTCTTCACTGAACTTGTGTTACACCAAAAACTGGCTTTCTGCAAGCGACACACTGATTCCTGATTCCACTTAATCTCTCTCTGTTTCTTTCTCTCTCCTCAAAGTGCCTGTCTATAACTATGTTCTAGTATCTCATCTTTATCATTTTTCTGGCTATTCACATTGAAGAAAAATCTTCTGTATTATCTCATTCAAAACCAACATCATAGAAAACATATTACAATATTATTGTACTTCTCAATACTAAAATAAAACATGTGTTTTGAGCTAGTTTGACCAATAAAATCTGAGATCTCACTGTCATTTTATCCTGGTGAAGCTTCCTTGATTCCTGTTGGATTAAGTTTCTAAAAATAAAATAGCATGATAGCACAGCAGCCTATAATACTATTACTGTTGAAGGCCAAAGCACCATCTAACACAGATCAATGGATGTCCTCTGAAGAGTTAGTAACATTTAGGAAGACATGTTTGCGGCATGCAATAAAGTCTTATTCCTGTGCTCTGATCTGGCAAACAGACTCTCATCCTGAAAACCTCATAGAAGAAATTGCTCAGCCGCATTTAGTCTTTTTTTGTCTGTTTAGACTTTGACCTTAAAAATGTAATATATACTCTTTAATACAGAGAAGACTGTGCAACATAGCTCACACTTTATAAAACATGCTTTTATATAATCAGGAAGAATACTTTTAATTTGTTTAAAATTTAGACTACATTTTAAAGGCAGGTTTTTGCATTGCACACAACCTAATCTTCAATATATCTCAATGTCTGGAGAAAACAAGAATCGGTGTTGGGTGGAGTGGAATGAAAAATGTGCTTCTGTTGTGAGAGCTGCGTAACAAAGCTTTAGTTCAGAAGTAGTTACTGTAAAGGTGCTTCATGTATCAGAGAAAACAATTAAGTGTTAGAGCAAGGGAGGCAGCAATCAGTAGTTTCCTAGTGAATGTTTTGTGTGATTATTGCCATCATCCTCTCAGCATTCAGGGCTTTGATCCTGAAGCTGCCCTGCCATCCATTTTTTTGCCAGAGTTAGTCCCTTGTACTTCTCACTGCTGTGTGTCTCTTTTATGTATCTTACCACAACATTTGAAGTTTTCGACTTTCACTAGAGAACTGCTTGACTCATTTCTGTTTCCACCATTCCCATCAGTCCATCATATGAATTATTTTTTCCTTTAAGCTGTTATACCTTTAAGTATTTCTGTTACTACTGTATATTTCATTATTTATTATTCTGCAAGAAATAAGTGCCATAGTGCCTAGAACAAACAGTATGAGTTTAACTCCAGTCCTGAGAAGATGCATTCTTGACCAAGGTAGTTTTATTCATAGCCACTCTATTCTTCATGAAGCTTGGTAATGATTATTACTCTTAACCTGACTCAAAGCACATTTAACTGTTCTTGTTCTTAATTTCCCCTTTATTTTCTAGCCTTTTATTCTGTTTTTGAGATAGAGTGTCTATTCAGTTCATATGTTTTGGGATGTTTATAAGACTTATTACATAATGCCTGTATTACATAAAAATTATTATATCAAAGTTTATTGCGTGATGTTTATATGGCATTATATGCCATGATTCTCTTCGGCACATGTATTTACACCACCAAGGTCTGATTCCTCTTCCCCTTTGGGTGTAACTATCTTGGGTTTGGGTCACTTCATAGCCACATTGTTTCTGTATAATGTACGTGACCATAAAGGCAATGCTAGCGCAGTTACCATTTTCTATAATATTTGCAAACTAAGACCTCATTCTGCCTGTAGTCCATTTGAGAAATTGTTTTTCTCAGAAGTTTTTCCCTTGCTTCAAATTAAACCAGACTCACTTAATTTAAGGCATAGGTTCTCCCTGACTCTCAGTTGGGTTTCGTTTGATATTTTCTCTACAATATCTTATTTCTAAATCTTTTTAGCAAGAACTCTCTCAGACTCTGACATTTCTGTCATCATGAACAACTTATGCATTAGTTCTCCCATGCCATAGTCCTTCCAGAACTGAAACTGAGCCTGTACAAGCCCTAATTGCCTTATTTCTTTCTTGTGGTCCTTATCCCATCATTAGAGACTGGAGAGTTGTTTCAAATCTGTCATGAGGATGCTACTGCTGTGCTTAGAAGGAGGAAACAGATATTATAAAGGGTAGTACTTATTTAATGTAAAAACAATGATGAGCTACAAGGCACTTGGAAACTCATAGAGTGAACTTCAGCTGTGTGGCAAAGCTAGCTCAAGGTGATTTCTGCTTTTCAATAGCTATGGTAATGACACAACTTATAGCTATAGCTTTCTCCTTATTGTAGCTTGGGTTTTTTATTATTATTATTACTTGTAGTCAAGGTTTTTTCTTTCCTGACTCCTGATGGAAACTTACTTGCATAAATATTTTGCCTGGATGTTCTTTATTTGATGCAGTCATCCTTAATCTCCTACAAAGGAGTTAATCCTTCCTTTCTGATACCTTGCAATATACCTTGAACACCTGTTCAGTGGCTTTGGTACTACATTACTTCAACAATATATAAATTTTTAGCTTTGGTGCATGAATATGAAGTTCCTTGTCACAGACCGAAGATAAAACTCTATTTTATACTTCACACATTGCTCTTATTATGTACTTCCTACAGATTTTTTCCTTTACTTAACAAATTATTCGGTTTTCTTTCTGTAATATTGAGGAATCAATTAAAATAGCTTGAACATTAAGAATTTAGATTTTATTTCATACTTTAAAATTCCTTCCCATTCAGTATTAAAAATGTCACAATGTCTGTTAAAAATGCTTGGGTTTAATTTTTATCTACTTTCTCATTTGTGCAGGCTACATTAAATAATTTTAGAAATAAATTAATGGAGCCAGCTTTTATATAAGCTGGATGAAAAGGATAAAAGTGACAATTTCTTTCAATATTGCTGACATACAGATTCCTCATATCCATCTCTGATTTTACTTGGTTGCAGTTTCCTGTTGACAAGGAACCATTGTATTTCACCTTCCCTGATATCTTATTCTAGCTTTCTCTCTTCTGAACAGCCGTTGCTCCTTTTGGACAACAAATAGTCTCCAAAACTGAGCAGGCTGGAGCCTCAGCAGTTCCACATCTTCCTCCTATTATATCTACAGTTACAGCCTTTCATCCATCTGTTACTCCACAAGGTCACTCCTGTTACCTTAACGACCTGACTCTCCTGAAGAGATTGTTCTTGTGTCACTTATATATTCATTTCCTATGTAACTGGCTTTTCTTTTACCTCTATATTTCAAGGTACAGATCTTTTGTATGATGTCAGCAAATATATCACAGTTTGTCACTTTCTGGGGACACATTCTGTTCCCATTCACTAATTCAACCTTCATGGGCAGTTGCCTGCAAGTATCACACATTTTAGATTGCTGTTCCTGCAATTTTAAAAGAATCTGAAATACTAGACCCACTTAATATGCTGCCAATTATGATGTTCAACAACAACAATAAACTCCCTACATTTTCAAGCATTGCTTGCATTTTGCAAAAGAGGACTCATTATGTATTCTGGATTGGGTAGCTGCTCAGATGATTGAGGCTGTATCTCAGTTTTGTAATGGAGGATCATTCCAGTGCTTTATCTTTTTAGAGTATTAGCACTACCTGAGCTACTCTGTCTTGGCCGCAATGTGTTCATATACACACATCTGCTAATGTTTTCCTACTGCTGTTTGAAAGGTTGAATTGGAATCGGGGCTGTTTACGCTTTACTTCACCGGAGACTAGCAAACCCACTTACCTAAGACTATTCATTTAAAACACTTTTTGCTATTCAAGGTCAAGAAGGAGTACTTCTGGAGTTGCTGTGACACAAGTGAAAAAAACAAATGTGGCAAAGAGGTTTGGGGATTATTTTTAAAACTGGTAGCAACTTTGTGATCCAGTGAAAAGACCCAGTGCAGTTGATGGCCATATGCCAGTCTTCAGAAATTAAACATTTGGAAGCAGAGTGATGTATCTCAAGTGATGCCAAAAGGTACCTCATAAGAAAGGTGGCCCAGTGTTTCAGATTTCTTACAGGGAATAAGAATTGACTCAAAGAGAAAGAAACCTCTGGATTCCAGCTGAAATGTCTCATCCATCTTTAACTAATAGAATCCTTAAATGATGAGGGACAGTAAAATTCTGTGAGTGGACACACCAGACATAGATAAATAACTATCCAAGAATAAATGACTATCGTATAGGTTGCCTGATACAAAGAGTTACAACCTAATGTTCAAACCTGTCATCTTAGAATAAGTGTCAGTCTTTGAATGGTGTCAGAATAATTTTCCAAAAACTATATGTAGCATTCTATGATGTTTTCCCCTGGGTGCAAAAATGTTAACAGGTTCTTTCATGGGGTAAGATACTGTCTGTCAAGGCTTCTGTTACTAAAGGATTCTACCCCTCATTTTTCATATAAGACAAATCGGTATTCCTCTTCATAATTTGTGTCTGTGTATACCTACATTATTAATTATATCAACTGAGCTCTGGGAACAATTCTTGTTAATTAACTTCCTTTCCCTCTGCTGACTGTCTGCCAGTGCAAAGTATAGACTACAGAAGAAATTAAACCCTGATTGTTTTTTTGCTCATGTGCTCATCTTTGTTTTAAAGTTTTTGAGTAAGTGTTTTTGATTTTAGAGAAAGTAAAATCAAAGTTATATCTACACTGTTTGCCATAATTCGATACTTCATTCCACATCTTGAAACTATCCAATAGGTGAACTGAGAACTTTCTTCTTTGCTTTTCTTAAAATAGTAAGGTGTAAATTAATACCTTGCTTTATATTCTAATATATCATATAAAACATGACTTGAAAAGGTATTTTTAAATGAACAGAAATACTGCTTTTGCTATAAATGATTCAGCAGTATCTCTTCAACTGGGAGAGTTTTTGAATTACAGTTTGGTCTAAGAGGATTTCTTTTCCTCAAAGTACTTGCAAGGTGGTCCACTTCAGCCCGAAGGAATGGCTTTTCAGAAAAAAAAAGGAGATTAGGTCATCAGTACAAACATGTTGGGTGGTTTTACTTCATACTGTTTTATTTGCTCCACTGGACAGAATGAGAGCTTGGAGGTCACTAGCTGTGCCCTCAAGAACATGTAATCTGATTCTGCATTATCAAAAAAAATAAACCCAAATCCAGTTTTTATGTCCACGTCTGGCATTTGAACCAAAATGCAGTAAGTGGGCAAGACCACTTCAAAAGCACACTCCTGGTATGAACTAAAACACTAATGTAGACTAACTCTGCATGGCAGGGCAAGACATTGTTTATGATGGATCTCTTGTCCAGCTTTCTTTCATACTGTTTGGGAAGGGAGACAGTATGGAGATTTCAAATTCAAAGCTTATCAAAAGGTTTTAATAATTTGAAAGATCTTACTTTAATGAGTACATCACAAACACATCATAAAAAAAAAATTCTGCCTTAAAAATGCACACAGTCCTCATTATCCTAGTGAAAAGTAGAGGGAGTCAGAAAAGTAAGATGAAGGATGATATGGGAGAGAAAGCTGGCTCAGAAATTCCTGTGATGCAAGCAGCACCGCACTTCCGCTTTAGGTCTAAGGACCATTTAATGTCTCTCTGTGATTCTTGTAAAAAATAATTTGGCTGGTTTTATATCATCTTTATTTTGTAATCAGTTTTAGATTAAGGAGAGAATTTTCCCTGCAGCTTATGAAAGCTCTCAATGGAACGCCAGCAAGGCAATGGCGCAGTGCTGCCAACAAGGCAGGCAGTGCATGTCTAGAGGAAGCCATGGGGTGATGGATCAACATGCTCTGATTTATAGATCTAGATCTTCAAATAGTTTTGAATACTAAAAGCTAGGATTATGAATTCCAGAGTTTATAGAATATGGGATTACATAGTATATGAAAAAAATTGAAATTTATAAGACAGACTATTGCATGTCTCATTTTCCATTCATTGAAGAGAATGATTGAATAATATAACCTGAGTGCTCTTAACATTTACAAAAACTATACTGGTATGTGCTTTCTATTGTAAACTAGCTGCAAGCAATTTCTTCATACCTACTTTAATAGTTTTCCCAGTTATATGTTCTCTGCATTTATTTATACATGAGTGAGAGAAAAAGTGTAGTCACTGATAAATTTAAATCTCAAGCATTGACATTCCTTGTAATTACGTGTTTTGGAAGATGGATTACCTTTGTTTCTGTTGCTGTTGTCATTGTCTCTGCATTAGAACATTAAATTATTGTTATGTATACATTAACAAGGAATTTTTTGATTAAGCAGTCATAGAGTAGATTTTAAAAGCTTTAATTATATATAAATTAATAATTTAATTTATATTATAATTTAATATAGAGGACTGCAAATTTCACATCTTTGCTTGATAGATTTTTCTTTGAAGTTCAGAGTACCTAATTGTCTGCAAATAGTCTTACTCCTAATAATCTAATGATAAGTCATTTTAAATTGTATATTCTAGGGCTGCTAATATTTTCCAATTTCAAAGTACTTTTATAAACATATGAAGAGCACTGGTGATATAAGATTACTCTACATGTCTAAAACTACATTCTCTCTAATAGTCCGGTTTATAAAAATGTATGTCACTGGGTTATTCAAGGGCTGTGATAAGTAATTTTACACTTTCCTTTGCTGAGAATCCAGTTCTGGTGCAGGTTAAATAACTGTGATAAAATGGTTATTCAATAATTTGAAATAACTGTGATAAAATGGTTATTCAGTAATTTATCTAGCACACCAAATATTTGTGATTTTGTTGCTGTTGAAGAAAACCCCTTCTTTTACAGTAGAACCTATCCTGTTCTTTGGTTGCATATTGGTCTTTCCGCTAAAACTCATTAGTACCTTTCCTTCCCGTATTTCTTCATCTTCTGTGTGCAAATTTAGCTGTTCCAGCTGACATTCTGAGTGTCACCCGTAATATTGTACAAAGCAGGTTGAAGTGTGTCTAATTAGTATGTCAAAATAACTAGAGAGAAAATTTACTTCTGCCACAAAAAGAGGAGCATTGTGAATATTTTTTTAATTAGAAGAGTCATATAAAATAAATCTAAAAAAATCAAAAATACATTGGAAAGATTCTGAAAACTTTATAATGTAGAAATAATGTTGGTATAGAACAGTCTGCATGGGGTAATTATTCACTTCTTAGTCAAAATCAGTGTCTCAATAGAAAAATTACTGACTTTCTATTAGACTTTTTGTAGAGAAAGGTATCACTTCACAAAATGCCAACATCAGTTCTCTCAGTGGCCTTCATGGAAGAATCATCACTGAATCAACACTCTATTAAATCCTGAAATCTAAGTAAAAATCTCATTGAAACTAACAGTTCTATATTTGTTATTTTATCATATAACCTAATAATTTTATCAAATACCTAATAATATATTGCAAATAAAGGGAAGAAGACCATTTGTACTCTGTTTTCAATCACAGTCCCTCTTCAACACTTAATGAAATTGAATGCAAAGTAAATATTTAAATAAAAACTTTTAGAAGACAACTAAAATATCATAGAAGGAATGAATCATATTTATCAGCTATGTTGAAAGAAAGGATGAAAGAGGGGTTGGCGAGTTTACAGTGTAATAGAGATATTCCTTTCTCAGAATCGGCTGAGAATTGAAAATGTTATGCAAGACTGAATTTTACTATGATAATTTCATATAATATTCAAATCTGCCTTATTTATTCTCTTATCTATATAATTTACATATAATTTTCTGAAGAATATGTAAAATGTTTTTTTAAGGATTAAAAATCTATTATTCTTTCTTTGTAACAAAAAATTTTCCTTTTTTTTCTCCTTTCATTTTAGACATGTCGAATCTTTTTGCAAGTTGCCAACATACATTATCGTATAAAGTTTTGATTGATCTCTGATTCCGTTTTAATTCAGTACTTTTCTTCCTTTCTCTATTTCTCTGAGGATTGGCTGTTTAGAAGTGGTGTTTCATATGTTATGTTCTACTTGTCTTTCCATATTTATACTGACTACATTCTTTCAGTAAGGATACAGAAGCAGAAATTGTTGTTTTACAAAACATATGGACTCCAATTACAAACTCAGTCATATTGTAGTAAACTGGCATGTGGCCTATGTTATGATGCATTTAAATTACAGCCTAGGTATCCCATATTCTTCCATCAGGTTGTTTTGGGTTTTTTTTGCTACAACTTGTGCAGCTTACCTGGACCAGCGAAGCATACTTTATATAGAAAGCAAAGGATCTAGCATTAGTCTAACTGAAATCAAAACTAAAAAGAATTATTATTTCAGATCAGTTATTGGAGAAAAAGAAAGTAAAGAAATTATTACAGAAATTCTTCAATAGTAACAATTTTTAAAGTTTTAGATACACTTCCTAACAGTCTACCCCTTTTTTTCTGTTGTTACACTCACACTTTCACTGCCCTTCTTATTCCCAAGGTGAATAACTTAACTTGTGAAGCTGTACAACAGTTCACTTAAAATGAGAAACAAGAATTTGGGTGCTGCTCTTTTTGTTTCACAGTTCTCTACCCTGGAAGTTATGAATAATGCCCTGCATTACACAGTCTTTACATTACCTAGGTTCATCTGATGTATTCACTTGATTCTGTGGTTTGTAAGCAGGAGCAGCTAAGATGATAATATTTTGGCTAGTCCATAATTGTCTTTTACGAACTCTTTGTGTCTTTTATTAAGAATAAGGGATTATTTTGGATTTAAGTTTATAGTTTTTAAGAAAAGTGATTGCTGAACAATCCACGCTGAAATGGTATATGAGGAGGATTGCTGAAGTTTTTATCATTCCATAAAGGAAAGGTTAGATCTAGTTCTGATCCAGAATGAGCTTTTATGTGTCCTTTTGTCTCCCAGTAGAAATTAGTGAAGCATTTCTATTTCTTATCATTCTCTTTCATTTTGATGCATTTGAATATTCATTCAAAGAATTCAGAGGAATTATTTTTCTCTTCCCTATATTGTCCTTTGCCTTTCTCAATTCTTTACTTTTTATTATTAAATTTGATGGTAAAGCAGAACAAAACAGAACAAGAAACAGTATATTAATAGTCTGTCCTTTCTCTTAAATAGTAGCTTTGATGCCAGGGTAATTACAACTTTATTTCTTTTAAGACATGTAGTTGGGAAAAAATATACAGCCTATTATGACGTGTGGCAGAATAAAGCAAGATCCATAGCTGTGTACCCACAATTTACTTGTTCCAGGACAGTGTACCCATTTATTTTCTTTTATAATTAGATTATAAATTTCAACAGGGAAGGTTCTTTGTCATAAATCTGTCTAATACCTAGCACCATATAGTCCAATTCTGCCTGGAATGTCTTAGAATATCTACCATAAAAGTAATAAGTATTGAAGACTTATTTATAAATACTGCGTTCCATTTGTCTCTCAGCATTTCCCTAACACAAACCAGCAAGAGACACAGACATTACAATACGTGATGATTTTCTTCCCCATTCTTACTCCCTGAATGATATAAATTCTCAAATGACGCATGTATACCTTCCTGTATGTGACACAGAGAGGACACATTAGAATACACACTTTCATACTAAGGATTAAAAAGGATAGGATTTTCCATGCTAGTCAGAAGACTCCCTTGAACATGGGAACATGGTCCTCTGAAGTACCTTTAATGTCATGATACAATTTATGCATTTGTATTTTTCCTAGAAGTTCTTATCTATGTAACAACTGGTCTTCAGACATGAGCAAATGTGAGCAACTGCAGTATTCATCCTCTGCACCAAGATGGAGAACTTTCGTCTTTTATGTGACTTGGAAATCAGTTTAAATCTCCCCAGATAAATGTCTGCATATCTATAACTTGGATACTTAATTACTTCAAACCAGGAGGGAAATGCCTTTATCTCTCTGTCCTGTTCTGTTTACCAAAGAAACATATCTAATTATTTCAGTCTGCCCTAAAGTGAACTAGTACGTGTTAGTGGCTGGCAGGGGCTTTATGAGTTCTTCAGCCAAAAGCATAATAAAAAAGTGAGGAATTAGTGATCTTATTTACAGCATTAAGAAAGAAAAATGTGTTCTTCTTCCCATAGTGATTCTGTAAATTTTCCACAAGAAGTTAATGTTTATGTTTTTCCTAGTTTCCTATCTCAGAAGTACCCACCAATTCAAATTGAAAATGCTGGCACTTTGCTTCTTTGTGTATTTCAGACCTGTCTTTCATTTGTTTACTCACTGTCTTTCTGTAAAACTGGTAAGATGAGAGCGAGTGTTTAATTCTGCAGTTTCTGCGAGATAACATGAGGTATTGTGTAACCTTCATTATTTTCACATGGTATTAACATATATTAAATTTAAATCAAGTCAAACAATATTTTTAAAAGATGCTCCATATTTAGGACAAAAGTTTATAGTTATATTAAGAGGTAGATTCAGTATTATTACTGGTTCCTGGTCTTTCATCTTTATGCCACACCAGCATGTTGTTTCTTAGATTAGGCTAGCTATATTGATATAAAAATCCTGCTGAGGTTTTAGCTTTTCACTGTCTTTTTGCCACTCATCTGCTAGGAACTTATTTAGTACTTTGATTCTGTAGAGTTTTCTGTTGCATTTCAACTGACTTGCTATAAAATTCTGAAGTTGTGATTTCTGATTATTGTCTCGGTGTTAAAATCATACCTTTTTCAGTGAAAATATAGTTGTATTCACTGCCTCAACCTCTTCTTTTTTTTTGTTAGTTCTAGCTGTTCTTCCTGTGTTCTACTAGGGTTTTTGCTGATCTACCCCTGTTTTTTAATGGCCTCCCAGAGACAGCATTCAATGGATATTGTACAGTATTCTTACGCTATTTGTACTATCTGTGATAGCAGGTTACAGACAATAAACTGGGGGTTTGAATATAATTCTAGTAACAAGCAGTGTACATTTCTTTGCTTCCGGTTTTTTAATCAATTAAAAAAAGGGAGACAGTTTGAGAAAAAAGAGAACTATGGAAGGAAACAATTCTTACCCAAATGCTCAAGATAATTTTATGATTTTTACTGTTTGGGTCTATACAATTCTGTTGAGAACCTTTACAAATATGGTTAAGAATTACAACCCCCATTTTATATTAATTTTTACTGATTTTATTATTACTCCATATAGGAAGTGTAAGGAATGGAACAGGATGCTTGGGAGGTTTCGGGAGAGGACAGTTTGCTGGAATCATAAAGGAGGTAAATGCAGGGCACAAATGTTGCCTCAAGCCTTCAAAAGGCTGATTAACAGCTAAGAAGGAGGTGATAGTTTAAAGATAAAAAACTAAAACATGAGAAGTGTGGTATCTTTGCTATTCAGGGACTGTTTAGATGATGTGTACTCAAGGTAAAGCTTATCTAGTTGAAGGCTCTGCTTACCATAGAGGATGCTTAAGGAGTGTTTGGATAATAGTCAAGGCACCAGATAACAGACATTTCAGAGTCACAGACTTGCTAATCAAGGACATACATCCTCCTTTGGCACTGAGAAACCAGGGGTTGGCAAAAGAAACAAAACCCCTGGTGTCCTCAGATGACACATGCCCACAGAAGGACAAAAGGAGGGGAGGTCCCTTTCCCCAAAGGACCCCGAAGACCACCAGAGATCCCCGCCCAGGCATAGAAGACTCTGGGATGATTGCTCGAAGAGAACAGGTCATGCTTACTCAACGTCATGAATATCCGATATTTAGGCGGAACATATAGATAGGTGTGGTACTTTAACTGTAGTATATAAATCTGGACTGAAAACCTCAGTAGGTGTGCTCAATTTGTGGAAATCTTCCACCCTGCATCCTGCGCAGAATAAAGCAATGTCTTCTCTCTAAACATACTTTGTGTGTTTTGGGAGTTACTTTCTGATCAGGTAACACAAAGACAACCCAGGAAATGTGGATAAAGAACAGCTATGATAGGTTTTGCAATATTACTTTTTGCTTTGAAATAATTTTGCTGTTTCAAATTTGTGTGTAATCCAACTCTGAACAAAAATGTTCTTTTCACAGAGGTTGTGCAGTCTTCTGTATATAAATGATGTTGGATCATGTTAGTCATTTTCCAAAATGGATCTGAGGCATGAGAATTCAAAAAATATATTTATTTTTCTGTATTAAATATAATATGCTTTTCTCTTACTACAAGCTGCTGAACATCAGTCACAGGATGAGAAAAGCAGAGATTCAGTATTGACCCTGAAAGTAAAATGGAACCATCTTAAATTAGTTGCTCTGTGTTCTCAATTCTTACACAGAGGGGAGAACTTTTTTTTAGTAATTAAACAGGCTTTCTCAAACCTTATTTTCAACCATCAATGACTTTTATTTTTTCCAGAAATCAGATTGCTCTTTCAGATCTTCATTTAAGCCCAAACATAAACTTTTACAAAGTTTTCAGTACAGTACACCTTGAAGAAAAACCTAGCCCTCCCACTTCAAGGGAAGTATCACTGAAACATGTTTTACATGGGATCCTTATGTCCAGATGATGAAATGTTATTAGTATAAATGTCATTCACTCAATGAAGTTTAAAAGAGATTTCTCATATTTCATTCTGAGTAACTTGTGATGTAGTTATATTTCTATCCTACCTTTGAAAATATATGCATTAAGTATTTCACTATAAACAGCTGTTTGCTCTAACTGAATACATCACATATCTGTCATTGTCATCTTTACATATTTAAAATAAGAAGCTTGTTTTGTGTTAGTTTTACTGTGACTTTCCCTCCCTTGATTTTTTTTTTTTTTTAGAAATAGATTCAGAGTGAAGAAAAGTGTATATTTCATAATTTTACCTTGACTGGACTCTGGTATCTCAATGCAGACATAAGACTGCTGTGCAGTGTACGTTCAGAGGCTGAAAATATTTCCATGTGCTCAGGTATCTATATAATTTCTGTGGTATAGACTTCCTCTTTACTTTGAAGGCAGAGCTGTTATGTTGTGCCGCTGTGCACAACAATCCTTTTTTGTAATACTGTGTGGTTATACAAATTGCCCAGGAGTTGGAAAATCTATAGGTGTCCTTTAGTCTGAGGGATTGAAATTTGTATCTCCTGTTTGCAAAGTGAACATCTCAACAGTCAAGCCAGAAACTATTGATGTCCCTTTTATCTGATGAGGATCTCAACAGGCAGGTGCAGCAGATTTTCTATTTCAGTGCAAGCTTCTTGTTTCAGAGTGTTGTGGTGGCAGTCTTGGTGCCAGTATCTGTTTTATCTACTCTTAGTAGTAGTACAAAATAAGATTTATGTTTGAAGTTCTAGTGGGGAGGGACCCTGCTATTCTCAAATTAAAAGCCACCACTCCCAAAACCTATTATTTTGTTAAAATAAAGTCACTCTGAAACTAGTGATAGAAGATTCATTTATCCATACACCAATTTTTTGGTTCCTATTTTTATTCCAGTGGTTGTCTAATACGAAATGCAGCAATATTCTTGGGATTGCCCTTAGGAAGGGACACAAAACCTCATATCTCTTCCACCCCCACTTGAATCCCTTCTCCACATTATAACCATAAATATGGATAGTCAAGTCATTTTTTGTTTCCTTTCAGCCTCCTTACTTGCTTTCCTGGCTACGTAGCATTGTTGAGAGGTGAATACCAAGCAGCCTTGTGTGGGAAGTCAACTAAAAGTGCTGTGTCTGTGTACATATACTGTTATAAAAAATGTAGACAGCTAATTAAGAGTACTTGGGTTTTAGTTTGTTCGGTTTCAGGCTTTTTTTTTCCCCCTAGAGAAATATGTTGGTATTATTTGTGGGATGTCAGGATTCTTGGTTTTTTTAAGCAAGTTCACAACTGAATTCCACAAAAAGCAGACTGAAAAAATGGTGGGCAGTGCTTCTCAGATGGGGAGCAGGGGCTCATAATAGGGACCAAGGGAAGAGCAAGAATACATTAAGCTGGAACTTTGGCCAAGCACTTCATAATGTGAAACCATGCCTGAGGCAACAGAATACATTAGTGCCTTTTTCTGAATCACTCTCATTAATTTGGGTACCTAAAATCCTCATAATTTTCACTTAAGGCAAAAAAACCCAAAAAACACCAAAACAAAACAAACAAAAAAGAAGCTACCAAAGTTGTTATCTATAGAGGACTTCCCGATGCTGAAATATATTACTCAAGTATGTGTATGTAGGCATTAAGTAAGTCCAATGCGTCATAAATTCCTTTTCTAGTAAACTAAATTGCTGTTATACTGAAAATTACAGGTATTACAGATTATTTTAAAGCCAAAATTAGATTAATCTAAGCTTTTAATCACCTGTTCTAAATACTTAGTCTGAATGCAAGGGAGCATCATCATCCAATAGCCTTAAGGAGTAAAGAATAAATGACTTAAATATAGCTGTATGTTTGACCATCTTGGAATACAACTAAAAGTCTCTTGTGCTACATGAGTTAGTCACAGGAAAATGTGTTTGCACCCAAAGAAAGGACTGATTGAAAGACAGCTTGATGTGATCATAAAAGGCTTTTATTCGCTTCACTGATCTTTTGATTAGAAATAAAAGTACCTTTCCATCCTAATAATTTTCATCTCTAACATGAAAGTATTTGAAAGTTTAGCTTAAAACTATAACTGCAGTATTTCTTGCTGCATCACTGTCTGTTTTGTTTGTTTATGTGGTTGGCTGATTACCACTTAACTGTATTTTTGACTCCTTTGTGAATCATCAGTATCCCATCTTCAGTCTCAGACTTCTAGTCAACAGTTTTCCCATGGGCTGATGACAGGGCTTAAGAGTGCAGACTCCTGACAGTTCACTGTGATGATTTTATCAGATGTGAAATTAAGGTAATACTGCAGCATTTGCTGTTTTTCTGAGTAGAGAGGTGTTAATTAATTCAAGTTATTACACCCATTTTTCACAAAGCATATCATTTGAGACATTAACATTGATGAGAAAGTGTGGATGATAAAGCAATAAATGTTCTCAACCTGAAAAAGTAGTGTCTGTCCATAACCTGTCTTATACACAAGTCCCTAATTTGGCCAGTCTCAAGTTTTTCATTTCTTTGTTCACTTGCTATTGTAAGGATACTTTTCTATAAAACTGTGTCTTTGCTTTATTAGACCTATTGAGAATGACTCAAATAGCATACACTGTCCTACCACTCTAACTGTACATGTAAACACCTCTCATTTCCATGCAGACCTTGGAGTGATATTTCCAGATTTACAGTTTATGCTACTGATTTGCAGTAACTATCACCCAGGAAATTAATTTTCATCAGGAAATACACCCTATGGTCCTGGAACATGACAATATTTGTAACATGTTGAGTATTCTATGTATTGACAATATCCATACTGTATGAAGTTCTTGAAATTTCCATCCTTCCAAAGGACCATGTCTGTGACAGAATGTGCAAACCTGATGTTTTACTTTATCAACTTTTTTAACTCTTCTGATTTACATGTATGGATTTTTAGTGAAAAAACTAGATGGACTTTGAATTCCATCACAGAAGATTATTTTTTTATATCTGTGCTATTTCAAGTAGATCAACAGCAGCAATAGAATATATCTACTAGCTTTAAGGTTTTTGAATAATCTTCCAGATGCATTACATGAGTCTGTAACTTCTGTTCAGAGTACGCTGTAAACAGCCTACTTCTGAAACCCATAAATTACAGTCAGAAGCATTCAGACCAAAAACATTATTTCTCTGGACAGCAGCTGAAATTAAGTGTATGCTATTTTTAATTCAAAGTGATTCCTGTGAAATTCTTAACTTTTTGGTAACTTTGACAAATCTGCATAATTCATGCTTTAGGTAACTTCATTTTATCCTCACTTCACCACTTATTTTAAATCAGCATTTTTATGACAAGTAGCTAACAAGGCAATTTAAGGTTTACAAACTCTCTTCATATACTTATATATTTATGTTTAATTATAGAGTTTGGGTTTTCTCTGGTGTATTGGAAGAGATAAAGGACACAGTATTTGTAGTTATAGGAATTGCTAACAACTGGTTTAGGAACAGCAAAGTATAAAATGAAGCAAATCAGAATCAACAGGAAAAATGTAGAAAAAGGCTGTTTCCATTGTTGCATACTTACACTTTTTAAGTGTATATATCCTAATATGACTAATATTGACAAGCTCTTACAGCCTGAGAAAGGTACCAGCAAAACCATATTTACAGCTTAAATATTGGATGCATTCTATTTTGTAAACAGAGTGAGAGTAGTTGTGTTATGAGTGCAAATACTAAACCAGTAGCTGGCAGTGCAAAATATAGACTCCGTGCAATTTATTGTCAGATGCATGACCAATGAATCAGTACTTGTTCCCAGGTGAAACTTGAACTCACCAATTTCTTCCTACAAAAAGCTGGAGTTGGTTGTGTTTTTTTCTGGTTTTGTCTTTGTTGTTCGTTTGGTTCGGTTTGGTTTTGGTTTGGGGTTGTGGGTTTTTTGATTTGGCTCAGTTTGGTTTGGTTTGGTTCTTATTTTCTCTTTGGCCAGTGTTATTGCAGAGTTATGCTGCTTGCCAGACTTTCTGAATAAAAGAAAACCTAAGAAATATTTCTAGTGTTGAGTTTGTTCTGTGGCTAGACATTCAGAGTCAGTTAGCTGCTTGAAAAAGCATATCTTAGGTGAAAAGCAACCACTGGTGGCTTTTATACTGTATTTTTAAAGAACTTGGAGACCATGATTGGCAGACCTACTTTGCTATCTCCAACTTTTCAAAGCTGGATTTTTTTTCAATATCTAATTTGGACTTTGTTTCAATTATTTTGGTACCTAATAAATATTCAAATAGATAATTGCATACCTCTTCACAAAGAATGACAAGGTAGAAATGAAAAAACACCAAGCCTTTCTGCTTCCTTAGCAAAGTTTATACAGTACAAATATGTTTTGATTTTATCAGAGACATCATCATTCCTTTAGGGGTGGAGAAACTCTAGCAATTTTTTGACAGCTTCATCACAAGCAAGAGCCTCTAGAGTCTGAAACCTCTGTCCAGTGTATCTTTGATAGAATAAATTAACATATGATTTTCTTTCTCTTTGAAGTTATGGCAGTACTTTAGCTAAACATGATTGAAAAGAACTTAAGTGCTACAAAATGAGAAGATGTCTATATTCTCTAGAGCATGACCTAAAAATGTAGGTGCAGCAATTAGCCAAGATTTTTCTACTTCTGTCAAGGTCCTTTTCACATTCAATTTATGAAAACATAAAACTTTTTCTTAAACAGCATTTTAGTTAAACTATGGCATTCAATGATCTATTGCAGCTGAAGCTGTTTGCAGGGATATCAGCCCGTTTTTTTGGGGTAGTGCAGTTATCTTTGTGGAAGAGTAATAAATGTATTCAACACTGTGCCTTGTCTTTGGTATCATCTAGTTTCATGTTAGTCCTGTACAGCTCCTAACAAGCTTCCAGGTGTACCCATGACATTTATGAATCTTAAACTGAAGATCTGTACTAGTTGAAGAAGTTCCTCTGTATTGGGAAAAGATGTGTGGAATTCCTTTGTTTCAGAGAAATATCTCGGTTCCAAAATTCAGTGTCAGCTGATTCCCATTTTGGAATGGGAATAGTTGTTGCATAAAATTATTGCCTGAAGGTCCTCTCTATGTCCTCATCTTCAGAGCTTAGGACAATCCATCCTTGGTTAGTAGATATAACTTCATGAATCATGAATTTAGAGAAGCACTTTAATTCAAATCTTAGCTTCCCCTACAAACAATGCAGAAGGGCAGTGCTTGGAGTGTATGGAAAGTGAGAATTGCCTGATTCCAGAGAAGAAAATGATCTATCCCAGTGATGACTTAAATTTATGAGAACTTGGAACTTTTACTGGGAAAATTGCTTGCTTTGCATCCAAATTCAGCTTTTATCTAGTTCTAATTCAACTTTAATATCAGGTTTGAATTCAGCTCATTATCTAATTTTACTTTTTTTTTTTTTTTTTCATTTGAGAAGGTAAGTCTTTGCAGGAAAAAGCGCTGAATTTTAGCCCTCAAAAACCAAATTGTAATTCAAAACCAATCCCATGTATCTTAAAAATATTTTATAGATAATATTCCTTTTCCTGTTCTTCTCCTTTCTTACTTTAAAAAGCTTGATTTAAAAGGACCCTATTCTCAGAGCATTTACAGACAAGCCATACTTGGCTTTCTCAGACAGCAGAAATTCATAAGACTGAATTCAGTCCCCCGGGACTGTCCTTTATGGTTTGAAGGGTGGTATTATTTATTCAAAGCTGATTCAGAAGGACATTTTGCAAGTATCTAGGAGCTTGAATGCTGAAGATATTATTTTGAACATCTGCAAAATTTATGGGTTTTATCTTTTCTTCTCCTTTCTAGACCAGTTTCGTTAAGAAAGGTTTGTGCAATCACTTGTTCCATCTGTCATTCCCTTTTCTCTAATAACCCTTTACCTGCATTCACAGTGTGAAGAGGTTTTTCTTTATATCTAATAACAATTTTCCTTCTGGCAACTTGTGCCTGTTGCATCTTGTCCTGTGCACCTCAGAGAGGAAGCTGGCATCTAATAGGTGATTTTCTAGTCTAAACTGCTCATTCTAACTTCTCTGGTTAGTAGACAGAAACAGAGATTTACACATTCAGTGATTCCAGCCAGTCATCTCCAGCACTGTCTCAATGAGCTGAATCACCTCTGAAGGTGCCTGTTTCTCTGACTGCAGTTGAAATACAAGTTAGTTTTAGATAAATAACTTTCTGGTAGCACGGCTTTAAATTAAGCTGAATACTAATGCTTCACTGGGATCAGGAAGAGATCCAGTTATCTCCACCTTTATAAATTTTTTTATCCTCATGCCTTTTATATCTCAGTCACCAATGTTACATTAGGATGATGAGTCACACTCTTTCTTACTTATAGTTTGTATATGGATCCTTTTACTTTTTTTTGTTGATTCTCTCTGCTTTGACTGTAAGTGTTCTGATTCTGTTCAAATATGGTCTGGCAGCAAGTATTGAGAAAGTCTTGTCGTTTATGTGTGAAGGGTCAAATTGATGATTAAAACTTCCAAAGGCTAGAGAGGGAGGGAGTTTCATCATAAGGCTTATAAAACCTTTAACAAGGCTATTAAATAAACAAAGATTTTATGTCAGCTTTCCATTTTGGAGTATTAGAAGGTTGGAACGTTTTCATGGAGGGCTTTCGTGGTTAAGAGGCATGACAAATTTTGGAATAGAATTGCTTTAGTTGGGAGAACCTAGAAAGACCTTGTTTTGATTGATGATGAAGAAGTAGCCATCAAATTCTCATGTCTTCAGTTAGAAAACTGCAAGATTGTCACAGTCATTGTGCCATAGATAGATTATCAGCAATGCAGTGATGATCAATGAACATATTTATGGGAGGACAGATGACTGTATTAACTTAAGCACAGTAGGCAGCTCTTATTAGTCATAATAAGAAAAAATACTAGTTTATATGAATTTTATTTTTTTCCATTCTATCCTACATGCTTTCTTTAAAACTTTTTCTGGAAGTGAAAAGTATATTATAAACCAGGAAATATAAAATGTTTTAACTGATTGAAGAAGGTTTTAAAAAAAAAGGACTTTTTGGTGTTTCTTGTCAGACAATAGATCAATTTCCAAATACATTCAGGCAGTTTCCTAGTGATGTTCATATTTATGTCCTAAATATGTCAGATCCAGACAGTTTTCTTCAGGTTTTTTTGGTCTGCCATTTTCTAGTCTTTCTAGTATACTGACCAAGACGAGGCTAAAATATGGCATAGGAAAGCATCTTCAAAATCATGGTGGTTATTATACTAAATCAAGCGATGGAGAATTTTCTTTGTCACAGTAAACTGATTGGACTCTCAACACACATTGTGTTCCCAGGAAACACCAGTAACTCTTATCCACTTTATTTACCCACTTTCACTTGAAAATGTAATTATTTCTTGAAACAGAAATATGCATTGTCATATATACATAAAAAGGTCTGCCTCTCTTGATGGCCCCTGCAAAGTTGTTTCATGGTCACAGTACATAATATACACCCCTACTTTTGGGAAAGGAAATTTATAATGGAAATTTTTTCTGGTGAAAGGCATTGGATATGGGACATACAGTTTTTTAAGTGCACTAGCAATAGTTTTTATGTGTCCCGAGAACACATTTTCTTAATAAATAACATTCAATGTAGAGACGTTTGAAAGATGAGAAACCAAAGTTAATAGTTTTATACAGTTTACAGACAGAAGCATGATACTGCAGATATTTGATACTTTACAGAATCTGAATTCATGATAGATGAAAGTATCTATATGCAGTCAGATGATGAGATTGTGTTTTCAATATGTGTAAGAGTGGTATTAATTTGTGTTTAAAGAATATGAGAGGTATGTTTCAGCATTTAATTTTAGTTGAACTTTTAACATTTTTAAGTTGTTTTTCAGTCCTCTGCTGACTGATTTTACCTAAAAAAAGAGAAAGGAAAAGTTTGCTTTAGATTAAAAGAATAAATCTCTTGTTCTTTTATATTTCCCCTGTCTTCCTGAAGGTTCAGGAGAAAACCCAAAATAAAACATTGTAGGAAACAAAAAATAGAATGGCTAGAGTTACAGTCATTGCTGATAGAGCCTTTGTCATCTTTCTTATATCTTAGTCATCTAGCATGGGGAAAACCTGGCTTTGGTTTTCTTCTCTGTCATAGAAAATACAAGTCTTTCACATCTTAAACATACATTCTCTTTGATCGCACATTTTCCTCCTGATTTTCCAGTTTGATAATTGTTGCTCTTGTGGCCCCTTGGAACAAATGAAATTGATTCCAAGAAAACTATCTAGAGAAAATGATTTGAAGTTGCTAGTAATTTCAAAGTTATCTAAGGTGCAATGTTACACAGTTCAATTTTCTTCAAAACCTATTTTGCAGCTGATATCTTGGAGTCTTTGAGAGACAGTCAAGTTAAAAAATCCCAGCAATGCAGCAAAGTCCAGGGAACTTAGAAGTGATGATGTTTGCAGATTCTGCTGTCAGCATGATATTCACCTCCAGAATCTTGCCTATGCTTTGCCTTCAGGCTTGGCAACTGATAGATGGAAAATGGAGAAAACTACATTAAATATCCAATTTTTACTGTGGGCATGTACAAATGCTTTCATATTTTCTTTTTCTGTATGCTTGCTTTCAGCTTTGTTTAAAATATAATATAGCTGGAAAGAAGTGTTAAATGCAGAAGAGAAATTAATATAGACTAGAATATCAGACTAGAGAAGCAGTTAATTCTATTAAATTAATTGAGGGAGAGATTGATTTTTTATCTAATATAACTGTGTGGATGACATTTCATAGTTACTAAGAACAAGTTACCAAAAGTATTCTTTGAATTCATTGTGGTGCTACAGCTGTCCAAGTAAATGAAATATTTCTGGACAAGTTTCTAAGTAATGAAATTAGTCCCTATTTACATGGCTGTGATTGAGTCTAATATTTTATACCACATTCAAGTGTAAACTCCTAGTTCAGTTTAAAAGCACTGTAAATTGGAATAATTTGTTTTCTCTACTGATAAAATTTCAAAATAATGACATAAACAAAAAAGTGCTTAATTGAAATTCAGCTGAACTCTGATTCTATGATTCTGTGAAAGGTAATTCTTAGAATCTACACCATACAAACCCTTTGTAATGCACACACACGAAATCAGCTTTTAGCGTTCAGTTACTTAATTAATTTTGTGCACTAGACAAGTACAAATAATGTGGAGTTGTCTAGGTCTGTTGCTACTTTGGTGTTTTTTTTTTTGGTGGAGGAGGCTTTATTTTTTTAAATTTCTAAAATGCCATGTTACCAATGATCAGTATTTTAAATACAGATTTTGAAACTGCTAATCTTCGTTAGCAGTTAGGTCCACAAATAATTTCTTTAGTATAGGGTGAGCTTTAGTTAGCATAAGCAATAAAAACTTGAAAATAAGAGATTGTTCAGGAATTCTAAAATACTGAGACACTGCAACTGAGTTCTTAGCAGATGTCAGTATTGCTAAAGTTACTCAGTTGTTTATTGGTTCTAAGTTAGTGTTTTGGTTTTAAGGTGTATTTTACTTAATGACAAGAAAGTTTTACATTACCATTATCATGTGATTTAAACATATCCTGTAGGTCTGTATGTGATCTAAACTGATATCACACTAGGCAAATCCATAAAAATTGAATATAAAGACACCTAAAAATTTTGCTTTTTCTAGTGCAATTACCAGAGTGTTATTTTGTTTTAACTTGTTTTGGTATACTGTATTTATAAAATATGACATAATTGAATACATACAGGTTAAGAAATAAGTAAATCAAAGATCAGAGAGAAGTAGTCCAAAAAAAAGAAATTTGGAATGCTATATATGAACAGACATAGAATACAATAGAAAAAATATGATTTATAAAACAAGCTGAATTTTACAGCATTCTTTAGGTGATATTTTTAACAATATATAAGACCTTTTTTTGAGACCGATTTAATTAGTTACTGATGGCACAACTTGTTTTCTATTTCACATTAGCATCACAACAAAGAATAAGCCTTTGCAGCTCTTGCAAAATCACCAGTCAAGCACGCATTACATTGGTGAGCCGTAGAGTAGTTTTTGAATTGTTAATGTCTTATTAAGTGTCAGTGTGATGAATTGTCTTTTGAAAGATGTGGCAATGTATAAGTTGCAATGTATATCACACAACAGTATTTGCATAATGTTCTGCTATCAAACAGTACTTTAAATTCAAGCACTAAAAACATGGAGCATTAAAAATAAAGGTTTAATAAAGGTGGAATATATTCTGTGTGAGCATCTGAAATATTGTAATTACTGTATCTAATTGTTAAACTATATGTTTCAGATTATTCTTGACTCTGCAATATCTCCTGTGGCTGACAACTTTCAGTATTAATTACCAGCCAGTTCATTAATTGTATATAGAGAATTTCTCAGTGACAGGCAAAATTCATTCTCATTATTCTTTAACTAGGATGATAACAAAAGAGGCTGCAGTGAAAAAGGTTAGACTATCATCAGCAGAAAGCATTCCAAGTCCAACCAATTGCATCAGGAAGACGTCATATGTTCAGTGGCCGCAATGGAGGCAAACAAAACTACTGTTTTTTTTCTGTGCTCAAGGATCTGTGGTTACTTGGCAGGTGGAAATGTTCCAATTTGTCTGAGCCTGCTTACTGGCAATCTGTCTGACAGCACAGATATCCACACTTTCATCAAAATAGGAAATCTTAATCCTGGCAGCAGTTGAAAGGAAAATATGGACAATGACATGGTCGGATTCAATAGCAGATGGCAAATACATTATTTTAAAATATCCAGATATAAACTGTAGAGTGTATCTGTACAGCACGCATCAGTGAAGGATCTCTGCCACATAACCCTTGATGAGGGGTAAACAAATTATATTAATACGGGAAGGGGAAACATTGAATAATCTAAAAGGACATTTAGCTTGCTGAAGATCTTAGCCTATGATCATCATGTTCCAGCACCCTCATTGGCAATGTAGATTTTCCCACAAAGAATCCGGCTGAAGGTCCTCCACTTTTTTTATTCTCTAGTGATTGTTGGAAACTGGGTTTTGTGCTCTAAGAGACATCTTTGAATCCTTCCACTAGGCAGTTCATATAATATCAAGCCCCCATTAGTAAACAGCAAACCAACCATTTTCTAGTATCCTGAAGACATGGAAGACTGCATTTTTTCAAGTAAAAGTTTTGTAAATAGTCTGGGATTAAAGCCTTCTTGTCCAATTAAAACAATAAACAAGCAAACAAAACCTAATGAAAGTAAGGTAGTCTCAAATAACTGAACTGAAGATATGTAGAGTCAGACCAGTGCTTTCTCTCCAGCCTCAAAACCATCAGGTGTAAAAATACTCTCCTTCAAATCTAGTTGGATGATTTAGGAGATGTTATGGTGCAGTATTGATACTGCCATTGGCATGTACATACATTCTGTGGTAATATTGAGTAGCAAGTACGTTCTTACTCATTGATCTCAACTGGATGACATTTCATATTTACATTAAGAAAATAATTTGGAATTTATGTGCAGAATGTGACTGCAATGTAGGATTCAGTTAAGACTGACACTTAATTTTAGGTATGTACATCCACATATCAACATATAAGCTTCCCTCATAGCTAACATTACCAGTGGAGCCCAGAGAGCTCTGATGCCTAAGGCATAGTTCAGCTATCTAAACATAGTTTTAGTCAACCTGAAACGTGTCATGCAGTCTCTGGCTGCCATTCCAGCAAGTCATGGGTTCTCCCATAGGCTCCATGTCACATCCACCAGCCTTGTGTGAGTGAGAAACTACTCAGTGCTGGAAGTAGTACTTGACATTTCTGTTTAGGAAACGACATTCCATGTATAATATCTAGACAGGCAAATCATTATCCTTCTTCTTCTGACTGCATTTTCTGGCTCTTCATTGACTATAATACAAGATTAGACACCAAGTTCACACATCTATACCTAATACTAGTTTCCTTAATTCTGTATTGAATCCCATCCAACCACCTGTCATATCATCTGTGGATGTGATGCACATCCTTCATCAGCCTGGTCTCAGGTTATGTTGTATTTCTAAACATTTATATTATCACTCTAAATCTCTTTAGTTTCCTTCACTCATACATCTGTAAAAAGGCAATTGTTATATGATAAACAGAATATTAAGAATGACAGGCAAACCGACTACAGACAATCAGAAAATTAACAAAATGTGTAATTCAAAATACCATGTAAGGACAATAATTATAACTATTATCAGGAAAGAATTTGAGATATCAGTCAATAAATAATTCAAACACATATTTATTCCTTTCTTATTTTGATCAAAAAAATTAAAGAAGTAAATTAATAGTGCAGTGGTTATCATGAAATTAAGGTACTGATGATAGATTTTGTATTTTTGAATATTTATAGCTACTATAATAATATAACTTTTAACAAGTATACATTAGGTAGAAGAAGGAAGAACATGTGATAAAAATAAATGTACACAAATATGAATTACATTGCTCCACTATCAGTACCTGTCAATAAATTAAACACAGTCTTTGAGAAAATATTTTATATGGGTAATATTTTCTTGAAGTTGCTTTTTTGTCTATCTGCCTTGTTATGAATTTATATGTGTCAAATCTCTTGTTGTCCTTAAGGTTGTAGCCTCCAGAGGGCTACTACTGTATCTAATACCTGAAGTAAAGCAGTTCTTTCACAGAATCTTTTCTCCACAGTAGTGCTGTATTGCTGCACATATCTGTGTCACCTACTTGCCTCAGCAATATAAATGATAAAAACCCTTACTTTTGTATAAGTCCTGTTGCTATTTCTTATTACAGAAAGAATAAACTTTTTGGCTGAAGTTAAAACTGAAATCAATCTAAAAGCACACCACCTAATACAGAAGTGTCAGCTTTTCTGCAGTCTTTCTTCCATGCTGCCACTGTTCAGTGCTTAAATACCAGTGACATGATGTGCTACAGTTCATGTTAATATTGAAAGCACAAGTATATGTGAATATTCCTCATTAACATACCCTAAACCCTGTCTCTAATATCAGAACTGTATTGAAATATTTAAATAGGCATGAAAACTTTATTTAAATTACTCTCTAATCACTTCATTTCTAAGTATCTTGTCCTAATTCCTCTTTTACCGGTAAATTAACTGGCAAAAGAAAGCAGGTTCTGAAGAAAAACAGTTTTAAACTGGATCCTTGCACTTTCATAAAATATGCACCTTATTCAGTTGGAATCCCAAGAAGAATCAGTCATTTATTTCTTTTTGATTTCATCTGCTTTTATCTAAAGAGTATCAATAAAAAGTTCATCCCTCAGGATAACTCCAGTGTTATTGTAACTATTCCACAAGGCAGAATTTTATTAATTTTGGGTAATCCCTCAGATCCTTGAATTCAGTGAATGCTGCGTTTGTGGATCTAAGAGCAGAATGTGTATTTGTACTTCCTATGGAGGACTTCTGGCAGTCAGGACAGCTTCTTTCCTTCTGTGTTGTCTCAAATACCTACTATTCTCATGCCTGTTCTCATCTCCAGGACTCTTCACCATTAGTTTTGTTTTGAAGATGAGCTTAGTTTTTCATTTCAGCTACTCAAGTGTCTCTAAGTTTTGTCTCCTTCAGTCTCTCTAAACGAACTGTTTGGCTCTAGAAGTTTGTTGTAAACAGAAAAAAGAATTACCAAAGATTATTTTCTCCTAACCCAGTTTTATTCTGCGAATCTTCCTCTTTCACACAGATGCCCTACTTTCAAGTAGCTTAAAACACTTTATAGATGTGTTTATAGTATGGAATTGTTTAAATATGTGGCAAAATGAAACAATGCAGCACTGTAAATAGTCTTTGACTCATCTCCTCCAAAATTCAGTCTCCTAGACCTCTGAAGTGGCACAAGAATATAACACAGAAAAGAACTGTGGAGAAATCCCATAATATGTAAGAATGATGGTAGACGTACTGATTACATCAAAAGGTTGGGGTTTCCTTCACTGTACCTTTACATGCTTTTTTTAAGAAGGCCTCAGGTTAGGCTGACTTGCTTATTTCTTCTTTCATATTACCATTCCATATTTGAATATTTCATATTTCATCAAATATAAAATGAAACCTCTAGCCTTAAGGATTGCAAAACGGAAATAAAAGCCTTTCTGAACTTGAACAAACGATAACTATTACTGAATGTTTTGACAGATTCTGAAATGATTTGTAATGAAACATAACTAAAAAAATCCTGTCCTTTCATCTCGGTGCCCAGTTAGGTTCCAGTAATAATAATGTGAATTTTAACATTTACTATCTCATTGATGATCAAAGTATATTAGAAAGAAAAGATTATCATATGATGAAGCCTGCACCCTACTGTGTGAAATTTTCAACATAAATTTCACCAACATACTTTCTAAGGATAAAATCAAAAGGCTAGGGAAAGTTTGAACAAATGAAGATCACTGAGTATGTCTGAGAAAAATGTGTTCCTGTAGAATATTTTGTTTGTATTTTATCCAGTGACCACTTAATCCAAAATTCATACTATGGCCAGGGAGACAGGACTTTTGTTTCCAGTTGAAAATGCTCTTCACTGGCTACAGGTATGTGATCCTCTTCTTTGCTCTTCAGCCTTGCCCACCTTGCATTTTTTACTATATTGAGACATATTCTCAGGTGTGAAAACTGAGATACTGGAAAAGCACTAAATATTCCTTATATTGTCCTTAACAAAAACCAAAAGAGAACCCTGTTAAGATACTTTGCAATGTATATAACTGAGTCAAACAAGAGAACTCATGTGACTGCAAAAAAGACCCTGTCCCACCAAAGCAAAGTGGCATAAGTTTCCTGCATTCACTGGCATGGGGGGAATCAACACCACCTCATTTGTCTTAGTTCTCTGAAATACACTTGCTGAGCAAAAGAGTGTCCACCTGAACCTTATTTTTGTTCAGTAATGCATACCTGACATAGGCATTCTAAGTTTGGTCTCCAAAGCTTTTATATCTTTTATAGAAGGGCAGATGGAATTGGTTGACTAAAAAAGATAGCATTTCCATTTTGAGATCTGGGTAATTCCTAAGTAGGGCAGTAACAATTCCATTTAATAGTAGTGGAGGAAGGAAAGAAGTACATACAACTTTCTACTTAGGAGAGTTAATACTATGTGCCATGTTTTCCCAGTCTTCTCCTTTAGTTATGATGCTGAATCTAAGGCTTTAGTGGATAAACAACTTTCTATGGAGTTTCAATGCATTATAGATCTTATTTAAATAGAATAGAATAGAACAGAACAGAACAGTTCCAGTTGGAAGGGACCTAGAGTGATAATCTAGTCCAACCGCCTGACTACTACAGGGCCGACCGAAAGTTAAAGCATCTCATTAAGGACATTGTCCAGTATCACATTAGAGTAAAATGTAGCAAGGGAAGTTATGGTTATATTACTAAACACAGTTTCAAGCCAGCTGTGAAAAGAAGAAAAAAAAGTCATAGAAAAACTTAGTGAACTCTCCATCTTTCATATTAGAAGTGGAAAAAACGTATCCTCAGCTTGTTTAGAGAGCAATATCACAACGTGTAACCCTGGGACTTAAGTTACAGGAAGTTCTGCATACTCTCCTATCCAATATTGGATGCAGCACTGAACAAACCTTTGTGTAGTGTTGTCTTTTTAAAGTGATGATAATCTTATTAGTTGTTCAATAGCCCAAATGATGTCAAGCAGTGAATGCAACAATGAATAATAAAAAAAAAAATTCTTTGAATATTTGGTCTCAATTTTGGTTTTAAGTTTCTTGAAAATATAACTGCAAGTGATATCATTGCTTGATCTGGAGGCTACTAAATTAGAATTTTTCCAATTACCTATCTCAACATTGGCTGTGAGGAAAACTGAAAAGACTGTGTCTGGTTTACGTAAAATAGGGAAACAAGCCCCTGGCATATTAAGCGTGGTGAATATTTATTATGATCGTCATCTAGAAGACAGACAGGACCAGTATCAAAGAGCTTGCATTTCTGTATCAAGTACACTGCTGAACTAATTTTAAATTCACTCTATTTGTTACACTATAGTAAGTGTGCTGATGCCTTTCTATAGCTTTACTCTTCTCACCAAATAGCTATGTGAGAATGCAGGAACAAACTACATTAAAGTAGTTTATAAAACAAAGAATCAAACTGTGGAATGAAATACAAAATGACATCTGCTTTTACAGTAAACACTCTTCATGCTTCTTGGAGTGTGTATTAATCAGGGATGTTGTAGCACAACCAAGAAAACATTAAGAGAGCAGGCTCTTAGAGAAATATTTGTTACAGGAAGGGTTTCTGAGCTTTACTAGAATATCATTAAGCTCTATACACTTCTCTTAATGGTAATTCAATTTTGCTTTGTTAGAAATAAATCTTAATTATGATGCTTATGTGGTGCTTGTATAGCACTTTGGAAAACCCTGTGTAAAAAGAACAATCACAGACCTGTTCTATAATAACAGAGAATGAAAACAGAAAACAAAAATCTGTCATAAATCGCCTGCATACAGAATAAATGGTGACAGAGCTGAATCCTTTATTCTTACTGTGTGAACTGAAAAAGGCAAAATGTGATTTCATCCACTTACAGATAATGATTGGCACTGTATCAAGAAAATTGCTCAGCTACCAATATAAATCCCTAAAGAGAGCATCATTATTCAATGAAAATGTACAATTTAACTTTTAAAAACCCACCAGAAGTGACTGTGCTTTCTTACATTGTTTTATATGTAAGATCCGTTTAAAAAGAATGAGGATCTTGTGTTTAAGAACATAATAAAATTACATTAGTGAATACAGATTTTTTTCTGATACATTACTATGCAGTAGTGATTCAATGAGAGAGAATACTAGTGTCTGCCCTCCCCTGTGTCCATCGCCCTGCCCCGGCCCCATTTTTTTCTGGATACATATACAGTAAAATCATAGGAAATGCATGTTTTACAGGGGGAGATGGGTTGCCTGGCAACAACATCAGTGTCAATTTCTCTTCAGTATGTAGTATGTGTCCATGTCTAGAAAGCTATTTGTCTTCATTAGACCTAAGTAATTTAGGTTGTCAAGTCTCTGGTGACTATTAGGTATCTGATAACCATATATTTTGTGCTCGACCAGATGTACTTACAAGCAAAATAAAAACAGCATAAACTTGCAGATTTCCAGATTATGGCATCATTAACACTGGAGTGTTGTCACCCTCTCCTTTGTTCCCTATTCTGATTGGTACCCATTAAGTAAACTGTGCCAATGGAAAGTGAAGACCAAGTGACTTAATTATCAACCTTCCTTTTAACAGTGGCATTGTTCTAATTATGACTGTCTGAGGGTAACCCTGTCTCTTGCATTTCAGTTAAAAATTCTTAAGATGTTTTTTTCCAGTGTATCACCCAATAAAACTGACAAACTGATTAAAGTTACTAAAGGCAGCTCGGGACCACTATATATGCAATTTCACTCTATTTGAAAAAAACAACCACCAACCAACCAAAAAACCCCCCCCGAAACAGGCCCCTCCCCCATCTCCGCACGTCTGTTTATGTCTATATAGAGATACTGTATATATATACACATATATCTATAAATATGTATGTATACACATATGTGTCTGCATATGTATATAAAACTCCCTGACATTTCTGCCCCACAGCTGGGCTGCAGTTGCAATACAGAAATTACCGACTATGTCACAGTCATCTTGCAGTGATTTATTACTCTTCAGAATAAAAAAGATATGCTGTTGTTCATAAGGTTTCTCAGGTGACATAGAGAATGACACCTCTCATATCCATAAGATTTACAAAAATCCTTGCATAAATGTTTACATTTGAAGGTGTTTCTTACAGTGTCATTAATTATATCTAGCTTACAAAAGCTTAACAGTAGACATTCTTAAGAGGATTCTCTTAGAGAAACATAAAGAGGCTTAGAGCCACTTGGAACAGGAAGGGAAAAACCAGTTTATTCTTATTTAACCTGACCCTTTTACCCTTGTTGAATATGCTGCTGACAAAAGAGACACTTTGTACAAAAAATATCAATGCTAGCCATTTAAATGCTACTAACATATGTGTGGAAATTAGTTTTTTTCTTTATCTTTTCCAATATGCAATGTGAAGTATCACAACAGATGAAATGGAAACAAATTGGAAGTTCTGTTCTTTTAAATAACCTTATCTTACTTCTATATACTATGCTTTTTGAACTGAACAGCATAGCAGGGGACTGTTGGAAGCAAAAAAAGGAGGATTCGTGGATGGAATATTTAGATCAAATATAAGTATTTTTCTTTTTTTTTTTAGAGTTAGTCTCCTATTCTTATGTGTTTAATTTGAATATCTGAGGTGACATACAGTAGCCTATGTTCAACAGTAGTTCTAAATGTTAAGATTATCCTACATTTGGTAATTGCTTAAGAATGTTATGTTTAAGCAGATGGAAATTTAATATATAAAAAATAATCGGTTTGGAAGGGGGATAGGAATTACTGTAAACTATGAATAGGACTTCAGAAAGAAGGAGAAACGAAAGAAAAAGACTCAGAGATAGTTTCCGACACTATGTGTGCATATCAGCTCCGTATTGAGACATTTATGTAGGTATCTGCATGTGACATGAAATAATGGAGTTCGACATCCTGAAGGGAGCGATGAAAGCAAGTAGCAGGGTTTAGCACCCTGAACTGATTTTGGTTGATTCAGGAAGTGGTAGGTGGGATCTCATGGGAGGCAGCTCTGAATGGCAAAGGAGAGCAAGAAAGCTGTCAGGTCTTGAAGGACAACATCCTTCAAGTGCAAGAAAAGTCTATCCTGACACCCAGGAAAACAAGTAGATAGATCAGGAGACTGACTTGGCTAAGCAGGGAGCTCATATCCTGATGATATGAGCCTGAGCTTGATCCTGATGCTGTGGTCCTGTGTGAGATAGATGTCTAAACCTCCATGATAGTCAGTGGAAATCCATAGCTCAATTCATTTATTTGAAACTAGACATCCAGGGCCATTTGAGTTCCCCTAATTTATTCAGTATATCTATATAGGACTAGCAGAACTTACAGGAGACCTGTGCCTTTCTGGAGTGGCAGCTGGTGGCAAAGCAGGATACCACATCGCATTTTGAATGCTACAGTCTATTTGTGGGCAAAGGAATTGAATACTTACTCAATAGAGTAAATAGAGACTGAAGAGTAGCTCAGTTTATCTTGTAGCACGTGCTAAGGATGGGATTGCACGTCCAAGCATGGATGTTTAAGTTTCCTTGAAATGTCCTAATATTACACTTGGTCTCCAGTAGCTAATCCTCAAGTGTGCAGGTATCTTACTGGCCCTTTGTCAGATATATCAAATACCCTTATTGTGAAACATCGCTAGATGCGTATATTTAGTCAATTGACTTGAAGCTTGTGGGGGAAATCATTGTGTCAGTTCTACTGACTAGATGTGTTAACTATAAAAAGAACTTAGACACTTCTCATATATAGATTTCTACATGTAAATGTCTCAGTTTTGAACTGAATCACTGAATCTAATCCAAGTATACATATATATTTTAATAATAAAGATAATTCTGATTTTGGAAATGAAACAACATGCTTGTAATTAGGATGGTAATAGGATTGTCTGCAGTAACGCAGTAATGGAAAAGCTAAATTTATCTGCAAAAGCTATAGACTTTATATAAAAGGTAGATGGTGATGTATTCATATTACACAATTAAAAGGTAATTTCATGATAATTCAGGAAAAGACTGTTGGCATCTAATTAATGATATTAAACATTATTGGTGATGTACATTTATGGTAAGACAGTAAATTAGAAAATCACTTGGAATTTCATGTTAAATATCAAGAAAGTAATTCTGGTTGATGTACCAAAAAGAAGAAGAGGCAGTAACTAGATTGCAGTCTGGAAGCATGTACCTGAGTGCAGGTAGCTGATAAGAAGGTTATTTAAACACTAGTTACAATATGATCAAATACTGTGAGAGTGAAACTAGATACAATTTAAAGAGATAAGATTTTCTTAAAAGTGTAAATAACAGATTCATCAGCTAGCCCAGTCTTTGGAGAATTCTTAAACACTTGTAAATTTTAAAGCAAAGCATCCATACTTCCCCACAGAGATAGGCTTTCATTCAGATTAGAATTCATTAAATGAAGTCCATTGGACTGAGATTTAGATGTGTAAGGATGTTCATAACTTATTCCTTCTGTATTTATAATTCATAAATCAATCTTTACTTTTTTTTGAAAACTGGCTACAAATTAGAAAACAAACTCATAAGATTTTTTTACATGAAGACTAGAAAAATAATATGCTGCTGTTACTCTTTTCCAACTGCTTCCTTAGTTCACTCAGCTTTATTTATTTGCTTAAGACATTTTCCTTAAACAGTTAACCAATTACATTCTGGATAACTTTTCAAAGGCATGGTCTGATTTCTTAGAAGAAGAACCAGGAAGTTTGCAATATACATAGCTTTGTTAGGTCTGTATGAGTGGTCCAAGGTGCTGAATTCATCAGACAGGGATGTTGTTCTGTTTTCTAGAAGTGTCATTCACATCATCAAGCTCATACTAGTCCTTGAATTTTATTTGTAAAAAGCCAGTAATCTTGTACTTACACAATGTTTTCAGAATCAATAAGGACTTTTTTTTTTTTTCCTGTAATCCTACTGACTAGTTTAAAAAACATTATGAAGTTGCTTTGCCTGGATTTTTAACTGAGTCATACATAAGAACACATGAACTTTCTTTTTGTATTGCTATCTACTAAGACATATAGTTTTAGCATTTTGAGATAGGTGGATAGGTAAATAGATAGATAGATAAAAAGATGGATGCTTTCAGTATGGCAGCTCTTATGTGACTACTAGGTTTTCAGTCATCCAGGGCAGGTTTCACACATTCGGTATTCCTGGATTGGGCAGAATTCACACATACAATATTTCTGGATTGGGCATATATGTTACAGTATATTCCCCTTTTTGAGATAATCATATCATGTTTTCATTCCTTTCTATGTTTTTTTTCCATGAGCTGATAAATATTATGCAGAGATTCCTTGTATCAGACAGGTAACAGCCCCATGACTTCTGTTCATGTATCCTGAACTTTTCCTGTCCTTGCATAAGGGATTGTATATAGAATGGTACTCTATGATGTCAGCTCCCAAACCTTAGTGCCATCCATCCTCAGTTACACTTTGTCTCCCCAAACATATGTTTTATGTTATTATCACTGTCCTTCCATCAAGTCAGCAAATACACAGCAATGACTCATGATGTGAAGCTATGTAAGCAGCATTGCGATGTAAATTTGTAAAATTTTTTTTTACACTGGGATTTCAGTTTAACATCTGCTGCTTTGACATAGCCCCATCCTATAGCTTGCTTTCGGAGAAGATATCTTAAACAATAGTAAATAGCTATGATATAATGTTGTTTAGATGTA
This sequence comes from Buteo buteo, assembly GCF_964188355.1. Lineage (NCBI taxonomy): Eukaryota > Metazoa > Chordata > Aves > Accipitriformes > Accipitridae > Buteo > Buteo buteo. The sequence continues at coordinate 7,415,644 of NC_134196.1, forward strand.
TTGCACCATATATTTTGGTATGTCATAATCCTTAATTAAAATCACATTATTTCATATTTATTGAAGCTTGACATCTGAAAATAATACTAGCATCTTTTTCTCATATTTCAGATATTTTTGTTATGCATCGAAGTTCAGGTTTTGTGCATTCTTTACAATATTATATTGGTTGTCTAAAAGTAGTTTGGCAAAAAATAAACTATTAATGTGACCTTGATTTCCTGACTTAACAAATGTGCACTTTTCCAAATAAACTTGAACATTTCCCATTTGGAGTCTTTTTTGCTTAATAATAATAATAATAATAATAATAATAATAATAATAATAATAGTATCACCTTACAGCGTTAGAGTACCACGCAGATTTTCCTGACTTATTTCTCCTGAGACAAGGTAATGCTGCTCTCACAGTGATCACTTACGCATTTATTCTGCCAGTTGTATACTAAGATAAAAGTCTTGATTGTAAGTGACCACATCTGTTTGGTCTTCTTAAGTTTTACAGTTTATAATTCTAGAAGATGTATATTTTTTTCTACTTAGCATATAGAGGCAAATATAAACTCTTAGTTTTGTCCAGTATTACGAAAGGTAGTAGTATAGACTGGCTAGAAAGGAAATCTTTGCACCCATGAAGCAGAACAAATAGAGCTGTAGGTCTGGGTATGGAGAGTAGTTTGTGACACAAAGGAAAGCCATATGGTTCAGTCCTTTCAGGCTCAACGTAAGTGACTTCGCACAGGCTGTAATAATGCTTGCAAAAATTCTGGGTATGTGAAAAATGTAGAAGCCATACACCTGATGTTAAGTTTTGCTTATTGAATCTTTAAAAGCAGTAAGTCTTCAGAAAATTAGATTAACTCGTCTCTCTGTGAGTGAAATAAAAGTCCATAATGCCTTCATTTCTTTTTAGAAGCCCATGAATAAAATACCTGTTTCAAAGTACTGAGGCAAGCAAGATATCTCCACTTTGTTGCATGTGTTGTCATTAGTGAAACTGCTATTAGTGCAACTGTTCAGCATAAGGCTGGGGCAGAAAAATTGGGAGTCAGGAGGAAGTAGGAACCAATACTTGTAGTGGTTGATTCACTTTTTGTGTCAATTATTCACAATACCAAGATTCAGATCCCCTATATAGCTTTGCCTTGACAGTTTTATCTAGTCAGGGGATTTATAGCACTGTTGAATTAAAGCAGCTATAAATTAATTTCAGAATGAAAACATCTTAATTTAAAATCCAGTATTGTATTCAATCATGTTTCGTCTCTAGAATTTTTCTCAGATAATATGTTTCATTAAAACCGGCACACTTACTTTTATAACATACAAAGAGAAGGTATTACATTTTATTTTTATTTTAGTAAAAAATGCATATAAAGCTATGTATCAGGCAACATATAAATGTGATTGCATGTAATCTTGCTCATGCATGTGTTAACTAGAAGTAACTGTTTCCATCACAACTACTAAGCACCTAAAGCATTGACTTCATCGTAGACCTTGAATTACCATTGTAAATCTTTGCAAATAACCAGAGTGATTACTGCATAGTGCAAAAGCATAAATACAGAATCCTAGCACATCTGACTTCATTTGTCTCAGGTATGGAGAAACCCTATTTATAATTATGATATCTTTCAAGGGGAAAAAAAAAATCCAATTACTTACTTTTTAGAGGTTTTATAGTTGCCATGCTCTAAATAAAGCAAAAAGCCCAGTGCACTTTTCAAATGCTGAAAGTTCAAAGCTATGCATCTAAATCCTGCTTCAACTTTTGTGCTGCGGCATAATTTGCTAGCATTTTGCAGCACATACAAAGGTTTCCCTTGCTATCAGACCTGTTACAGGTTGGCCACTTGGAAGAAGGGAAAGTAAGAGTTTGCTCCAGATCCCTAAATATAGAGCAGGAAGAAAACAGTATGTCTGGGTTGAGTGGCCTTCTTACAACATGATCAAGAATAACTCAGAACAAAGTGAGGTCTTGCCAGACTTGGTACCTGTGTGCATTTTCTTCTGCCGAGGTCCTAGGACAGCAAAAGTCCCTGTTGACTACTTTGCTTCTTATGCTTAAATCATGGCTCTAAGCTTTTATTTCCTCTGTGAGCCATCTTTGCAGGAGATATAGAATTCAGATGATCAAAAGTTCCCTCTCACCTTCCACACAGTTTCCCAGTTTCCTCAGCTTGCCTGTGTTGCCATTTTGATGAATGAACAAACAGGAAAGTAAATTGTTTTCTTTTCTTAACTAACTTCTATACTAATATTTGCTTGCTTATTAAGTAGTACACAGTACTTTAGGAGAAGCATTTAGGAGGATGAAATCTTAACTGTCCTTCAAAGGTAACATGATTTATGCATTTAAATATGCTCCTCTGTATTGAAAATTTCAGTCAAGCTTTGTAAATAAATTTTGTATTTGACTCCAGAAAACTATATAGCACTACCTTGTTTATATATTAACATACATTGTCCAAATGCCCCATTTTATATGGAGAAGGTTATTTTTTCCAAAATTCATTTTTGTTTTAAATTTTCAATTAACTTAAATAATTAAGTTGCTAAAATGCCAGTAAGAGTTGAAAATAGTACATTTCAGGAGAATTTTTTTTAATTCTGACTCTTTGTTATTTTGTTTTAATATTGCATCAAGAAATATTTTCAGGGTTCCCAATTTTTAACTCTTTTTAATCTTGCTTTTTTTCCACATACAACTTCACTTACAACTGCGATGCTAAATTATTTATGGTTTATAGACATTTATAAGCATTTATTTCAAAAGCAAACAATTGTAAACTCAATTTCTCTTACATTAAAGTATGCAGACTTTAAGTAAGCTTCTTTTCTTTTCATCCTTTAATGTTACACTGAATAAACAGAATAAGGATGTTTTCTTTTCCTAGAACCAATATCACCTAGAGCATATATGTATTTCATTAAACGGGGATGTACAAATAAGAAAAAATGAAATTGTAATCAAAGTTTCAAGTACTGCAAATAAATTGGGTTAAAAAGAGTTCAGCAGATTCAAGAACTAGTGTCGATTTTCTCATTTCTTTAAAGCAGATAGGTTTCTACATAGACAGTCTTGTGAGCTCAGTAGCTTTCCAGTCAGTAGTCAGTCCACGTACAGTCAATCCAGATTTGGAAAGGGTATTTGTAGCACTTGATGAACTGGTATGGTAAGATTAACTCTATTCATCTCTATGTAATGGATGGATTTCCTTTATTCTAGTGATTCATCTTTTCTTTCATAACTAGAGAGAATCATTATGCTGATGTGGTAATAGAGCATTGTTACCAAATGCTGAACTTTTTTTATTATTGTTAATCGGTTGGTATCTTAGATAAGCAACTGATGGCTTTTATTAGCAATGTCAGAATTGTGGAAGGATTAGCTAAATGGATTTTTAGTGCATCTGTCGTTACTGTGTTTTTTTGTTCATGGATTATTTGTAAATAAAGATCAGGGTATTCTTCCAAATTCTTAAACTGAAAACTTAAAAAAAAACCAAAACAAAACAGCAGTTTAATCAGATTACACAGTGACTATTTTTTTTAGGAAGATTATGATTCAAATTCCTGATTGAGTATGTGAATAGGAGATGGAATTTTGGTTCTAGTAACCTTGTATTGTCATGAATAATAGGAGACCATTGCTTGACATTAAAATTTATAGTCTCTAGAAGTTCTTGATATTGACACGCTTCATCTGTGAAAAGGTCAAGAATAGGCTTTAACAAACACACAGTTTTTGTAGTATGAAAATCACTAGCCTAAGTCTGAGTTTTTCATTGCTCTGACTTCTGGTTGATTTAAAAATATATTCAAGTTACAAAGGGATCAATAGAGAGAGATTTTCATTTGGAAATGGGATTATAGAAAGTTGGAGAGTTATATGAACAACCTATACTATTTATATTAAGCAGTCTGCAACATTTAAAACAACATACTTTAAGAAAACTGCAGTAGTTAATATTCATGTAATTGCTGGCATAATTTTAAAGGGGAATAAGTAACATTAACAAAATTGCACATAAACTTACTTTTAATGTCTCTTCCGTTCATAATTTTACCAAAATCTTAGGCAATATTTGTGAATCAAGGAGTTTGTATGATTATTGACTGAAAGACTGCTGAATATGCTATATTCATTGACTTGAGTAACATGTTTCATTTGTAAGAATATTAAATTATGCATACTAAATAATATCTATCCACATTAGAATTAGAATTAGAATATGGAATAAAATAATATACATGACAAGAATATTTCCTTATTAGAGTTATTTAGTTTACTCCTCCGCCTCAAAAAAATAATAAATTAAGATCAATTTTTTTTTAAACTCCAGTTCTATAAGAACACTTATATTCACACTTCCTGCTGTGAGTAAGCTGTACCCACAGTATCCTACTTTTTAGACTTGGGATTCCATAGGGAGAGAACTTGCGTATACTACCCACATGGGTGTTGTGCTCCATTAATGGAAGTCCAATGGGATGGATAGGACCAGGACTGTAGGAAACAACAAAAAGGATCAGAGTGCATATTTTATTTCCTTCTCCCAGACCTAGCAATGAGCTAACGTGGCTGTTCCATTGACCTTTCATTCTTGTGGTAGCTGTCTTGCTGCTAAAATAAAATAAAGCAAAGAAAGCCCTGAACCTCTCCCTAAGCAAAAATACGAAATTGGTGCATGTCAACAAAACATTGTATAGTAACTTAAGACACGAATTTCAAAATACCTTACTCAGGGACATTTTTACAATTACCAATATAAATTTACATTCTAGCTAGCTGTGCAGTTACCTCCTTATATAAACAAGTGTCTCAGTGATTTTGCTTTTCTTTTGCTACTGTTCATTGTGTTGTTTCTACAGTGTTATAAGATAAAGAAATGTTATTTTTTGTTCTTTCAAACAGTAATTAAAAGCATTGTTTCAAGACTGATTTGTCAAATCAATGAGGGAACTGGCTTTCTTGTAAAATGAGGTTGGGGTACAGTGTAAAAGGAGACATTAAAAGAGGAAATAATAGAGTCTGCTGGAAGATAAGCAAATCAAGATATCTCTTCTGCAAAGTCTGTTTTGTTGCATTAGCTCATGGACTGAATATGGTATTCTCTAAAGTTCTTTTATGTTGGAAAGAAAAAACAGAAGCCTAAGGTAATTTGAGAGAGTATTGGATAAAGAATAGTGCCAACAAACAATGAAGGAAATTTCAAGCAGAAGTGTTGGATGCAGAAAGGGAATACAAAGTCCAGGGGAGATAGGGTAGAGAAGGGGTTGTTAAGGGAGTATATGGTTGGCACATGTGAAGGGAAAAAAGCACAAAGGAACTGTAGGGAGAAACTGGCTTGTTTAAAACCTTTCTGATGAGAACAAAGGTCTTCAATATTAAATTGTTAAGTTTGACCCTTTGGCACCCAACAGGTGTTATCTAGTTAATGGGATATAAGAAATTTTCTGTAGAAATAGAGAAAAATGGTGCTGGTTTTGGTGTTTCAAAGAAGTTTCCCAATGATGAATGCCAGTGTTTGCATTACAGACTGAAACATGGACAGATTGTACGACTATGCTATGAGAACAGAGAAAGCAATAATAAAATGTGGAGGGGCTACAAAACAGGAGCAATAACAGGGTGAGGGGTGGGGAAGCTATCTAGTCATTCAAAAACAGACAGGTGCAATTGGCACTTTAGTGGCCAAAAAAAAATTTTTCCTTTGGTGGCTTCTTGTTGAGCATCATTGTCAGAGGTGGAAATCAAAATGGGTAAGCTGGAATTCAGTACATAAGGCTGTAAAGTTATGTTAAAGGTGAAAGCATCTGCTTCATCAAGGTCATCAATAATCAAGGACCTTTTCAATGCGAAAAGGCCTAATAAATAAATGGGGCAGTGATAACTAAAACATAGGGAGACATAAGCCTGTTAGACAAGGGATAACAGAGGCAAAGGCAAAGACCAAAAGCCCCCAGTTACTAATTGATAGACCATAACAAAACCCCAGGTACAGCTTTAGAGAAGGCCATTTGGACTTTGCAACTGATAAGAAAGGGAAAACAAGATGAACATGAGGGTTTGGGATTGTCTTACAATGTCACAGCTAAAGGAATGGTAAAAAGCATGAACTGCAACTGAATGGAAAAGTTTCCTTTCAACCTGGCTACAGCACTTTCTGTGTTAACTCAGTCCAAGCATTTTGTCTCACTATGTGCTTTTTCATCATAATATCCAAAGTTCATATGTGCAAAATTTTACTTCTGTTTTGATTGACAATTTGCCCCACAGCATATGACTATAAGGCCTATTGTTTGTTGCTCTACATTATACTGAAGGAACAACCAAAGGTTTTTTCAATTTAAAGAAAAAATGCCATCTTTGCAAAGCACCTATATTTTTACTTGCAGTATCTCAGTATCTCATTATATTTAAAGCATGTTTCACTATAGCATTGCCTTTCTGAAGCATTTTTCAGGTCTTTTTTTTTTTAAACTCTACATGTCCACCAGGCTTTGAAACTTAAGAATTCCTTGTTTTCCATCTGGGATATGAATACAGAATTTTAAAAGTTTATTATGCAGAGTTAAAACTACCGAAATTTGCCTTTAAGTAATTTAAGACATTCACATTTTTCAGAAAAGGAGTTGCTTTTCTCACAATGTGCCAGTGATGTACAGAAATATAGCCATTATCTCTGCATTACCTACACATATTTTCTCTTAGTATCTGTAAATCTTGTTTAGACAATTTTTGAGAGTTTTGAACAATTGTTTATAATATAGACAAATTTGTGTATTCCATCAGCTTGGCTGAAATTCTACAAGTAAATTTAACTGGGATTGGATGTCCACAAATGTTTTTCTGTATCCACTACATCTGCAGAATGAATCTGATTCATGTGTGAAGATTTTTGGTGGTTTTGAAAAGTACAGCCGATTCAGTATGAAAACATTAAATTTTCTCAATTTTGAAGACTATAAAGGGAGTGATATTCTCTTTAAGCCTCCAAAATTTGGACATTAGGGAACTATATACTCTATTAGCAAGGAGGTGTTCATTGTAGGCAGGCAATAGCCTCTCTCTGTGAAGAGAAGTACCCTCCTTTGCGAAACAATTTGAAGACCAAATACTCTCTCTCTCTCTCTGTTGACTAATGAGAGTCTAGGTACCTAATATTCCCATTAGGATCTGCCTGGAGTTAATTAATGAGAAACATTAAGCACAAGAGTTTGTCTAAAGAGGTGATTAACCCCAGGCTGCAAAGTAGGCATTTCCTTACTTGGAAAGCAGTAGTTCTCAAAAAAGTGAATGCTATCTCTTTTTAAATCACTTCAGAGCACCTGCACAGAAAGATTTAAGAAACTCTCATCTTAAATTACGGTGGGTTCAAACACATACTTCCCAGCTACTATAAAAGTATCCCAAGTTAATCTGATGATTTTTTAGGGCAAAGACCCAAGATGTTATTAGGGCACTTCCTGGAATGGGAGTTAGAGTGCTTCAGGTAGAGGAGGGTTGGGAAGCTGCGCTCCTATTTCTTGGGCACGTGCTCTTAACTGGGTGTTATTAAAACCAGAAAACATACAGAAAACAAACAAATGCCTACCCCAAATCCTAGAATTTGTTAATTTCTTGTTTTAATTCTTAGCATTACCAGTGGTGTGACAAAAGTACTGAATGTAAGGCTAGCAGAAGTAGCTCTTCATATCTTCCACAACGCGTAATCTGTTTTACAGCTGAGACCTATGTGCTTTAGCCATAGTTATTTATTTTTTCCCTATTACTTGCCAGTAAATAAGAGTTAGGAGAAAGCTGACTCATTAGGTGGTATAAAGAGAATTATTTCTAACCCTTAAAAAGGACATCTCATGAGGTATGAAGCTTTCTGCTTGATAGAACTGTCAAGTAGGTGTTTTTCTTGAATTTTTGAGGCTAGTTCTGCTGATACCTAATAAATATCAGCTTGCTCACAGTTCTGGAGAGGAACAGAAAAATAGTATGTGTTTATTTTGTTTTATTTATATGTGATCTAAATATAGTCTAACACATTTTAAATGTTAAAAATAAATTAAAAATGAAAAGCTATTCTAAATTTAAGAAAAGGACAAAAGTTTAGTTTTTTAATGGACAAAGTAAAACATTTAACATTAGAATACTTTTAGTTATTGGTAAACATATATATATGTATTTTAAGCTGAACATTTGAACTGAATTTGCAAGCTTTCTTGGTATCTGTAAAAATGTAATTATTGACATTTTTCACTCCCCTGTCTCCATATAACTGGCTGAAATAATTTCCTCAGTAGTATTTCTAAAACTACATCCTGCTTTGGCTATTGGAAATCTGAACAGAAAAGATAGTACTGTACATGGACAGATAGTACATAGAGCTACATATAATCACTGTATTACAAAAATTCCATGCATTTTACAGGTAAGCAATAAAGAAAATACTTTTGAGATTCAGAAAAATAAGATATTGTTTCAAATTTTATCACAGTCTGGACAATTTCTTTCCTAACATACAAACTAGGAATACTGTTATTACCTAATCTGACAGAGTTTGGTAAGCATTAACTAACTGAAGTTTGTGGAGCATTTGTTTGTTACAATGGTAAGGCTGTCTAAAGATCCTCACAGATGCAGCAGAAAGCACAAAGCACCACTATTTTTCCCTTCAGGACACCAAGGCTTATTGCAAGGATTGTGTTCCATGGAAAAATCGATTTTTAAATGTATTGGTGGTGATGTAATAAAAGACACTTGTGGATCAGTCTTCACTTAACATTACAATTTTAAATTATCCTAAGTTTTTGTTACACTTCATAACTAATAAATGAGGGGGTCATTAGAAATAATAAGGGATAATGGAGACAGTGATAGAAAACATGTTCTGCTTTCTGTTTCTGATTAGGAAATACATAATGATCTCATAGATTATTTTAATTTTTCTTGTCTTACAAAACTGATTTTTGACAGTGTATATTATTGCACATGTTCAAAGCACCTTTCATTGCAAAATACTTTTCAAATGTGCATAAAGTGGACTTTTGGTTACTGTTTAAACCACTTCTAAAATGTAGCCACCTTTGGAACAAAATGCAAAATATACTTAACTGTTGTGCAGAGGAGCATAACAGAAGGTTTGCAGACAGGAACTGAAGTAAAGTAACCTCAAGAATGTAAATAGGCAGTGTATGTTTTTTCAAGCTATAATTTCTCTAAAAGAACTATGGGGATGGCATACTCAAAAAGCCCCCGCTGCCTTTGTTATTTATGAGATTGCTCCTAATTTGCTAGAAGAATGTAGATATTTGTGTGTGGTCTTGTTTTGCTGAGGTCAGAAACTTTAATTTACTGGGAGGGAGTAATGCATCTCCACTTTCTTAGATAACTGCCTAATTTTTTTCAGGAAAAGAAAACTGTCTCACATTCAGCTAACTGCGCATTTTTCTGAAATGATATAAAACATATACAGAGGTTTTTTTTCTTACTGAATCACTACAAAAAGAAAATGGCTGGAGTTCAATCATCACGAGGTTTAGAGCTTTGTGATTTTGGTTTTACCAACTGACATTTTTTTAAAATTACTATCTTATAAAATCCTTGGTCAGTTAACAGGGAGTTGAAAAAAAAAAAAGGGAAATAGAAAACAGTAATTTTTCTTTTAGTATCTGGCAATAGAACTATGTATGCTGCTCATAATGACATATTTCTTTGTAAATACACTGCTGACATTAAACCAAGTAATAGCAAAGGTGGAGAGTAAGAGATATATCTCACTATTTGGATAAGTCAGTTTATTTTAAAGTTACTGCATTTAGTGTGTGGATTTTGCCATTTTCCTATCTGGTGGATCAATTATTTCTTCTGTATCTGTGGTAATTTATGTCCCTTTTATTTATCTCATTCTGAACTTAAATGATCTAGTTTTACTGATAAGACAGTAACCAGTACTGTATTTGCTTTAAGGTCTGACTCCATCCCCACAGCCCTGCCCAGCCACCCCAGGGCTGTATCAGACACTGGTTCCCCTCACTGGGCCAGATCCTGACCCTCCCTACGGAGCTGCCCAATGCCTGGGTCTGGGGCTGCCCCAGTGCCCACCAGCTGCCCTGTTCCTGGCTGGGGAAGTGCGTCTGGCTCTGTTTGCCAGAACCTGCCCCGCTGCCCTCCGTGAGGTCCCTCCACTGCTCCCAGCCCTGAACCCGGAGGGAGCTGCTGGCTCTTGCAGCACTCTGGCACTGATTGCGTTTTGTCCAGATGGTCAGACTAATTGTAGTGGCATATAAACCTTCCCATCCAAGTCTGCCTAATGTAGCTGTAGGGTCTTCATTGCCTTGACCAGCTAATCCACTTGTAATCATCACGCTACTTGTGAAAGTAGACACAGTATCAGAATGGTGTTTTAAACCTTTAGGGAGAGAGTATCTAATCCCTAGTGTATGTAGTATTAAATAAGATCACTGCATAATAATGAAAGTAGGAGTCGGGACATATGCATTACCACTTCCTGTGAGGGCACTAAAATGAGTGGAATGTTGGGGGACTCTCACTAATACAGATTGGGAATTGCTGTAGATTGACATGTTTAATAAATCTCTATTATTTAAAATAGCCAAGATAAAGTATTTTTTAACAGTTATTGGGTTATTACACCATTGCATCAAAGAAATCGATGTTTTATTTTACAGATAAGCCTAAGGAAAGACTGTGCTAACTACTGTTGGGCTAATTACCCACTTTGGTATCTTCTGCTAGAAGTAATTTCTCTCATCATTTTAAGACTATCAAGTTTCTTGTCATAGGCTTAGACTGATTAGGCTGATCTATCTTTGAACCATGATTTTAGCAAAAATGAACAGCCCATTGTTCTGTTCTACATCTTTCGAGTCTGAACAATGAAATCAGGAGAGGAGGGCCTATATTTCATCTACTTTCTTGTGTGAGAAATGCTATTCTTCCATCATTCTTCCCAATCTTATATTCAGATGTGGAAGACTAAAAAAAGTGATGTGACAATAAGCATCATTCTGGCTGACCATACAGCTTTATCTGAAGGTGAAATTTCTTCCTCGTTAAGCTAACAGCAGCATAAGTTGCCTGAGACAGTAAAGGTTATGTAGTTTAACTAACTTTCTGCTTTTTGATTTGATTTCTTGGAATTGTATCATCTATTTTTTGAACCTTGAAATTGAGGTGCTTTAAATTTATATTAGAATTTACTTCACGTGAATGAGAAATCTAGTTATACTTCTTCACAGTTTCCAGACTTCTCATCTTTTTTAGCACTTTCAGGATTTTACAAGATACTCACAAGGGTATCATATATAAAAGATGGACCCCACAGTAATATTTGTTAACATATACATATGCAAAAATTTTTGTTGTTTTTAGTCCCTGAGACACTGAATGACATCAGCATAAAGCTTGAGTCGGATCTGTTATCACAGGCTTCTAGTATACTTGTCCATAAAAGTCAGACCTTTGAAATTGAAATATGAGCAGCCGTTTATTTGATATTAAAAACAATTTTATGAGATAACTCCCTTTTGCAGATAGATACAGTATGTATAACAAGCATGTTCACCTATCACTGACAGTGACATGCATCCATGGATTATTACCTCATGCAGGTTAATTTTCAGCAAACTATCAAAGTTAGTCAACATGATCTTCTTGTTACCTTCTCATATAGATCCATGAAAAAAATTAATGCATCCCACCGACTTTTTTCCACAGATAAATTACTTCTTACTGAATGTCTTTTCTGAATACACAGAGTGTAGTTTCTTTTCTTTCAGTCCTAGAAATATATTATGGAAGTTTTTGTTTTGGTTTGGTTTTTATTTTTTATTTATGTTTTTCAGTTATAAAAATTATGTTTTTCTTTTTAAAGGAAAGCTAAAGGTCTTCTTCCTAGGTATGCAGTTCTGTTAAGCAGAGGGTTGTGTGACTTCCTGCAATACCTTAAATTCATCAAAGTTATATTTCATCTTGGTTTATATGTTGTTATACATGTTTCATACAAGCCTAATCTGAAATTAATTTTTAATAGTTAGCAGAAAATGGAAAATAACTGTGATAACAGGTAATACCCATTTGCAAAAGTACCAGACTGAATCTTTATGACTGATGCTATTGTACTAAAGCTTCTTTAAATAAAGTCAAAGTTTCACTACAAAGATTGGTTCTTTAGATAATTCTCAGGCTTATGATATTTTTATTTCATCCTATCAGATATGTTAAAATCACTTTTTATAACCTGAACAATTCTCACTATATCTTATTTTTTGTTGTTACTTTAATGATTATTTATTCTTCAAGTCTTAATTTTGATCTAAATAATATTCCCCAACTGCATTTTAAGGTTGCAGTAATCATTTTCTATCATATATATTACAGTTAGTCATACTTTCTGTATTAATCACAAAAGCATAATATTGTAAGTACTGACTATGCTTTTTTTAAATAAAAACATCGCTTTCTTTCCTTGCAATGACACTACTATACAAATTGGAAATGTTTCTCTACTGCATAGTGCTTAAGTAGGAAATTAAGATGTACATTCTCAGTTTTACATTTTTCCCTTCACTGGGACTGACGGTGAAGTTTGCAGGGGTTTTATTTGTTATGTTTTTTATTTTACTTTTTCTTTGGGTGAATATATTGAAAAGGATAATTAATTGTAGCTCTAATGTAAGCTATCAGAAAGGGTTGTCTTCAGGATGTGAAGAGACCAGTTCTCCTTGCATTCATGCTGGAGGTAACCATGAGCAATTAACTGAAGCTGATAGAAACCAGGCTGGCAATATGGAAAACTGGATTGAATGTGATGTTGTGGGTAATAAGGAGGGAGAATTCCATGCAAATGCAGTGAAATTTTTACTTTCCAGTGGAAGAGATGCTTTTGAAACTAGAATTATCTTTATAGTGACTTCAGCATTTTTGTTGAAAATGTTTTCCTAGTTTGGAAGTAATTGAAAACAAGATACTTCTGGCAGCCTCAGGTGAGAGACACCATACCTGTTACTAATGTCTGAGGTCATTTAATGCTTATTATTACCCACTTATATCTTGTATGCTGCTACTTCAGTTCCTCAAATATGTGAGAAGATCAGCTGTAAAGGAACAACAGGGAGTTTGGTATATAAAGTCAGAGAGAAATTGTAAAAGCAGACAAAAGTTATTTATGCAGCAAGGAGACAAGCAAGGGTCCAAATTTTTTGATAGATTGAAGTTCTTTAGACAGAAAAGGAAAATTACTTACATTTACCTTACGTAGCACAATAATGCAAATTTCTTAAATCTGATCTTAACTTCAATGAATAGTTTTGCTCTGTGTAAGACCTCTATGTGATGATATGAGTTAAATAAAAAAGACAGTATTTTAAGGGTGGGTTTACATGACTGAACAGGCCTTGTTATAAGCTCTGCTGGGTGCAGGTGCCCAGGTTTTGGCAGCGGGAGCCACAGGGGCCTCTGTGAGGAGACACAGCCGGTTCCAGCCGGCTCCAGCCGACCCGCCGCAGGGCACGGCCGAGCCCCTCGGACAAGATGGCCGAGCCCCTCGGACAAGGTGGCTGAGCCCCTCGGACAAGATGGCGGCGCCTCTGGGAAACTGCATTTAAGAAAGGGCAAAATGCCACACAGAGAGAGGAGTGGGGAAAAAAAGTGTGAGAAACAGCCCTGCGAACACTAAGGTGAGAGAAGGAGGGGGAGGCAGTGCTCTAGGCGCCGGAGCTGAGATTCCCCGGCAGCCCGTGGGAGATGGCTGTGGTGGAGCAAATACCCACACTGCAGCCCATGCAGGACCCCATGCCAAAGCAGAGAAAAAGTGTGAGGAGGATGGAGAGACAGAGAGGAGCTGCTGTGGACTGATCCCCCATTCCCCTTCCCCCTGCACCACTTGGGGGTGTGGAGTGGGTAAAGGAATTAGGAATGACGGAGTGAAGTTGAGCCAGGGAAAAAGGAGGATACAGGGGCAAGGTATTTTAGGTTTTGCCTTTGTTTCTCACCATCATACTCTACAATGCATCAAATCAATTTTCCCCAAGTTGAGTCTGTTTTGCCCATGATGGTAATGGATGAGTGAGCTCCCTATCTTTACCTCAACCTGCGAGCTTTTCTATCTCACTTTCTCCGCCCGTCCTGTTGAGGAAGAGGGGTGAGAGAGCAGCTGGGTGGTCATCTGGCAGCCATCCAAGGTCAACCCATCAGATAAGTAAGTATTGGACCATAAGACTATATTGCATATAATTTATGTAATTATTATAAAATGGTTCTCTAAGTGCCTACAATAGAAATTCTAAAACGTGCTCATGTTTTGCACTTCCAGTCTTCTAAAGTCATCTTTATTAAAGCACTCTGCCTAATTGTTCAATGTTAGGCTATGGTACGCACTGAAGCAGGCTGAATACCTCTGTTGTGCTGCATAGCTGAAGCTGAATGAGCCAGGTATAGGTGTGGTTTCTGGTCACAAGAAAAACTGTCACGCAGTGGGCTAATGGGGAAGGGTGACTTACCTCTCTATTACCAAATGTAGTTCTGTTTTTAAAAGGCTAGCTAAGTGTGTTATGCTTTTATTATGATCTTTGGCAGTAACTAAATTTTTTTATTTGGGTGTAAGCTTGAGAATGAGAGGAGCTGAGGACCCTCCTTTCATAGACACGTGAATGGAGAGAACTTAGTTTGCTGCAAGACCCATGCAGCAATGACACTGCTGCTGAGAATTCAATCTAGTAAGGGTGTTCTTCACTCTACACTATGTGTCATAAGCACACTGAATTTAACTGGAAAAGTTCATTTCATGTTTCTAAGCATTCATTTCCTCTTTCCCTATCAAGATCTATAGTGAAGCTGAGAGTTGTGTTATAAATCAATTGTGCATTGATTCTTGAACCAGTTGACTGGGAAGTTGATTTCTCAGCCAATGATCACAGTTGCATATCTCTTTTCTATGTGCTGCAAACTAGGAAAATGTTTGTCATGGCATATTAGCTAAAGCTGTGCATCATGTATTCAGAGACATTAATTGTTCTATATTGAGCCACAAATGAGCTAAATAATAGTACTAAATGTGAAAACTGTCATTATCTGCAAATGAAAAAAAAGCTATCATTAAAATATTTATAAGCACATTTAAAATGCTTTAACTAATTTTATCTCTGGGTTCATATGGCCAATATGAATAGACTATATTTTGTATAATTTTATGCATTCTGGGTTTTTTAGTATTTTTACAGTTTATCAACTTGCTGTTAAGTGTTTTAAGAAACCCTGTGTGTTAAATCTTCTTTGATATAAAATGGAACTTCCTTCCTTGATTAATACAAATTTTTCTAAGTAGGTATGAATCCTTTCTATTTAACATGTTTTGTCTTTTATATTTATCTCTGGTTAGATCTGGTTACTCTACACATAGTTCTTACAGCAGCCTTAGGTGATTATACAACACTTATTTCTTCACCCTGTACCACTTCAGTTATCACTTATCAAAACTTACTTTCTTTAAAACTGTCTTCGTTCTTGTAAATATCTTTACTTATTCTGCTGGTGCTCTTTACTGGATTTCCTTTTTCTTCTGAAGACTCTTC
Source organism: Buteo buteo (assembly GCF_964188355.1). Lineage (NCBI taxonomy): Eukaryota > Metazoa > Chordata > Aves > Accipitriformes > Accipitridae > Buteo > Buteo buteo. The sequence continues at coordinate 7,431,238 of NC_134196.1, forward strand.
AGTACATCAGTCTCACTGCTTTCTTTGTACACATAATTTGCTTCTTTTTCCTTCACACCTCTATTGAGCATGATGGTTGGACCAGGTCCCATGGCAGCTCTCCTCACTGCCGCCTGTTCTGTTTCATCATGTTCTCTTTCCAAGTACAAACTTTGCTTGCTTCTCAGTTCTTCGCTTGGTATTGTTCCCATTTTGCTGACTACCTTTGAAAAAGGTGTCTTGTCCACTCTTTTCTTATCTTCTGGTGACCCAAGATTTAAAGGGAAATGTTCAAATCCTTGTAAGTAAAGTTCTCTGGCAGTGATATCACATGCTATTTATTCTCTATTGGTCACATTAAAGAGCGATTAGGGCATATTAGCTTAATCTATATTAGCAAGTAGTGGGGCTCAAAGAGATTAGCATCAGACATCTCCAAAGCATGTAATAGTACTTGCAATGACTGGGGTAAGTGTGCATATACTACAGATGAGGAAGCAGTATGCCATACAGAGCCACGTTAATGATGACAGGGAAGAGAGGGATAGTACTCCCTCTCTTCTTCCACATGCTATTGAAATTAATTATATACATACCTATATATTTATATATATAAATATATAGAGATAGAAAAATAGAGGTGGAGTTAGAGATAGATACAGATACATATGTAATAAATAACTTCTGCAGGAAAATTTCCTACTTTTACTAGTGTGAAATGCTCCTAAAATATTTCTTAGCATAGTACAATGGGTCTTGTCTATAATTGGAGAAGGTGTATTATGTGACAAATTTGGAGAAATATAAGCTTTTTAAGGGGTATGTAAATGTCTGTATATACATGTATATGTACAAACAATACATACAAACATATGTACAAAATACAATATATACAAATGTATACATTCATAATCTACCTTTCTTTAAACACATTATAGTCTACTGTTAACATAAAATGTGCACTGTCAAAATACATTCATGAAACTCAAGGGTAAATAAGTTTCATGATGAATGTTTTAGTTTTAGAATATTGAAATGTCTGAAACACATTTCTAAGAACTTCTAAGCATACATTACAAAATTGTTTTATTCAAGTATATTTCTTAAAAAGGATCAATTCCACATAAAAACAAAAGAAGAAAAAAAAACTTCGCCTAAGATATTGCAGATAAGTTAAAGGCACTGAAAGCAATGTGCATTTGCAAAAAGGAGTTCTACAGCTAGATAGGCCTAATCAATCTGCATAGTGCTATCAGTGGTTGTAGAGTCTAAGGCACTTCATTTGTTGATAAGCATTATTTCAGCAATTGCTAACAGTAACGGTCACTCTGGCTAAATTATTTCTTATGCTTTTTAGCTTTTCCAAAAGTCCCATTTAGATTGTACAGAAGTTGAAGTATATACATATAAAATTAAGGTAACAGATTATAAACAGTTTAGGAGATAATACAGTAGAAATTAATGCATGATAATTAATTTTGAGATAAATTAATTTAGTTTCTCTCTGCAAAATCAGGTATTTTGCCTGAAGTAGTTTAAGACAGAATTTCAGATTTAAAAAGAAATAATTATGCATTGTTTGCTATTATTATTATGTTCTTAATGTGGAATAGATAAAGATAGAATGATGGCATATACTTCCATAGACACTGTCCTTAACTACCCGTCATAACAGTATAGAACAACATATATGTATGTTCAAAACACAGCTTAAATAATTGTTCATCCAAGCTTCCCACTTTAAATGTCTAACTCAGTCTTGAATACATGTATGAAATCTAAAAATGAAAATCAGAAAAAATAATCCCAGGTCTCTAGATACGACATTATTTGTCTCATCCAGCAACCTACTGCATTGATATCTGTATAGGTGGGAACTAGATGGAAAAATTTGTCATATACAGAGAGTTTAAAATAAAAAACTATTTCTCCCGCCAAGGTCAATCCACCACAACTATTCTCGCTTGAATCATGCATGTTAATATACAATCTGGAGAATGCAAAATGTTGATACAGCTATATATCTATATAAAACCATTGGTGTTTGAGCCTAACAATGTTTAATGGGTGACTTGCTTTAGAATATGTTTTTGTACAATGTGTGCATCACAATAATAGCGAGATGTTGACAATAGGCAGTCTTTTGTCTATTGTCAAAATCATATCTGAATGGACGTGTATGCAGAAGCTATCTCACACTTTTAAAATTATTTTATTCCTTGCACATAATAAGTATACGTGTAAAGATTAACATTTTCACAGAATAGGAAGCTAAGATCCTGTCTTTGTCTTCTCTGTTTTAGCAGGAATTTGCATTGTGGACTTTCTAATCAGACACGCAACCTGTTCTTTGACCTGATAAGAGTACGGCTGGACATTGTGAAAGGTAATGCAACTTCACCTTATTGCTACCACTGATCGTGAAAAAGCCATAAATTTCCAGGGTTAAATCAATATAAGCAAAACTCTTGGCTTTCATCTTGACATTTGTAGCACGGCAAACCTCGTCTTTATTAAAAGAAGCAAGAAGACAGTGCATTTTCTGTTTATTTTTAATTGAGCATCATACTGAAGTGATTTAGTCTTTAGTGAAACACACATTTGTGTATGCACTAAACGAGCTTGATATAAGCCATACATTATTTTATGAATATTTTAAATTAATAGTTTGTGATTGACATGGTTGTTTTTTAAAAGACAGGCTACTTATTAGTTATGCAAATTTACAACAGTTCCCAATATAAATGAAACTTTCTAACATTTACATTATAACAGATATTTTAGTATTTCTTAGTTTTATTAGGTTTCAGAGAGTATGTAAAAGTTCTAAATCTTTTTTAAGGTTCTTAATGTTTTTTCAAAAGCAGTGGCAGCTACTAAGATAAATTTGCTGAGATGTGGGCTCTCATCTCATTGTGCTCAATAAACTTCTTTGTGTTTGGCAGCTTCTCCCCCTGAAACAGCCTCATTTTATAGCCCTGCTGTTATGTTCTTGACCTTTGCCATGGCTGCAACCCTGGGGCATTTGAGCTGTCAGATAAAAAAGTGGAAAGAGAGACTGGTGAAAGTTGTAGAAGGCAAAAAGCTTTGTAATGCACTGATGAATTTCCTGCCATCAGATAGTTTTCACTTCCCCTCCATTGCTGTCACATTTCCTTAAATAATAGGGAGACTTTTCCACTAATGGACAATGGAGGCTGTTTGCCTAATGAGAACTTGCAGAGGCAGCCTGCCATGTGTCTTTATCTTTTAAACTGAGGTGAAACAAGCTTGCCTGGCTACAGATAAGTGGCTAAGAAGCAGTCCTATTCAGAGGTACCTGTCAGTAATTTATCTGGGTTTTTTGTATTCATATATACTGTTCTGTGTGCAGTAGAGCATTAAATTGCTTTCCACTGGGAGCAGGTCACATTCAGGGGTCGTCAGAACCATGCTACTGGATGGAACATGCTTGATTCATACAGGCTGTTTCTATCAAGATCTTGGCAGCTGAAATGTCCAACTAATTAGAGATTTTACATTAACTTTTTTTTTTCTGGAAAAGCTGATTATTATTTAATATAATGCACGTAACTATCATTCTGTGAAGAGTTTATGTTTAGCTTCTAGAAGACCAGATGAATGGCTGCTGGTTGTTGTGTCAAGATTCATAATGAGTCTTTCAGTTTCTGTTAGTAAAGCTTTTTGTTGTAATTACTATATATTAGAGATAGATTAAGTTTCTTGTTTTGTCACTAGGTCCTGTTTTGGGGGTCAGGGGAGAGTGCTGTTGGACAACAGAGATAAATTTCAGGCTTATTTTTGTGGAGGTTTATTCAAGCCTAAGACTGTCCTAAAACAACTCCTGATCCTGAAAGTAAATAATACATTTTTTCTAAAAGTCTATCAGCATGTTTGCAATGGATAAAGGGCACATTAACTCAAACTATATTTTTGTTGCAACTTAATTTCTTTCTCCTAGTGTGGGTATGAGAACGATGTTTTGGTACATTTTGCTGCCGTTTCCCAACTTGCGATATTAAATTAACGCAATAAAGGACATGTAAACTATAACATAAAAGCAATATTTCTGTTGTATTAAAACTTTTTTTCACAATCTTTATATCTGTAAAATATGCCCAGAAATCTGTTCATTATTTTCAGTTGAGAAGTGAATGTTCTATACTGGGATGAAGCATAAACCAAATGCATTTAGTTTCTTTCCACTTTACAAGAACAGTCTATTGTAGACCAAATAGAAAACTTTACACTGCATGGACTAAGAATTATTCCTGTCTCTCCTTCCCCGCCACTTCTACTGCTAAATGATATTTTTGTGATATTAGTACTTACTAAGGCTTTATGAAAGACAGCTTATTAGATCAATCATGTAGAATTCACAGTATTTAAATGAAAAATCCACTATACCTTCTAATCTGTAAATTAAACAATGAACTTCAACCTTGTGTGTATCTCTAATAAGCAGTGGTGACAAATACAGTACATACATTTAAAAGCATTTATAGAGACATAATTCTTAAAATTCATAATTATTCTTTTTTAAAAACACAAAGCTAAAACTTGTGTCTTAGTTAAATGCTATTCAAATCAACCATGAGTTTCAAATACTGAACAGGAAATGGCATCATGTGAAACCCCAACATTTCTCCTCCTTTAGAAACGTATTCTGTGTGAGTTGACTTTTGAGCATGTAATGCTAAAGATGTTGAACTTATTGAATACTGAAAAGTCTGTACCCAGTAATTCATACAATATTTTTCCTCCTTAGATGAAAATATTTTCGGCTAACGTTTTTATGTACATTTTTAATCTGGGAAGTGTCACCTAAATACCATAGATGTTCTTTCAATGCTTGTGTCATTCATTCAATGTTTTCTTATATTCTTAGTTAAATTTTCTTATCCCAGCTGTGTTCATTTCTAGGTAATGCATGGAAAGCAAAAGAAAACTAGGCACAAGACAAAGAAAGTTAATCTGTTGTAACTGTATTACTACTTAAGGAAAAAAATGTGCATGATTTTCTTAGCTCTTTTGAACACCAGTAGTAGTCTAGAAAATTACAGTTTTGGGTCCTAGTTGTAGAAATGCATGCTTCACTGATTGATTCCGTTTTCTTCCTGTGGTCCGTAAGCTGTTGGAAAGGAGATGGGCTGTCTGGTAATTCCACAGCAATATTTCCATTTTGTTTATTTCTTTAAGCCTGATATTTTCATTTTTCTTTAAATGAAAGAAAGATGAAGCTGTAAACCTACTGCTGAATGAAGTAGAATTGTTCCTCCATAATTCTATGTTTAAAAATCGCTGTAATTTTTTCATTCCTGAAGTGCTCTTGTTTTGTTGACCTCTGGTGATAAGCCCATATATATACTGCTATAAAGCTTCTTTAATATTCTCTAATATACCTGGCTATCTTTTGTAAACGTATAAAAATTACTGTTTTGCTTAAATGTGAAACTGAAATGATCAGACAATTAAACCAGTATTGAATATTTAAAAGGGGAAAAAAGCATCACTGCTCTATCATAGCAGAATATAATTAGAAATTGTCATGTAAATATGTTGATATTTTGATAGAAGCCTAAAGTAAATACCTTGTCATGATAAGAGAAATGAGAGGCAATCTGAGTATCCAAATGAGATTTATTTACAGATTTATACTGATATGGTCCTCCACACTGACTAGAAAGTGAGGAACTAGTAGTCAGGATCTGTGATGGAACATTTTTTTCCATTCATACTTCCACATACTGAGGTTACTTGTGGGAACACAACAATATGAAGATCTCTGCATCTTCCTAGAAAAGTCATGTAATCACAGGAAAAAGATTTGCCATATAAACATTTCCTACAAGTTTAGGTTTTTTTAGTTTTATAATCTTGTGAAATCCACTTGCCACTGTAAAAATATAGCTGAATACTATAATTTCACTGTAGTAGAACTTGCAAGAATCTGTGGCACTTCTGAGAATCCAGTGGCATCTTTACTCACTGATTTAAATATTAGGTCTGCTTTACAAACATTCATCAATCCTCTTTAAAACTTTATATAGATCTTAGTTACCTGGCAGTCTACAAGAATGTCATGAGAGAGGTATTCCGGAAATCAGAACTTTGTGCTTAATTTAACGTAGTAAATTTATCCTCCTTCAAACCTTTAATTAGTCTGTCAATCTTCTTCCTCTCTCATTTCCCCTCCTTTTTCTGTGATATTCTTGAATCAGTTTTTTTTTCTAAGAGACAAAAGAAAAAGGCTATGCTTACCAGCACTCATGGATGTGTAAAACCTTCATGCTATGGTCAGTGCATTGCTGAGTTAATTCAGCAGTCTGTCAGAAACTTAGCAGTCTCTCATCCCGTTCACTGTAATGGATGCATTAACTGAAGCTGTTACGCTGCAATGATTATTTTTTTTTCCCCGTTACTTTTAATAGGTTTTATTCACTTTTGGCTTTTCTGGAGCTGTGGCCATTGTTTGCAACTGTAAGAAAAATCTTATTTATGGGAGTTACACCATCCTGTATTAATTATATATAGGCTAAGTGCTTTATGAGTTTTATTGCTCAGCACCCCACAAGACTGACCCTTCATATGTAAAACTACTGTTCCAGTAATACACAGGACATTATAAATATGAGAAAGGCAGAGCCATTTTGAGAGATACAGTTTTTTCTTTAAATACACAGCGACACTATTATACTGGCTAATTGGTTTGTGCAGCATTATTCCAGCATAAAATAACAGACATAAAGCTTCTATGAACTGTGACTTTTGTGTCATCCTGTTAGTTGCAAATAAGATTGCTGACCATAAAATGCGTTTTCTGTAACGAGTATCACTGCTCTATCCTGTAAGATTTAATTACAAATTAACTAGTTCAGCTTTATACAAGGCCTTGTAGACCAGGGTTTTGGCATGGCAATAAAGACAGCTTAAAAGAATTTTCCCCCTCCCCTTTGATCTGAAAATCAGGATTTGTATAGACAAAAATATGTCATGCAAAGTATATGTCAGTTTAAGAATTGTCTAAAGAATTCTGCATGTACCCAGTGTTTGTCTGTTGCATTGTCAGGTGTGCATAAATCATGACTGCAATAAGTAAAAGCTGGATTTTGTAGGCCATTGTTGAACATTTTTTTCTATGTATCTGCCTAAATAAGGATTACTGTATTCAGCATCTGAGAGCACATTGATTTTTTTTTTTTTGTGAGCTTCCTGAAATTTGGCAGAAAATGCCTGTGCCTGAACTGATTAATTATTAACTACTATAGATATTCTTAATGCAAACAGCACAGCACAATGCACATCACTAGCTGACAGGCTATGGATGTGTTGAAGGCATACAATAAAAATAAAACACAGAAGTTACACTTTCTGGCTCTTAGCAGGGAACTTAGATCCAGAAAAAAAGTATAGAAGTCTAATGGGCTACTGTGAATACCAGAATTATGTTTAATAATGTACGTATATCTCAATTCATTACTATCTTTTGCATGACTTATGGCCATGCAGTTGTCTTTAAAATACATCATTTAGTGACTACTTATTCTGTGACTGCCTGTGAGCTAACATATCTGTTTTCTATTGCAGTGTAGTTAACAACATTTCTTTTTATTAGCTTGAAGTTTACATTGTAAAAATATTCTGAATTGTTGTATGTATAACTATTCTATAACATATTGGTAAATTACTGACTAATTTAACTGATCTTTAACTATGTGCCACTGTAAAAAGAACTTCATTCTATTGCTGGTCTATCCAAACTGAATCCCAGAAATCTTCTTTTAGAAAACTCTTAAGATTTTTTTAAGAATCCATCTCTTGTCTGAGACACTGGTTACATCTCAGAGTCCATATGAATTGAATTAAAACTGCAGTAAAGTGTATTAACCAAACTGAAATTCAACTTCCCTAAGGAGTGCAGTGTTAAGTAGGAGCAGGGATTCACTACTGTCACATATTTCTCTTGGAGGAAATTTTCATATTCTCATTAGAAAGGGAGATGGAAAATGAGGTATTTTGAACATGCACAAGATTTATTAAACCACATCCTTTGATAAAAATAAACTTCACATATCTGATGCCAGCCCCAGAAATCATATGAAAGTAGTTTGGAATCAGAACAGTAGAGCTGGCTTTTGAGTGCCCGAAGTACTTGAAAAGTCTCTCTACAGCTGAGAATGTGCAAGTTAATTTCTCATCAATGAGCTTCCATGGTTGTGATATTTGGAGCAAATAAGGGTGGATCTGTTGGCTTGCTATTTTAACCCCCTCATTACACTCATCTCTCCATGTCTGAAGGGTGGAAAAGGGACAAAGTAATAAATCTTCGAAAAGTCTGGTTTTAGTATGCTATCTTTGAGCTTACTACGTTGGAATATCAAATATTTTAAAAGGTGACAATATTTTTTTAATTAGCTTACAGACACTGAAATATCTTATTTCTTTATAAATTCTTACTTTTCTTAATAAACAGAAAACACGAATCAGCCTAGTGTGAAAAACTCTAACAAACATGTTCTATTTTAGGTGGCTTAAACTCCTTTTCAAGTGTTTCAGCATTTTGTATGAAATTATTATGACTGAATAAGAAAAAGAGGAAATCAGATTCTTTTGGGCAACATCAGTCACATGACATATTTCACCAACAATAAGTATTGTTACTTTTATGCAGTGTGCAGCCTCTACTGGGCGATCATTTTCAAGACAACAGTCCTGCTTTCTGTAAATCAAAATGACTCTGTGACGCTGTTTGCTGTAATACCATTTCTGAATTAAAATTCGTTTATGTTTCTACCACCATAGCTACAATATGTTGCTTTCTAAACTCATATTATAGAATGCAGCTTCATAAACAGGATACATAGTCTGATTGGTTTCTTTTCAAGGATGATATTTTTAGCAGTTTCAACAGAAGCAGTAGTGGTAGAATGTTTTTTTTTTTATTTTCCAATGAAGTGCTCTCTGTAGGAGGCCAGATACCATCAATTCCCTCATAAATCATTGAACATTTGAAAAAAGCTCTTTTAATATTTCACAGGAGGAGCAGAGTTGTTTATTCTTTTTTAGTGATTCTTGAAGTAGGTTTGCTAGTCATAATGTAAAGTAAGGGGAATTATTAAGTTCTGTTGAAGTCTGTGGGAAATTTGCTTTTAATCCCATGGTGTCTGAATGTCACTGTACATGTTTAAATTCACATTACAACTTAAAAAAAAAAAAAAAGGAGGAGAAAGGAATGTTAAGATTAAGTTCCTTTTCCTTTTGGCTCCACATACTCATCCTTTGGAAGTACTTAGTAACTGACACTGCCAGTGGAATATGAGCTGAGATCTCTTTCTTAACTGAATTGAATTCAGAAAACTATCTTTGTGGTTTTACTTTGAGCTTGGTACAGATTTTTTTGCTTTAGAAACTGTGTATATGTTTAGATACATGGGTCTTTTCCATTGGCTGCAGTTCTTCATGAACTGCTGCAGCGTGGGTCCTTTCCACAGTCTGCAGTCGTTCAGGAATGGACTGCTCCAGTGCAGGTATCCCACAGGCAGCAGCTCCTGCCAGGAGCCTGCTGCTGCCTGGGCTTTCCACGAGCTGCAGCTTCCTTCAGGGCATATCCACCTGCTGTGACATGGGCTCCTCCACAGGCTGCAGTGTGGATATCTGCTCAACCATGGTCCTCCACAGGCTGCAGGGGGACAGCCTGCCTCACCATGGTCTTCTCCACAAGTTGCCAGGGAATCTCTGCTCCGGTACCTGGAGCACCTCCTCCCCCTCCTTCTTCATTGACCTGGGGGTCTGCAGGGTTGTTTCTCATGTTTTTCTCACTCCCTTCTCTCACAGCTTCTGCACAGTTTTTTACCCTTTCTTAAATATGAAAAGTTTGAAAGTGTTTGTTTTCTCTTCTATTTAAATCTACGTATTCACATATAGAGCAAGAATGTTTGAAGTTTAAACTCATGAAGTTCAGCTAGGGGAAGTTCAAAGTCCTGCACCTCAGGAGGAACAACCCATGCACCAGAATATGCTGGGGGCCACCCAGCTGGAAAGCAGCTTGGCAGAAAAAGACCTCGGGGTTCTAGTGGGCACCAGGTTGAGTATGAGCCAGCAGCGTGCCCTTGCTGCAAAGAAGGTGAATGGTATCATCGGCTGCATTAGACGTAGTATTGCCAGCAGGTGGAAGGAGGGGATCCTTCCCCTCTATTCAGCACTGGTGAGGCCACACCTGGAGCACTGTGTCCAGATCTGGGCTCCTCAGTACAAGAGACATATGGAGATACTGTAATTCTGTGATTCTCTGAAGTTAGAGTAATACCTGACCATGCTTAACTTAATGCTGTGAATCACTATAGATTATCAGATTTTAAGATGCTTAATTTTTATGATTCTATGTTACTTCAGTTTTGTATTTGTTTCAATGTGTGGAAGAAATCAAGTGCAACACTTCAGTGTAAATGCACTTCAGTGTATTGCTTCTGCTTTGAGGAGGTCCATTTACAATTTTTTCTGTATTAAGAGGGCTGAAAAACTTTTGCTGATTCAGAGCAAGTATCAGTTGGGAAGGTTCCCCTCTACATTGTTAGACACCAAGATTCAAGTTCCTGCTTTACTGAAAGTTTCTTAATCTAGTCAGGAATTAAGTCATCCTCCTCAGTTTGGCCACAAATTCTATGACATAGCAGGAAGATATCTCTGATAATATTGATTGCGACATCAACATGAAAAGCTCTGATTGTTGACAACATTACTATGAGTTATTAAAAAAAAAGATACTCACAAATTATTAGCAATCTTTGCTTTCTGCTTTTGCATTTTTTCCTAGAGTATTCCTTCAGTCGTCCCTGAGAAGCTCAACTGGGTGCCTTTTTGTTACTTTCCCAGTTTTCCAGAAGTTCCTTTATAAAAAAAAGAAACAAAGGGGTGCTTGTCCAAATGATGGAGGGGGCATTCTGTTCTAACCACCTTATTTCAGTTGTCTCAATGTGGGAGTTACGCTGCCTATGCTTCACACAGAGTACTTAGAAGAAGACTGCCTCAGAAGATGGTTCTGAATCCCTCAGGACTAGGTTAGGTACCTCTGAGTAATCATCTCAGTTTGGCTACACAGCACATCTGGACTAGTGAAGGAAATCATTTTAGGCCTTATGTGTATAACAAGAGTAATGAAATTAGCTTCTTAAAACCCTCTGTGCAGGAGCAGTCTGTGCCTGCAGGACTGCAGCCTGTGGTAGGGACCCACACTGGAGCAGTTTGTGAAGAACCGCAGCCCGTGGGAAGGACCCACGTTGAGAAGCTCATGGAGGACTGTTTCCTATGGCAGGGACCCCACACTGGATCAGGGAAGAGTGTGAGAAGTCCTCCCCCTGAGGAGGACGGAGCAGCAGAGACAACGTGTGATGAACTGACTGCAACCCTCATTCCCCTTCCCCCTGTGACACTTGGGGGGAGCAGACAGAGAAAATTGGGAGTGAAGTTGTGCCCAGGGAAGAAGGAAGGGGTGGCAGGAATGTGTTTTAAGATTTGGTTTTATTTCTCATTTTCCTACTCTGATTTGATTTGTAATAAATTAAATTCATTTTCCCCAAGTCGAGTCTGTTTTGCCCTTGATGGTAATTGCTGAGTGATCTCCCTGTCCTCATCTCAACCCACGAGCCTTTTCTTATATTTTCTCTCCCCTGTCCGGCTTGGTGGGCACCTGGCATCCAGCCCGGGTCAACCCACCACAAAATAGTGCAAGACCTTACCACATGCTAAAACTCATACAAAGACATAGAATCAAGGATTCTACTGGAAAGTTTTGTGTTTTAAAAAGTAGTAAAAATGGCATTTTAACTGAAGCTGCTGCTATTGTTTTCCTCAATAATAGTAATTTGCATGTTCTTGATGAACATGCAAGGAGGGATTTCCAAGAGAAATGTGAATTAAATAAAGAAAATAGTATTGTACATTAGGGTAATGCTTTTAAGATACGTTCATTTTAAACATAAAATAGGGTTCCCTGTAATAAGTAGTTCATAAACTTATTGCTTAGTCTTTTAAGGCAGACTAGTCCAATGCTTGAAATACACTTCAGGGAACAATTTTGCACTGATGGAATAAACGCCATAGCAATCCTTTAGGTCTTTTTCTTTTCTCTTTTCTTACAGAACACAGGAGTCAATACTAGTTTCTCTTTTTCAATTACACAGGCAAAGACATTTCAGGCATGTAGGAATACTTTGAATGGAATCACAGGAAACTGTGAAGCTGTAGTTTGTTGCTTTTCTGTAATTTCAGGGAGAAAAAAATAATCTGCCACTTCTACAAACTTAAAATTTCTCTCAGCTCATCCATGTTCAGTTTTGTGGTGTCCGAGTTTCAGTGATAATCTTAAACTGTATACCAGAATATAGTATTTACCATGGCAATGTACACGTCTATTTAAATTACAACTGATAAGAAAATGAATTTTTTGCACTCTAATTGTAACTTTAGATCAAAGGGAGGGGGTTTGCTTATCATTTATGTGGGACTTGTCTTTCACTCTCATCTCTATTTATCACTCGCTACAAGAGACTGCAACATGGTGACTACTTAGGATTGTTGGCCAATCAGCAAGAGCTATAACAAGATAAAAGTCCTTTGCACATGTCTGCAGATAGAGCAATCCAAATGTCATGGTTTTCAGTTGATTAATTTTACTCATACACAGGGCCATATTAAAAATGCAGCAGTCAAATGCTTTCTTTAGTTACCTTTGAGAAAGGATCAGACTGTAAAATGCTCATAAAAGCAACAATAATGGGCAAGATAAAAGACTCATCTACTCCAACATCTTGTGTTAGACAGTGGCCAATTGTGGATGTAAGAATAAACTAATATTTCACTCAGTTTAACCTCACAGCTTCTGACATCCTGTAGCTTAGGACCTTCTGGACTAGAGTTTGTCTCTGCACCCTTTTGTTTGATACCACTTAGTAACTGCAACAGCAGTTATGTTGGCACAGCATGTTGCCAATAAGTTTCACAATTCATTTGCACATTGAGTGGAAAAAACACCCTGCTTTAAGTTCAAGAATTCTTCTTCATTATTTCTTTTGATTATTCTTGGGGTTTGTATTGAGTAAAATAGTGAATAACACTTCCTCTTTTTCACCTTCTCTGCATTATTCATGTCTCTCTCTCTATTGCAATCATATATTCTCCTCCAGTCATTTCTTTTTCCAGGTGAAGAATCCCAGTTGATTTAATATCTCCTCATATGCAAGTCTTTTCATACTTCATTTTTACTTGTACTTTTTCCTTTGGGTTGGGGAGACCTGAAAGATGTTCAGCATTCAAGATAATATGAATTATGCAGTTATGAAATACCACAGTAATGTTTTATGATTTTGTTTTATGATTTTTTCTCTTTTCTAAAATGCCACAATTTTGACTGCTGCCATCTTCATAAAATTAACCACAATGACTCTAATGCTGTTTCTAATGTGTTAGTTTAGAACCCATTGTTACATATATACACTTGTCTGACTTTTTTCCATAATTTTTGCTTTACACTGAATATACTGAATTTCTCCTGTCATTTTATGGTCCGGTTGCTTGGTATCATAAAATACTTCTGCAACTCTTTGCTGTCAACTTTAATTTTGACTATTTTGAATAATTTTGGTATCATGATATGTTCCTTCATTGTTTAATACCTTTTACAGATCATCCATCTATGAATATACTTAAAAATACAATTCCCTCACACTTCACCAAGGGATTTCCCAGGTAACCTTTCATTGTTAAAGCAACCATTTATTCCTGTTCCTGGTTTGCTGTTCTTTAATCAGCTGCTAACTGTGTAAGATGGTAGTGAATGCTTGGTATCTGATAGCTTTTGCTTTAGAAAATCTCTAGTTCAATTAGGCAACTATACAACTTATTAGAAGAGTACCTACATAAATTGGGCCAGAATGTACCTCCAAAAATATGTTTACTGACACCTTTAACCTACATATTCATTCATTTATATTAAAAAGTTTTAGACATATTTACCATCTTTGCTTATCAAAATACATAAATATATCACTATTTATCTAGATATTTAAGTAATTTTTAAAAAGTTATTCTGAGATAAATTTTAGCTGTCTTGGGTGGCAAAACAGTGAGCTAATGAATAAGCTGTTGACTTCAGATTTCAGGGTCATTCAAAATGAGCTTCTTGTAAAGATGAATATGTCCTGAAATGTATTGAGTGTCAAAGTACTGTAATCCCAAAATATATTTTCAGAGCTGAAGTTTATGAGTGACTAGAAATCAATTTCAAATAGATATGAATCCATTTCTTGTAGTTACTTTTTAAATTACCAAAACGAAGGATTTTACTTTCCACCTACCTGATACAAGAAGTTTACAGTCAGTAAAACACACTCTCACATACAACCAATAATTATAGGTTCAACCTAGCAGGTTTTTTCAATTCTTATTTAAGTTCTAAGTTTGTTGGGGTTTTTTTGTGAATCGTGAATATTTTTTTCCTAATTTATTAAAATAAACTAAAACTACATATCAGTTTTGTACCTGGAGATAACCTCATTTCTTTGTATCATGTTTATGCATTGACTTAGTGATTCATACTTATAGGTCACTAGTATAAATTGCATATATGTATATACGGTTCGTAGAGGTAATGAAAAAGATGATACATGAAAAAGTTCATATAATGCTGTAAAAACCCTAAAAGAAAACTTAGTAAAAATAATTTTAAAATGTATATTCATTTGATAGCACAAGCCCTGCATGAAAGCTAAAGAAATATTGAAAATCATTGGTATGCAAATTCTATACTATACCTATTGCCAAACTAGTGAAATATATAGTTTTGCCCTATCTATCATCATCACTGATAAACACTGTCTTCTCCAGGGAGTCATTTGCAGTACAGGCACTGCAGATATCTATGTAGATTACTAAAATTAGCGACAGTGTTTCTGACACGGAACATGCTGCTTGACAATGCAAAATGCCACAAGGAATAATCCAAACAATACAGGGAGGAAGCATTACATTAATGCATGGATGATGTGAAGCACTAATACATTTTAATGTGTGTATTAATTATTTTTGTGATGTTTTTTATAACATGCTAAAGAAACACTGTTTCAATATATAAATAAGGACAAATGCATTCTTTTGCTGTTCCATCCAGTATGACAATTGCCTGTATATATAGGGTAATAAGCAAATATACTGAAGAGAGGAATCGCACTTCTAGTGAGTTGGATGACACCTGCTACAATTCTGTGTTATTCTAATGCAAAGAATAACTGTTCTCACGTGACTAACTGTATGTATCTGGTCAGTAAAAATCAATCCATTGTCCTGCTGCTGTGATTATGGATACAGCCACGGATTTCTGTGCATCTTCTTCCCAGGCTGCGCAAGTTTGGTCTTCTAAAAGCAACTGTGCTTGGCCACTATGTGTGCTCAAAGCAATTATTCTTCAGCATTGAGCCCAATGTGCCTGAAGTCTTACTGAATGTGGACTGAGTGATTAAATGAACAGTGTAACTGGGAACATGCAAGTCTGCTGTGATGATTATGGTTTAGTATCAGAGCCCTTCTTATTTAATAATAAGCACCTTCCCTGGATAGTTGCTCTTCCCTACTTATCATCCCTTGTATCCTTCCCTATTTCCTAATTCTCACTACTGATGCCAATCAAATTTCCCCATCCATCTCTTAATTATTATAATATTGATATGCCTCCAACACACAGCTGTACTGACTATGGGTTGTATCAATAGTGGGCTTGGGGCTTCTTTTCTCATATTCGTGCAGTCACTGGGGAAAGGCTCTCTACAAGAGCTGGAGACTGTTTTGCGGTTTGAAGAAGACCCTGAAGGTAGTTCCACCAGGCAAGCTGGCTCTCCTCTTGCCAGTTTCTGCTACATGTGAAAATTTAAAAAAAAAAAAAAAATTCTTATTCAGTGAAAAAATGTTTGGGTGTTTTGTTCTTTTTTTAAATCAATAGGTGTGGCCTGTACATTTTAACAAACTGTAGGTAGTATGGCTAATTTTCTGATAGCTTAGGATACAATCATACTTAAAAGGTTATTTTTGATCTTTATTCAAGCCCTCATTCAAAACCACTTTGTATTATTGACAGGTGAAAAAATGAGTACAGTTTCAACACCACCAACAACTAGCATCCCATTGTCTGTAACACCAGTTTTTAGGTGTCCAATCATTACTGATACTGAATATGTTTCATTACATAACAATATTATTATTAGTTGCATAAATAAACATATATTAATGATGTATATAATTTTATTTTAAATTACTCCTTCATTTTCTTTTAAACTAATTCCTTAAATAAATTCTTTCCTGGAAGTTTGCTTCAAAAGGGTATCTTCTTACTATAAAATAAATTACAATAACTCTGGCATGACTTGAAGAAGTCTAGATTGTAATTAAAATGTCTGATTCTTCTGCCTATAACAGCTCACAGAATTAGTTACTAAGCATCAATCTCATACCCAGAGTTTATTAATTTTAAAAATAAATGAATAGAAGAATTAACAATTTTAGTGTTGCTTGCCCTCACCCATCTAAGTTACATGACAGGCTGCTAAAGAATTTAGAAAACAAATGTTGTAGGTGATTGATGCCAATTCCAAAAATGTATTTTCTGGGTCTTTTGCCTAGCACAAAACTTGCAGAAATTTTACAAAGCTAAAATGAGATAGAAATGAAAAGGGGCATTTGGGGCTAATGTTACTAAAAGTAATGTATATGTAAGTAGATATTCAGTGGGTATTCAGTGTCATAGTAAAATCTTCTGTCTGAAATAAGAGTTGTTACTATAAATAATGAAGAAATAACCTCACCCTCTCAATCCCTATCTATCCTTCTAAAGGTTTCTCTCAGTGTACTTATATTACAATTCTCTTTTCTACTTACAGCTCTAGAAACCATCCCCCTCAATCAAACACTCACTCTTGGCAATGCACCCATAAAGCAAAGACATCTTACTCTAAAAAAGTGCCAAACCTCTGCCTCGTTCACATCTTTGCTGACACTACCATCCACTTAATCTTTCTCTCTCCTTCCTTGCAGCACCACATACATATTGAAGAGCAATTCAAAGGACAGCAGAGGTCTCTGGGTGCAGATGAGCAATTGCCTAAATCCACACTCTGTAATCTATTGGAGAGGGGAAAATGGAACAATTCAAGCTATGCTTTTCTACCCAACTCATAGGCAATTCATCTAGTGAGAAAGAGACCCAAAAGAGTATAGATGTCTGTCAATATAGCTCTACAATCAAGGCTGTTACAGTAAGTTCCATCAGATGAAAGGGATGAAAATAAAAACATTTGGACTCTTTTAATATTCCTGCCAGCCACTTACTAGGCATTTGTCTTTAGACAGTAAAGAAGGCTGGTCAGACAAGCAGTGATAATTTCTTGAGGAAAGTCCTAACTGCTGTTTGCTTGAGAGGGATGGTGCTTTACCAGAGAGTTGTCCTTTTCAGTATTGAGCTGCACTATATTTTAATGACCCTTGATGGATCTTGGTTCAACTCAGAGATCACAGCAGAATTTCAGTGGGTGGAAGACGAGATGATGTTGCGAGTATTTGTAGTTTCTTCCTTAAAAGTATCCACTTAAACCACTTGATGCTACATTTAGCATATCTAAATAAAAATCTTCATTATTTTTTTGGATACCTATTCTGGAAAAAGGGTAATAGAAGCAGAATGACAGACAGTAGTATTATCACAAAGATTTTGAGCAAATACTATCCAGTTCTGCAAAATGCTTTTGCTCTTGAAGTGCTTGGATCTGCAAGATGACCATAACCACCAGAAGACCCAAGGTCTCATTTACAAATGAGAAAGTAAACTTTTCTCATTGTTTGCTGTGAGATCTCGCCCTTGCATTGAAACTTACAGCATGCATGTAACTTATAGATGACAGTACTGCATAGTGAACCTGATCCAGGCATCAATGCTACTAAATTTGACATTAATTTTGATTCATGGTGATATTTACACTTTCATGTTTTTACTTTTATAGCTGCACCCAGTTCAATAGGCAATTGTATCCTTACATCCCCTGACAGGGAGGTAAGGTTCCTTTATGTGTGTTGTCCAAAGGAGTGAAGGGAAATGATCTGTATGTTATGGTTACACAATTTGTGGCAAAGGTGACATTGTTGGAAGGAACATGAATTAAAGAGAATGTGTGTATGTGTGTCATTTTAATTTCGTTTCAGCCTCTTTTTTGCATGAATTTATATTACCCCGTAGTTGTTTGGTAATAGAAATAAATGGGATTCTATGTGCAGCTACTATTCATTGTTGAGAAGGTGTTCACATCTGAAGTTACACTTAGCAATGCTCTTTGTGTCACACCTCTTAGAATTTATTTTCTGATGGATTACATGTAACTTTTTTCAAACAGTGGTAAATCTAACCTTATTTAAGTCCATAGTATTTTAGTCTGGAAGAAAAGGGTATTTTTATACTATATTAAATATGTTCATTACTCTAACCATTAACAGTAGCCTTCATCTCCTATCTTCTTTACAAAAATATTCAGCAAAACAAAAATACAGTATAAAGAAAAAAAGTGAAAAAATATTTTATAGTGAGGTATGAGAAAGTACAAATGAAAATGGAGTGTTAAACATTAAAACTTCCTCTTCTACTGACTATTAAATTTAACTTTAACAAAAATTCAGGGCATATCAACCCTAATTTCATTAAAGAAAATCCAGTGGCAATAAGCAAATCCTCAGAGTGGAAAAGCTAATAAATCTGTCTTTTATTATAATTTCTCAGTTCCTTCTCAGGTCTCCCAAATACTTGCTGTACACAGTATATATATATATTTTTATATATATATATATAAAAGATCAGTTCATGATTAAGGACTGTGACTATGCTTACCTATACATTGGAAATTTTTAGTCTTTCTGTAAACCACCTTGTTTCCCTCAGCCTCTCCCTCTCACTTAAAGCCTTTTTTAACCATGTTATAATTGTAAAAAGCTGAGAGAGTAAGGTTTTTTTTTTTCTCTCAGGTTAAGCTCCTTGGCAGACAAGAAGATGCCGAGGAGCCAGAGTTTGTCTCCATTAGTTAAATTAGGGATATCGATCATGACCTGAACATAGATCTCTTAACTTTTCTTTGGTGATAACTTCCAAGTAGGATTAATGTTCTTTGGACCTAGCTCACAAGAGATTAATAACTTTTCTTTTTGGCAACTCTGCCTTTTAAGTGAGTTGTTAGATATAATCCATGGATACCATACAGAAAGACACACTACTTAGCAACATGACTTAATAGAATAGAACAGTCTTTATCGTAAATGCACTTTATAAAAATAATATTCTCAAATTCTGTGGCTACACAGTAGTTGATGTATTGTCAAATATAAAATGAATATTTCACAATATACCAGCAAATAATACAAAAGGGTTATCAGTTAATCTTAGATTTTTTCATGTGCTTTAAAAATTGTTCCATTATTAGTGCCTGTGCCTGACCTTCCTGTCATAGCCACCTGAGTACATAAGACTGTGCCAGCAAATCCATATGTTCATTTAGATGACTCCTTCCTTTTCATCCTATGAAATAGTATTGGACATTCAGTTTGGGGTTGTGATACTGTATCGCCAAAAGACATTCACAAATTCCTTACAGATTTGACTGAAGGGCTAATTGCCTATGTCCTTTCAACCCTTATTACCAGGCCTGATGTTATTGCCCCAATCTTGGAAGAATAAATTGAAATTCTCTACTAGAAAACCATAACTTTTAAAATTCTTTTTCCACACTCACAATGATTCTTATTCTGTGAGATCCTCCTACTTCACTTATTTCAAGTTATATAATGTATGACCTGTATGGAAAACTGTTTTTTTTCTTTCTTTTGTGTTGTTATAGCTTTATCTTGCCATAATCAAAATGATCAATAGTTTAATCTTCCTTTATCTCTCTAAACTCTGAAACTCTAATCAGAATAACCTCTCCATATTCAAGATACCAGTTCCTGTTCTGCAAGATCTTTTATATGTTATCAATATACAGGTTTATATAATTCTGAATTAAAATGGCATATGTGCAGAACTTGCACCAAATACCTAAAAATACGAATAATGGTATGCTTTAATAGTGTTGGTATTTTTAACTCAGTTGATCCTAACCATAGTAAAATAATGGGTGATTAGATGTTCAAAGGCTTCTCCATGCATTTTTTCCATGTTTCCGTATATTCTTTGGAACCTCAAAACAATCAGCTGTTCTCCTACATAATGTAGTGTTTGATAAGTGACTGAGTATGGCAGATAGGACAATCCTTACTCTATCAATAACTGCAGGTACTAAAAGTATCTGATTTTCAGTAATAGATCCAACCGTGATGCAAACTTTCCTCTTTTTCAGAACTATATGAGAACACTTTATAACTCCTAGTCTTCAGATTAGCTACCCCCTTATTAAATAACATACCATGGCTGTACTAACCAGACCTTAGCCTAAGATCAAGCAGGTTTCAAAGAGCCTGTAATACTGGTTCAGGTTCCCATAGTCAAATCTATTTACCCGTAATCAACATCAAATTCTGGTTGTATCAATATCAATCCTGACTACTTTCATTTTATAAGATCTCTTTACTGATGTATACATAGTACAAATGTTCTCACCATTAAGAAATCAGGAGGATTAGCCGTTCATAAACTTTACCAGTGCCCATTTCTGACTCTAAAATCATATCCTTTATTTGCAAACACCTCTAGCCAGTTCATTGCAACTAATAGATAGGGAAGAATGTGGATGATGCTCCTCTTACAGCTAATAACTGAGCCACGATCTTGCATGCTTTGATAAATAGCTCCAAATTCACTGCCTTTGACTGGAATTCTGGGTCAATATCAAGTCTTTATTCTACCAAAATGACTTACCCAAGTAGGTAGGTTTTGCTGCCTTCTCCATATGGGGGGCTGGGGGGTGGGGAGGGGGGATAAATTCATAGAACAATATCCAACAAACCTTCCATCATTCTGGGACAGAGTACATTAGTCTTCGATATTTGCCTCTTAGAAGAAGTTAGTTCCTCATTTATTGTTACTGGGTGCTGGAATACTACAAATGCTTGATTTGTTCTTCCCATCCGTTTCTACTGCATTTTATACTATAAAGGTGTTGAAAAATCTTTCTGCTGTAGACCTGGTTTTGCACATTTCTGCCTTCACACTGGTTTTCTCTATCTCAGATACACCAGTGAGATTTTACACATTATATTTTGTGAAGTATTAAATGCACAGTCTTATTAGATTAACAATCATTTCCTCTTGCGAGCACCATATAAAAAGAACCATGATACCACATACAACAAAACTGAGAAAGCAGTATTTTGCATTTGTGCTGACTGTTGTTCTCCTTTCCCTTAGTTTGCACTGTTAGTTTTCAGATGGATTTCTTCTGAGGCTCTCAAAATAAGCAAGAAATTAAATACTTTGTAGTTAATGACATTATTTTATTCTTTACTTCAGAAAACAATTATTTCAATATAAACAAAAGTTTTGTGAATATAATCAGCAAACAATAAAGCCTAATATTTTCATATTTCTACATTAACTTAATGAAAATACTAAAAAATGTAAACTTCTGTTTTAAGCAGTTATATTATTTAATCAGAACTCAGTTGGACTATGAACATATATGGACAATCTGACATTTAGTTTTGTGTATTAGATCATTTCGTCCATTGCCATATTTGACTGGGTAGAGGATCTTTAGAGAAACGTAGTAGGCATTGCTTTTCTAAGCTGCTCATTGGAGTGATGCCTAACTTTCATGACTCTGGAATATAATATTTAGCAAGTAAATGCTGAAGCATTTATTTGAGATGTGCACCAAGTGTTATCAAGAAATAATTGAAAAATTATTTTTTCCAATAGAAAACTGTCTTCTGACTTTTCATAAGAATCAATTTTATTTTCTTTTTCCTTGTTTGAAGGCATTTATTGATAAATAAATGATTTTTTGTATTCTGAGATTTTTGGAAGGGCTAAGCCAACCATTTGGGTAGAAATGCAAATTTCTCTCCAAGATTATGAAAACTGGTTCCAAGTTTTGAGGGTGGAATGAGATTGTGGCTCTATAATGCCCAAAGTAAGTAAATTGAAAGAAATGTAAGCATTAAGAAATCCATATTCAGGAGGATAGAGAGGATATAGCTAATTAAGCATTCTCTTCATATTTACTTTTCATTGGAAAACTGACTGTAATACTGTCCATATGGAAAAGCCCAATTCTGTGAACCTTGAAAGAGAAGTAAAATACAGTTGCTAAGCTATTCAGTAATACACGATTCCTTTCTACTGCCGTAACAAAGCATTCAGTCTCTGCCAAGAAGAGGCTTCCTTTTTTTTTTTTTTTTATTCACAGGTTTTGAATATTCCACCTGTATGTACCCTCCAACTGGAAAAAAAGTCACCTGAAAAGACATAAAGTCTAATAGTCATGGCACTAAAGTAATGATGGTAAAGGTCACAAGTATTTAAACACACAGAGGTGCAGGTTTAAACATTTATCCTTGAAATAGTGATATTTCATAAAAGTTTCCATTGCATTAGAAAGAGTTTAATAAAGAGTAAATACATCGTATCATATAATACAATGTAATACAATATAATATATATTTGCAAAGTATTTTTTTCTCTCCTCTTTTCCTAGGAAATTCAGGAAATACATCTGGAGGGAAAGCTCACACCAACACAAGATGTGAACTCAGATATAACAAAACCTAAATTAACTGTTAGAGAATACATGAACAAGAGATCTCTGAAGACATTTTTCTTTCATGAGTATGAATTCAAATCAGGAAAGGATTAAATTCAAACTATAAGTAGGTTCTGGGTAGAATTATATGTTGGGATGACCAAGTCTTTTTGCACACTATAAGGACCATATTCTCCTTCATTGTGTAATGCATGACTACTGAATGAAGTTGTAGGTTTATGAATCATTTTTCTCTTTCTATTACCTGAATTTTTCAGGAACATATGGAATATAAAAGCTAATTTTTATATATTCCCACTGAATTAAAGGGGAATCTACAACAGAGCTCAATGAGAAAAGGGTAAAATTTCTTGGAAATCAGTAACTCCAACAGCAGATTGTGTTTAACTTTATAAACTTGCATTATCCATGAACTTAAGGTGACTCACACCTTTTTTAAAATGCTTTTGAATGTAGTACAAATTTTTGTCTTTGTTTGTTTGCTTATTTCTCTGGCTACTTTGGAAATGTGGTACTGTCATGGAGAACAATGAATCAAAATGATTTCTCTAATCTCTCCTGACACTAGGATCTATGCATAAAAGAAATAGGAAAATTCTAATAACATCCTTCAAGAGAACTTCCACTTATGCATCCTGAAAATTTTAGTTGGCAACCTAATGTATAAAAAAAGCTTTAAAAAAAGCTGTTTATTTCATTGTGTATTTATAAATATCTGAAGTAGCAAAAGGAAGAAATTTAATGCAGAAATCTGATCCAAATGTTTTATTTCTTTTTGTTCTTTGGCAGTGGCTGTTTCAAGAATTTTTAATATTATCTGTTAAACACAATAAGCATACAGAAACAATATAATAGGCTTCAAATAGAATTTTGACAAGTAGTTAAAATTCTGTTACAATAACTTTTTCCAGGGGTAGCATATTAATTTACTTCATGGTTGTCATTTGATGGTCTGTTACACAAAATGCTATTTTACTGATGTGTGAGCTAATAGAACTGTTTCCTCAGTAAGGATTAATCAAGTTTTAACATCACGAGCATTTTCAAAGAACTGGGCATAATAGATTGTACCTAATTTTAATTTCAGTTGTGCAGAAGTTTGTCAGCAAGTACTGTGAAAAAAAAATTATATCTAATACCAATTTCAGAATACAATAGATATTGTGCAGGCTTTTACGTATTTAAAATCAGAATTGGTCCATGAAGCTGTTACTGCTGTTTGTTTAACTGCACATAGAGAATTTTGCCATCGTAAGATTTTCAAATGACAGAAACTTCAAAAGCAGTCTAAGTAATTAATTCTGTAACCACTTACATTCTAGTCCAAGAACTAGTTTAAATCTTATCCTTTTGCTCTCCTCTGTATGTAAAGATGGCTTATAGCTGGCAGAAAAGCTATATTATGTATGTAATCACTATTAACTCTAGTGAAAAGGGAGAAATGCTGAATTAATTTTAAATGAAAAGAGAAATTCTTAGTTCTCAGAGAAACTAATTAATTGCATGATGTCATATTCTAATACTTTCAAGTCTAGAAACAAAAAGATTTGTTGAGTCACTTACTTACTCTATGACTTTTTTCCAGTGTTTCCCACAAGTGTCTTAAGTCTAATGAACTCTTGCCATCTGTAAGTTGTTGCATGGTAAATTTTCAATATCATCCAAGAGAAAATGAGAAATTTGACCTTAGCTATTTAGCTTTTTCTGTTTAATGTTAGAAGAGCTACCTGATTTAAAATGTAATTCTGATATAAAATTATGATCCACAATTAAGGAACCTATCTTCTGGGTTCCTTTCTTCTAGACAATGGAAAAGGTTATCATCTAAAAGTGCAGGCAAATAGCTACTGGGAAAGTAATTCTTATCAATTTGTCACTGAATAGCTGAGTGTATGTGGGATCGTGAATGCAGAATGGAGGGTAAACATAAGTTTTATGCCTTGAAACTCTTCAAAAACATGGATGAAAAGTTAGAAATGAGGGTCAAATTATTTAATCTTAGTTACTGAGGGTTAATTTTCATAGCTGAATTTAGATAGGCAGAAAACTTATCTCTTCGATCAAAGTACATAGGAACTGTAGGTAAAAAGCATCTTTGGAGAAAAAAGAAGTCATTCTAGGCCTCCTCCACTGCTTCAAGTTTTGGCAAACATTTCCTGAACTTTAACACTTGCAACTGCTATGGCAAAAGTAGCTGTCCATTAATACTGATTTTTATCTGTGCACATTTTTACGTCACACATTTGATAAGTGAATAACTTGTTAAATATGCCTGCTGTTCTAGTTCTGACACATTGCTCCCACACACAAAGTCAGCTGCATATTTTTGCTCTAGCACAGAAGTAATTTCAGAAGATCTCTGTATTTATTGTTATGGTGACATATTTCCTGTGAAAATTTATTTGTTGATTTAGTTTAGGAATAGGTTTATGAGACGTTCTCATACTACCTTAATTTGTTATTTTTCAATTTTTTTTCATTATTCAGCAGTATAAAAACACCCTGACCATGCTGGTAAAGTTGGGAGAATATGCAGTAAAACACTAAAAACAAGAAAATTTAAAAAAAGAATTATTGTTGGCCTTGCACTATTATGTGAACTGATGGAAAAAAGCACTCCACTCTCAATCTTTATGAAGTAAAATCTCAACATCTCTAATACTAGTGGGTGGCCTAACCAGAACTACTGTGGGCTAAGGTGGTGTTCAGATGTCCAATCAGTCTTTTTAACTTGCATGGGCATCAATATGCAGGAAAGAGCACCATGAAAGTAGCTTAGCAAGACGTATTGAACATGGGAACTTTGGAAAGAGTTCATTGTGCTACTGACCAGTGATTCTTTGTAAATTGTAGCACAGAGTAGCATATCAACCTCATCATAAGAGGAGTATACTAGGGCTTTCTGCTGTAGAGCTTGAATGCACATGAAAGAAATGTAATTAAAAAATTAAAAGATCCACTACTTGTAAAGAGTTTGTGAAGTGTTCAGTCAGTTGCAAAAGCAGATGGGTTTAGGTAACCAGGGAATTAGCAGTTTTCACTCCTAATAAACAAAGATAATGTAGTATTGCAGACTAGCAGCTTCCAATGAACTGGGACTTCAGAATGACAGGACCACAGCAGAAAGGTACACTGCTTTAGGTTTGGTTTGGTTTGGTTCGGTTCAGTTCGGTTTTACTTAGTTTTAAGAATTTTAATTTAATTTCATAAGAGATAGTGTGATTTCCACAGACAAATTTCTCTTCGGTAGGATAAATGAGTCTTGAGAATACAGCTAGATTTTGTGGGTTTAGATACAGCATCCCATTATATGAATGTTTGATATAGTACCCATTTTCAAGAAAAAAAGGTTCTATTTTGATTTAAAATTTATGGATATAGAAGAATGAAAATATAAACATTAATATAAACTTAAATTTATGTGAATAGAAGGGTTTTCTGTCTTTTCTCTTTATCTTGCCTTCCTTCCCCCAGTGTTCTCCATTATACATTTTTTCTCATTATATAAGTGATTCTCAGATTTCTAATTTAGATAAATATCAAAGTTTCTTTTCCTATGCTGTGAACTTGCCAAATACACTTATTTCTGTATATGCTACAGAGAATGTTGCATCCCGTTTTCAGGAACAAAAGAAAAATTGTGATCTGCAGACCCTAGAACTCAAACTACCTTGATTCCCTTGACTGAGCAAATCATTTGGATAGCTGTTTCCTGTCTTTGCTTCATCCCCCTGTAAAGAACAATGAACTCTATACCACAGTGACAGTGTGTTTGATGAGGAAGCGTGAACATTCATCCCTGTTAACTTTTTTTTCTCAGTGCTTTCTCTCTGACTTCCTTTATAATATTTTTCTTTATTTTATAATGATAGGATGACTGCCACAGTCACTTTCACTCTTGATTAGAATATAATAGTCTTGAAAAACCCTATGCTTCCCAACTAAATTAGATCTATAATCACTGGATCCCTTAGACTGATTTTCTGGGAAACTTCTGAGGTTGATTATATATGTATACATGTGTAGTATTCAGTTCTACATAATTTTGTGAACCTTATTTGGCAGGGCTTTAGAATTTCTATGGTGATGCTTTGCCAGTCATTGCTGCATGTTCTCACCTTTGGAAAGCACTAGTGATACCTATGTGTCAGTGCCTTCTCAGTGTGCTGTACAATTCCTTTATTTTATTGAGGCTTACATTTTTTCAGTGCATTTCGCTTGGCTTATGATCTAGACAGATAGGTATAGATAACTATATATATAAAAATAAATTATAGATATTATATCTGAATATATTTTATAGTGTTATATATACAGGTAATATGCATCATGTAGTTATATATATGCAGGTAATATATATTATATAAAATGTATAATATATAGGCATACTAAGGTATACATATGTGTACATTAGGAACATTAATTATAAGAGTACCTATTACATTTAGCTTATGTAATGTGATAAAATATGATATCATTAAACTGTAAGTTTTTCAAATATTGCACAGCATAACTACACAAAAAGGAATTTTTAAAACTATACAGTTAGTGTTATTCAAATAGATCTCCCCATCTTCATTTTTTCATAATATTTTAAACTTTAAATAACAAATCCATTTACCTAGAGCAGTGTACATGTATGAAGGATGAAGTGGTGAACAAATTTTGCATCAGAGGAATACACCATCACCACAGAACTGAAGATTTACCTGAGTCACGGTTCATTTTTTCCCCTTTGGCTTTGTTTTGTTTATACATGATTCAGTTGAGAGCATATAAAAGTGAGCTGCATATTTTTATTTTAATATAAGCAAACTCAAATTAAGTGTTTGTAGATTCATTCCCATTTTAGTCCTGGTTCTGGTAGATATTTTGCTCTGACCCTCCATCCGAAAGGGATATTTTAAAGGGGTTTTTGCAGCTTCAACTTCATAGGATAGTCCTTTGCAGTTAATGAGATTTAGAAGTGATGCTGTTCCCTTGCATCTTTTGAAGTTAAAAAAGAAAACAAAACCCCATGTCCTAGTTCTCCAGCCATCAAAAGGGCCAATCTGTTGGCAGAGGTTCAATCTGATTTGATGAGCAGCCTGTTCAATTATTTAACCAGCTATTAAAATCCAGTTCCAGAACTTTCTTCATTACACTCTTGCTCCGTTTTTCTCCAGTGCCTTATGTGATGGTGCCTCCTTTCCTTGCTGCAACTGTTCAGGCTTGGACCCAAACTCCTGGAGAGTGGAAGGTCCAGTCCTTGCTAGATCATTACTTTACTTAGGCCCATGTTAAAAGTCACAGCTCTATTCAGTGGATATTCTCTACAGGCAGTGGCTACAAAAAT
The DNA here is from genome assembly GCF_964188355.1 of Buteo buteo. Taxonomy (NCBI): domain Eukaryota; kingdom Metazoa; phylum Chordata; class Aves; order Accipitriformes; family Accipitridae; genus Buteo; species Buteo buteo. The sequence goes on from NC_134196.1 coordinate 7,459,324, forward strand.
ATTTTGACTGTGAATTTTGAACATTATAGAGATGCAGAATATTAATGGCAAAATGATAGTCTCATCAAACAGATCTGAATTTCCAGTGCATATTTATATTTCCTGAGGCATTCTTCCAATTTCGGGCTGAGAAGTAAAAACCGTGTAATGCAAATATGAAAGACTTACATTTCAGGGAATAATAAGATTCTTTCTGATTTGGTTTAACTTGTTTTAAAATTTCCAAAGAACTGTTTATGTGCCAAAGGTCATTCCTGCTAAAACTAAAATTAGTTATGAAATTCATTATTTCTTAATTATTTTCTGCACGTTAATTTCAACTAATTCTAGAACCAACTTTTGTCTTTTCCAACAGTGAACTGTGCATAATGCAAATTAATTTAAGAATACTTTCACCAAGAATTAGTACAGCTCTCAGTTCAGTTACCATTGTTTTTGTTAAATGGAATTGAGATTAGGAGTCTAAAAGATGTGTAGAATATGATCTGTATCACAGGGCAGTTTTTCCAGTTGTTTTAAGAAGTGACAGGACTTGGTTCCTGGATAAAATGTTTAGTGAGCTCCCAAGACACCCATAGTCAAAGCAATTCAATCTGCATTCTTGTTGTGCTGTGAGCGGTCATTTCCCCAGTGCTATCAACCAAGTGTCAGCAGTGACAGCTTTACAAACCGTGAACTCCAGTGGAAAAGTGCAGTTATTTATCTAGCTTCATCACTATACAGAAAAGAGAGGTAAGTCAGGCATTTCCAAATTCTCTATCTTTATGCCAAAGTATTTATGGAAAACCTCGGTGGTTTTTTTCCCTGTCTTGTCCTCCAAATATTTGTTGTACTGCTCATTACGTTACCAGACATGTGCTGTGCTTTAATTGCTTCATACAAAACGTCCAGTAATCCAGGTTTAAGATAGTCCCACCTTTCTTTCCATCCCCTGCCACTACTGTTTGTCATTCCTGCCTCCGTAACCTGCCACATTTTGTTGGCAACAGCTACAGGTGGAGTCACTTGATGAGTGGGAGCAGCAAACTGATTCAGATTTCTAAATGAATAATTCCACCTCCTGTCACCATTGCAAGAAGGGGATGGAATATTTTAAGCTGGTATTACCACCAAACTCTTCATTTCGTGAAATCATCTCTTGAGAGTAAAGTTCCCAGTTTTTTAGCCACAAAAAAGTCACATTTATTTGTTCAAGCATAGTAGTGAGGAAAACATGAAGAGGCATTTATTTTTAGCAAAGCTGATGAAACTAAAAGAATCACTCGCCTCATAGTACAAAAGTAAGCTTCAAACACCTTCAGCATTGTAAATGAACCAGTAAAGAAAAAAGTCAGCTGAAAAGATGCAGAAACAAGGATTCAGTGAAACATTTCTGATCCACATACACTAAAGCTGCTCTCTTCTACACATGACATCTTTTGTTGAACTGGTACTGTAGTTTATGTAAATTGCTCAATTTGCAGCTAATTATCTGATTGCATGCAAAGTGTGAATAATGGGCGATAGTATAAGCACACAATGTTTTGATTTTTCCTGCTAGGAACAGCAGCAGCCAACAATGGAAATCAGCTATTTGTAAAAAACATATAGGAAAGATGGAAATATATTTCTGAATATGACAATGTCTCTACATTGTATGACATGCACATCTTTTGTTTTGCTTACTTATTCCATAAATAGTTGTACAAAACAGAAAATTCCAACAAAACATCACTAGATGAAATCCTTTTCAAATGGAAAACTACGAAAATATACATTGGTATTCCCATTTTTATGAGACCTCTCTCCTTTAACCCATGACAAACAAACTCTAAGAAATTTCTGTATATAGTAATAACTATGTTATAAAGTAGCGTGTATTTTTCCTAAAGACAAGTTATCCACAGACAGCTCCAATGGCATTGTAAATACAAGAGGAATTTACACACATGCTGCATTTGATGCTGATAATGGGAACCTCTTTCCAGTGCTGTATTTATATATTTTTCATAACAGTTAGTTGATCTAATATCCAATTTTAATATCTCAACAAGTTGGGCTGTTAAAATGAAAGAACTCTCAGTAATCTTCACAAAATCAAAACATTAAAGAATGGCTCATTTTCTATAAATGACCTTTGTGATTCACCATAAATGGAGGGTTAATGTTTACTATCACTGTGGTTGTTGAATCAGTTTTAATCTCAGATACAATACCATTCCATTTCTCTCTCTCTCTTTTTTTTTTTTTTAATTCTTATATTCACATCACTTAATTTTTAAGAAGCCAATCTCAAAGTTGGCTCTTAAACACAAAATTATGTGATTGAATGTAGATTACTTTCATGGAGTCACTGAATTCAGCAGTTGTTATAGAAAGACATGGTTGGTTTTATGTAATACCTTTGACAGAATGTTACAGGATTGCATGCTGAGTTTTTGTAATTTAAAATTAAACTGCCTGTGATTTTTTTTCTTTCTTTATTTTGGGAACTTTTTTTCTCCTTGATAGTTTTGTACCTAGAAATCACTTCAAAGTTTAACATTCAGTATTTGGAAACTACTGTTATCCTTTAAATAAAAAATCCTGAATTCTTTATTTCAATATATTATGAAGAATTCCATGTATTGGGACAGAGGAAAAAAAAAAAATTCCCCCCACTGGAAAGATATTTTTTTTCTTCCTGAAATATTTCATAGTAACTGAAAAAGTCATGCTAGATATATTCACTTGCAGCAAATGTTTCTTCTTTCTCATATGCAGGTTAGGGTTTTATTCCTCTTGAGTCCTTCAGTGTGACTTAATAAGGATGACATCAGTTGAATATAAAATTCAGTTTTGCTCAGAACTTTAAAACTGGGAAATTAAGCCAGCTGATAATGTTCTTGATTTTTTTTTTTTCTCAAATCTGGAAAACATTTATTTTGCAACAATGAAAGCCTGAGTGCAGCAGGGAGGAGAGTATATTCAAATTAAAAGTTTGACATTTGTCTCAGGTTTCAATACATTTCACTGTCTATTCCATGCAGATTGTAGCCCACAATCCATCTTTGTCATCCTATGCTATCACTTCTGGGTTTTCTTTCATATCATCTTGGTCTCAACATCTGGGTTGTCTTCTTCACTGGTTTAGTATAACTTCAGCCACAGTCCAGCCTGCTAATCTTCATTAATACTTTCGTCCTGTTTTATTAAGCAAAGTAGTTACTGACTCAAGGAATTCTGCTGTGATAGACCTCAGGATTACAAAGATACAGTTCAAGTTATTGTAAAGAGTAGGAGACAATGGTCTCCTGGTATTATAAAAAGCAGAAGAAATTCCTTTCGTATGAAGGAATAAATCTGAATCTTTTACGTCAATATATTAAATCAGGTATAAGAGAAAAAGGAACTAAATAAGAACAACTGAAACTCTATGCTGAGGAGCTCAGCCTTGGAAATTGTGCAGAAATTGGAAGTGCACCTTTTCAATAGCACCTTTAGCAAAACCATTCACTTCCTGAAACTGAATAAAGTCATAATTTTTGCTCCAAGGAATCTATCAGGATAAATCATACCATGAATCACATACTGAAATTACAAAGTAATTAATAATATGACTCAGGCTTCTGTTTAATATTTGTTCCCTTAAGGGAGTTGCTAGAGTGCTGGACTTCTCTCATCTGTTTTGATTTTTTTTTTCCCCCCAGCAATTTTTACAGACATAATTGTTCCATGGAAGGCAGATACTGATAGTATATTGACAGGGCTTGCCTTGAAAAGCAGTTGAAACCTTGCCTCTCATGGTGCTTGACCATTTCATTTTTGCACTACTATTTGCATATAATGAAAGCAAATTTCACTTGGAATGTGTCTATAATCTCTACCACTAATTTTTAATCAAAAAATCAATAGTACTTGAAGATGTCATTCAGATATAAGACTCAGTTACTGTTTCTTCTCGTATCCTTTATAGCAAAAGTGTGGGTTAGTGGAAAACTTTAATACAAGTCGATGACATTTTACATTAACTAAATAAAGAAAATGTTCTGAAGAGAAGGGGCAACACAGTAAAAAGACCTTAGACATTTAAAAGTGAATGTGGATATATGTCGCTTACTTTGCTGGTCCCCTAATATGGAGTATGTTCACAGGCTGCATGGCTACTTAGTCTTTGTAGTGACTGAGAATAGTTGTCAATGTAACAGCATAGGCTGGCATTATTATATGACTAAGATGTGATATGAAAAGATAGAGGGGGTTCAGCTGGGCTCTTTGAAACCTTTTAGTTGTTTGTTCTTCATAAAATGACTATAAAAATAACCGGTGACTACTCTGAGACTGCTGTTAGATTTGAGGTCTTATGAACATAATGCGGTTCTCTGGTTACTCTTGATACATAAACTCACAAAGTTGGGTGGACACCCCACATATACCATACTACTGTTGGTGTAAAGATAGCAATATTTTGCGTCTTCAGCGCTGCCCTGCTTTTCTACTGGTATACCACTATGTATGTGTAGCTATTTCTTTCTAAGTCTATTCTATTAAAAACATGTGTGTAAAAGATACTTTCAAGACATGTAAGATGATATCCATTTACAGTAAAGGGCATTTTAAATCATTGTATGTCATATTTTAAATGAGGTTGTGTCATTAGTAACTGAACATGGATACCAGAAAATTTACTTATTTCTTTAATCTATAATGAATAACTAACATAATATCTAAGTCTTCTATATCCTCCTCCAAAAGGGGACAGTGGTTGTTCAAAAGAGAAAATACTTAACTCTGTAGAAATCAAACTTCATCTATTTTTTTCACCTTTGTAATTCATAAAGGAAGCTGAAAGCTTGAAAGCTTTATATTCTTAATTTTTTATGTATTTTATATTCTACATAGCTTTGTGTTTGGAGGAAGACAGTGTAAGACAACCTGTACTAAGACTGCTAAGTAAGACAACCTGAAGATGGATTGGATAAAAAACTTTTAAAGAACTGTGGAATGGAAACGTATGGCTTCAGAAATGCACCATTTACTGAAAATATTTATTGTGAAAGTTTCTTGGTTTTCACCGTCACTCTATTTCTGTGTATATTTGTGCTCAGATGTGTTTCTTTCAGTAAGCTAGGCTAGTGTTGGCAGACTCATTTATCAGTTCTATTTCTTTGCTTGGCCACAAGTTTCATCAAAGACTAGTGGTGTTCTGTATAGGTGCATGATGATCTCTTAATTACCTTCTCTGTCAGAAGTTAAATACTGAAGCCTTAATCTACATGTGGAAAACTTCACAGCATCTAAATCAAAATGTTACTAAAATAGTTACATGTGAAGTTAAGTAAGCAATTCTAGTTTTAATCTTTGTCATTTCTGTTTGTGTTCCTGTCTTTTGAAACATCACTGTCTAAAATAGATAGCTATAGAAGAGTTTCTGAAGTGTGGGATGTTGATGATATTGCAAAAGTAATACAGGTCATCTTCAGACCACCTTTGTGCAGACAAACTGTAAGGGCCGACCAGTAGTCAGTTAATGGTACACACCCAGGTTCTTACTGACAATTTTTATGTACCAAGAAAGATATGAGTAGAAATAGCTGGCAGACTAATTATATCTCATACAGGTATGCCTGTTGCCTCAGATGCATCCTTACAAATGTATACATGCAAACAGAAAACCATATTTCAAATTAAGATTTATATTGCAACTGTACCAGATCATAAGGGTTGGATTTCTTTTTTTTTTTTTTTTTTTCAGTCCTCTTTTAGATTTAGGAGAATTTGGGATAGTATCAATTCTTAAAGCTCATAATCTTAAAGCTAAAGAACCTTGACTTACTTCTTTGGTTGTTTGGCGGGGTTTATTTGGGTTTTTTGTTTGTTTGTTGTTTTTTACCAGTACTTAGTAGTAAATACCCCTCTGGGATGTAAATAGATTGTCTGTCCATGGATTATGTTTAACCAACTGTGCTTAAAAAAACAGCCCTGTTTACCTTCGGAAATTTGCAAAAACACTACTGTAATTTTTTTGTTGCCATCCTCCTGTAGCTCTCTCTTATCTATGAGATTTGATTTATAGTTATAACAAACATAGTTCATTTCTGTTAACATTTCATGGTGAATGACTGAATGCAACTAATAGGTAAGAATTTTGTTCTCTAAAAATATTACCCTGAACCTCCAGCCTAAAACTGACAAGATGGCCAGTATGAGGGTATTGTCCAAACACAGCATTTGCTTGGATGTGACCCCTGGAGTTTCTGCATGCCCACAGAAGCTCCCGGAGCAGCAAGAAAAGTACTCAGTTTTCAGAAGCTGCTACTCAGTACATCAGATATGTCTGTAAGTAACAGAAATGTCTGTCAAGGAGTGAAGTCTACCTGAAATCACCACTCAGACAGGCAAGGACTAGATTACATCTGCGCAGTTGTAACTGACTAAATTTATCCTATTTTATGTGCTGAAAAACAAAGAACCAAAAGATGAACTTTGTAATGCAACTGATGTAATACAGCCTTTATTTTTCAGCACCTCTAAGTGATTAGATGATTCAGATATGTACTGGAAAACCGCAGGAGGACTGATGAACAGTTAATGACTTCCTTTTAGCACCTTTAGGGCAGAAGGCTAGAAGGTGATAGTCACTCAGAAAACAAATGCTAACTGGCTTTATATGTGGGGAAAGACAAAGCGATTGGCCTGGTCATTACAGTGACTTACCAAAGCTGATGCCACTGGCTTGAAAAGCAGGCTGGAGGAAATGCATGCAGTAGTGAGGGACAGTTCTCTTCACAGTAGCAAGGACTGATTATAATTTATTCTTTATAGTGTGCTTCTACAGGTGTAAAAGCCTGTTCCTCACCATGAAAAGAGTTTCTGAAATATCAATGAAATACAGTAGTGGTGACATTGATGTTGCAAAAGAGTTCATGTGTTTCTAAAGGTAGATGTTTAGGCACGACAGCAGAAATTTCAGATCTGTGAGTCTTGAAATAGAAAAGGAAACGTGGGTTCATTAGGAAGATTCAGAGGGCCTTAAATCTATAGCTATCCCCTGACGTGAATACCATGAGAAAGTTTAAGCTAAACTAAGCAGAATGAGGAAGTTTTTTCTTGTGGTTTACAGCTCATATACAAAAGCCTTTTTTTTTTAACAGGCACCTAAATTCTGTTTTAAAGAAATCACTCCAACAGTTATTTAATGCTGTTGCATAGTATGAAATAATCTAATTTACATATAGATTAAGAATCTATTTATGGCATCTATGATACTACAAACAAGTGTGAGGGTCACAATTCTTTATTGTATTTGTTCAATACTGCTTCATTTGTGTTTGCATTGTAGTCCTATTAATGTTGCCACTTTAACATACAGCATATGTCAAATATTTACTACCAAAATGGCCTGACTTCATAAATAAACTTATCAGTAGTCAAGTGTCAGGATTAATTACTTAATCTAAACATACTTTAAAACTTAAACAAATTGGAGCATCACAGAGTTTATTACAATTCTGCTGCCTACTGGAGAAAAATCAGACATGTTCTTTATTATAAAAGCTTCCAAGTCACACTGCCACAATACTAAAAACTGACACATAAGCATAGTTACATATAAACTAGGCTTGCATTTAAATTGTATGAATTTTGTCGTAAAGACGAAAATACAAATAAGAATGTTTCAGCTATGAGATTGCTGCATTTTTTAAAGTTTATGATAAACACTGAAAACTAAAGATTTTACCTGTTAGGATAATTACCTTTATATCCTGAAAACAGTCTTTTAAGTAAATTGTTTTTGAATAGTTCATAAGAATGATGTATATGTGGTCACATATTCACATTGCTAGAGAATGAGTAAGAGGAAATTACTAGCATGATTTGTTGGTAATACTTGTTTGAATTTTTTTTGTAATTTCAACTGTTAAGTCCATTTTTTAAATTTTATTTTATTGTTTCTATAAAGGAATTATTTTGTCACATAATTACTTTTTTATTTTATTTCTTTTAGCTTATTGTCTCATGTGTTCTATTATGATCTCTCAGAAATTCCATTCTGCATGTTTTATTTTTGATTCCTTTTTCAGTTAAATATATATTCTACACTGTTTTCAGGAATTGCTGTTGAAGTGTGGAACTCTTCACCTTTGAATTTGGCTGACTTTGAGATTTTAACTGTGCATACTTAGATATAGAATTAACATAGCTTTTTGCATTTAGTATAGTATTTATAGATATTCATCCATCGTTCTCAAACTCTGATCTGCAGAACATTTTCATATTTTGTAGAGATTTAGTAGATCATGTGCAACTCTCCCAAGTTTCCAGCAATCTTAACTAACTTTTGATGCTTTATAGCATAGAAAAGAGAAAGCTGAAAAAACTTCTGGAAAGAGAGATATCTCATCCATTGTGTGTGAAATGAGGAGAAATAGCTTCTGCTGCATGAAACAGGGCCAAGTGAATAGGCCAGGCAGCAGGAGACAAACTTTTCTTATGCAAAAGAAATAATACAGTTGTCCCATAGATGGCCAGGTTTCTGAGCAATGTTAGAGAAAGGAGAGTGCTGAATAAAGAAGTTAAGTCTGTAAGAAGATGGTCCACAATATCGTTTTATGTTTTGAACTTTTGGCCATGAAAGGAAAGGGGTGAGAAACAAAATGTTCTATGTTGTCCCACTGTAAGTAGTTCTGTCTTTTTCTCTCTCTCCTCTGTATTAGTGTTTTTCTTCCTATAACTGACAACATTTTAATAAACTTCCCACAATCAGAGTAGAGGGGATGAGTGGTGAATAAAATTCAATAAATTTTGTGAAGACCTCAAATTCATCTAGAAGACTCATAATCAAGAAATCAGTGGTGTTACCTCCAATTACCTAACTCTTGAATTTGAAAATAATTAATTACTATATTTGGTGAGTACCCACTAGAGAAAAATACACAAACAGTTTGCTCTGGTCAATTGAAAAAAATTTTTTTTTTCCTAATGTAGTTTCAGTTTCTATTAATATTTAGACAACAAGCTTGTGGTGCAGGTTTTTTTGTTGTCTAGGCATATGCCTGGTTCAGGCTGCACATTCTTCATTCTCTTCCTGACCATCTTTGTGTCTTCTTTAAATTCTGTTCTTTCAGTAGTAATTTACAGTACAGCTGTTTATATTTTAGGATCTACAAGGATAAAGAGCTTCTGCTTTGTACTTCCAGTAGCATTATCTACTCTTCTAGAATGTCAGGTTCATCCTGATCCCATGTTGGCAGGTTGGGAAGGTGGGACATGCCAGTCCCTACCCCTACTTGTGTCGCTTGGAGTGAAACATAGGAAAATGGGCAATGAAGGAGCAACAATTCACCCCAAAGTCTGGAAAGTGGAGGGCCCAGATCTCTCAGACTTGCTAAGATGTATAGCTGAGAGTATAGATACAGCCTTTTAATGGTTGTGAAGAAGAGGAAGCCATCCCTTTTAAATGCAAAAACAAGTGGTAGAGACCGCTCAATGGAGAGAAGCGGGGAGTTACTACAAAGGGGGATTCTTGGTATGCAGATAGAGACCTAGTAAGTAGGTGGGAAAAAAAGGCAAAAGAGGAAAGAGTGTAGGAAGATCTGTGACAGGATACATTGGCACCTAGGGTGTTCTTTGTTTTCAGGACTCATACAGTCATTAGTTGTGTGATCTCTTCTTCCTTCAGCTGTGGGTATGGGAACATTTGTCCTCCTTTTGTATGTTTTTTAGAGGGGCCCACTTTTGCTGTGTCTCTAAATTAAGGGAAGAAATTAGTATTTAGAAAGTGAACATAGGTCTCTGAAGTTCAGGAGCAATAGGGAGAATGAAGTTGACCTATATGGTCAACGTAGGTGATGGGACATGGACAAGTATGCAACAGTAGCTAGGACAGAGGCAGATCCAGGAGTTAAACTGGATGAAAAACTTCAGCTGAGAAGACTAGAACTAAGACACTGAGTCTGAAGATGCCAAAGATGTACTAAGATGACTGGAAAGAGATGTTCACAGAAAAGTAATCTGTAATCATATAGTCAAGGGTCATATTACAATGCATACATAAAAGACTACTGAAATAAGGCTGTACCAGAGTCTTTGACTTGTTTGAACTTCCAACAAGTGAAATGTGTGTTTCTATTATGTTTTATTTCTTTATTTAGTAATCACCATACTCACCAGCAGTAAACTCAAATTTGTTTTAAATTTTTTTCTTTTTTATAAATTCTAGAATTTTATAATCTTTTCCAAGTTCTTTTACTTAGAAAATACTGTTTGTCTATCTTCTTTCTTCCATTTATTAGGAATTGCAATTGTGTTGTGATGCCTTTGTGCCTATTTGGTCCCAAAAGTAAAATCTGTTCCATGAATTCCATAGTGCACTCTAACTTAATTTACTTTCTACTAACATCTGGCTGAAAGAAAGCATGGAGGATCTGAAAAATGATGCCAACTTTTCAATTCCATGAGGGAGGACCAAGTGGGTTCAAACTGAAGCAAAGTTAGGGAAAAGCATCCATCTATCCCTAACATATTTAGACAGGGAGATCTAGAGCATGAAGAATGTGTAGGTTCCTTAGAGTGATGACTAGCTGTCATCATAGTGATATGAAAAGAAGCCAAAGAGTACTTTAGAAGATTTATGTGGCAATTTAGTTCAAGCTCTGATAATCTGGATTGAGCAGATTCCATTTCCTGAGAGAAGCTAAAAGTGGATAGAAGAAAGAGAGAAAACCAAAAAGGAAATAAAAGAAGGAAGAAGTTACAAAACAAAACAAAACAAAACACACTACCCTTGTAAAACCCCAAGCTGTGCTAGACCCATAGAAAGGAAGGCAAAGGCATTTTTTATCTTTCAAAGAGCTCTGATTTTGATACTTACTAGGCTATGTACTGCTACGCAGAATAGCTCTTAACGCTAGTTATCAAGAGTCTCTGGAATCAAGGAAGTAGCTTGTCTGATGCTCTTGCTTATGAAGCAGTTCAAAAGAAAGCTGTTTCACTTTTTTCTGAAATATTCTTTGCACAAACACAAAATACAGAAATCCTAGGGATTTACATTTTTCCCCATGAGGAGCTAGATTTGATATCAGATTCAATAAGTATGAAAATGTTTGAGAAATTGCTTAATATGTTCAATTATTCCTATCCCTTTTGGAAAAGTCACTGCCCAGCTAATGGTAAAGATAGCCATAAATTAAAGAAAGCCACGAGAGGTCACCATACTCTTTGATTACCAGGAAAAATGCTGTTACCAATGTATGTGCACATATCATGTTGACTTCATGAGATGGACTCCCTGGCTCTTTTGCCTTATCCTATCACATTTCCTCCAGAAATGCCCTTACTATAGAATAGAGACAGAGAAGTATGTTTTGTGATTAATGATTAAAGTCAGAGGAAATCAGAAATGCCAAAATTTAATCTTAACTTTTTGCAAAAAAAATGTTCTTTATGAAGGGGAAGACTGGTCTGCTATATCAGAGGGTTAAAAGAAACAGCTAAACAAGATGCAGACAATACTGAGAAGTGGATTATTTCTTATCACCATCAATAAAAATGCAGCAGTTTGGGCCTGGCTTCTTTAATAATTGACATGAGGAATCCTCAGAGACTGACTTGTCAGAAACAGCATTTTTGGAGTAAACCAACAACTTCAAAAGCAGAGAGTCACCACTCCAGATGGTATATACCCAAGAGTCTAAAAAAGATTAACTATGAAGTGGCTGAGCCAACAACAAAAAGATTCAGTCTCTTGTTCTAAGCAGCTCAATGACTCAGACATTTGGAATGCAGAAATTTTAACTATGCATTCATTTCACAGAATCACACAGAATGGTTGGATTTGGAAGGGATCTCTGGAGGTCACCTGGTCCAACCACCCTGCTCAAGCAGGGCCACTTGAAGCTGGTTGCCCAGGACCATATCCAGATGGTTTTTGAGTATCTCCGAGGAGGGAGACTCCACAATTGCTCTGGGCAGCCTGTGCCAGTCCTCAGTCACCCTCACAGTAAAAAGGCATTTCTTTTTTCCATCAGATTCCATTGGATATTCAGATGGAATCTCCTGTGTTTCAGTTTGTGCCTATTGCCTCTTGTCCTCATTTAATTATCAGCGTAACTATGTATTTTATCTATAAATGCTATAAATGTTACCTGGGAAATTTTAAGCCAGTCAAATCTTTACACCAGTACCTGACAACTGGCTGTTTGGAAATAATTAAAAATAGAGTAGTAAAAGACATGGAACAGCATGAAATAATGGAACTTAGCCAGTATGCTGTCTACCAAGAAAAGCATCTTTCACTCAGTTCTCAAGATGAACTGTAGATGTCAATAGTGTAATGAATAAAAGAAACTTGGAAACATGCTGTATTTCGACTTAGAAAAGTTTGTTCATGTGGTTTCATATGGAAGAGCCTATTAAGAAAGCCAAGTATTCATGGAAGGAGAGGATATAAAGCTATAGATATAACTATGGAGAGAGAAAGTACATATAAAAGTATACATAAACCACTTTTTGGTCTATGTTGATACCTCTGTCTCTTAACATGTCCAATTCTAAATATGGAATCTTTCCATAACAAACAAGGTGAAGAGGTTTTCAACAACAGTGATTATAACTCCTTCTGTGGATTGTTCAGTTAAAAGAGGATACATAGCAGCAATGAAAGGACTTTTAAAGTGTTGAATCATTGAGTGGACACAAATCTCTGATTCTGAGAAAATGTGTTAGTCATAAGGCTAATCTTGTGTGTACCAGACAAAATAATTGTTTTGTTATTGTTTGTTATTGTTGGAAGGCAATACTTTCATATTTGACCAAGCACCATAAATTCTTAATTTCTGGTTAATGGGTGGCATAACTTATATCACCTACCAACTCAGAAAATTTCTGGTTCCCCCATTCTTTTAATATAAGAAATTGGATTTACCTTTGGCAAAATCTTGATTTTTAGATTCTTAGTGTGAAGCAGTTGTCAATTCCCTATCATCAATAATAAAGTGAAGGTTGGGGTATAAGATAAAGTTAGTAATATTTTGCACACAGGTTGGAAAAAATGCCATTTCTCTATTGGGTGCTGTGTAAATATGAGAAGCTCTTACAAATCATTTAACAATTGCTGGAGATGGAGTCAGGCCAGAAAGAAAAAAATAGGATGTCCAAACATAGAAAGTTTATTCAGTAAATGGAAATTCAAGCTTGAAAATTGAAAAGTTCAGTTTTGATCTATCTCAAAGGGCATCTTTTAGGTTTGGGTTTTTTTTAATAAAAGGCAAGTTTTATTAAATGTTTACCTTAGAAATAGATTATTTGCATACTCTGTTTCTTGTTCCCCTTAATCTTCTGATGTAATTACTGCTTAAGAAGGCTGGGTTGAAAACACAGTATTATATATTTGAGAGACTTTATCCTAATATATTGCACTCAGGAAAGGCTGAAATATATTTTCAGCAACAGCAACTTAACATACTGTGCAAACACCTACTTCATGTGACCTTTCAGAGAAAATATCTTCTGTGATCGCTATAGTCATCCAAAGGGAAAAAAAGCATATCAAATTCCTCAAATATATTTCTTAACATTTCTCAATGACAATTTAAAATCCTGTTCATGTTGCTATTTAAGGTGGTAAGCCAGTCCCAGATACCTACAGCTTGCAACAGAATGGAGTATGAGGTGCTGTAAAAACAATACTGCTATTATAATAAAAGATCTCATATATGAAGCCTGAGGTATGAATCATCCCATATTATACTCACAAGCCAAAAATCAACTTGTATTCCTAAGCTTCAGTGCATTCAGTCATCAAGATATTCTTGAAACCCCCAAGTAGCTTAAGTCCAAGATTTGCATATCTGAAGTGGTTCATGGATATTCCAGGGTAAAATACCAAATACCTTGTCACCACCATTTTCCTAAGTCCCTATAAGGTAGTACCATCCTTGACCAGAAGGCAGTAGAGTTGTTTGGGGGGGTTGCAGATGACTTTACAAACCTGTGCATGCTAAGCAGATTTTGTTGCACAGTTCCATTCACAATTCAGTACCCAAAGTAGTCAAGAATGTAACAGCATAACTATCCATGAGGAAACTCATGCTATATTTCAAGCCTGACCAAATCCTGCATAAAGACAAATTTCATACAGCTGAACAAGCTTGGCAGAAGTTAGTCAAAGCCCCAAAAAAGTTAATCTGATTGAAGTTAACTTTTTGCATCTGTTATATTTAAGTTCAAACAAGTAGTAAGAAGTAATAGTAAGGATCTTCCATACTATAGGCAGATGACTGCTGGCCTCTGCCTATGGATGGTTTAAGAATAAATAGCTAATCTGTCTTTCTAGCTTCTTACATTCTTCATAATGAACAGCAGCTGCTAATTATGTCAGAAATAGCAGTAACTCTAACATGTTCTGAATCCTCCTTGTGGAAATACATCCCTGGTGAGATTCAACTCACATGACTGTGGATGTCTGCATCTGCCGTAGCTATGTAGATAGCTTTAAAATGAAGAGAAGCAGGTACTTGCATAGCAAAATTTATCTGATCCTAATGCACATGTCTCAAATAGACTCACTAGTTCCTACCTGGCACCTACCTGGATTTCTGTAAGGCCTTCGAATCACGCTCCCCCCACCCCCCAAACCCCCCTCCCCCACCTGGAACATTCTTGCCTCTAAATTGGAGAGATACTGGTTTGATGGATGAACTATTAGATGGACAAGGAATTGTCTGGATGGCCACATCCAGAGAGTTACAGGCAATGGCTCAGTGTTCAAATGGAAATCAGTAACAAGTGGTGTTCCTCAAGGGTTCGTTTTGGGACCAATACTATTTAGTATCTTCATCAATGACGTAGATAATGGGATCGAATGCATCCTCAGCAAGTTTGCAGGTGACACCAAGCTGAGTGGTACAGTTCATACAGATGCTGTCCAGAGGGACCTTGACAGGCTAGAGCAGTGGACCCATTTGAACCTCATGAAGTTCAACAAGGCCAAGTGCAAGGTCCTGCACCTGGCTCAGGGCAATCCCCAATTTCAGTACAAGCTGTGGGATTGATAGAGAGCAGTCCCGCCGAGCAGGACTTGGGGATAATGAAGGATGAAAGCTTGGATACGAGCTGGCAATGTATGATCGCAGCCCAGTAAGCTGGGCTGCATAAAAAGAAGGGTGGCCAGCAGGTCGAAGGAAGTGAAGTCTCCCCCTCTACTCTGATCTCATGAGACCCCACCTGGTGTACTAAATCCAATTGTGGGGTTCCCCACACAAGAAAGAGATGGACCTGTTACAGTGGGTCCACAGGAGGGCCACAAAAATGATCAGAGGGCTGGAACACCTCTCCTCTGAAGAACGACTGAAAGAGTTGGGGTTGTTTAGCCTGGAGAAGAAAAGGCTTCAGAAAGACCTTATTGCAGCCTTTCAATACTTAAAGAGTGCTTATAAAAAAGATATGGGTCTGTAGGGTCGGGACAAGGGGCAACAGTTTTAAACTGAAAGAGAATAGACTTAGATTGGGTATATGGAAGAATTTTGTTACGATGAGGGTGGAAGCGTTCAAAGTCAGGTTGGATGGGGCTTTGAGCAACCAGATCTAATGCAAGATATCCCTGCCCATGGCAGAGAGTTTGGACTAGATGATCTTTAAGTGTCCCTTCCAACCCAAACCATTCTACGATTCTATGATTTTACGATTCTGTGATTCCCCTGGCGTATTTCTCCTGGTTCACTACACTGCAGTGCGAAAGAGTATCTATGTATGTGTCTAAAATTTGATGAAATTCAACTGACATTGAAATTGAAATTACACTTTACTTTGATCTGCTTTGCAATGAAAATCCACATGGGTGAATTCCTTCTCCTATTCTTTTCAACATCTGTATCCACTATCAGGTGAAATGTTTAGATGGCCTTGACAAAAATGTTAGTCATACAGAGATGAGTCATAGTTTTGCTTACTGTTTATAAAGATGCTCTGATGCTTGGATGAGCTCAGTCAAAACATTGTTTGTTGGTGGTAGAATAAAGTATCTGAGACTGTATAGAATAAATGATAGGGAAAAAATTGTGCTACATTGCTGCCTGTTGTTATACAGCCTGTAGTTCACATTTAGTGCCTAATGGCACAGAGCCACGAAGCACAATGCTCTTCTGTGATCAAGGGATCAAGATTTCCTTTTACCACCCATATGATGTTAGAGTGAAATGCAATTGCTGTGCCAGTCAGGGAACACACTGATTAGCTTCTGGTCAGTGTTGCTGGCAGGTAAAAAGGACTATAGGCATCAGGATTTCAAACTTTCATGACATCTTCTAGGCAGATGTCTTTTGGAAACTGCTGCCTAAGTACCATTGACCCTTCCTCTACTAAATATGGATTGTATGAGAAAAGGTTATTTTCGTCCTCCTTAATCCATTCCCAACTTGATATTCATCCCTCATACACACAAGAAGTCAACATAACTGTTCTAAAAGCTCTGTAGGTCAAGGACTGTGTAAAAATTCTCAGTAAATCAGTCCCACCAGTGGCTGGCATTCCTTTTCTTGAATACGTATGGATTATAAAATGAGAATGTGAAATAAATATTTCATTCTTTTGGGATAAACAAAATATGATAATTGAGAAATAAAAAAGTTATTTTACTCAAACACAACCGACTTGTACATTGAACTGATTATACAGTATGTTCTTGATTTGCAATGATATTAATAATGCAAGGGCACCTGCTATTGATGCTCCAAGAGGATGTGTTTGCCTCAACATTTGTAAATATAATCATCTAAATAACAGGATTGATTCTAACAGTTAATGTCGAATAAGCAAAAAGGAATAATTTTAATGTCAGAATTTGAGACTATGTAATCTTACAAAATATTATATACTAATTTATGAGAACAATAGGATAACAATTGCCAAGAATAAAAATTATTGTTTAACTGGAGTTTTATTTCATGGTATATAAGTTTTACCAAAAAAACATTAGTTCCCTGATTTCTCATTGACTTATGTAAGAGCAGCTTTTGGCCACATAAGTTACAAGTATATTTATCAGAATAACTTGAAATTTCAGAACTTTCAGGCATGGCTTTTCTTTCCAAAATTCACTCTAAGAGTACACTTAAAAATAAATGCATCAATAGAGCAAGACTTGCATAGAAGAGTTTCCATATGAAGACCTGTGCTGTAGTGTTTGTTATAGGTCACATTTTTGTAAATCATTACACTGTGAGAAGTTCAAATACAACAGCATCTAAGCTGAAAGACAGCAGACATGATACATGTTTTAATTGACATTGGTAGGATTTTAGCATTTGAAAAAGTAGACCGCTTCACTGTTTGTTATAAAACATTTTCTTTGAAAAAGTGGCATTTTTCATCAATAAATGCTGGACATAATTATTCTATTTGTTCAATAGCATTCCTGAAAAATTTGAAGTTTCTTAACAGAATTTTCCTCCTCGTATTTTCACTCAAATTCAGAATTTTAGTTCAACTTCAAGATTAATTTCTAGATCTAGTTCTCTAACTCTAACTACCAGAATTTTTACTTTTTACTGAAAGATGTTGGCCTGAATTGTCATATTGCAGGGTGTTATGCATTTGAGGTCCTTCCCTGCTTTAGATACTTGGCTGTACTACATTTCATAAAATACATCATCATTATCTTAAGAATGCCTCTCCAGTAACAGTTGGAGAAGGCAATGTGGCACAATATGAATGACAGTTTGGCTCTTAAATCCAGATCGCAGGTAACTTTGGAGAAATATGGAGCTATAATGATAGTGTAGTAACTGAGATTAGGCAACAACAGTGATTCACTACTAAAATCAATAAATGAAAATGGAACAGGAGTTAGATGTTTTTGTTTGGATTCATATATAAAGTTGGATGCATTATCATATTGGTCTCATTCTGCAAAAAAACATTTTCCTCCAAAGAAAGCTACACTATCATGTAAAGTGTGGTGTTCTTGAAGAGTGTAAAATTAAGAAAATATGAGGAGAGGAATAAAAATAACAATCTTTAAAATAGGAGAAAATTCAAACAAGCTATAAAATTACTACAAATTCTCTTGGGTCTGCTGGTAAACCTAGGCATTTGTACTGAAATCTGTCTATTCAACCTGACAAATCTTGAGACAAGCCTTAAAAAGTCATGTTTATACAACAAATCCCATTTGTTTGTTATTATCTTTGTTTAATTTTTTTTACAGTAATTGTGGATGTGTAAACATTTACAGATGATAATTAGGTATTGGTATAAATGTATATATATTAAAATGTTTGGGGGTTTAGGGGGTTCTTTTTTTGTGGGGTATTTTTTTTTTTTAAATTGAGGATGCTAATGACATTTCCACAATTTCCCCAGTAAAGGAATACTTTATTCCTCTCCAGTTGAGGATAAATTATTAGATCTTGTAGATCAAAACCAGGCTTTGAACCAAAAAACAGGGTTCTGCATAACTGTTCACAGAGTGAAAGCTGTGCTTTTGACTGATTAATAGGTTGAGTTTAAGATCTACAAGAAACTTAGACAGTAAGTTTCAGGTAAATCTCTGAAGTTTTCACTTGTACTTGAACTGATTAGTGCTCTATAAGGCAAAGGAGAAGGAAATTCTTTTTCAACATTTATGTAATTGTGAAGGAAAAATCATAATGAAATCAGGGTGATGTGCTTCATCAGAGTTGTGAACTAATTTCAAAATCTATGCCCTGGGTTTTGTTGAACATTGCCCTTTCATTGGATATGAAAAAGATTTAACTTTCTGAAATGTGTGGCTACTTCTAAGAAACTCTGAGTTAAGTGAGTACAGAGGCAGATACAGAATGCAAATAATGTTTATATGTTTAGTAATAAAGTAAAAGTGGTGCAAGGCTTCAAATCTCTGTACTTAAAATGGTTGGAAAAGTCATCTGATATTTTACCAATTCTATATAGTTAAGTAATAAATGCAATTCTTGTGCATATTTTCTCACATCTAGAGGTCGAATTCTGTGTGTATCCTTAATTTTGCTGTTTTCTTGACTTTTACTGATGCTAATATATTAACCCCAAAGTATGGTTAAAATTTTTTCTATAGAGCAGATTAAAATATGCCATGACAAAAGACACAGAAAAAGAAAAGTATGTCCTTTCTGCATTGATTGACCTAAAAATAGAACTGGCTCTATCATGTGGCCACAATACACTGTTAACTGGAACAGCAACAGATTTAGTGACTATTCATTGTATAAATAATTGCAGGGGGAACATTTTTCACTTTGCCTAGGCAGCAAAATTCTTAGAACCCCCATTGTCAAAGTTCATTTCTTTGTGCAAGAATACAGGAGAGCAGAAACACAAGTAAAAAAGAAAAAAATGAAAGAGGCCAAAAATCATTCTGCAAAGCTAGAAGAAAAGCTGGATGAGAATTTGTTTTACAAGTCTTTAGAAATATTTCTCTTTCTTACCATCTGACTGTTCCCACATATGTAATGACAGTTAAATATTCCTAGCAGTGTTTGTATGTAAAAACAATAAAGAGTGGAACTGCAAAAATATTTTAACACTACAAATAACACACAGTCAGTACCTCAGTTAAGCTTTTTTGGCATGATCTTCAAAATAGGTATGATTATGTTATGTTATTTATTTTCATGACCAAGCTTATCTTCCTTAAGTAAACACAGTTCTTCTCTGGGTACATGCACAGTTAAAAACTACTATATATCCCCAGATTCTTTCACTTTCAGTTATGCTGTCCTCTGCCATATTTTTTAAGTTAATTGAACTCTGTGTTCATTTTTTCCTTTTTATTTTAAAGAAAATAAGAATGGTTAGATATAAAATATAATCAGAATTTATCAATGAATTCATCTTACACTGTAATTTTTACAAAAGTAATGTGCCAAACTGTCATGCCACAGAGGAACTTAGTGCAGTACAGATTTAAACTAAGGTTACTTTGACATGCTTCTTTCTCCCAGTATGGTATGCAGTAAGTGCCACTGGTAAAGGGGTTTTTTGGTTTGTTTTGTCAGGGTTTTTTTAACTAGATCTGTGAGAAAGAGACAGTAGAACAAGTTTTCTTTTCTTGTAAAGCTTCCCAACATCAGAAACTCTGAGTGTCATTAACAATGATAGGAGAAACCTTCAAGAATTACCAACTGAAGCTAATGAACAAGTTTACTTATTTAGGATGTTTTGCTCACAGCTTAGAAGCTCTTTTGTTTATTCTTTTTTCATTGTACCCTGGCTTCTTTCAAATCCATTCCAAGTAATTGTATATCCAAATAAATTTTGATTGTCCTGCCATTCTTACTTGAACCTCATGACCTGCGGTAGCGCTGCATACTTTTCCAGGAGACTTTAAAGTACTGTGTATGTGAGAGTCTGAACACCTAACACACATGCCCAGGTAATCCCATTCATACATGCATGCATACACATGGTTTATATTCTCAAGCTTTGATATTTTTTCTGGCCTATCCATATACTCTTGTAGCCACATGATTTCCTAATGATATCAAATTTCTAACTCACATTGATCCTACCTCCTGCTGCCCTTCATTACATCCTTGGAGATCAGCGTGCTCCTCTTATAATACATTAGTCATTCATTACTAACACCATAAAAGCCCTGAAGTCCTGGAAGAGAAGAGTCTTTCCTTTTCCTTTCTGTTCCCTCACTATTAATAGATAACTCCCAGCTGCTACTTCATTTTTCTTCTGTCGTGAAAGCTGTAACTACATGATTAAAATGTTGTGCAGCTCTAAAACTACTATCAATTATACTAATTAAGGTCAAATAGAATGGAACAGCACTCTTTGTGGAAAACAATGTAGGCAATGTAAACCTCTATTAATTTAAGGGCATCATATGTACATATGACAGTTTCTACAGACCTTATTATTAATTATTTCTAGGTAGTCTCTTATAATCACATCTCTAAGACTTAGCTCTTCTGAGAACAAAAAAAGACTGATGGAGATAATTTTTTCAATTTTTTATTTTTTTTTTTTTTAACTGGGAAGGTAGAAATTACCTCTTTTTATTAGAAAATTTATTTTCTCGGGTTTGGCTTGTGCTTAAAGAAAGTTCACTGTGAATTTTCAACATTTGCCTTCCCTGCAGCTACACGGAGGCTAACAAGTCGAGGAGGACTTGACATAACTAAGAGAAATATGCTCTAGCTAGATCTAAAATCAGGTTTTACAATGGAAAATGAATATGTTTCCTCTCAGCAGCTGTCCCTCAGTGCTGTCTATCTGAAAGACGCACTGCATGAAATTATATTTGTGGGAAAATAGCATATATATTCTAAGAGAATTTTTAAAGGAAATTAATGTTCTGATTTCTGTTTTCAGTCATGCAAATTGTTTTCATTCTGAGTGAGAAAGAAGCTGAAATTTGGCTCACGGAATTAAAAAAACCAAACCACCAAGCAACACGCTCTTAAATGTTTCAAATTATTTATTCAAAAAATGACAGCATTTTCATCTCTTTACTGAGAGACCCTATCTAAGCAATAACATCTCTCCTCATGTGCAGTCATCTCTGAGTAAACAGTCATTCTGCTTAACCAATAGGGGACTGCAAGGAAGATGTTTTTCATTTTAAAGGATACTCAGAGCTGGAACACGTTTCCTGTGTCGGTATCAGCATTGTTTAGTCCTGACCATCACAGTGTATTACTGTTTTCCTGGGTGTCTGGGAGTGGGGTTCCTGAAAGCAGCTGAAAAAAATTACTTGTCATGGAGAGGCAGTATGCCCAGAGAATATAATCCTTGAAAATGTATAATCTTGATGGACATTTCTTTGAATATGAACCATGGCCAGTTCCAAGTCCAAAACAGTATTTTGTAACAGAAAAGAAAATATGTAGGAATCCTTTCTTTTTAAGTTTTTGAAGCATAATCATTGCTACGTTATGAGTGTCTTTAATTAGCGCTTCAAGGTGGTGAATAATACAGAAGGGGAATGAGGGCGAGGGGTTTGAAAGAGCTGCATGAGAGAACAAGGGATCATAGGCAGCATCAATGACCCATTGTAACACATTGCAGGCAAAATACTCTGTAGTTAAATTATTCAGACTAGAAAGGTGTTGTAATTAAAAGTAGTTATCCCTCCCTGATTTCTTTCTAAAGAACTTTTCTTAATGAACAGGATAATTTCATTAAAATATTTTTAATGATCAAAAAATTTAGAAATGTTTTATCCATCTTTCATATTTCTTCTAAATGACCTTAAATTAACCTACAGGGACATTTCACTCATAAGAGATGTTTTGGTAAGCTGTGACAGCTTTAAACTAAAATCTGACATAGTCTGTTTTGATCTGCAAAGACAAAACTGAACTTAAACAAATAGAGCTGCACCAGTTTAAATCTGCTGAAGATCCAGCCTCATGTAACTTGAAGATAATAACTGACAGTTTGTTATTGATTATGTGTTCTTTATCACCTTGAGGCAAAGCTCAATAAAATCTTTGGGAATTTTTCCAATAGTTCAATAGATTTAGGACCAGGCCTTCATTTGGTAGGGCTTCTTTCTAACTTCTTTTTCACAATATCCATTTACCATGTAGAATTTTCTATTCTTTTCTAGTCAGGAGCCATCTTAATCACAGTTTAGATTTCTGTCATGCCAGCAATGACATTTTCTACCAATTTTAGGAGGATGTCTTACAAACAGGGATCACATGGCAACTGACAAAAGGATTGGCAAAGGGACCTTGGGGCTAGAGGTTGGCCAAAGGTCCCAAATGGTATCTCAGAGGTCTGAAATATGAAGTAAGTAAACATTTCCACCAGCTCATACAATAAAGACTTATGATTTACCTGCAGTTTTCAGTGTATCCGCAAAAGATATTTTAACTGCTAAATTTAGTTCTTGTTAATAATTCCATGCCAAATGAATACATGAAAAAAAAAAAATCAGTTTTGTCAATAAGGATACTGCCAAGTATTGTGAAGATTTTTTTTTTTTTTTAAGACAAATCATTTATATCAACTTTGGAAGTTCATAAAAGTCAGATGGGTTTGGTTGTTTTATGGTGGGGGTTTTTTTTCTGCAGGGGGCTTCTGTTGGACTGTACATATCTAAGAGTTGCACACAAATAAACTGGGGAAACTCTATAATGACAAAACTCATTTGTATGCACAGTGATAATATAAAGTCTGTTTAAAGGCTTCAGTCGGACTTAGGTGATTCATAGACTTTGTTCTTACCTTTTGCCACAGGGATGAATTACAGCCACACTGCAAATTTGATTGTGCACGGAGAGCATGTGGGAGGAAAACTGCATAGCTAGAGGCTCAGGGTAAACCTTACTGAGACAAAACAGAAAAAAAATGGCAAAAATACAAAGAAAATATAAAATGATTAAAAACTGCAAAGACATATGGGATGGGAAGGGGACACTGAGGTGGAAGAAGCTACATACTAATGTGTTAGACAGCAAATTAATTGTTTAAAGTAATATGTTTCTCAGCAGGTTACTGGTTTAGACCTTCACTGAAACCAAGGAATTATGACAAGGAAATTGTAATAGAGAATTCTCTCATTTAAATAAAAATGAAGATAAACTGTTTTAGGGAAACTGTTAATTTTATTGAAGGAGACAAAGCTGGGTTCAGCAATTCAGGACACAGAAAGAAAAAATAGACATGAAGATTACTTTTTTAAGTCAAAGAAAGATAACACAGGTCATACAGGTTATTAATTTCAGAAAAGAAAAGATAAAATAGGATTCAGACTTTATTAATTTCATCCAGAGCAGATGAAATAGAATATATGGGTCATTAATTTCAATAAGGAAACTCAGAATAGATAGTATTTATTTAATTTTGTAACTTAAAGTAAGGCAGAAAATTTAAAAAGTGACTAATTATTAACTGAAGCCAAGGTAAGGTTATATCATAAGGTAGACTTTAGAATCCCTTGGGGAATTTATTTAGATTAAAGCAAGGTAAAGAGGAAAAGGTGAGTCTACATTTTATTTTAGCAGTGTAGGGGAAAAAGCCTAGTAAATATGGAGCAGGAGAGCATCTACATCTGAAGTCATCACAGTCAATGACAATACATTGGTCTGTGTCCAGATAATTTCAAGCATCTCTTCAATTGTGTTGCTTAAATAGGAACAAAGCATGTGTCACCGTGGCATAACTAACTAAAGTAAGATATAATTTCCCTGAAGAGTAGAAAATTCACTGACCAAGCAATGTGTACAGGACTGTATAAATTTTTTTGTGTCCAAGAAAGATATGCTTTAAACAAACAAACAAAAAGCTATTGCAAAAAACTACTTACAAGCAAGAGGAACACAATAGAAAAAATATTTAAGTAGTGGATTATATAATTTCATAGAAACAATTAAAGTGTTACAAATTTACAGCTGCAATGAGATACTGTGATAATAGTACTAATATACAAAAATAACTTCTTGATGTGGCTTTCAGAAATAAGCAACATGAGATAAAAACCTATGGCAAAGGTCCAGCATAGGATGCAACTCCTATGTTGTCATGTTGGTATTTCTCACAGATTTTTCTTTTGAGGACATTGAACTTCAATTTTTTGCAGAATGAATCAACAGAAACTCTGCTCTAGATGTCCCAATGTCTGCTTCAGCAAATAAAAATATATATTAATGTTTGTTTCACAAAAATGAAATATAGATATATTACAATCTCAGCCTCAAACACTCGCAGTTGAAAAGTAAACACATTATGGAGAAGTCCCACTTCAGAAAGCACGCATACTCTCACAATCTTGCTGATGAAAATAGCTATATACTTCTTTTTTTTTTTCTCCCTTGGTGTATCTTAGGTAATATTGAGACAATAAAACTTTTTATTGATTACCATTCTTCCTGTGCTTCATGTACAAATTCAAGATCTATATGCAATTTATGCTCATGCTCTCTAGAATTACAATGACTAGGATTATTTTAGTTCAGAGTTTAGTTTTCAAGTATGTGTCAAAAGTGAAAAGTAAAACGTACATTCTTTACAAAGGATTTTTTTTTAAATTGCTTTTGAGTTAGGTGGCATATAGGATAGTAGCACATAAAGTAACAGATCCAGACAGTGTAAAAAAGTGTGCTGATATTTACCTCCTTCATTCCCTCTGCCAGTCTGCCAAATGAAATGATTCATTCTATTGAGCTGACTAATAATATTACATTTTCAATAAATTCAAAAAACAATGCTGAAGCTGTATTTTCCTACTGCAAATCCTTATAGGGACTATAGTTCACAGTCCTGTTGTTTGTTAAGAGCTGGTTTCCCTGGACTATTTTTCCAACAGTGTAATATAGATATTGTTGAAGGATGGCCCATGTATAAGTTCCTTATTTTTGGAACATCAGACAAAATCTGGGGTCCCTCGCAATACGGTTAAGGCTCACTTACTTAGTTGAGGTTCATCACATAATTACATTGTTTCACTCTGTGTTTGGAATGGATCATGAGTGGAAATTATGTATTGAGGTACATATTGTGGAGGGAACAAGATTTCTGCTTACAGTATAAGGATGGACTAAAGGACGTAAGTGCTTATTTTAGGAAGTTACATCTAAGAAACAAGTAATCCTGGGTAACATTGAAAAGGTTCTACTTCACCTCAGTAACAGGATTCAAATTAATTGCCGAAATATCCAGTGCTGCTTGAGATGATGGCCTAGGGTATGGGAGACATCTGCAAAGGATGGTGGATAAGTCGTAAGATCAGTGGAGACCTCTGTCCTCTGGGTCTGGGTCAGATGGATCTCAAATAGCAAGCATCAAATATAGGTTCCTATATTTAAACAGCTGAAGTTTTCCCACTGGTCTGAAGAATCACTAAAGGACTTACTCACAAAAGTGTTCTGCTGTCTCTGATGCTTTGGGCAACCTGCCTGGCCTGCAGACCTTGGGCAAGGAGGGTGCAGGTCTCCTGTAACTCCTGAGTCCACCTCCCACTTCTCAGAAAGGAGTCTTCAGCTACATTGACATGTTGATGTTTCAGGTACCCTTGGCCATCTCAAATAACATTTAAAAAATCCTGTATCTAGACAACTGTGTCTCTCCATAGATACCTAGTCTAAAGTGAGTTGAACTTATTTCTAGTCTCCAGTGATTGCATTGATTAGCTCTGCCTTGATTAGGACGTGAGACAAGATAGTAGCTCACACGTAGACATTTGGATTTGTGAGTGTTAATCTAAAACTGAATCCCATGTATAGCAAAGCATTACCATTTTAAATCATCCAGACAGATTTAAACCAAGACAGATTTAATTTAGTAGGCTAATTGAAAATTCCCCCCAAAATTCAGCTGACTCTTTATCTTGTGCAGAATGGTTCAACCAGCTTTAATTACTGCAACCATTCGAAAACCTAAGATGTTATCATTTTAATAGACTGTGCTTAATAAAGTAATGGTTAGTGTTGTGTCTTGTATATAGTTTTCAAACTATGTGAAGCTGTATATGTAGTTTACTGAATATTAATTCTAAAGAAGTTAACCGTTTAGAAGTATAAACAAATTGCAGCTCAGTATTATAACATTCAAAATGTTATCTGTGCCGGCGGAGAATTTTGTCATAGAATCATAGAATGGTCTGGGTTGGAAGGGACCTTCAAAGATCATCTAATCAACCCCCCTGCCATGGGCAGGGACACCTGTCACTAGACCAGGTTGCTCAAAGACCCATCCAACCTGACTTTGAACACTTCCAATGATGGGACATCCACAACTTCTCTGGGAAACATGTTCCAGTGTCTTACCACCCTCATAGTAAAGCATTTCTTCCTTATATCCAATCTAAATCTTCTGTCTTTTAGTTTAAAATTATTACTCCCTGTCCTATCACTACTAATAACCTCTGGAATTAATTTTATTGAACAAAATTGAATACTTCTATTAATAATATTTTTGTTATTTTCTTTTAACTACTACCTTTGGAAAATGCACTTTTAAATATGCCTGAATGTATTTTATGACATACTATATGTATCATACACCATATATAACTTTGTGTATTAATATAAATATAACAGTAATTCATTGTAATTTTAAAATCCGTCTGTCCAGCCACTAGCAAGAGACCTCTGACAGCAAGCTGTCTTTTCCACTTCTGGTTCTCAAAACAATGTCAGAATGAAGATAGTGTCTTCAAGACTAAGTCACTAAATAGGTTATCCTTCTCAAGGTCTTTGTCTTGATTTTATTACTCCCTGAGCATTCAGTAAACACTGAAGATTACTATCTTGCCTAGTACTTTTTTTTTCCCCTATAGTTTCAGTGTTATATTTTCAATAATGTGATGGCTATATTAAATATTGCTATACATATTTTTGGAAGTAACCTTTTTGTGTATAAATAACATAAATGTAGCTGTTTGTCAATTCAAATTTAGCTTAACATTTAACACATCAGAAAGGTTGTTTGGTCAGTCAGCACAGAGCCGTACCTCAGTCAGTCACCTCTGCCTTTTTCATGTGACATGGTTTTGTACACTGTCATGCGAGCTGCAGAAACAAGCTCTTCATTTTATACTGGCTCAAAATCTCCTGATAAAACATCAAACACCAACATGTTTATTCTGAATAATTGCCTTTTTGATGAACTTTCAACCGAACAGCTAAAAAACCCGTCATATTAGGATGACATTCAGGAACAAGTTTAATCCCCGTGTGAATGAAGGGTTGTACAGCTGTGCGGCCACTAATATATCGTGTGATACATTTAATACGTAATGTGTGTCCTTCACAAGTTGGCACTGATATCTGGTACCTTTAGCATCCCCTGTAAGGTTGCATTTGGCACACCCAACAATGGAAAAATTGAGTTAAAGAGAAGGATGCTTATATCATATTTTGTAGTGATCATGAGACGTGTTCTCAAAGACCAATATTTCAGACTTGGACCAACAAAAATTGTTCTTTGCCTACTGATTTGAATGATAATGGAGCTCTCTTCACTGTAGTAGTGTTTGCAAATGCTGCTCCAGGGTGGTAAACTATCTTATAGGTCAAGATGTTGGAATGAACATTAAGCATTGAAAAAACTACTTTCAGGTAGTCCTGCTCATTCTTTTACCCCTGTGAGCCTTACTTGGGGCAAGCTATGTAACACAGCAGTTACAGCTTCCAGCAGTGCTTCTCATCTTTCTGTTTGGGCTGAAGCTTACACACAGAGGTAGTGTTATTGAAACAGAAATTAGAAAAAAAGGCTGTGAAGTTCATATTTTTTAATTTAGGATATGTTCTGACTCCTGTGTGTGAAATGATTGTGAGACTTTTCTCTTACGTTTGTACTTACCAAATCACATTTTAACTTTTAAACTTTAAATGGCTTATATAGGAGTCAATAATGAAGTCATTTATTAGTCAAAACACAACAGACCAATAAATAAAGAATTTCCAAAGCAATTATGGAAGTTAGATGCTTAAGGGATGATTTGCAAAAGTATGAAAAGACTATTTAGTCCCTACTTTATGCAGAAACTGTGTGACTAAGTCCTTACCATTTTTTTCTTAGAAATTTTTTCTCTGAGATCAAATAATGAAATTTCTTCAGAGTTTGTGTATGCATACTATCTAACTCTGGAATCAGAACCTGTAAAATGGTTCGCTGAAGGTTCCAGTTATGGAAAAATTGTAGCCATTCAAAACGGAGATGCTTATGAGCAGAGCTTTTTAGCTGAAGTACTGCAAGAATGTGATCATCAGAGAAGTAGAAGATATTTCCATATTCCAGTTGTCTTCATCCTCTTTTTTAATCTTTCCGGATGATGTCTGTGTCATGCTCAAATGAAGGTCAGTCAGCTGACACTGTTCCTGATTTGCAACAGCAGTTCAAACAGGCTCTGTTTTGAACAAACATGGTATTGCTCTTAACTGAGCGTACAGGACAGGCACTCCACTTGCTCTCTGTGGTAGGTCTGAGGCCCAATGAGTACACCTTCATGGTTCCACCCTTCCTGTAGGAAGATTCTGGTGCATTCACAGCTAGCTCAGCAATCTCTGAACTTAGGCAGTAGGAAAGCTAAGTCTTAGATATGCACAACTTAATGCTGAAGTCACTTGTGAAAAAGTGATTTAGCCTCCTAAACTAGGTAGACTTTTTTTGAAAAGATTATCTTAACTTTAAATTTAATCTGAAAATTCTTAGCTTCACTGTTGCAAAAAGTTAACCTTTGCATGTATGTTTTATTAAGAATGTTGCAAATTCTCAGTCCAGATGCCTTTACTGCAACATTCTAATCCATATAAAATTGCCTATTTTTTAAAAAGTGTAGTGAAATAGACCCTCACATGGTAGACCAGAATACAACAGTCATTTTGTTTGCTGTTAGGAAACCCTGATGTAGGACTCCACACACACATGCACACAGAGAAAACTTGGAGCCCTTTTCTCCCAAGATACTTTTCACAGCTTAGTTTATGGAATGGAAATGTAACTTCATGACATTAATGTATTTTGACATTCTCTGACGAAAGACCAGCACTTCTGTTATGACAATTCTCCGGCAAGACCGGTGGTGTGCTGTTGCAGTGTGGCTATATGAACAAGTCACTGCTGGATTGTAATTTGTAGTGAATCATCTGCTCTGAGATAACTTGAGTTCAGGCTCATGTCATGCATTGGGCAGCTTGCCTTATCTTCACAGAAGTCGAAACTGCCTCAAATTACCTTCTATCATATCACCTTTTTTCTTTAGACCCTTTTTATCTACTTCTCTTTTGCTGCACATCTCAACTTAGTCAGTGGTGATGTGACCTAGGTTACCAACCATGCTCTTGTCCTCTGGAATGTCACATTCCCAAATTGTACTTTTTGTTATGTAAAATGCTGTGAGAGCAGGTATGTGACCCTAAGCTGTGAATCACTGCCTTGCTGACTTGTTAACAAGTTACTGCCCATTAGCTGATCCATGATAACCATTCACATACGCACTTCTGCCCCACACTACTTAAGGAACAGTTTATCTCTTTTTTCATGAAGTGTTAAGTCACATCAATCTTTTTTGCATTTATTACAGTCTACAAGATCCCTTCCACTGATTTATAATGATATGTACGAAGGGTCTTGGTCAATGGTAAATGTTAGGTAACTCAGAGTTCCTTACCCCTCTCTGAAGGATCAGAGATTCCACTGCAGAAGTGGCATCAAAGACTTCACACAGACGGTTACCCTAGGACAAAAAAAATTCCTTCAAAATGGCCATCCCACGGGCAAACTATTTCCATGTTAAATTATGCATTGTTTTATTAAAGCTTCATTTTAATTTACTGGGTTTCTTTGACAAAGAAAATACTTTCACTTATTATACACCTTTGGCCCAAATCTGGAATTAAGACTCTTGCTAAACATTTCAGCTGTGAATGATCCCCTTGAAAATAACTAGAGCCTGTTACTTGTGTTTCTTTGTATTTTATCAATTTTACAAGGCACAGTTATTCATTGTATGTGGTTGATCCTACGTATAAACGTCTCAGCATTTTTTACCTTAGAAATAAAGTTATCTATTAGATATTAATAACATAAATAAGCATTCTTGATGAGTTTAGGCATTAAACAAAATAAAAGATATCATTATCTATAGAGGAAACCTATTAACCTAAGTTTACGTTTAGGCATATAAGCATTTCCTTTACTATCAGTAGAACTTCTTATACTCTTTAAATTGTATCTGTAAAAGGCTATGCTGGGTTTGATGGCCTAGAAATTGAAGCATGGGAAACATGGATCTAAACGAAGATTTCTTTCAAAACTCTTAAAATGTTTGTGCAGTTAAAAATTCTTCTTATCATCTGCCAACCTTCAG
This sequence comes from Buteo buteo, assembly GCF_964188355.1. Classification (NCBI taxonomy): domain Eukaryota; kingdom Metazoa; phylum Chordata; class Aves; order Accipitriformes; family Accipitridae; genus Buteo; species Buteo buteo. The sequence goes on from NC_134196.1 coordinate 7,490,069, forward strand.
CAAAAATTTGGCAAGTTTTACCTCAACATTGTGGTTAACTATTGGGATTGTTTGGGGATTTTTAAAAAATTCTTCATGAGGTGTAAAAGCATATCTGCTATAAAATGAAAAAAACTTACTGTGTTAGGATTTTCAAGTTGAATATTGCAAGAAGTAGTGACCATGCAAACAGAGCTGCCATCTTGTGGATGAAAACATCCTAAGAGCAGGTGGCTCATGTTGCCAGAATGTAGAATAAAAAAATGCTTATAGTAGTTACCAGGTCTACCTGACTTGGCATTCAGCTCATATACAGGATTATGAGAGCTGTAATTTTGAGCTTGCACATTCAATCTCTAAAACCTCTTATCACCTGACTGAGTTCTAATTTTCCCCCAAATCTTTAGACCTAGCCTTTCCAATATTAATAATGTATAGGTTAAGCAACACTGAAGAACCGCTTGTGTTTTTCAATTAGTGTCTGGTGCAGAGCTATGTTTTGTAATATAAATAATTGGTTTAACCATTAAATTGATGTGACAGAAATAATTGTCAAGCAATTAAATGCAGTAATGATTTCAACTCATGGGAAATATATACTAATAAACCTGAGTTTCACTTTGCTTGAGAACTAAAATATCCACTCTTGTTAGGTTCTTCAGCATTATTCATATATCAGTTAATATTATGTTATAGAAAGAAATGATACAGTTAGTTACTGAAAATTGTTGGTCACTTCTCTTTCATTCTCTTGTTCTTTCCTTCTTTCTTTTTCCATGGGATTTGTATTTGAAACTATGATGCCAAAAAATATCACTAGCAACAGTACCGTCGTTGTCTGTGCCAGGCGTGAGAGTTAACAAGCTAGTCTCTTTAGAGAGTCTCTTCAGACTTATGGCACAATGATAGGAATATATGAATCGTGAGTTCCTGGATTTCACACACAGTCATGTACATGCTTTTTTGAGGCCTTGTAACCTATTCTATGTTTATTTTTTTTAAATGATTTTTCATTTAAAGAAATGGCCTTATGACTTTTTTTTGTTGAATTGGCTTGCTATTACTGCATATGTAAAAGGTATGATTTAAATCCTATCAACACTTTTTTCTGTTTGTAATACAAATAATACTAATTTCAAACTGCTTATAACCCATGTGTGACAGCATGTGGAAGTGTGAAAAATGCTGTGTGACTTGATTAGGATCATGGAACTGCTCTGTTATCTACAGCTGTTACCTTTGCTCAGCTTGAATCTCCAAAGCCATCCATGTTTTTAAAAACACTGGTGACAGATAATTTTTGTTCTTATAACAAGGAGCATGTACAAACTGATAATACATCACTAATATTCACAAGTCATTCAATTTCAAAACATTCATTTATCATATATTACTGCAGAAAAAAAGACTTTTCTTGTAAAGAAAACATGTCAAAATTTACAGGCCATTTACTAAGAAATATTCTTCACTAAAATTCCAAATTAGCCTTCATACTACCCTTTCTAAGTGAATTTTCTACTAATATAAGTTACTGCTTAGTTCATAAAGCATAAGCTCTGTATTATCACCATAGATAACATACTTTATGAACGCTGAAGACTTTGTAAGAGTACAGCACTCTGCCATTAAAGACTGTCTAGCAGGTCATCTGTGAGTGATATGCTCTGTTAAAGAATAAAGTGTAGTCTATGTAAAAATAAAAAAAAAATGTGTAGAACTTTAATTCATCATGGCAAGATTAACTAGATATGGGAAATCAGGGTATTTTTCAGGCCTAATCAACCCATGTAATCGAATTTTGTCAACAATGTGTCTGTTTGGTCTAGACTATTTATAGCACTAAATATACAGGAGAATAGAACTTGTACATATGATACATCTAAGCATATTTTCTCTCATCAATAATTCTTCTACTCATGACTCATATCTTCTTAGCAATTACTATGTCTTACCTTTATCATTAATCGTACAAAAACAAAGCTGGCATTCCCATTGTCCAAATTCATCTTTTCTGATCTGTAATTCAGTTTTGTCACTTTGCATGGCAATGAATCTTTTTTTATATAAATTTCCATCTGAACTCCCATGTTTTCTGAGCAGAAATAAATGAACAGAGGCTTTCATTTTGGCCTAAAGTACGTTTTGACTAATAGGTTAGCCTCTAGATCCCCACACAGAACTGCTGTTTATTAAGTCCCCAGAATTTAATCTCCTGAGTCTGTATAACTTTGTGAAAGAACAACAAGGAAATGGCAGAGCTGTTTATCAAGTTTATTCTAGAAATCTTATGTTTCATGTCTTATACATTAAGCTAAACTGTGTTTGATTTTTTTTTTTTTTTCTATTTGTTTGGCTTGGTGTGGTTGGTTCTTTGGTTTTGCTTTCTTCTCAGGAGAACAAACTGAGTAAGACAATTTTTAAAAATAATACTTTTTTTTTTTTTGTCATAAAGGATAGCAGACCATACATAAACTAGCGTGGTATATAATTTACTGTAAATAAATACTGAATCAAGTTCCTATCCACTGAAAGAAAAAAATAGTTTCCATGGATGAAGAAACAATAAGTTGATGCAGAACAAAAGATACCAATACAATGCCTGCTAGATAAGATTTTTTACGTTTTTCCATAGAGCAATAGGAATTTTGTCACTAAAGCTGAGAGATGGAAAAATTCATTTGTGGAAAAAGCAATTCTTTAAGCACTGCTTTGGACTCATTTAAAAGTTCACGTGATTTATGATATTGCCTGTAATATAGCAAAATACTTAGTGCCACTATATTTAGGACATCACACATTTGGCAGTGTGTTTCATGCCTCATTTACTGCAGAATGTCTGGGCTGCTACTTAGCATTCAAAGAGTAAGCGTGCACGTACATTTGTGCATCTCTTTACTTTTGCTGTTAGTTTTAAATACCTAAAGAGACACAATAATCAACCTGACATTGCAACAGTGCAGTGTTCTTGAATTTACACCCTTTTTCCGCTGTGTACCTTTATGAATCTCGTGCCTGAAGAGGAGGCAATGCAAAATCATGGAAAAAGTGGTTCTTGAGGTGCTGCATGCATTAACCTTTCCTTTAATACCTCTTCTGTTCAATATTTTGATGACTACTGTCATTCAGTAAACAGATTATGAGCATGCAGTTACCTGAGGGTCTTGCTTAATAATGTAGGCAAATTAGGTTTTAGGATTTTTTTAATTGCTACATTCGATGGCTAAGCAACAAGCACCTGCCACTCCTGGTCCCCAGAGCAGGAGCTTATTGTACAGTCTTGTTTTCACCGAGAGAAAAAAAAAAAAAAAAAAAGGAAAGAAAGGGGTGGGGGAAAAAAGGGAAAAAAAACCCACCAAACCAAAAAAACCCAGCCCCAACCCAGCCGCGTGTGTCCGTAGGTATGGGTGTCACGGTTAGAGGGGCAGGTCTCAATCCGCGGCTGGCAGTTTAGGGTTAAGGCGCGATTCCAGGTGAGCGAAGCCAACGAGAACCCGCCCGGCGGACGGCTCTGACAGCAGCGGGGGCCGGGGCGCCGGAGCCCGGCCGGGGCAGGGTCCCCGCCGCCGGGGCAGGACCCACCCGCCGGGGCAGGGTCCCACCCGCCGCCGGGCCGGAGGTGCGCGGGCGGTTCTGCCCCCGGAGCCGCGGCTCGGCCCTTGCTGCGAGGCCCCGGGACCCGCTCTCGCCTCCCGCCGCCGGATCGAGCCGAAGCCATCGGTTTCCCCCCCGCCCCGGGTCTGGTAAGAGTCGGGGCTGCTTTACCTTCGCGTTGCCGGTACAGGTGAGGCGCCTGACCTGCGAGGAGGGTTGCTCTGGCGGTTCGGAGGTTTACGCGGCTGGAATATGGAAGGAGCAGCTTTCGGGGGCAGGAGGGAGAGCCCGCAGAAAGGGAGCGTTAAAGGGAACACAAGTCAGCGCCTGCCAAACTCTACTTCACCGTATGGAAATGAAGAGCCTGCACGTTCGTGCGGCTCTTCAGGTGAACCGGAGAGTCATTAGGCTGACGAGACCATCGCACGGAACAGCAATTTAATACCTGCATTTTTCCTTTCTTGAACACCTGTGTTTCCCCCTTGAAATCTGGCTTTCGCTGACGAACAAAGACATGGGGAGATTTAAGGAGAGGGAATTTAATGTTGTACCAACTTTGAAAAATGTTCAGGGAGACTTTCGCAGATATAAATCAAAACCTGTGAAGATTAATACCAAGATGTTCGAGTTTCCCGTTCTGGAATTAGTTACAGTCACTTTGTTCTGCTAATTTCCATAATTTAAAGTGATAAGAAACTGAGTCAAAGATTACAGGTCTTCAGTGTGCAATATGCTGGTAGCGAACCACCCAGTGTAGGTTTTCTGTTTGTTTGTATGTTTTTCCCCTTTACATTCTGTAGCTCACATTAAAAAATGTCTCCTTCTGCAGCTATATGGGTCTATGCATACACAGAGGCTGAAAAAGAAGTGTTTCTGTCTTTTACATTGTTAACAGCTTTGTGGTTTGCACACAGGGAGGAGGGAGAGAAGAAGGATTCTCTCCGCGTAACTTCCTAATTTTGCAACAGAATAAGTACATTAAAAGCTTCTGAACCGGTGTGGATTTAAGAGATTAGAAGTGACGCTGACAATGACAAATCAGATGCAATAAAGGATTTAATTGACTGAGGGAGTTCAGGGGCTACTGTATGAAGAATCCAATAACCGGTTTAACTAGTCAAGTAGTGTACCTAATAGGAAATAATAAATATCAGGCACCAGCTAATTTAAAAGCTTGATGACATTTATTTTATAGTGATTAGAATTCACTAAATACCTAGGCCACTTAAGAACTCTCTGCATTTATTTCAGTAATCCATGACTACACAATGCAAAGTTTTAAATAATGATATATGCAGTGAGTATTACGAGTGCTTGTAAAATTGAGATATATTGTCATTCAATCTAGCTATGAGTAGGTCTGCTCTAAATCACTATCAGATGAACAATAGTTATTTTCAGCTCAAACACCACTTAAGACAGTAGGCTTTCTCAGCTGTATTATACTTCTGTACTTTTTACTAGTCCAGTCCTGTCTATGCAGCTCCTAGTATTTACCATTGTTAATTCAGCTCTGGACATTAATGTGCCCAAACAATCCCAAGCTTCTATTAAATGCCATATCTATAATATGGATGGGGTTCGAACAACATATTTTTGTTACGGTGAAACCTTCAGTATGTTTTGTTGCCTCTTTGCTAGCAAAAGGCAGATATTCCAGTTCAAAGGTGAGATGACCGTGGCCTATAAGGGAGAGGAGCATTTGACATTTTACTACTTTACCTTTCTTGCTTAGGTCATTATTGAAATTAATCAAAATTTATCTTATGCCAACCTTGCAGCTATGCCTTTAGATTTATTTTCTTTAATTAAAAAGTAAAAGTATTTGAACCTCTCCCTCAGTTTTACATATCTACTCATTGCATAGGTCCATGTCATCTATCAATGCTTCATTACTAGGCTTCATGTCAGATCTCACAATATTTCTGTTCCTACTCAGTTTAACCAAAATTCACATATGAACACATTATCTGTTATTTCTGCTGAAATACAGGATGATGGATATAACAGAGATTTAATGCTGATTTCCTACACACTCACAATGTTCTGATCCAAAGCATTCAAAGACTGTTTTTAATATATGAGTCCTTTTAAGTACTAATGTACATTGCTTTATTAGATAGCAATCATGGACCTAGGCAAGCCAAGGCAACTTAATGATATGATAATCCAAACAGATAGCAATCAACTTCTTACAGGAAATGAGACTTTCTAGTTTAGTTTAATCTTTCAAAAGGAAGAGAAATCATTTCCAGAAGACCATTTTACAGGAAAAATGTGGGTGGGGTTTTTTTGCCTACTTTCAATCAGAAATTAACTTTAGCTTAAAAAATTGAAGAAAACCGTATTTCTTGGATACATATAGTGTTGCAACCTTTGTTTTTTCTTTAAAATAATAAAGATAACTATGATAATGCTAGCGCAGGGACTGCATAGCAGATTGACCATTGGTCTGGGAAAGAGTCCTTCTTGTCCGGTGCTTGAATAGCTGATTATGTCCACAGAGCATGCTCTGTGAAGTCCATATTCCATCAATGGCCCACGATATTAAAGGAAGAATTAGCATTAGGTTGCTTGATTGTAAGAACAGCTCATTTTGTTTGTCTGATTTTCTGTGAATGAGGCAACTCATACATTTTCACAATGACATCAGGTAACAACCCTTACAATGAAGATTTGAATCATTCCTCCTACACAAGATACTCACTTCTCTTGTCAGATAATTTTGAGTGAAGTGACATAAGGGGATTTTTTAAAATAAAAATTCAATGCATTTAATATTTCTTAAAGTAAAGGTGTCAGCTAAGCAGAAATATGATAATTATGTCAGTTGCTGAAAAAGTATCCATATCACCAGTAGTAAAAACATGAACTAAAAAGTAATTCTTTTTCCTCTATAACTGGCAAAGGGGAATTATCCTTAGAAAATACAAACTAAATTAGGGTTGCAATAGCACGTTCTCTTCTGTATGCTGTTTACAATAAGTACAGGAGACAGAGGAGTTCCTTCATACTCCAAGCTTTCATCCAAGGGTCAGGTTTTTGGTTTATCTAGGATAGATTACAGGGAGGCTCCTCTAGGAACTTCCAAATTATAAAAACAGCCACAAAACCTTGTGCTGCAACCATCTTCCTTGTCCATCACTGAGGTTCTTTATGCATAAGGGTGCCAGAGAAAGAGACTGAAGAGTCTATTCTGTTCCCCTATCTTTTCTCTCCTTATATTCCATTACACAATCCAAAAATAAAATCCTTTTCACCTATATAGTTATGAAATTTTTTTTTCTTCTTCATATCTCTGTCAGTAAAGCTAAAGGGAACAGAGATTACAAAGACTATTTCTAATGTGGGAGATGTGAGATGCGGCTCTGCATCCATCCCTCCAAGTCATTGTTTTCCTTTGGAAAGAAATCCAGATGTACAGACATGGAGAGCCCACCTTGAATGTCCTCCGAGAGGACACCTGTCTGGATGATTAAAAGACCAGTAATGTAGATCACACATCTGTCACACAGTACAGACATTGGCAAATTTTTGTTTTGTTTTGTTTGTTTTCTATTTCGTTTGGGGTTTTTTTTTGTTTTGTTTCTTAAATGAAGTCCAATGGATGCCCTCATACACAATAAAAATTGTGCTGAAAGAAGATCATGGTCAAGGACTTACAACTCAGATTTTAAGGTCGTTTTTCAACCTGTTTAGATCTTTTGCTTACATATAGCGTGATGCTTTTTGTTTCCATAATTGTCTATTTCCACAGAGGAGTGTGACACTGTGAGTGTATAGATGCAATCCTACATGGTTTAGTGAGGGTAATATTAATTTTAGCTACTTTCAGTCAAGAAGGTTCCTCTTATAATCTGTGGAGAGAAAGAGGCATCTCTAAAAAGGGATTAATTTAATCTTTAAGATAATTATTTCCGATAGATGAGCTGAATCACTCTCTGGAGGGGTCAAATTCAGTCTGTATAGACAACCTACCTGAATACTTTCAATTATGTGGCTAACTTCCAGACTTTTAAATATGGTCTAATTAAGATCTTTAAGATTTCTGAGTAGCAGTGAATCCCACCAGTACCATAAATAATAAATAAACAAACAAACAATTATACCCATTATTTGCTGCACGCTGGAGTCACAATTATTTATTTCTGCAATAGATGGACTGTGGCCTTCACCTCTGCAGCGGCAGGGGTGTTGATGAGAGCACTTGGCCCAAGACTTTGAGGTTCCACGGGTATTTGCTGGCAGTCAGGAAATGTAAAGCTTTGGGAAACGTCGATCCGTGGCTGGCAATAGGGGGAAGCATGCTCCATCTTTTACACTCATTCAAGCACTGTCTCCCATTCTTAAAACTCTTGTTATTCCTATGCCTGACCATTTGTTTACCCACTCCCAGAATCACTGGAGACTCTAGCTATTGCTCATATAAGCTGCATATTTTCGAACTATTACAACTTGGCTAAATTTAATTGGATTTTTCTCCCTAAAAGACAGAGATAGCACACATGTTGTTTCTCCTGCCAGTCTTCAAGTCTCTTAGGGACTCCTCAGACATTCAAAGTATTGAGCATGGACTAAGAAATGTCCCTTGTCTAGTCACATTCTTGGACAACAGCATCAGGTGTCTAGTATCTGTAATTTGAGGACAAATGGTCAGTGTCCATAATAGTAAACAGGAATTTTTGAACGGGAACATGGGGCAGTCAGCCTATCCCTCCAGTTGTCAGTCCTTCCTTTTGCATCAGCCTCTATGCAGGCGTTCTTAAGTGATCTTCTGAATAGTATGATAGTTTACTCTGCCCCCATGCATAAAACAGCCCAGAGAATTTAATCCAGCAAATCCTTCATCAGGCCTGTGATTTTGGTCGAAATAGTTTGCTGCAGTTTAAAAAACCAGACACATAAGATGGTAAGAATGTATCAAACCAAGTTGTGCTAGTTCTTATACATCCAGACACGAAGCTGGAAATTACTGGATACAACATATTGATATTTTGCTTATTAACTATCAGAATCAACCTCTTCATAAACTTTGCATTTTAGGATCTCGACTTTCTTAGAGTGTTACCTCATTGAGAGATGAATGATTATAATGGATAAACAGAAAGCAAAAGTGTACTTTCAACAGAGAAAAATGAGAAAACAATGTGAAAGTACTTCTCTCCCCCTGTTCCCTCGCTTATAAATTTAACAATTAAATAAAATATCATGGACAAATTTTCAAAGAGTAAGAAGACTTACTACATCCTGAATGAAACATAATCTAAATAATCTATTACAATCTATCATAGAATAATATTACTTTATCACTCACAAATGGCAAGTATGGCTTGCATAGTTGCCAGGCTGTACTTATCCACATCTGATGGTCCCCATTAATTTTTAACAATCGTCCTGTCACCAGACCAGTGAGCTGTAGAAAATACTGTGGAGATGTCACTTTCCTTGATGATTGCAGTTAATGCTGCTGCCCCTCTGAATCAGCATGAAATGTAGACACTTTTATGACTGAATCTGCAATCTGGGATTTGATCATGCTATTTATAGTATTGCTAATGGTCTGTAGCGCTGACAAGGGGTGTGTTCAAGTCATTCTCTCAGTTACCCTTGTTTTCAGTTGTAAAGGCAGAACAGACATCTGGATCCTACATATCAGTCACTAGATAGAAAATAACAGCACAAAGAGGTCATGACTTTCACTGGTGAAAGATTTTAATGGGGTTGATTTTTTTTTTTATGTCTGTGGACTTTTTTACCAGTATTCTTTCTGAGAAAAGGGGGCAAATTATCTTGATCTGGTTTCTAGAAAGTCAATTGCAGTCACATGGCAAAACGAAAGGAGGCTTAGTGACATCTCAAGAAAGTAAAGCTGAACGAAAGAGGAAACAGCTGTACATGGGTTTTAAACAATGGAAGTCAAGTTACCATGTGTTACTGTATTAGCAAAATGCAATTTTCAATTTTTATCAAAATATTTTTGAAACACTGACTCACTTCTGAGAAGGAATAGTTTACTTCCAAGTCCTCATTTTGCTTGCAAACCCAATTACTAAAATGCGTAGTATCTAGTTTGTTTTAATTTTTGAACCCGAAAAAGGTTATGTACTTTGAAAACCAATTTTTGGGAAGAATTCTTCTCAAGTTAATAACATTAGAATACTAAGAAGATTCCCTGATACTTCTCCCTCTCTTAAAGCATATCTGAATCTTACCATGCCCAATATCCCCCAAAATTATCAAGAAGCCTGTTTAATGCCACTGTCCTTGTGATTGCTGCTGTAACCAATGTGTAATGGACAGGAGGCATTGTAGCATCTGGCCTCATTATTTTGTCTTGTAATTCTCATAGAAATATGGGGACGAAATAAGCAATAGCAACAGTTAACTATATTAATGATCCCTGTAAACAGTGCTTGATTTCCTATGGGTTTATGTCCCTTAATTAATTAACTTTTTAAGTGATTTATACTAAGATTTCTTGTTATCTCTCCATATGCTTGTAAAATTAAGCCATTCTTCTCCCTGCAGGACTGGCTTATGCCGACTAGTTAGAATCAAGTACCAACACTAGCATACCAGGAGAGCTGTGTTGTCTCACTGCCTCTCCTTTCAGCTTCCTCCAACACAGAGCACAGGGAGTAAGAGAGGGGTTACTCTGTTCTGCTCTAATTGGCACTAGAGAATTGTCCCCAGGATATCTAACTTTGGTGTCTACTACTACATTCAAAAGTTGGGTGGGGATGAAGAGTAAGCCTATTTTCTCAAATACAGAATATAGAATGAACCACAGAGGTGATACATTTCGTGGACACTGTGTTATGAGGACACAGTCTGTAAAATATGTCCAGAAACATGCTAAGCATTTCATGTGCAATTATAGCTCTAGTATGTCTTATGAAATTTTACAGTTAGTTTTTCCTATGTACTAATTTAGCTTGCGTTAATATGATTTAGTAAGACATTGAAGCATCCTATCAAATAATTTTCTATGGGTTCTCGGAAGTATCAGTAATTCATTGAAGTCTTTCCAGAACAGATAAAACTTCTGAAGGCTGTAGTTCTCTAAAAAGATTAATTCCTTTGTTTGGTTTAACCAAAAATTTTGGAAAGGTAAATGTTTCATTCCCAGTTGGGTAATTGTTTCTTCCTGGTATCTGGCAGAGACCTTTAGGTTGCTTCTAAATTAGAAGTAGACAAGAGAATAAGCAGACCCAAATCCTCAGTGGGCTTGTTAACTTCCTTCCTGTGACAGAGAGAGGAGGTATCAGTTTCTTGCACACTTGCAGTGAATTCCCTCCTGGGCCTCGCAATGTTTCACATTGGCACTGCAGTAGGCTCTCTGAGCTCCCGGATAGCTACACTAAAAGAAATGGCTAGACTGCCTTCGCTAGGAGTTTCAGAAATTCAAGAATCAAAGGACTGTGACAGACCATTATAATATCTTTGATATGAATAACCATACTTAATCGAACAGATAATGGGAGATAATTGACTAGGTCCCACCTGCTCCATGCCTCCAGATGCATTCAGAGACTAAAAATCTATGCATTTGTACTAGAATCACACTTCCTTTCAGGGCAGCCTTACTTATTTTCAGTTATTTGTTTGCATTAGCAAGCGTACTTTTAACGTGGCTTTTTATTAAGCATTCCATTTCCAGTATATTTTTTTGTCACATATAGTATGCTCTTTAGTATATTCCAGGGACCATACTGCACTTGAGGTAAAAGCTTTTAAGCAGCTCCATTCCTGTATTCAACAAGATTACAGGAATCTTGAAATTAAGTCATACATTAAACATTTGAGTTCTAGGTAATCCTCATTCTGAAGGAGTTGAAACCTATGTTGTTGTCCTTACAGGTTCATATCATAAACACTGACCAGCAGACACGGTGAGACAGGGCTCTTCCCACCCAGCCAGTTGAATCTGGGACACCGTGCAACCACAGGAATACGAGAATATAGGCAGGCTGGTTATGTAGGAAGTCAAGTAGCATTGCAGCTTTGTAGTGCTCTGATGAATGACAAATGCTGGATTACTTCTGAATTTTATCCAGTGACTGTTTAATACAAAATATACAGAGAATTCGGAGAGTTGGCTGCAGAACCAGGGCAATTATGTTCCAGAGAGCACACTGCAGAGCAGATGCGCTCCCTGGTGCACACCGTAGGCTTTGTGTGTGCATCATGACCGTGTTCTCTTTTCACTTTGGGATGAGAACCCCAGACCTCTGCATCCCTCGTTCCCCTCTGAAAGAAAGACCGGGTGCCCCTGTGCACTCCAATAGTTATTCTGATCTGGATGACTGAGAACTAGGACAGTGGTGCAAAGCACAGGCTCTATCTGCCCCACAGGTAGACGTGGTGCTGTTTGTAGACAGCCTGATTGTGGGTCTGTGCTCAGCATATAAACTTCCTTGACAATCACTCAGAGACACTTAGCTGATACAGATAGGGCATCTAACATAGGTAATCGTCATTGCTCGCTAAACTTGCTGCCTAAAATAAGCAGTCTGGTCTTGACCTTATGCACTATGAGAAATGTTACTCAGAGAACACATTAATCCTCCTCATTCTTTTAATGCTTTGATGCCACTTTTAAAGTCTTTGCTTAAATCACAAAAAGATGTTTTTAACAGTGTATTTGGCGTCAAGTTCTCCTGTGCTACTCTCTTCCTCACCTGTATGGCTCCTTTACTACTCCTTAGGACTTAAAATAAATGAATAACGTTATTCTATGAAGGACAGAGTAAACAAAGCCAGTTTGAAGGTACTTGGTGTGGTGTCTTTCCCTTGGTAAAGATTTGTGATTACACTAATCATCTGCAGACTGGGACAGGGACAAGCCTTTGGCACACAGGAAAGACCATTAGTTCTCATACATTTCCTTAAGTGACTATTGTCAGAGAAAAGCCTGTAAGTCCTAGCTAAATGCAAAGATGTCCTAAAAGATATTTGTCTCCTCAGAATGAGAAATTGGCTGGGGACATACTAATGGGAATGCTTTCTAAAGGGATCATATTTCTCTGTGGGCAGGTTTTTGGGTACAAACAAATTGGTGCCTGGTGTATGAGGAAAAAAAAAACCCCAAACCTTTCCTTTTGCTTCACCTGACTTCACCTTTTTTAAAGTTATAGACTATGAAAGGTAACATTCTGTGTCTGCAACACGAAACTGCTTTTTCCCTCTGGCTCATGTTACTTTGGCCAATGTCAGTGCACACATTTCCTAAATATCTGTAGCCCTGCACTCTTGTGGCCAAATTTTGCCAGTTTAGAATCTCAGATTCTTGAGAACTGTAGAGCTCAAATTGACTTTATTAACTCCTCATTGATTTCCTGTACAGGTTTTGTATTGACTAAAAGCCTACTTCCAGGCCAGAACGCCAGTCGTATCCTGGGCTGCATAAAGAGAAGCATGGCTAGCAGGTTGAGGGAGGTGATTCAGCCCCTCTCCCTGTGTATCGCACCCAGCTCTGAGGTCCCCAGTATAGGAAAGACATGGACCTGTTGGAGGAGGTCCAGAGAAGGGCCACAAAAATGATCAGAGGGATGGAAGAGCCTGGAAGACAGGCTGAGAGAGTTGGGGTTTTTTTAGGATGGAGAAGAAAAGGCTTCAGAGAGACCTTATTGCAGCCTTTCAATACTTAAAGGGGGCTTATAAGAAAGGTGGAGAGACACTTTTTTTACCAAGACCTGTAGTGACAGGACATGGGGTAACATTTTTAAAGTGAAAGAGAATAGATTTAGATTGGACATAAGGAAGAAATTCTTTATGCTGAGGGTGGTAAGACACTGAAACAGGTTGCCCGGAGAAGCTGTGGGTGCCCCATATCCATGGAAGTGTTCAAGGCCAGGTTGGATGGGGCTTTGATCAGCCTGACCTATTGAAAGATGTCTCTGCCCATGGCAGGGCGGTTGGACTAGATGATCTTTAAAGGTTCCCTCCAACCCAAATCACTCTATGATTCTGCAATTCTCTTGAGTGTTTCTACCTCCATCAATAAAAGCTTGTGGGATTAAGGAGATATAGTCTGAGATTAATAGTCTTAAAATGACATCTTTTAATGAGCCATCACAAACACACATGCAAATTTAAAAAAAAAAAAAAAAAGGCTCCACTCGTTCCACAATATTAACAAATTATTGCAAGTATTCCTGCAAGATATTAAATTGATTACAAAGGGATGATTAAAATGTTTACCTAAAATATTAGCATAACAGGAAGGACTGTGAGGAGATCCTCAACACTGGTGATGCCACACGTGAAGTACTGTGTCCAGTTCTGGGCTCCTCAGTACGAGAGACATGGACATACTGGAGAGAGTCCAACGAAGGGCCACAATGATTATTAAGCTACTGGAGCCTGTCTCCTGTGAGGAAAGGTTAAGAGAACTGGGACCGTTCAGCCTGGAGAAGAGAAGGCTCAGGGGGGATCTCGTCAATGTGTATGAGTACCTGAAGGGAAGGTGCAAAATGGACAGAGCCAGGCTCTTCTTTTAGGTGGTGCCCAGTGGCAGGACCAGAGGCAATGGGCACAAATTGAGACACAGGAGGTTCCACCTGAACATCAGGAAACACTTTTTTACTGTGAGGGTGACTGAGCACTGGCACAGGCTGCCCAGAGCGGTTGTGGATCGCCCTCCTTGGAGATATGAAAAAAAAATCTGGACATGGTCCTGGGCAACCAGCGTCAAGTGGCCCTGCTTGAGCACGGTGGTTGGACTTCTGGGGGTCCCTTCCAACCTGAACCATTATATGATTTTGTGATCTTTAATCTTTTGAGGACCCCTCAGAACCACTGTTGCTTTTTGCTTTGGCCAAATAAATTAGAAAAATAATAAAAGCTCTTGAGAGTGAAGAATGCTTAAAACTGATAGAATTTCTGGGCAGTGGCTCAAAGCTACACAGCTTTGAGCTCTGTGGTCTGCCTCCTGCACTGTATAAAGCCCGTTGATTTTCTGGACATAAAGATTTGGATCTAATAATGGCTGGATGGATCAGCAGCAACATGTGAGAAGGGATCCTCTTTCCCTGATCATTTAGATGAGGGACATGACCCCCACAACCAGTGCTTCTTTCATGGCCTGGTGTATTGGTTTTATGTGGCAAGGTTTTGGTAGCGGGGGGGGGTTACAGGGGTGGCTTCTGTAAGAAGCTGCTGGAAGCTTCCCCTGTGTTCGAGAGAGAGCGAGCCCATACCAGTCGGCTCTGAGACGGACCCGCCACCGGCCAAGGCCGAGCCAATCAGTGATAGTGGTAACGCCTCTGTGATAACATTTTTAAGAAGGAAAAAAAGTTGGGAGAGTGAGAAACAGCCACGGGAGAGAGGAGTGAGAACATGTAAGAGAAACAAGCCTGCGGACACCAAGGTCAGTGAAGAAGGAGGGGGAGGAGATGCTCCAGGCGCCGGAGCGGAGATTCCCCTGCAGCCCGTGGTGAAGACCCTGGTGAGGCAGGCTGTCCCCCTGCAGTCCAGGGAGGTCCACGGGGGAGCAGATCTCCACCTGCAGCCCGTGGAGGACCCCACGCCGGAGCAGGTGGGTTCCCGAAGGAGGCTGTGACCCCGTGGGAACCCCGCGCTGGAGCAGGTTCCTGGCAGGACCTGCGGATCTGCGGAGAGAGGAGCCCGTGGAGCAGGTTTTCTGGCAGGACTTGTGACCCCGTGGGGGACCCGCGCTGGAGCAGTGTGCTCCTGAAGGACTGCACACCGTGGAAAGGACCCATGCTGGAGCAGTTCGTGAAGAACTGCAGCCCGTGGGAATGGCCCATGTTGGAGAAGTTCGTGGAGGACTGACCCCGTGGGTGGGACCCCACGCTGGAGCGGGGGAAGAGTGTGATCAGCCCTCACCCTGAGGAGGTGAAGCGGCAGAAAATAACGTGTGATGACCGTAAACCCCATCCCTGTCCCCCTTGTGCCGCTGGGGGGGTTTGGTGGAGAAATCCGGGAGTGAAGTTGTGCCCGGGAAGAAGGGAGGGGTGGTGGGAAGGTGTTCTGAGATTTCGTTTTATTTCTCATTACCTTACTCTGGCTGATTTGTAATAAATTGAGTTAATTTTCCCTAAGCTGAGTCTGTTTTGCCCGTGACGGTAATTAGTGAATGATCTCTCCTGTCCTTATCTCGACCCGCAAGTTTTTGTTATATTTTTCTCTCCCCTGTCCAGCTGAGGATGGGGGAGTGATAGAACGGCTCTGGTGGGCACCTGGCATTTAGCCAGGGTCAACCCATCACACCTGGGTTTCCCTGTGTCTAGATTTCACCAGGAAACACATCCATATGCAGCCTGGAAGTGCTGTTTATTAGTTTTATTGACTAATTTAGTCAATAAAATTTTAGATTTGTTGATACACAACTGAACATTCTTCTTCTGATTAGCAGTCACTCAGAGCCAAGAAATTTGACAGATGTCTGTTTCATTCAGTACTTGTGCTCTGAGCAGCACTGTGTAAGCCAAACCTTTGTCTTGCACAATGACTGACTGCAAATCACTCCCACCAGCGCTTCTTAAATTTACAGTTCACCTACCCTTATTTAATTTTCTTCACATTTTCTAAACCCTCATTTTTCTGTAATACAAGTAGTCCATTAAAATGCAGAAAATAATAAAGAAGAAGATGACAATGACTGGTAAATATAGTTTATTTTCTTAACTGCAACTCAATTTAAACATTAATGAGACACTGTAACCGTAAATACAATATTGTATGTTTTATAATGTAGAGACATAATGAATATGAGACCCTGATAGAACTTGCTTGAAAGAACTTGCTGAAAGAAAATTAAGGGTGATGCTGTTATTGCTGCTTATTTTTTTTCATTCTGATTTGATCTGGTAAAGATTAGTGAGGTAATTCAGGCAGCCTTGGAAGAATTTCGTTGATGTTGCTTTCCAGTTCAGTGCTAGATTGCACAGGTGACAGCTCTTCAGTGGTCCAATAAGGACCAACTTTAGTAATATGGATATATATTTCTGTAGCATTGCACTGTCTACTTTTGCAGCAGCAAGATTTGATAGGATTTATGAGATATTAGATGAAATCTTACGATTGACTTCCAATGTCATCACAAGTATCATTACAATATAGCTTCAGGTTTACAAAAATAATTTGTTCATCTGAAAATACCACCTATATAATGCCAAATTTTGTGCTAATGTGGATTTCCAACTGTGTAAAGCAGAAATGTACGTAAATTCAATTTAACATGCCCAGAGGCACAGACTTACATACTCCTTTCTGAAACTAATCAGTTATTCATTCATGAATCTCATTTTCCTCAGTCATCTCTACATACTTTACACTTCAACCTTTACGCTGTCTTACCTTTCCAAAGTCAGTATTCAGTTATGAACAATGAAAAACATTTAATTGATATCTAAGATACCCCAAATAAGCTATTTGTAGTTCATTCCCCCCCTCAAAGAGCACCTCTGTTTTCCCAAGAGAGTAAGTATTAGTTAGCTGCTTTTTATGACAAATGCTCACTCCCTTCCCCACCTCCTAACAATTTTTGAACTTTTTACCTAGTTTAATAGAGAAAGCCAAAGTTTAGATAAGAACACATCAAGTTTTGTGAAAACTAATTGCAGGAGGCAGACTCTGAAAGAAAGGCAGGAAAACCTCCATCACAGTGCAGTGTCTGGCAGAAACCAGCTGCACAATTAGCAGATGCAGGCCGGCTGCTGAGGTGGTGTGCCTAAAGCTTCAATCTGTCTCATAGCTAGCAATGATGTCACAAGTGTCCACTTCATATGGCGATGATTTCAGAAAGGAAAGCTACACATCTATAGGAAAGTTTCTTCATCAGTTCTGTGCAGAGAACAATTTCTTCCTGCTAAGCATTGCAGTGAGAATAGAGCTTTTCCCCTGTGCTGACAAGTTTCCACTAACCCGTGATTAGTCTAAGCATATTTCTTTTCACTTGCATTTCTTGACCAATGTTTTAATACTGCCCTTTCCTCCTTTCCTCCTAACTTTGCCCTTTACCACTTTATCTCATACTTGGCCATATTTGTCCCTATTCCTTCTCTCCTTTCAGGTGATCATGCCTCCAAGTTATTCCAGTATTTCTCATCTTGCAGCATGTGGACCACAGGTGGTTCACAGATGCCAGAAAATGGTATGAGATGCTGAGTTGTTTTTAAATCAGACACATTCACACACACAGATTCAAGTAAAGGAACAAGCCAGAGGAAAATATAAACCTAGTTGCCAGTGTGCATCGTGTGACATTTGTTGATTTTCGGTTTATCCATTAGAATTCCCATTGAGGATCCCATATGACCTGCGGTTACAGACACTGGGGTTTTTTAATCTCGTGTGCTAGCGCATTTTCAGTGCACTAAATAAACATAGTCTGCACTCATACTGTTACAATCTAGAGCATTCAGGGTGAGTTTCTAATATTCCCTCTATGTTCCATCTACAAAAAAATGTAATATAACACAAACTCACCTGTGGATCCTGGCCCTGTGTTTTAAACTGGTAGGGCTCAGGTTTTAGTATTTGGATTGTAATTTTTCAGTGATATCAGCTCCATCTGATCCTTTTTTTTTTATAACTTCAGTTGCATTATGGTCTTTGCAGGCTAGGAGAAATAGGTATCTATGTAGTACCATTCCTGCTATGCTACAAGGTAAGCAAAACCATGTGGCTTTCTTAGTGTTGGGTAATAATTTCTGCCATGAGGTCGTTAGAACAGTCGAGACATAACCATCCCAACATGGTCATTTGGCTTTTGGGTTCAGCTGGTCCTCATCTTGCTCTCTTGCAATGCTGTAAGGAGAAAGAGCTTGTGTCTTCTTGTGGTGTAACCTGTTAGAGAAAATCTTCAAATTAAGCAGTAGGTAATAGAGTAGTGTCTTCAAGAATATGTGTTCTTATATAACTTCTCCTTGTATTCCCAATTAATCTGGTTTGTTGGCAATTCCTTTTGTTCATTTCATTATTTAGTAAACATATGCTGGTTTGAGTGTTTTTTCTCTTGTAGTTTGTAAGTGTTGAGGTGTTATATATTGATAACATTGATAAATGCATTTTGTGTATCTTAAAAATAAAATGACAAAGTTTTGTCTGTAATATGCTCAAATCATTTCCAAATGAATGTTTGGTGTACAGCTTAATCCTTTAATCTATTACTGAAAGTTTCTCAAGAAAATACATCATTGCTGCGAAGTTTATTCAGAGGTATTCGTAGGAAATTCATACTTGCTCTAAAAAAACATGCTTACGTGATCCATGATAAGACTCTTACAAGTGGAAATTACTGCATTTAACAAGGTATTTCAGCAAGGTATTGCACCAAATGACTGCTAGAAGTCCCTTACAACCTACATAATTCTATGATTCTTTAATTCTAACTTTATATCCACTTTATATATGTTCAGATAGACTCATACATGTATAAGAGTATATAAATCTGCAATTCTCCTGTTCTTCATTGTCTAAACTAAGTTCTGGCATTTAAGCTTAATGCAGGAAACCTAAAAGAGACTTTGGTTATAGTCACCCCCCAAAAATGTGTGGGAATGCCATAATACGACAGTGCAGGCTCTTTCTTGCTGCTCTTCCAAGCATACTCCTGCAGGCAGTCATAGGTGCTTCATGGCATAAAGAATCTTGTATACATTTTACCTAAATGAATGCTGCCTGGTTATAGTATTTGTAACAGGACTGTATGGAACAAAACACTCCCTCCTGCCTCAATATATATTTTGTTTATCCTCACTTTTTACTGGCAATAAACCTCTGTTCCAAATGTTAGTAAAATATGCAATCAGTCACTCTTCAACTTACAGCAAATTCTTTTAATTTGAAAAAGTCTGATTTTTTTTCTACAATATCTGCATATACCGTTATTTTTCTTGTCACCTCTTATTTTTATTACTGTTAACTGTAGACAGGTTCTGACCAGTTTGATCTCCTAGTCCTACACAATGTCTTATCCTAAACAATGGTAAAGCAAATTATTTTTAAAGCCAGTGTCAAATTCTGTTTAGATCCAATAACCAGAGATAATGATTTCTGTGAGTTTCACAGGCTAGTGACAAAATCTTATATTGCATTAACATGTGATAATGCTATTGCTGTCTTGGGACAGTGATGAAATCAAGCATGGTTGTTATTCTAATCACAGTCATTCTGTAACTAAAGAAGTTTTTTCATTGATAAGATGAAAATTTTTGCTTTCTTAAACTTTAACCTCTGTATCATGGCTAGTAGTATACAGCTGCCTTGATTTGATAATGGAATTTTAAACCCATCTCTGATTCACTAGGGATTGAAAAACCTGTTTCAGGAAACCTCAAACCTCTCAAAATCCATTGCTATGGCATTTCCCAATTGGACTGAACTTTAAGACATTAGTAACATGTTGTAAATAGTGAAAGGAAATCTGATCTCCTGCACTCCAGAGTGACTCTTAAAATTAATGAAGCTGAAAATGTTGTGAGCAAGAGCATAATTTGTCCAAGTGGCCCAATGAATGTGAACTGTAAACTTTTTTCTTTTAAAGATTTAGGAACTGAGATATGAATAAAATACATGCAAACAAAGAAATGGAATACACTTTAATTTTTTAAACATAGTATAAAACTGAGTTGTTCTTTTCTGACGCCTGAATATTAAATTCATTATGTCAGCCAAGTGAAGACAGAATATTTATTCAATCAATGTCAAAATATAACAGATGCTGTAAACTCTTCTTATTTGAATAAGAAAATTTCATCTGCTTATGAGCACAAGATGAAAATAAAACAGATAATTCAGCAGTTGGAGCCAAATTCCACTTCCGTTGGAAATGAACTTCAGCACAGGTTTATTTTTTTTCCTGTAGAAAGCACTTTTTGTATATACCAAAGAAGTTCAAGAACATCTTTCTCTGACCTTTTTCACAGATTAAATGCAGTGAAATAAATTGTGTTATACAGGGTATTGACTGCAAGTTGAAATTCTTGCATCAATGAATTTTCCATTTAGTAGTATAGTCTACTTCCTTACTGAAGTTGTAACTAGAGCATTTTTGTTATATTTCTGACTCTAGGTGCTGCAAACATTTATGAGATTAATAATAAATGAAATATTTATGGGATGGAGGATATCCTGGTTACAAATAATTATAGATTATATGGATGGTAAGGACTTACTTCTAAGGAACTTTTGATTTAGGGTGTCATTTTGCAAGAAAATTAATTTCAGGTATATCAGAGGTTTTCCTTGAATAAGAAATATAGAAATCATTGCCTATACAGCTCATATAGCTAGTATCTCATTAACTAACATATTTCCATTGACTTAAACTAAATTGCAGGTGTTGGGCTGTTCACTTTGGTATTACCTATGAAGTTATTTAATATAGAATTGAGTTTGAGTGTAGGAATCCTTTATGATTTTCTTTCCCTCTACTGAGTGTGCATTACTTCAGTATCTGTTTTGGTTTCCGTATGTTCTTACTGTCAGATCTGGTATACGAGAAAAAAGAATGCCTTGGAAATGCTTAATGAGGCTGTATGCTCTTTCACCATCTACACATACATACAGAAGAACCTTTTTTTTCTGTCTAACCCAACAATAGAACTAATCTTAAGATAAATTTGTTGTTCCGTTGCTAGGTAACAAAAATAGACATTAGCTATTTAGGAATATGGACATATTCATCTAATATCTGACAAACAGCAGAGAATGAATTTCTGAATTGATCCTGTGCAGAACTGACACTTCAGATGATAATGACTTCTGTAACCTCATCTTTTTCTGTTAAGACATAAATATATAGCTGGAGAATAAAAAAAATACAGTAATTAATATTGTAAAGAACTATATAAAATTAAAAATTATCCTTAATAGTTTGAAAACCAAAAATAACGCATTTAATGAATTCATTAAATCTAAAATGCACATCCAAAAGTCGTACTTGTTTGTCTCAGAAAAGTCCTTCAAGGTATGAATGTGAGTCACCTGTTGTAATAAAAGCACAACTGATACTGTTGCAACTCTGTGAAAAAAGTGATAGCTTAGATCAGAATATGATTCGCTTTTGCCTTAAAAATTTCTGCTGATGTGTTTCTAAATCTTACCACATAACAGAAGAGGAGAACTGTTAATTGAATGGATCAGAAGAGATCTCAGATTCTACAGCCTCACTATCCTGTGTAGGGGTTGCATTAATGAAGACTTTGATAGGGGTGAGGAAGGAAGAAGGCGTCTTCATTCTGTCTTTTGAGACAGAAAAACGGCACTTGAGACTTGACTTAAGAATTTTGAAAACTGGTTTTCAGTGTCATGTTCACAGAACCATCTTTGCAATAAAACATGATAGGAATGTACAGTTTTCTTTGAATTTAAGCAACTATGTCTTTCATGGGTCCCAACATCAACTTCCAGTAGCAATGGCCTTACTCAGGACAGCTGGAGTTTTCACTCTAGACTTAATTAGTCCAATAGTCGTTTATAATATTTGATAGTTGAGTGAACTTTGTGTGTGTGTCCTAACCAGGACTGACGGGTTTTTTGTATAAACTGAAGATAATATTCTTGTTTTATGTGAATGTTTCAAGGACTAAATAAATGTCTGAATAGTGTTCTGAAGGTATAAGAAGAAAGTTCTATGCAATAAATACTGGTGTTACTCTTTGGCAACATTACATACAAATTGGCATCACAAAAGTGGGAGGTAGGAGTGAAAGTCTGTCTCTGAAATTCTAGCCAAATTACTTTTGGTTACTTGCTTTTCCTGAATGTCCAGAATGTTGGCAATTTTCTGCATGACACACCAAGCCCAGATTTTCAAACTTTGACTTCAGTTGTGTGGCATTGTGAATTTAAGATTTACCTAACACTTGTTAGGAAATGGTTTATGAGGTGGTTGGATTTGTTCTTTTTTGGGTTTTTGGGTTGGTTTTTTTTGTAAAGAGAAAAAACAGTGGAAATAAAAGATTTGGATGATCAACTTAGTGGAAAAACTTTAATATAACAGGTTTTAAATGAGTACTTCCAAAATGGTTAGACAGCAGAGAGATTATTAGTTTTGAACTTATCTGGCTTGTTGCTAGAGCTTGTGCGAGGGGAGCACGCCAGCGTAGATGCTAACAGAGTGCTCAGTGGTAAATGAATTCTGGTGAAAGCATCATGCAGTTAATGTGCAGGTGATGCAGTGGGACTTTCTCTTTACTCTAAATGGATCAGCCAGAGACACTGGAGAAAGCACTGATTCTTCACGAACAAGTAGAACCCCACCCTTTTAGTCCTTGTTTTCATCAACATTTCTTTGTCTTTTGTGACTTTGAAGGTCATCTGTGATGTCTGAGTTCTTACCAGAGTCCTCCAGAGACCACAGAGTGAAGAAATATTATTGCCTTCCTGCATTTTCATGATATTAAGATAGCAGAGCTCCACTTCAGTGTGATTGCTGTCTTGACTAGCAGACCATGTTGCTATTTTATTATTACCAGAAAACCTCACTCATTCAGACTAATGATTGAGAAACCCGTTGCGAGTTACTGAAATATGCAAGCTGGTCAAGCAAACAAGTCTAACCCTCCCTTTCCCAAATACAGAATGTGCTTGATTCATTGATCTGTAACAAATGGTTTTAAACTGATTTTCCTAACTTCAGAAAATGGAATGGGATTGCAGCAGACTGACAATGATTTTTAAAAAATCTCAGGAGGGAAAGAAACATTGTAAACAGGTTGAGTACATGTGCATGAGACTCTGTGTGAATATTTGTTTTGAACAGTGCAGCAGGTCCACACACATCATTAAAAATTACAGCACAGGCTTGTAGCTGTAGAATTTGCATTGCTCTGCTGCTATAATTTATTTCTTGTATTGTGATAGTGCCCAGGAGTCCAGTGATAGACTCCAAATGAGCTTCGCTGTCTATTACACAGAACAGTAAAAGACTCTCTGTCCTCATTTATTTCATTATGAATCGATTAACAGGTTTCTACATATTTATAAAAGTTTTAATGTAAAAGTAATTTTAATTATTTCTGATTATTACAATATGCTGGGAAGTTAGGGATGAAACATTTTGTTAGAATTAATGACAATTAACTGTCACTCTATTGCAAAACCTCATGGGAACTGGAAACCAGCAGACATTTTTCAATACTAATTAGAAGTGAATCTTCCTCTCCAATCTCAGAATAAACCACTGATTTTTTTGTCACTAGCTCATTTAGAACAGAATCGAAAACAGAGATTTGTCAGTGCTCTCATTCATCCTCTACTCCAGCACTTGAAAAAGCCAAACAGCAAGACCAGGCAAAGCTGCAGAGAATGTAGCAAACTGACTCCAACATTTTCATTTAACATACTTTTCTTTCCATGGAGTTAAACCCGGTGAACTCCTTCCCTGCTACAAGGAAAGTCTAATGTCTCCACCTACTCCGAGTTCCTCCATTTGCTTGGCATGTAAACAGGATGTTACTCATAAACGTCCCTCAAAACAATCTTTTATCAAGAGCTGTGGTGTTTTGTTTTGGTTTTTTTTTTCTAACCCTTTTGCATGCCACACATGGGAAAAGGTTTCCTGCATCAAGAAAATCATCTTCACTGTAGACTCGGGTGGTTCACGGTTCTGCGGCTACTGGTTCCTGAGGTTCTGGGTTAACCTGCAGGAACTGGGAGCTGTTGCCAGCATTGTTGTCTGCCTGTCAAATTAAGAAACACGGAGTTCTGTCCTTCAGTCCTGTAAGAAAACGGTCCTTTTGAATCTGAACAGTTCTCAGTGCTAAAATATCTGACCTTGTTGAACAAATCTCATCTAAATATTGTTACACATTTTCCTACCAATAGTTTTATCTTCATATAAAAGAATTGACAGCAGCATCCCTAAAAACCCTAGAGTGCTTTCTACCCATTAAAAATAAAGATAACTATTTATTTAGGTATACAGTGCACACAATCTTTTGTCTGGCTAAAGCAAATCTTGCCACCGCTGGCAACATTATCTTGTAATATTGTCAAAATTCTCTCTTGCTGCTATACGTCCATTATCCATAAAGCCTTGGTTCCTGCAGATGCATACATATATAGATAAAAATATATAGACATATATACGTATAAATACACACACATAAAATTAGGTTAGATTCTAACTGTGTTAAACATTGAAAAAATATTTCGAAAACATAGTCTAAATTTACTCAAAAGAAAAATAGACCATATACCTATACTATATTATTTTATTGAATATGGGTGGAAAATCAAAGCCAATTATAATTCTAAAGTTACCCTTAATGCAATGCTTTTATTTATTTTTTTTTTTTAAATGAAATTTTTCCTGTTGTACCAGAGAACTACTTTGGCTTAATAAGATCACAACATAGATGAATGTTTTCATGGCCATGTACGCTTTCTAATGAACAAAATAATAGAAAATCCAATCATAAATATTTCTTTTTTGAAAAATAAAGTTTAGTAGAATCAAAGAACAATACAGACTGCTTGCTGAAAGGAAGGGTTAACTACAGCAAGTTGCTCACAGTGATGACCAGCTTAGTTTTGAAACTCTGCAAGGATGCAGAAGGTTTTACAACCTCTCCAGGCAACCTCTCCCAGTGTGTGATCACCCTCATGATATTCTTTTTCCTTGCTTCTTGTTGGCATTCCGCATCTCCCAGCTTGTCTTTCCGTTGCGTCCTTGGAAATGTCTGGGTTTGTTGTCCGATCAGGTAGCAGTAGGGCCTCCCCTGAGACCCCCCCTTCTTTAGGCTGACCAGATTCAGCTCTTGGCCTCGTACACCAGGTGCTCCAGCCCCTGTCACCATCTCGGTGACCTTCTGCTGGACTCACTCTGGTCTGGTACTGGGAAGCCCCAAACTGGACGCAGTCCTCTAGACGAGGTCTCACAAGTGCCAAGGAGAGGGGAAGGTTCACCTCCCTGGACCTGCTGGCCGGGTGCTTGCCAAAACAGCCCAGGGTGCAGGCAGCCACCTTCTTTGCTGCCGAGTGTCCTAGTTGCTCAGCTTCTACTTAGTGTTGAGCACATCTTCTGCAAAGATGCCATCTGGCAGCTTTCTAGATAGGTAGATGGACAGATAATTGCATGTATATATACATAGATGCGTGGGTTTGTATACATATTTACAGAGGGTTAAAGCTGAAAACATTCTTCCTTTCTAGGAAACTGTGTTTCACGAAATCTGGATCTGCTGTTCTCCAAGCAGAAGTTTCACAGATTCCAAATGAACTCAATAACTTGAACCTCACTGTATATGTGATTAATTTTTTCTAACTTAAAATTCAGCTGGTTTATATTTCTGTCTTTTCCCAGCTTGTCCAAAGCACAACAATCAGATTTAAACATCAAGGGTTTTTTTCTATTTCTTCTCTTGGTGAATCAAGAAATAAACCTATGTAAAAGACACACTTAAAAGGGACTAATCTTGCAAAATTTCCAGACTGAAAATACATGCGTTAACCTCGAACAAAGTTTTCAGCTCCTGGATGTTCATCAAAAATGAAATGAACATTTTTTTTCTCTACAAATTCTTCCTTTAGTGTATGCATGTGTACACACATACCAACAAACACACATGCAAAAATAACCCTATAAGCAAGAATCAGTTATTCATATAGCAACTTCTATACTGCAGTAAATATGTACATATATATACACTACATGAAAAGTTTATCTTTGTTCAACAGAAAATCTCCTGCAGTATTTAAGAAAATACTAGTTCATAACAGGGAGTCAGTGAAATTTTATGCACTTTTCTAAGTACATTAGAAATCCAGAGAAATAGGTTATGTATTTTTTTTTAATTTGTTTCATCCTTGGTTACTAACCTTTGTATTCGGTTGAAAATTGTCTTATTAATCCATTATGTCGGGAGCATAATTCCTTCCTGGCTCCTGAACAAATTATTCACAAAGAGAATAAATTAAAATGCTTCTGGGGGAAAGATCTGCTTTATAAGCAACCCAGATACCTAATATATTAGACCTAATTAATAAGGCTATCTAAAGCACTGAAAACTTTAAGTTTTTTTATTAGGTATGCTCTTGTTTCTTCAGAGGTGCTCAGCGTAACAGAGGTGCTGGTGTCCTTTAACCACATTGACTGTGTTCACTGTGCAAAAACATCCAAGAGAAGAAATAATCTCTTCCATAGTCTAATACATTCTCTCCACTTCACACATAAATTAAGGAAAAAAAATTGAAATAGAGGGGTTGGGGAGGCAATTGTCTGATACAGGTCTAATTTCCAGTGATGTCTTTTACTACAAGTGTAGCGAGAGCGATTACCATGTTCCTTTTCACTTCGTCTCTCTCTCACAGCTGCTGGGAGTGTGTCTGTTTGGTCCAAACTTCTGTTAGAGGAGATTCTAAAGCTATAAGGTGTCAAAGAGGGATGGCTAAAGTGGCAAGGTGATTTATGGTTAGTGCTTCTGTTATGGGTAAAAAAATCCAAACATATTTCTGATCAAGAAAGTGAGATTATTAAAATAAGACACATTTCCCTGACACCATCAGAAATGTATGGATTTTGTGTTAAGGATTTTAAGTTCTGCTTTTGAGAGCATTCTAAGACATCTGGATATATCTATTACTTCAAATGGGATTCATTTTGTCTTTCTGACCTGCCATTTCTAAAATGGAGACTCGCTCTCCCAAATCTTAAGGTAAAGATATGCTACCCAGTGGTGCTTCCTGTAATTTTTCATTAATACATACCTCTGCTTAGTGGGATAACCTGTGGGAAATTCTGGAATTCAGATTAACTTCTGAATGTAAATAATGTCAAATGGTAGAAATCTTATCTCATAATGCAACTCTAAGATATATAAGAATATAACTTCATCTTGATAAGACTGAAACTAATGATTTTTAACTTTTATGTTTGGAGTATAAATCAATAAACATAATTCAATATAATATAATCAAAATGTTTTGACTTTACTAGAATATTTTGGTTTGATGGGTCTTACCTTAAAATATATTTTATTATAAAAATATGCAATATTTCAACTGATGGAAATAAATTATTGAGTCATGTCCCATTCACCTGGGAAGAAATCAATGCAATCTTAAGAAGAAAAAAATTATTTTAGTTTATCAACATTTCATGAACAAAAGAAAGAAACAATGATCTGTCAGAATATTTTCAAAAAGTTTTTGTAAAATGCAATTATTGGAAACACAACAAGATCCTTGTTCTGCCATGCTCTCAGAAGGTTACTGTACCAAGCTGCCAACTAGCTTGTAATACACAAGTTCCTGAGTTTTACGTGAAAAATGACAAGGGAGAGGGCAATTGTTTGCCTTTATGATACCTACAAATCACATAATTCAGTTGTATTTTAATTCTTTATGAAAACTTCACTGCTTTGTTCTGAGTGAAAGGTAATAAACCTTGATTTTCGTTAGTGTATGTAAAAACACGGAAGACAAACTGTGATCTACCTTTGTGCATGTGCATAATGTCAAAAATATTTCAGCAACAATTCTGGCTTTTGTGTGGTTAGAATGAACATTTTATGATCCTTTTGGGAAGAATTGAGAACAGTCATAGTATACATGATGGAGTAGTCTACAGTGGTGCTGTTGTGATCCCATCGTCTTTCGTAGAACATATGTTTTATGGTGCATTATCTGTGGGAAGGATTCTAAGCCCTCTGAATCTTTCCAAACTTAACAGTTTTCTGTGTGGTCTAATGCATTCTGGTTGAGGCACAACTTTCTCTAGAAAGTATTTATTCCATATTTGCCATAGGAGTTCATTAAAAAAAAAAAAACAAACGCTTTTGCATTTTGCTTAATGTTTAATTAGTTCAGAAAAAATTTGTCTCCCCCTCTTAAATGGCCAAACTGATAGACAAAGCCAATCTGACTTTGGGACAAAAGCCAGCTTCAATACTGTGTCCCAACAAAAAAATAATATTTTTTAAAAAATATAAAGAAAATTTTATTTTTAATACTTTCATTTTTTTGTTTGTTTGTGTTTTGCTTTGAAATCGCACACTCTGGGTAAAACCAGAATGAAAAGAAAATGAAGGGCTGGTGAGCCTGTTTCACCCGGGATGACTGGTAGAGATCCTGAGAGAGTGGTCATAAGGAGGAGACTTATTTACTGCATTTATAGTGTGCCTAAGATGGCCGGGCAAGGAAACAGGGAGAAGTTTTACACCGTCTCTGTATATTTGTATTTCTCCCTTTCAGCTGCTCAGTGTAAGTTTTGCTTTGGGATCCTGTGGGATAGGACTGATCTCCCCCATTGCTGGTTGTTTAACTTCACTGCCTGAACAGAGCTGGTGCATGCAGCGGCTGGGCGGTGCATAGCAATGACGCTGTGTACACATCCTCTTCTCTAAAGGGTATCAGCTCCTGGAGAGAAATAAAGGGCAAGGTGGCACAAAAGTGGATGAACAAAAAAGGCCAAGGATTTACATGGACAATTGTAAGAAATGTTTGTTTTCTTAAGTATCAAGGAAAAGAAATTCAGAAACAGCTTCCCAATATTACTCTGGGCAAAAAGCTGAACAAACCAATTTTCAAAACAAAGCTGGAAAAATTTGTAACGGCAGTTGCATGTTTTAGTTTTCTTGGATAGTATCGAACTGGGTTTGATGAACCAAAAGGTCCCTTCAAGTCTTACATCATATAAAAGCAATTCATTTCAATTAATTCTCTGTTAAATCTTATATTCAATCAATATTGGAATATATGATTCTTCTGAAGTACATTTTAACTGGAAACCTTTGAAAGATTCCCTAGAGTATATGATGTTGAATGATGCACATTAGCATTCCATTGCTAAAAGAGCAGGAAGGTCACAGTCAGAGATGTTTATTTCTCCATGTCCATGTTTTTCTATGCATTATTTAATCTTACTTTTTCTTTGAATTGAAGATTAGATAAACATTTGTCCCACTAATGTTGGAAGAAAGCATGTAAACTACGATACACATTCTTACTTCTAATTTCAAATTAAGGAAAAATACTTTTTGGCTGTAAAAACCTGAAAATTAAGGTATTCATACCATGAAATATGTTTACTTTTCTAAAGTTTATTCTGTTAAAGACACAGGAGTCTTTCATTTTACGCTTTATTGTTAAATTATACTTTTTAAAGGTAACAATAGTGGATAGGAAATTTTATTCAAATTTTTCTGAGTAGTACTGTGGCAATATAATACAACTGATATTTCTGGCCTATTTATCATCATAATTTTTAAAATACTAATACTATGAATATTTAAGTTTGCATACAAATTTTTCAAATGTGTTAATCTGTGATTTAAAAAGTACATGGTCATTTATTTCTCCCTCATATCCAAATGTATCTCATGATCACTTCAGACGTATGAAGCCACAGTTCACGTTTTGTTGACAGTGTCTTTTATAATTGCTGATAGTGTTCTCATGCTGCTTGGGGACATTTCCTTGGGGACTCGGTCCACAGAATCTGTTTGTCTAGTTTGACTTTGCTGATCCTAACAAGAATGAATTCCCTTAGCACTGGTGAATGTATAAATACTGACCCTGTCTAATCTGATCCTGTATGCAAACATGAACTAAGATAATTTTTGAACAGAACAATTATGTGTCTTAAAAAGAAATCATAATCCATTATATAGGTCTTTTGGTGAATTCTCATGAGTAAAATCTCAGTTCTTTTCATCATGGCAGTCTAAACATGGAAAAATTGGGTCTTGTTACTCAGCTGTGTCTGATAAAATCTGCAGTTGAATTTTTTAGGAATGTAAGTTTAGCAGTGCATTAGAACAGTAAAGGGTTCAGCACAAAAATTTAAAATATTTATATTTTGTTGCTAAATGAGTGTGAATCATATTTACAAAGGTATAAGCCTTTGTCTGGAGAAGGAGATGGTTGTTAGCAAAAATGTAATTGTAGACACTTTCGTGAATATCACAGAACTCTATATACTGCAAATTCTGACTTGAGTATGGGCTGATAAGTTATTAAAGAAAAAGAGCTATCAGAAGTGTTCCTTAAGTTGAAAGACATGAAGTATTTAGACCTGAAAGCTACATATAAATCAATCAATATATTTTTTGTCTTTGGGGCTTGTTTGTATAGCCAGGGACAAGAAAGTCTGCTGGTTCTGAAACACTTAAATACACCTAACATATTGTAGTGTCATTTTCTGAGAGGCAGAAGCAAGAATGGTAAACATCACTACACAATGGAAAGATATTTTAATTTTAGATATTATCATGGTACCTTCTTAGAACTGGAGTTAGCAGAATCAAATCAATGGTGAACATTCAGTACTACTGTTTGATGACCAGCAGGATACATAGACAGTGGAGGTAACAGTTTAAATATATAGGAAATAAGGCCGTTTCTTGTGTTGTTTATCATTAGTAAAGCATAAATCATATTTTAAAATATTTTTATGCCTGTATTCATTACATGTAGAGTGTTCCTCATTCTTTGTTCTCTACTTTGGATGAGAAAACTTGACCTTCGGATTTGATATGATTTGCTTTACCCCCTTTTCTCATTCCAGAGGGAGTCTCTGCAAATTGAAAATCACATTAGGAATTAAGAGGTGTCAATTTACTGCAGTGAATCTCAAAACATCGTTAATATAAACCCAAAATATTAATGTGCACAAGGTTTTAAAATCAGCTATAACAACAGCCAGAGTAGAATAACAATGTAAGAAAAGCTGGGAGCAGTCTTCACTGGACCATGTGCCAATATTGAAAATGAATTAAACTGAAATGCATAATTAATATATAACCTAGCCCAGAAAGTAGTTCATAATATTTTAGGAAATTATTTAGATTCTGAGATTACTTTATTTATTTGTAGTTCAGAGAACAAGGTAAAATTTAATCCATGTAATTTTACACATAGCATGATAACACCAGCCACTTCCATTTACCATGTCACTTCTAATATCTTCTGGTTTGACATGAAAGCACACATATACGTATGTATCTTGTATCCCGATACCAGCCCGCACTTCTTTAATGGGACTGTCTACAATAACTGTTCATAGAATCATAGAATGCCAGGTTGAAAGATACCTCAAGGATCATCTGGTCCAACCTTTCTTGGCAAAAGCACGGTCTAGACAAGATGGCCCAGCACCCTGTCCAGCTGAACCTTAGAAGTGTCCAATGTTGGGGAATTCACCACTTCTCTGGGGAGATTATTCCAATGGCTGATTGGTCTTCTTGTGAAAAATTTTCCTCTTGTGTCTGAGCAGAATCTCCCCAGGAGTAACTTGTGCCCATTACCCCTTGTCTTTTCCGTGTGACTCCTTGTAAAAAGGGAGTCTCCATCTTCTTTGTAGCCACCCTTTAAGTACTGGAACATGGTGAGAAGGTCTGCCCTAAGCCTTCTTTTCTCAAGGCTGAACAAAGCCAGTTCTGTCAGCCTTTCCTCATATGGCAGGCTTCCCGGTCCTTTGATCAACTCTCTGGCCCTTGTCTGGACCCTCTCCAGCCTGTCCACACCTTTTTTGTAAAGCGGGGACCAAAACTGAACACAGTATTCCAGGTGTGGCCTGACGAGTGCTAAGGGGAGTGGGATAATGATTTCTTTATCTCTGCTGGTGATGCCCTTGTTGATGCAACCCATCATCCTGTTGGCTTGCTCTGCCGCAGCAGCAGCAGCGCACTGTTCACTCTTGTTGAGCAGCTTGTCCACCAGCACCCCCAGGTCCCTTTCCACGGAGCTGCTCCCCAGACAGGTGGATCCCAGCATGTGCTGCCCTCCTGCATTATGTTTTCCCAGGTGCAAAACCTCACATTTGTCTTTGTTGAACTTCAAAAAGTTCTTTTTAGCCCACTCTTCCAGCCTATCCAGGTCTTCCTGCAGGTTGGCTCTGCCTTCCAAAGTGTCCATTTCCCCACTCGATTTGGTATCACCGGCAAACTTGGTCAGGGTACGCTTCATCCCATCATCCAGATCACTTATAAAGATATTAAACAGTGTTGGGCCCCATATCGATCCCTGGGGGACCCCACTTGTGCCAGGTTGCCGGTTTGAAAAGGAGCTATTTACCACCACCCTCAGCGCAGCCTGGCAGCCCGTTCCCCATCCACCGCACAGACCGCTTGTCTAGACCGCAATGCCTCATAGCAAAAGCTTTGGAGAAACCCAGGTAGACAACGTCTACCCAGGAGGCAAGAACTGCCGGGCCTCGTGCGCAGACTCCATCTGGGAGTCCCACCTGAGCTGCGGAGGGAGCCGGCAGGTGACACAGAGGCCGGGCAACACAACCACGCACTTCTGTAACCTGACCGATCTGTCAGTTTAGATCAGTAACATTAGGTACCAGAAGGGCGAGAGTATCAGAAAATCTCAAGGAAATTACAAAGATGTCTTCCACCTGCAAATTTATCTTCCTACCTAGTACAAACAGCTGGTAGTCTGGTGGCCTAGCAGCTAAGAGAGAAAACAGATGGCGTATCATCCTGATAGACATCGCTGTCTATAGACAGTCACTTCAGCTCATTCAGAAATTAAACAGAGTCTTTCCCTGTTTTGCCAAAGATGTATGTCTCTTCAGAAAGGAGGCTGAATGGGGAATTCCCCCTTTTCTAAGTGACAAGCTCCAGCAATATTAATTGAACAAAATTTTTCCCAATATCTGAAGACGAAGGGTTGGTCTTTCAACTTAGGCACTTCAGAGTCTGTGCAACATTGACAATCAAAGGAGTTTGGGCTCTTATTCCTTTAAGCCCTTTTGAATATTTTACCAGTTGCGTATTGTTCAAGTTTTATTTCAGTTTTGTATGGTGAATACTTTACTTTAAAAGAAAAAAATCAGGCCATTCAGAAATATTTGCAAAGCAGTATTTTGTAACTAACAATGCTTTTTTCTCCCCAAAGTAACCTTCTTTTTAAACTCTTCACTTGAAGGTTGAATTATAATCATTAAATGTGTTTTGTTTTATCTTACTTAAACAGGTAATTCATTAAATGCAGACAATTTCAAAAGTAATTCTATTTACTTACGATCTTGAATGAGGTGTTTAATTTCATCCAGATCTCAGAATAGCTAAGGGAGCATACGTTTGTTTAACCTTGTCACTACATTGGGAATACATACTATTTATAAATGTATCACAGCTTGGAAGTCTTAATAGCTCAGGCTCTCACGCTACTTTCCAACAGATATAGTAGCTATTTACTTATCAAACAGGGGTGCAGTAAAGATAAAGTAGTTAGTGTGGATACAGCACTTTGAAAACTTTGACCTTTATGTGAATGCTAAATATTACTCATTTGGGACTGATGCCAAGATACTGTGGGCTGTTGTTTTACTACTGGTTACATACTGTATGATAACTATATTCACACACACAAAAACTTCATAAAACATGTCCATCCCTTTAAGCTCTATTGTTTTGTAGCCTTTTTCTTTTTTTTCTGCTCTTTTTTAGTTTGAGTATATTGTTGACATAATTTCTATCCTAGCTTTGGGAAACTTGTAATAGAGGCAGTTTATCTAATCCCAATCTATCACTGATAGTTAGTTCAGAGAGAAATCCAAAGTAGTCCATAAAGTGGGGTAGCTGTTATAAAATAATACATA
Source organism: Buteo buteo (assembly GCF_964188355.1). Classification (NCBI taxonomy): domain Eukaryota; kingdom Metazoa; phylum Chordata; class Aves; order Accipitriformes; family Accipitridae; genus Buteo; species Buteo buteo. The sequence continues at coordinate 7,524,165 of NC_134196.1, forward strand.
CCTTGAAGGTCACTTTGTGTTTTTTTTCTCTGTGCTGTTTAAACCCATCCAGTTTCCCATACTGTTCACCCATGTCTTTTATGGAACTGGTTTTGCTTTCATTTGCTTACCTTTTTTTGAAGGAAGTAGCTCTCAGTACCTATTCCACTTTAAATGACATAATTTTACATCTTTTTGCATCTCTTTTTGTTAAATTGTGCTAAGTGCGTGCTTCACATTTTGAAAAATGTCTGAAAATAGGTGTGAGGAGAGTAGGCAATGTGAGTGGAAGGGGGCCTAATTTTCACAGACTAAGAGAAAAATATTGCTTCAATGAAGTCATGAGCAAAACTCCCAGTGATTTCAGTACAGCTATTGTTTGACACTATCTCTGAACTTAGCATATTAGGTTCTAAGGAAGCTAATTCTCTTATTAATTCAAAAGTCATCCCACATTTCAAATCATTCTGATTCTTCCTCTGCAGGAATTTATGTTAAAATAAAGACACTGAAATGAGGACACTTTTACATTTCAAAATTGTTAGGAGAGTATCACAATACCCATAATGCACAACACTGCTAGTATTCCTTCCTAATTACTATTACAAATCATTTGACCTAATAGAGTCCTTCTACTTTGTTACCTCTTTTTATAAATATATGTAACTGAGAGATTTTGCAGAAGCAGAAAGAGGAATAGGAATGTTAAATAGCTTACCTAATTTCATCCTGGATGAAATTTGTGTGATGAGCTGGAAGTACCAGTTTAAATATGTTGGGTTTCAAATGTCACTTAGATATGCATCTGAAAAAGAATCAATCCTAAAAGTTTTATTCATTGGAGCTTTATAAACCTCCGCAGTATTTACATAACTGGATTCATGTTTGGGTGAACCAGTTCTTATATTGACACAGTATCAGACACACAGGTTGCTCAGGTGCATTTTCATCTGTATTTTTCTGCAAACCCACCCCCAAATTTTTAATACATCTCATAAATATTAATAGGAGAATGACTTAAAGGGCATTACTGATGGAAAATCATAAAGTTCAATTACTTTAATTATCCTTCTTCAGAAAACTTTATGAAGAGAGCATTGTTGTGTTGAATTCATCCCCTTTAAAAATAAAATTAATGTTTAAATTACCTTTACATTAAAGAACCATAATTTCAATTAGGAGCTAAATACCTGTATTAAGAAGAATTAATACAAAAATGATTAAATTTGAACAATGGTTCGTGTTAACATAAAACCATGCCAAGAAGATCACGCAGTACATGGCACTAAGTTTTTAATATTTCCTGTAACCATAAATATCCTCTCAGTGAAAAGTCAGATATCCAAACTGTGATAAGAAATTTGATTATCATTAAGCTTTGATTCCTGCAATGAAAACATGCTAAACTGAAGCTTGTTCCAAGGAAAGGCTGTAGGAAGATTTGTGCATTCACCCTTATTATCTACAGCAGACTCAGTTCAGCATTGTGCTTAGTGAGCATGAACTTGAATTTTATTATGCGGTTACTGTCTTTGCCTTCATGAGAAGGTGCAGGCAAGCTTTCTGTAGTTAGCTATTTAAACTCCATTTGTGGTCACTGTGGCTTTCAGACATTACTCCTTCTCTTCTCTTCTTCCTTCTGCTGCTGAGCTGTCTCCTCCTTGATTTTCCCTTCAAAGGAGAAGCAGACTGAGAGGAAAGCCCACATTTTTCTCACTTGGCATGCTCAAATGTGGGGATGAACCACAGCAAGTTCTTCAGGTCAGGGATAAATGTAGTGGAAAACTCCTCATATGGTGACTGGGAGAAGAGGTGGCAAGTAATGAAACACTCTACGTGAACAGGAAGGTTTGATCATCAAGGGGAGACAGGGGTGGAGAACATTGCAGAAAGCTAAGATAAGAAGAGAAGCTGACATGTTAGAGTGTATTTGCAGGTTAGATTCTGCAAATCTTCACTGGTGTGATTCCTGGGAAGACTTAATGAAAGTAAATATTAGAGAAACTTCAGGTTTTCAACATAGAAGTGTGACTGCAAGAAGAGACCTTTGCATATAGGAATGAATTCATTATTCATGAATACATAGAATGTATATATTTAGAGATTAATTTCTGAGTAAAAAAATGTGCAGCAGCAAATGACCTATTCAGAGCAATTATTTAAGTCCTGATGATTTCAGTTAAGTAAAAATTAAGTAAAAAGTAGCTTTTGTTCAGGTTAACATGCTCATATGGTTGTACTATTTATTGATCACTTCAACATGTATTGAAATACTCAAATATTTGAAACACATTTAGAAAGCTCTGTTTCAGAGAAAAAAAGAATTTTCTTTCTGATTCTACTGAATTTGAAGTTTATGGGTGGTTCTGGAGGTTTCTGTGTTCTTTTATGGGTTAAAAATGGCTAGTGCTACTCTGTTACGTGACTAATGCAGAGTGTTCTGCTGGAATACATAAATTTTTAGCTGAGTTACCAAGCTGGAGAGCTTTTAAGGGTTCTAAATCCAATCATTTTGAAGTAAGAAATGTAATCCTTTTTCCCCCCAGATTAGATGCTGAAAGAAGCAAACCCTGTTCCCTGTTGCTGCTTACCTACTCTTTCAGAGGTGACACTGAAATGACTCAGCTGAGCAATCATATCTTTCTCATCTTCCTTTTGTATGTTAAGGCTCAGGTATCCTTGACCAGAGGCTTTTCCTTTTTTAGATCCTCATCACTTGACTCTAAAGCCTTTTCCTTTTTAGAGGCACTCTAACAAATGAGCTATTAGGTTATGGGAAGTACCTTTTTCATCCATTTTGTGTTTTTTCAGTGAAAATGCCTGTAATCTCTGCTTTAACCTCGATATTGTCTGATTATAGTAAGTCAGCTTTAAAGGATCTGATACATGAACTTGATCACACTCACCTAATCCCTATAGGAGCCCAGTCTGTTAAATGTGTTCAGGCTACATTAGTCATGTTTAATCCTTAATCATACTCCATTACAGTTCCTGAGCCCATTCTGTCTCAGATATTTGTGTGCTGGGCTTGTTTTAAAATAGGAGGAGTATGCCATATGGGTTGAGTCATCCAGGTGCATAGGTGGAATTTAAGAATACATCTGCAAATCGTAATAGGTTTCTTAATCTAGGCAATTCTGAGTATAGGTATCTGAGGAGGTTTGTGACCAAAACCTGTGGCATGAAGTGATTTTATGAGTATATGCTTCTTTGAAGGAGATGGTCAGAGTAACCATAATTCTGTGGTGCCTCATCTAAACTGGGATTTAAGTTGTCTGAACACAACCACATTTTTATTTTCTGAAATATTACAGGATCTGTAATTACTAGTAAGTAACTGTCTGATTCTGTCTTTCTCTCTTTCTTGCAATTCTAAAGCAAAACTGTGTTAAATTTGGATTACATCAAGATTACTACTGTTTCTGTTAATCTGGTAGAACTGAGAATCTTGCCGTGCTTAGACTGTTATCCTGCCCTACCAGTCCCCACTATGAACTTACTCATTTTGTTTTCTATCTCAGTAACTAACTCGGAAATAATTTGAGCTTAGTATATGTAGTGGAATATGCATAAGGATTACAATTTTCTCTTGTGTATGTTCTTAGATAACTTATTTTTTGCTGGTTTGCTTCTGAGATATATTATGTAGGATGCATAATGTATAAGCTCCTTTAGAAACATATTCACTCTTTCTTCCTGTGAATGCAAACTTCTGTTTTATGGTCTATTTTGCCACTAACAATGCATATGAATGGCTATTTGTTACAAAGCTATTTGTAGTTCTCATTTTGCATACCTTGCAGTGTTAAATGGTCATGTTGGTTGAACATAATAATAATATTCATGATTATAATTTAGGTAATATATGACTGCTGCCATAATCAGACAGCCATCCTAATCCTTAAGTGTGAAAACCTATATCATTTTTCCTGTAAATTAAAGCCATTTATATTAAGCAAGGTTATTTTCTATTCAGAAAATTGAAGACTATTTCATATAGCAGGTAATTCTTCAAGCTAACAACATTTTTCATAAGTAATTAATATGATGGACTTTTGTGTTTGCACTGTACCTAGCAGTTAACACAATAGGACCTCAATCTTGATAGGAACATAGGCTGTGACAGCAGTATAAATATTTAATCATGTTAATTAAGTGTAAAAGGAGGGAGTCAAGAGTAAACTCCTTGTGTAAGGAGTCTGTAAGATTGGCTGAAGCAGGCCTCAGCTGAAAATATATCAAAGAGCTTTAAAACTTGAAGTTAAGAAATAAAAATAGAAATAGCTATTTGAGGTCAATGTTATACTTTCACATACTTAAATTTAAGTAATGTCCCTCCAGTATAGTGAGGTATTAAACAGTTACAACTGTTTAATATAGTAGGCAGCTCATTAAAACAGTCCTAGTTCTGTAATATTTCACAGTAGGGAAGAGTGTTGGTAAAATGTGACATCAAAAAGGACTGCTGAGAGACTGAAAGAAAGAGGAAAGGGAATATAACAGGAATTGAAAAGTAGGCTATTAACAAGAAGATGCAGTCAGTTCATTTACAGGAAAATAAGTTTGTCTTATAAATAAATCTAAAGGTTTCTTATAAATGTGCAATGGTAAAAAAAGTATTAGAGAAAAAGTAATAAATAAAGTAGATTAAATTAATGGCAAAGAACTGTTAAGGGATTTCTACAATGGTTTTTACCTTCACAGTTCAGAAGAGAAGTTTGAATATTTCACAAAAAGGAAAATCTTCATTTTGAGTTTTGTTGGAGGGTAGTGGTGAATGGGAATATTATGAGTACCCTTGGACAAGGAATACTAGGGCATCTCAAATGGCACTCTACAGCTATGTTTAGGCAAAATAATGAGCCTTTATTCAATAAGCTGACGAAGTTATTCAGCTGAACAGACACCAGGTGTCTACCTCAGTTTGAGCAGATTCTCTGCAAGGGTGCATTGCTTTTACTAACAGTACAAGTCAGTTGGGTGTCCGAGGATGCCTGAGATGTCCTGGACTATCTCTGGCCAGCTGGCCTTTACCTGCCAGTCCAGAGGAACACAAAAGAGTCATTTATCCTATCTGCCAGCCTTTTGCAGAGCTCTCAAATACCTTAGGATATCTCAAAAGGCACTAGCTGCCTCTATTTAGGAGGTATATGAAGCCATAGATCACCTCTGACTGTAAGGGGTGCCTACAAAAGAGCTGACATAGACACAGTAAATCTACACTGAGATACTAATCTTGAACTGCATCTCACTCCAGGTACCAAGACACCTACCTCTGAGCTAGTTAGTTGGAAAACAAGTCCTTTGCCTAACCATGGCAGCACAAAAGCACATGAGATGCCCCAGGCTGTCTGGGACAGGCCTGACAGATTGGATGCTGAGCCTGTGGTCTTCTGGAAGTGGATGAGGTGGGATACTTCAGAGAACCTCCATGGCATTGGTCATCTGGGGGGGGCCAGCATATCGAACATCTGAACTCCCTTTATAGCTAAGTGAGAGCAATAGGCACTGCTTGAGAATGATTTATCAGATTCTTGTGTAGATATTTGAAACAGTCCAGATGTGCCATCTTCTCCAAGAACACTAAAGCAAGTCTGGAGAACTAGGTCCAATATAAATGTCTACACTGAGAAGGTTGGTGAAATGATTCTCAATCCTCGTTGTGGAAAACTTATTTTCAGAATGCCCACTTCATTTGCACTCCAGTGGAGTGAACACTGGCTGTAGGACAGCACACAAAGGGAGCAACATTGCAAGGTATTAAAATGGCAGAAAACATATCCTATAGTACAAAAGCAAATTACTTGTATGGCTGTTCTTTTAAACCTTCACAGTGGTCTAGAAGAAATGCGTAACACTGTAATGAACTCTGCAAATGTTACTTTATTAGGAGGAACAACCAGTTTCAGAATTGATTTGAAACCTCCTATCTTTGACACTAAAGTGATATGAAATAATTATCCTCAAGAGGCAAGCTAAAAGTAATTCATAGCAACTTTCTGTTGTAAAAGCTTAGCTTGTTAAAATTGCAAAAGAAAAAGTGACAGGACACCAAATTTGTGACTGGGAAGATTTTTTTCACTTTTCATACTCACTTTTGATGCAAATAGGGGATTTCTCTGACAGTTTCCCAACATGCACTGATGAGAATAGTCAGCATTTTAAATTGCATGCTGAATCATCTTTCAAGCCAATGAAATGTGATGCAGTGATTTCAGTTTCATACCAGATGACCTAGTCAGAGTGAAAGAATAAAATTTCAATCAGTTGAAAGAAACTTCATTGAAAGAGTTTGCAGAAAAATAAAGAATTGTGTTAAATTTGAAGTACTTCATCCTATATTAATAATTTCAAAAATATGTTTCAGGGCAAAAGGATAGAGAGATTTCTGTCTTGAAAAATTTGTAAGCTTAAAGAATACCTATATGGACACCAGCTCTTAGGTTGTGGATTGAAACAAATGTTCTAAATATCAGGAAAAAATACTGAGAAGAGGGTTGTCTTTAGGTTGAAGACTAACCCCAAAGGAACAGTTTATGTATACATACATATATGTGTGTATATATTCAAAGGAAAATATAGTGGAGAATGATATTCCCATTTAAGAGGGAGATTGAAGAACTTGTATACATTTCTAATGGAAATAATTTAATGTGTTAATGTCAGCTTTGGGGCAATAATGTTCTAAACAGTGGTGTTTGGGGTATTTAAAGCAGTATTTTAATAACATCAGAAGCACTGAAATATATAGCTAATTTCTAGTTTAGGTTATGAATTTAAGCAAGTTTTTTTTATTATTGTTATATCATAAATGCTTTTTTCATTTGTTAAAAAATAATTTTCAAATTAAATTAATATTAGTCTGATTCTCAATCTCCTAAATCTTTTAATATTTTTTATTTCTTGTTGCTCAGATTATTAATGTTCCGCAGAAATACAATGTATTGCATAATCTCAGACTGGGTCAAAAGTGCACATTGGTAATGGTGTATAATTGTCTTGTCACTTTTTACAGAAGCAGCACAACTCCACATCTGGTGTGTTCATTCATACTCAAAATTTTCATATAAACCCCCTTATTTTATGAGAGTCAACATTGCTCATATCCAGGCTCCAAATAAAGATTTCCGCACGGTAATGACTCCATTCAAAGAGATAGCAATAAGCCATGTTTAGTGACCTTTACAATTTCCAATTACAAAGCTGTCCATTCTTGCAGTGTTTTCATTTACTTTTCTTATTCTTTGCTTCTGTTCATTTGTCAATCAATTAAAACTGCTGTTGTTTCAGGCAATAAATTAACTGTAATGTTTACCGTCCTCTTGGCACATATTCCTTTGCTGAGCAGAGACTATACATTTAAACTGACAGAGTCAAGCTCCCCCATGAGTTTAACTGAGATGCTATTAACAACTCACCTTCTCCATCTTGTTTCCTCTCAATCAAATCAAAACCAGCAGCTACATTTACAGTTCTTTAAACCTCTGTTTGAGCTGTACTCAATGACCAAGACTACTTCAATCAACTCCTAGTCCACCCTTAGAAATGTAGCTATCCAAAAATGATCCCAACTTACAGAGCTTTTATTTCAGGGTTTTATATATTAAATGTTTGAGGCTTATTTTTGTGGGGGAAAGGGAGTGAAGTGACAAGTGAAGATCAATTTTCATCAGTTACGGTACCTGTAGTGCTAATCTGATCTTTCTGCTCTGTTGTAGAGTGTACTCCTTTCTTATGAGAGGAAGCACCAGCTGTGGGTCTGTGTGCATGGATTATCGGCCCTGCAAAATTCTGTGATCATGTTAGTATCTCACTCCTTGCTAACATTCAATTTTTCTTTTTCATGTTTCTATCACTGAATTTGGGTTCATATAGGGGATCAAAGGTTTGGCTAATTGTTTGTTGCAGTAACCTAACAGCAATATAATCAAATATCATACTTCACAATAGAAGATAATTAAGTTTAGGAAAGAGTGTCACTCACTGCTTGGTTAATTGACAAAGGTTATTCTTTGGCTCACTAATTGTATAATCATTATGGAATAAGTAGAAGAGGGTAATGGACAACTCTGCCTATATTGCTACATTATTTTGGCATTCAAGAACAGATCTTCAGCCATTACTTTAATTGCATTCACTTTAGAGGGACTATGTCACCCTTTAATTCTGAAAGACTAAATCACCTCAATTTTCTGATTATTTGATGCCTTACACTGTTTGGTTTTGTTTGTTTTCATATGTTTCAAGAAAGTCTTTCTAAATATTTCCTATGGAGGAAGATAATAACTTCTCTTCATTTGTAAGTCTGCTGGGTTTTAAGTAAGTCGAGTGTTTTAGTCCACCCAACAGAATTTATGTAATAATGCGTTTTCCTTTATAATGTCTTTTGCCTTTTTGTTTACTAGATCATGTAGCTTTTAGATAGATTTGAAAATGGTGACTTCAATTATCTAAAATGTGGTAATAACTCAAGTGAGGAAAGTCTAAAAAGAGAACATTGAATCATTGGGGTTTTATCTCAGTGCCTCTTTCTTAGTTTTTCTTTTTTAATTCTTCTTTGCTTTCTTTACTGGTATTTTATCATGAAGCTGCCTTCCACATATGTTATTTTGCTTTTTTCATTCTGAAACTTCTTTTCTAAGTGAGTAGCCACTGGAAATGTGTTATTGCTGTTGTTGTGTAGCTCTGTGTCTCAGTTTACAAAAAGAAGTAAGTTCCTTGAAAAGTACTCACTCTGCTAATTCTTTTTTTTTTTTTTCTGAAAGATGTGATGGTTCAATAGAGAACGAAATCTTTCCCTTTCCCTTCCCTTCCCACCCCCACCCATGCCCCTGCTCCTTCTATTCCCTTCCCTTCCTCTTTCCATGACTCTGAAAAGATTATTTATTCCTAAATGTGGCAGCAAGTTGACATCATGCTGTAGACATTCTTACATGGTCAAAATAAATTAATCTACAGCAGAACTGGACCTGGAATATAGATTGTTGTGTGTAGGCAGTTCCTGTATATAAATCCATGCATACAACCAAAATATTCTTCAGATAGTTTACTTTTGTTAAGATGATGATCCTTTTTTATATGTTTGTGAATAAACTCACCTTTTAAAAGGTCATCTGTCCCCTAGAGTGATTAGAGTAATTTCCAAATTACTTATGTAGTAAGGATTTCCCACGTGTTTTGCCTTTCTTTGCAAACACAGTGAAGAGGTAATGTTTTCCATCCCTAGGGGTTTTAAAATCTGTGGTTAACAACTTCTTTTGTATTTTGCCCTTATGGCATCACAACATATCCAATTTTCACTCCCATTTTTGTCCCTCCAGAGAGCTATTGCTATGCTTGAGTGAATAGCATATACTCCAATCACTTCACATCATCATTTTACTAAATGGATTTAGTCCAGACGATGTATGTTTCTCTTTGGGAAGTCCTTCTACTTCATCTTTTGATGCAACAGAAAACTGAAACCATGTATCTGCTGTATTAGGAAATCTATAAATGTTTTAGAAGTGTGTGTATATAGAGATGCTTCAGATCATAAAAGAACAGAAATGTGTAGTCAGGTGTGACAGATGCCTCTTTCTCTGTTATCACAGTGTGCCAGGAAATTATTTCTGAATCACAGAGCCTCACTTTTGATCAAATTTCTACCAGTCAGATTTACTCTGTATTGTATATTAACCAAACTTTACTCCAGTATAGTTACAATGCTCCAAAGTGATATGGCTTCTCTAGCAAGATTACTCCACAGTCTTCCACTCTTGATACTGTTTTTCTGAAACTCCGCTATATTTTCTGCCTTTAATTTACTGAAATGGAGATAACTGAACATTACCTTTGACTGCATCAATATTTAAAAGCAAGCAGACAGCTTTATTCCAAGGTTTTGTGGTTACACAACAAGGCTGCTCATGGGATTCCAAAAAATTGTGGGAAGTGGTACTCAGAATGCTCAGTGAGTACAGATGAAGGGTAATATTCTTTATTCCCAGTATTGTTTTATTCTTAATGAGAGAAATCAAACTGTTCATCTTTATTTCAGTGGTCAACTTACCTCGTGACAGAGGTCATACATACTCCATGCCACACAGGACTCTTCTGTAAGTGAATTTTAGGGACCAAAAGCTATAAATATCACCTTGTAATAATTCTGTGGCTTTAATTCCTGATTTGTTATAAAAGGACACTTAGTTTCTCACAGGGCATTCCAGGCACGTTTATTTTTTTTCCCTAGCAATGTGATTGAAAAGGAACATCACAATATATGTATCTATTGGGATTAACATTAGTGAAACAGATTTCCTGCCATTAAAATTATTCCCCAGCTAGTGAGGAGTAAGGAAATTTAGGTGAGAATCTCTGGAGGAAAGCTTTGAGAAATAAATTGGAAAACAAATTCATTGTTTGCAGCAAAATTGCATCTGCACTTTAGCTGCTGGCATTTTACTTGCTCCTCAACTTGGAAGTAAAATACTTTACAATGGTATTTTTTTCTCTCTGATTCCTTTCGGGAAGATAATTTTCAGGTTGATAAGGAAAATGGGCTTTGGGAATCTGAATGGTAGACTGATAATAATACTTTTTTAAAAATAAAAAAGGAGAGAAAATCACGAGAGAAAAGCACAGAATATGGAACTTACTCCATTAAACTCCTGTCACTGTTGCTATTTTTCATTTTTAAGAAACAAAACAGATAAGGGAATTGCAAATAAAATTCATGGCTGCCACAGCATAGAAACGGATGTCTAACATCTAAATTCTCCTTGATGTCCCCATATTCCTGAGTCTGCATGAAAACTCAAGTTTCTTAAGAGTTTTCAAAATATACCTCCAGGAGGACTTTATCTTTTCTTTTCTTTTGAATCATGAAAATAATAATAAACCCCCTTGTATTCCACTTAAAAAAACCCCACAGCCAAAACCCAAGCAAAACTAAACAGTTCAGTCCCTACCACCAAGGATGGCTAGTGCTTATCTAATTCTGATACTTCACTCAGACTATGAGTTTCAGGGGCTATTTGCATTTTATTTTTGCCGTGTTGCACAGGCATATCAAAATCTCATCTATTGGAAAAAAAAAAAAAGAAATACACACCCATACGTACTGGAACCAGTCAGAATTACTGAAAATTAATCCAGTATTCAGATGATAAATTGAAATCTGCCAATGAGAAACTTTTGTACCTGCTCAGACTTGTATATAACAAAAGGCCAGGAATATTTTTTCAAGGATCTTCCTCATTTTCTTTTTGCTTCCAGTCATTTTCCAGCCGGTCTTATCTTTCAAGGTTATAGTTGTGCTCAAAGTTTCACATCAATTCAAAGCAGAAACAAGAACTACTACTTTTACCAGACAGGATGATTCCAAAGGCCAGCATATGGTTTAGATTAGAGAACTCGCAAGCTCTTCCAAGTGCCTGGGACTGGGTGCACTCTCTAATCACATCCCAGTTTTATACTGAAGTGAGATGCAAGCATGTACAAACTCCCTTCTTTTCCCTGTAACTATCTTGTATAAAAAAATGGATGTGAGTACCCACCCCAGGCAGAAGCTCCACCTTGTTCCAAACAGGGTGAACTTTGGATGGTGGGTATAAACACTGTATTTTTGGCCATTGGTACACTCTGAAAAGAAATCACCTTATTGATTCTAACAGCTTTTCTGCAGCTGATTCAGAAGATACCATTGCATCTCACCCACTAAATTGCCTATCATTTCTTAGCCTTGATTAGTAATTTGCGGTGTTCAATACTTACTAATTCATCAGTATTTTACAATTTGTCTGTTTTGCAGACAATCTTTGGATTATTATCTAGTATAAAATATCTTCACATGTGTCATGCTTATTGTACTCTGGTTTACTGTGATATGCACAAGGTGACAGTGAAAGTAGATATATCACTTGCTTCCCGAGTATATACTAATCCTCCCCCCCTTAATATTCAAGATTTCTGTGCAAAATAAGATTTTGTAAACTTACAGTAGAAATTCAATATCTGAAGGATAAAAGGGGAAATTAGTGCATTTCACAAGTAGGTACCTGTCCTGCTGTAAAATATTAGTATCACGTACATTTTAATATGGTCAATATGAAAATAAGTCCACCTTTATGTCAGTGAATATAGAACAAAACCTCGTCACTTGGCTGAAAAATCTCGCATGTTTTTTAAATAGCTAGTATCAGAAATGTTACTTGTACTCTAGGGTCAAGATTTGCCATTACATGAGTACACGTGTCTGTGTATGGAAGATAGAGACTGGCTTATGTATGTCGGTTTTGTATGTATGTGTGCCATTAGGAAATACGTTTATTTCCTTCAAACCTTTTCACAAAGATTTCAAAGATTTGTACAATATGAGAGAATATGAGACAAAAAGTGAATTACTGGAAGTTGTGAGGCACCCAGAGCAAAGAACCATCTCATACTTGCCCTGTGTTCTCTACATTTTCCCTGGACACTCACAGTAGGCCACTGGCAGAGGCAGGGTACTGGGCTAGACAAATCTAGTGAGATTTTTATTTATTTTATGAGATAATAATTAAACTGTTTCTAGAAAATAGCCCAGCAGCACGTTATTTTTGCCCAAGGCAAGTATAGTAGTAAAAGTTTTCCAGGTGAGTTTCCCTGAAACTTTTATGCTGTGCCGCTCCTTTTGTGAAGTCTGAAGAGAAAGCGGTATAGGAATTAAAAAAAGGGTTGGAAATTTGGCGAGGGGGAGGGAAGAGAAAATAAAATGAACACATTTAATACCTGTAAAGTTAAAAAAATATTTTTTATAAGTCATATGGGGAAGAACCATATTGCTTAGCTTTTTTGAGTGGAAGAAACAAGGGAATAATTTTTTTTTTCAGAAAGAGAAAAAAGACTCTTATGTACGTTTAATGGCAAATTCTACATACAAGGCTGAAAAGAAAGTGTGATTTCAATTAAAGCAGAATTCCTGGTGTGCTTCAGCAGTCTATACAAACCTATCCATCATGCAGCTTTTTTGTCAGGCTTCTGCTTGTCTATTTTTGATCCAGTTTTGACTGGTTTATATACCTCTGCTTAAGGCTACCCTCTCTATTACATTTCATGAACTAATGTGTTGCTTTTATTCAGTGATAAGAATAAATACACTCTCTCTTTCTTATGTTATTAGCATATTCTGGAAATATAATAAAGGAGATAACTGTTTAGAACAGCGTGAATCTCTTTCACAATATGTAAATTATAAATCTCCATCCAATGGACTAATCACAATGCATTAAGCATCTTTTCTGATAAGCAGAAAAATTGCAGAGTGAGATTCAGATAGATACGATTAACAGAGTGTAGAAAAGTGGGGGAAAAAAAAGTATTTCTAAAGAGCTTCTAATCACAGGGTTTTAAAAAAAAAACCTTTTTACAGAGCATTAATTGCACTGCAAAGTACACTTTCCTGTTCATCAGAATAATTCTGTTTGTTACATGTGTGGACTGTTATTATCCTAAATAACAGGGTGTGGAAGCTATCAGAAAAGAGATGGTATATTTTATGATACTTCTGCATATAAACAGTTTATTATCCACATTTTGCGAGTGAATCTTAATAAAGAAAATATTTTGCAAAATTTTTATGGATTTTAGCTATTAGATTTGCCTTAGAGCTTGATTGTCTGAAAGTTCGTTCTTGTAGCTGGAAGATTTTGTTCAGTCTCATTCTTTTTAGAGAAGTATTATCCTTTGTGTTTGCACTGTTGAATTCTTTCCCAATTAATTTAATGCAGCTTACCACTTAATTATTGAGAGCACTCTTCAGTTATTTCACTACTAATACAAATTACACTGATACAAATTATAGCATGAAATATTTGTGACTCAGAGATGGAAGGAACTTTTTTCATATATCAGTTTTAGGAAGCAGGTGAGGAGTGGCCCAGCAGCACTCACGTTGCTGTATCCAACCCCTCAGAAGCTCATAAAATGAATGTTTATGGCTCTTTCTGCCAGTAGGAGTCATTTTCCTGTCTAAGGTGCTAGAGGATCTCATGGTATAGTTCTCACTGAGACTTCCCCCATCAACATTTGTCTGCATGTAAATAAGTATGATCCCTCAGAACAGTGTAGTATTACTTTCTTGAAGATTGCAATTTCCAATAATATTTGATGCTAAGAGACAGCTGGAAAAGCAGTAACTCAGGCTCAAAAGCAAGCTTGCTTGAAAGAAATGGTATATATTTGTTGTTTAAGTCATGTAAAAACTTTGAATAGTGGATTAGTATGAAAATTTACCAAGCAACCAATATATAAAATTTTTTATCCTCACTGACCTCTAGAAATTAGGGAAGAATTATGGGAACATAGTCTGATTATGGTGTTACATGTACAGTATAGAAGTTGTTTTCACACTTTGTATCAAGTAATCAATGAATAAAATGCATAAGCAAGTACTGGAATTCAGGAACTTCTCTGCAAGTTCAGTCTCTAATATACTTTGTTCTTTGCTGCATAATGGACATGTCTGTATTAGTATTTTAGTTTAGATCTGGAGTGAATTTTTGAAGTGAATTGCATGATTTTCTCTGCTTACTGGAAATTACCTCAGAAGAATCTCAGCCTATACACTCTAAATTATTTTCCTATTGAATTAAAACCAAACATGTGGTCCTGTGGCATTCAGTCCACAGGACCAGAGTGGAATTAATCAGAAATAACCCTCCCTTCCCCACCACCATACCCCCACCCCAGCTATGCTGAAGACCCAATTTCCACATTATACTCATAGCTGTTGACTCTGCAGAGTCTTTCTGGGCCACATCAATTGCTAATGCAGCCAGTGGCGTAGCTATTGCATGAAAAATGGAATACTGCTTATTGTTTACCTTTTAGACTGTGCTCTGTGAAAGCAAAAGATAGATGTAGATTTGAATATGCTTTGAAAGAGGAGAGCCTAAATCTAGGCCTACTGCTTCTCAAGTACTCCTTTACCACTAGACCAATCTTACCACGAATCTGGTACCTTTTGAGGGGACCCGGAGAGAGAGAAAGCAGAGGGAGAACTGCATGCACAGTGAGCACCCTAAACACCCGAGAAGTGCTGTGCTCCTTTAAAATTAGGTTTTTTTCAGACTGTAAACTAAATCAAGGTATGTTCTGTATAAAGCTTAGAATGGATTAGAGTAGACACAGATTTGAAAGCCAGTCTTCTGTACTCTGCTGACATCAGCCTACTGTGCCTTTGAAAAGAACACCCTTTCGCCCAGGTTCCTTCCTAGTCCAGCATCTTTTCAACGGCTGTCTAAATTGTGATAAGTTTGACACAGTCCTTTCCAGATTCCTAAGAACAGTTTTTCTTACTTTCAGGACCCATAGATCTATGGCTTTTGTGCAAGGACTGGTCTCCTGTAAGAGATGCATTATCTTCTTTCCTGTTTTTTAATCTTGCTGATTTTAGGGAAATAACACTCATTCATGAACCTTGAATTCAACTAAAGGTCTACCTGAACTCATTACAACTCTTCATCTGATCAATGCTTGGGCTGCAGTTTGGACTATTCTTCCCTTATTGTCGGGTGACAACTGTACTGTGTTTTAGATACCGATGTTCTTCTCTGAATGCCATCCTTCATGTAATCAGGTAGCATATGCTAGTGGTTGCCCCAAAATGCAAAATTTAAGCAGTCCAATGCACTTGCAAATTGTTTCAATTTTGAATTAACAGTAAATAGGGGAGGTCAAAATAAATAAAAAGAAACAACTATCCAGAAAATACCCTGTTTTTTAAAATTATGTTGAAGATGCACACTGTTTAATCTGTTGCATCTCTTTATTTATGGTGCTTCATATTGCATTCTTTGCTGTTTCAGGTTACAATCCAAAGCTCATTAAGTTCAGTGGGGTTTGAGTCAGCCTCTTTTATGTTGGCATAGCTGTAGGAATCCCAAGAGTTTTAAGTAATAATTTTACTGACCAGCTACTGAAACCTCATACTTGTAAGACACTGAGAACTAGAACCATTAATGGGAGTAATATCTAGTCATCAGCTTAGTATTAAGTATTTCAACTGTATCACTGATCTAACTTGTGCTCTGTATCAGAGTCAAATTCTAATTTCTGCTCTGAATCAGATGGTTAGCAAATACTAACGTGTTTTCCTCTTCCTCAGTTTCGGTCTTCTTTGCAACATCAACTATTTTCTTGCCTTTAAATATATTGTATCAGTGGTCTGAATTTGCCATGTAGAAATATCATGGCACTGCAGGACTACATTTATAGAGCAAGGTGTCAAGAAAAGCTGTAGGGGAAACATGTAAGTCAGATCCTGTGAAGAAATGTGTGTAACCAATATCTCATTTGGCTATACATTTCAGTGTAATTTCTGTCTCATTTCTGTCGTAAACAGTAGAACTATTAATTGTAAAAACACCCTATCTTTCATGAATATTTAATCTGGATCTCAGTAGTCCATGGGGAGTTACATCTGCTTTTTCATACAGAGAATTTAATGACATATATCTTGTTCATACAGAAAAAGAACAGAATATGTGAGGTAACCCCCACGTAAACTTTTAGCATTGTGCTTCTCTCCACCCTTCCTTCCTTCTGCAATTAAATGTGTTTAGTTTTGTTTTAATTCTACTTTTCTGAAACAGGCTGCTAGGCCCTAGAGACTCACCTTTTCTAATTTCAGGGTTTATTCCTATGTTTATATTATGGAAGGGTGCAATAAAGTAAGTAATTATGATGACCTTATATGTCAGAAAAATCAGGATTTTTTTTCATTTATGATTCTGCCAGTTTATTTTAAAAAGAAGCCTAAAGATACTTCATGGTCTGAGCTGCACGGAAAGCTTCAGTAACTTCAGTACTAAAGTCATAGCTTCACAGTGTCATACATTTCTCTACCTTTTGAATAGCATATGCTGCATATACAGTAAGAGAGCTACAGTACCACTGACCGATTTTTAATGTTATTGTTATAATGTAATCCCTTGCAATCAATTGCCTGAAAAAATTGGAATTAGAAATAAGCTGGAAGAGAGGCATGGTGACCTGTCTGCTGAGTATCATTAGACCTGCCAAGGTTGTGGGTTGATTACTGATACAGACATATTTAGGGTGGAATTTTCCCAATTTTTATATTGTTTTTGCTAGTTTCCAACAGCAATTGAGTTCAGAAAGAAGTAGGGCTGTTCTACTAGGTTTATTTGTATTATTATTATGCAAAGCATTAAGTGAGATTTCCAGATATATATTGGGATATAAAGCTCAAGCATTATAGGTTTTGACTAGGCAGAAGAATTCTTAAGAAGCATTAATGGAATCAAGGTTGAACATTACAAGCTCAAACTGCTGCTAATTTCCTTTTCTGGAGTAAGAAGATGACAATGATATCTGGTGTCTTCAAAATCCAAGCTTTTGAATCATGAGTAGAATACAGAAAACAAGAATGTGTTACACTTTCTCAAGGGAGAGACATTGCATTATAATACATTACTTTACTTTGTAGTGGACTGATTTCTGACCTTGTGATTTCAAACCGTAGGTAAAATTATTACCTTGTTTTAAGCAGTCCTTTGAGAACTACCCTTGATGTTTTGAGCAGTTCACTAAGAATTTTCTGGGAACACGTTTCTGAAAGTGTGTAATGACATTAAACAAAGTAAGTTAAAAAATTAAATAACTAGATGCCAGGAGGATGTGGAAGGACTTGCTAAACCATGAGCCATAAACCACTGGGCACCTGTAAAAACCATATCCATTACCTGGATCACTGATTTCACACTACTTAGTCTTTTGTTGTGCTTGTTTTACTTGCATTACTGTTTGGATAATTAAATTCATTTTGCATAATGCTGGAAGACTTTCATGAAACTGTGGCTAATTTATACCAGAGCAACCCATTCTTGCAGTGCTGAGATTCGGGATGTGGTCATGTTCTGTATTAATATAATTACAGAAACTGTGCGTACAAAATATTTAATGTCTCCATGAATTAATAGTTCAATTGATCTCTGATTTTTCAGATGCAGAGGATTTATGTGCTGTAGACATTTATTTATGATAAAACTTTATCAGAATGACAATACTGTGCTCTGTTACCTGCTTCTTCTGTGACAAGGCAAGATTGAAACCTTCTCTGCTGCAGTTTTACTTTTTTTTTTTTTGAAAGTAGGCAGTTGATCAAGCACTATACATGCCTGGAATAAGAAACACATGTTCTGAAGATAGCCTCTAAAATTATATTGCTACGTATATGTGAAAGCCTGGAAAAAGAACCACATTTAAAAAAGGATCACTAGCAAAACAGTTAAATCTAGTTCATCCACTTACCTGGAGGACTCAAATTCACATGGAACCCTTTTGACCAATTAATGTGAAAGGTGATTTACTGTAGCTGCTTTTATTGATATGAGAAATAGTCTGAAGACCTGAAAAAAAAAAACCAAACCCAATACCCACCACCCCCCCAAAAACATTCAAAGTCATGATAGCTCTTCTCTGTTCTTAATCTTACAGTTGCTCATATTGTACTTCTCAGAGAATATTGATCTTTTAAATGTGAATCAGAATATTTGATCAAAGAAGAATATGGTGTAATAGCAGTCATGGAAGATAATCAGAGGCTTAGTAAAACATGTATTTTTCTAATGTAGGAGCTGTAGACTCCTTAGCAATTCTGAAAATCAGACATATCTGTTTCAGATTTTAGTCGATGGACACAGTTTGTTTCATGCCCGTGTAATAAAGTGAATGATCTTGCTATCACTATCATTTTCATAAATGTTTTTTCATGCTTAGTGAATAGCATTAGCTTTCCTGGTCACCCACTTTTATGTTCTCATTTACTTGATATTATCATTGACTTTTATCCTGGAATTGTCAGATAAGTTACTGTTTCTCTGTAAAACTGTCCTTATCATGCCTTTATAAAGGCATATGCATTCTTGGAATAATATTGCTACTTTATTACCATACTCTAAATGACACAATTGTTAAAGTTTTCTATTATGCTGACATTAACAGTGGTTTCAACAGCCTATCCATCCTAGTTTGTGTTTATCCGTTTTCCCATCAATGCTGAAAATAAGCTTCCAAAATTGAATACAACATACAGCTATACAAATAACCAAGCAGCCTTTCTGAACACTATATTCAAAGTCTAAAAAAGCAATTGTAAAGATCTTGACACTCTGTAATGTAGGGTGCATTAAAACATTTAGTACAAAAATTAATAAGGAATAAGACATATTATAGGAATAAGACTACTTTGCAGTTGAGGAGTAACAGTTTCTTAGTCCACAAAACCTAGCTAGAGCATTTTCTTGCATCTTCGCAAGAAAACTTGACAGCATTTCCAACATCAAATGTAAAATAGGAATCTCTAGGATTCCAACTTTCAATTTTTTCTCTATAAACTTTGGTAGTAGAAATTGAACATAAAAGTCAGAGTAACTACAGATAGATTCCATAGCTTCAAGAAAATATCCTAAATGTAAGTAGATATGCAAGACAGCTTGACAAGACAGCTGCAATCAGTTTTAAGTTTCTTTGTACCCAAAACATTTCAGTAAATTTTCCTAAATTAAATAATACAGTATAAATTATATTGGGGATATAGATATAGATATAGATAGATATAATGAAGGCTTCAGGTAAATGAGAACTCCCATGAAGCTTTGCTTCATAGGAAGGAAATGTAGATGGATGTTGAATTGACCCATGTCATGTCAAATAGGTATGCATAAGATCACTTCAACAAACTGAAATGGAATATTTTGATTCAATGATATAAAAAGGATTAATTTCAGTCTAAAATACTGAAATAAGTTTTGACATTTCTAAATATTTTGGTTTTCTTTAAATAAAAATTAGTGCTTAATATTTGAGTTCTGATTACAGATGAAAACAGATTTGGAAATAATGAAATCAGAATGAAATGCTAATTTTTAATATTTTTTTATCTACCTGACCGGTGTTTTAGTCCCATAAAAATGAAAAGGAGCACTTGCATACTGACATAATAAATTGTATGAATATGAAGATCACATTTTACTATATAATATATTCTTCCCCCCTTTTCTGCATACCTCTGGGAATAACCAGCATCTGTTCTCTGCAGGTTCAATGTGTGGTTGAAGGATGTCCTCAGTTATCTTGATTTATGCAAATCTTATAATGTTTACATGTTTGCAGAATACAACAATATTCTTCCTTAAAATATTACATCCTTTATCTCTAAAAGTAGAGGAATACCATTGCTTCTGTAAGCAAAATCTTGTATCTATATTGGCAATAGAAATAGTTTTGAAAGCAACCATTGTATCTTATAATAATTTAATTTTATCATATTCTTATAGTAATACATAAAATGCTTTATGGTGTTAAATAACTTTAAGCGTTAACTCCTATATGTTATCATACAAATAACTTTGTAAACAGTGCATATAATAGTTTAAAGTATATTCATTTCAATAAGGGGAAATAGAATTGTATTATGTATGGAAGAGAAAGTTTTGTGAGCTTTTTTCACTTCAGGCCATCATGGAGGAGGAAAGGTGGTGTTGGAGCATCTTATTGTTAAGAAAAAAAGTAGTTTCTTAACTGGTAGGCCATCTAATTCCATGTTATTAAATATTTTGGGACCAACTATTCCAGCATACTGCCAGCATGAATGGTCCTAGATTTACTCTACACGTTGGATCTTAGGTAGTGTCTAAGAAGAGCTCTTATACTGGTGATTCTGTACCATTGTATTTCCTTCGAATATCTACGTTTCCAGTCCAAACCGTAGCATGCAGAGAAAAAATCCAGTATCACAAAAGTTGTCAAATTGTTTCTTTATTTATATCCTTCTGTTGCTAAATGTGAAGTTATTCAGCTGGTCTAAGAGTTTCCCTTAAGCTAACTCATGGTGAAAGCCCACCAGAGGAGAGACCTCAAGGGAAATCTGTGCTGAGAAGACAGGTAGATCTAGAGTTGCTCAAGAAAGAATTTTATACATTGAGGGATTAAGGTTATGTGAGGAAAAAAGGCACTGATTCAACTTGTCTGTTCAGCGACATCGAGAGTAATGAGCCTAAGTGGCCTGATACAACAGTATTTCTTCCCCCCACACACTGTTAAACACCATCTCAATGATTAACACTTACTGCATTGAAACACACCTAGTAGCAAAGTTGATCCATTGTATAAATGTAATTTTCTGCATTACAATAACTTTCTGTGAACAGCATGGATTATTCATGTATGTTTTTCATTTTCAGTTACTAAAATAAATCTTGAACTAGCTTTTTTCTTCTAACACAGATAGACCAAGATTAAAATCTAGTGATCTTTATCATATAACTTCTTCTTTCTCATCTGCTAAATTAATTAACTAAGACCAAAACAGTTACAGAAGAAGGATATCATAAGATAACAATGGTATTAGGAACATGCCAGTTTACTGCAAATTTTTCTTCTCACAAACTCTTACGATAGAAATAATTTGATTTAATCCTCATAACTCGGGCTGGGTTTTTGTCAGGGGGGTGCTGTTGTTTTTTTTTAGTTGGAGGTCAGAAGAGAAGTACTTGTCAACACTTCAGTAGTGAAATCACAAGAGCTACAAAACCTTCTTGTAGATTCACCTTTCATATTTCTTGTATCTTAATTTGTTCAGTCTTCTTGGCTCTGTCAGTAGACCTAGCATGAGTCTGTATTTTCCAAGGTGCTGAGAACACAAATGGCCCCTTAGGTCTTAATGGATTACCTGCACCATGTTTCCAAATGATAATCAAGATGCAGGAGCTTCAGTTTAACTTCTGCAAAATTGAGTAACTCAAAATTAGCGCGCTCAAAACTTTGCCTTAAACTTTTTCAGCCAGCCAACATGACATTATTTTTGCAGGTACTTTTTTCTACATCTGTATTTTGCCTTACGTTGTTTCATCAAGACCAGTTTGTTCCAGTTGTCTGATGTCTTTCAACACTCTACAACTTGAAGAAACCCAGAACAGATTTCTACCACCTTCCTGAGAGATGATTTCTGCTTATGCCCAACTCCATCTGTCCTCACATAGCTCCGACATCTGTCTTTCTCTGCATCTGCTGATAGAATTCCAAACTGAACAACAGCAAAAAGTGAAAAATAAAACCTGAACTGAAAATACACAATTAATTGTACATACTATTAAAAAACAAAATAGGCAACTTCTGTTCATGGTTCTACAGGTCAGTCATAAATATTATTTTTTCTACCAGATGTTTCCTACATATTTCATCTACATACCACGCCAATAAGTAAAAGATAAACATTTACAGTTTATGTTTTCTCCCACCTATATGGTACCACACAAGGTGTTTGGCCCCGATCTCATAATGAACTTAGTAGAATTAATTTGAATATTTTCTTTCTGATTACATATTTTTAAGTGGATCACACAAGAATATAAACACCTTTATTTTGTTGATGTTTTGTGTCAGCCAATGACAATTAGCTTTGAAAAAAGATGTAATGATGTGAAAAGCACAATTCATTGGCACTTATTATAGATCAGAAAATGCTAAAACATAGCTTTACATGCAGGTAGAATACAGAAACCCTTCATCACACCTTTGCAAGCAGGAAGGCAAGGAAATAGTATTATACATCTTTTCAGTTTCCAGGATAAGATGGTGAAGTTATATATTGAACCATTGTTAGAACAGAGTTTAGATTTCTGGTTTGACACTTTGGATTTTTAGAGTTGAGATGATTCTGCTTTACCTTTTCAAGTTGTCTTAAATAATGGAATTCCTACTTATAGTTGATTAGCCACAAGTGAAATTGGTGTTTTATATTACCATTTCCCATTTTCTAGCATTTGTTAATTCAAATATTTAATTCCTCTTTCTAAGTATCATCTTAAGGTAGGTCTCTATCTTGTGTATATTACTTTTGTCCTCATGGTTATTTGCTTCCATTGATCAGAGAATATGGAACAGAATTTTTCAGCATGGTTAGAACAGTCAAATCAACAGCATCTTCTCCTCCACATGTTTTCTTTGGACATGATCTTTTAAGAACTGTAGTTAATGGACAGAGTTTTATGGGTTTTTTTCTTACGCTGAAAGGTTAAATGAAAGCTATCTCCCAACTTCTAAATTATTGACTTCATCATTTCCTTTCCTCCTGATTACTTCTGTTCTTGGTCTCTGAAAATGCTTTTCATTCCCCTTAATAATTTACTGTTACTTCCAGCAAGGTAATTTCCTTTTTTCCAACTTCTTCTAAACTAATCTCCAAAAGATTTCCATTCTGTCCTTGGGGAGGAAATCTGGAGATACTAGGATGCCAGCTGAATGTCTTCCCAGCCTCGCTACCTGCGTGTCACAACTTACCAGAGCCTGCTGCTCGAGCACCACATGAACAGGAGTCTTAAAGGATAGCCCTCCTTCTCTCTGATATTTAGAGCCTGTACAACACCTGGCACTTACTCCTTTAAATATGTGGGAAATTCTTTCTGTGACTTTCCACTAACAGTCCTAGTCTTCTTTGGAGCAATCCATCATAGGGATAGTTCTTTAAGATAATTTAAGTTGATCCCGTCAATAGCTTGTCTGAATAATGACAAAAAAAATGGAGTGAAGAGCGGTTGTTTTGTGTGACTTTTTTTCTCTTCTATTTTCTGATATTTAATCATTCAATTGCATGATACTGCATATTTATGTTACAACGAAACCTTTTTTTGTGTCTGGAACATTAAGAATAGAGAAGGGGAGAAGCGCAGCTTTCACTAAGTCCACAATAATAGCAGAAGTTATTTAAAGAATTAGTGTGACATTCATTAAAATACAAATATAAGGCAATTATTGTTTAAATTGTATTTATCTGGAGCTTGCTTTGGACTCAGGTTTTTTTGCAATTCTATAGTTATTTACCCTCACCTGTCAAAATACCTTTTTTCTTCATATTAATAATTTAAAGAAGTACAACCTGTTCTGGTGTTTAAAATGAAACATGCTCTTAAATGTTTTGCTAGGCTGTGGTCAAATTATTCAGCATGTTGCATTATTGAACATATATTAATGGAAAGTTTTTCGCTGTCAGACTGACATCTGATGGTATAAAGAAAATACTTTTCATGTGTCTTTACATTAGGTCTAAAAACCAACTGCACAGAAAGCAAGTAAATGAAATAGTGTTTACCTCTTCTGAAATATCATTTGCAGGAAGAATAAACTAAACATTTAGAAATAAAATGTAGATGAAGATAAATATGACTCCAGCTTCTTTATTTCTTTAATTATGGAATGCATAAAAACAAATAAAATTAAAATGTAAGGAGGTTTTCTTTATATGGAAAAAATAATTAAATTCACTGATGTGTTGTTCATCTGAATGTGAGGCCTTATCACCTCACTATCCTTTTCAAACACATGAATACATTTCAAATCAAATATACATTTCAACTTTTTAAACTTTATTAAAATTGCTAACAAGACATAAATAATTTCAGACATGTCTTTGATGGACTTTCATAGAAGCTTGCACTCAGAAACCAGCATTTGAAAACTGAGGCAATGGCAGAGTATGAGCTGATCTTTAGCCTCTTGATTAGCATTTTTTTTCTTATTTCTAAGAAAATTCAAGAAAGCAAGGATAGAACAATGGAAATGGCAGTGCTTTCAGAATACTATAAAAATGCAAACATTAATTTTATTCAGATGAGGTCATTTGCATGCAAAGTGATCAGTCTGCAAGCTTATCTCATTACTGTCTCAAGCCTGTGACTTGTCTCCCTTTTATAGGTGCCATTAAGTTTAATAAGATAACTGCCTTCGTTGTATATTAAACATGTGTGACCACTACATGGTTTCTGCATGATGGTGAATTGTTAATAACTATTTATCTTGTTATGTTCTAACACAGTCTTCTTAATTTGCTGTGCTTGAAATAGGATATGCGACAGCAAGTCACAGTCTGGGATTTTTTTCAATTTCTTCTGCATATTTTCTTCCCTTCCTTGTCAGTATATTTTTTTCAAATTGGACACTTAATTAACTATTAGCTGTAGTCCTTTTTTCCATCAATATTTAATTGACTTAAATATTTTAAATAAAAATACTCTTTCATTCACGCAGATTATATGCAGTTTTTACAGTCAATCATCTGCTCTTCAATACGAGATGCAGATTTTTTTTTACATTTCCACATATGAAAGCCATCAAGTCTTGCACAAATATATAGTCTGATTACTGGATGCAGATGCCTTGTAGATGACTCTTAAGCTTCGGACTTTGGAATCACTCAGAGGCCAAACTGCACTGGAGCAGAGACTCAAGGCTTTCTGGTGGTTGTGAGATGAAGGAAAAACTGGACACTCAGAAGAAATCCAAGCTCTAACAGCTTTCCCATGCAGTCATGTCATGAACAGTGAAAGAAAATAGAATCTAGGAATAGGGAAGCCAAACAGTCCTGATATACAAGGTTTTCAGTCTCTCGGAACACTCTCAAGCCCTGTCCAATCTGCCAAAGAACAAAAGGGAGAGGGGGAAGGTAGCAAGATATCAGGTCATCGGTGAAAAGTAAAAATAAATAAAAAGTATCTTGAAAGTTCATGAGGCCACAATTTCCTCAGGCTGTTGATGGTACAGGAATTTCCCTGTGAAACAGTACACAGCCGCTAAGGCAGAGTGCGTCAGTAAAACCGGAGTGGGAAGAGTGTGCACCCATGCGGAAGGTGCGTGTCGTCAAGTCCTGGGCAGTGCTGAGCTTCGTTGATCGTTGGCAGTGGACGGGGAGTAAAAGGGAAGGAAACGGGTACAGATCGTTTCATTTGTGGAAGTGATTTACTCAAAGATCGGGATGAATCGGGAAGGAAAGGAGGCATCGTTCCCTCTCTCTCGGTAAATAGCAGCAGATGACTGGTAGGGCTCTTTGTCAGGGCTGTTGCAGAGCGGAGGTAGTTGTTTATTGAATCTCTGCAGTCAGACTGAGCCCTCCGTGCTGAGGGCAACAACGCTTAAGTGGCTGGAGGCATTTAACCTTTCTTATAGAATAAGGCAACATCTTCCAAGGAAGGAAGAGGTTTTTCCTACTGCATTTTGGAAGTACCTGGCTATTGGATACCGACAGCTCAGAACTGGGTCTGGAGTTACTGACCTCTGTGGTAGAGAAGTTTAATGTTATGTTCATTTTTTTGTGCTAATACATTTCCCTTGTTTTACATATCATGTAAGTACTGCCTGCTAGGAATGTCCAAGAGAAGTGGTTAATTTTTCTGAGATTCCTAGCAGATGCTTGAGATGATAGTTTATTGAACATAAGAGATGCACTTAACTGTAGGTCATGTCTATTAATGCCTTAGATGCTGCCGTTAACTATATGTTAAAAGTTTTAGAGTTCAAAAGTAAATCAAGCTGATTTCTAAGACTTATTTCTACAGAAGAAATCAAGATATAAATGGTAGTAAGGGAAGAAAAACAATAACAGAGGTCCCAGTCATCATTTATCTAAGGAAGCAGATTTATTGCAGTCAGATACAGAGTAGCAGATCTGTGGACAGAATTTCAGATTCACACAGATTATAGATAGAAAAAGAGATATCTATTTATCTCAAGAGGATTAGCTAGTCAATTTTTTATTATCATTGAAATATTTTCTGCTAACAGTTTTCCCTGGGGAAATGTCCCCTGCACGCTCCGAGTTAATGAGAAAAGGATGGTTCCATGGTGTGAGAGATTTTCCAGGACTTCGCCTATGTGCCTTCAACTGTCCATTTTCTTACAATTTTTCTGTGTGAATTTGTGTAGCTTCCCTGTGCATCAAGTCCTGTTTGTAAGAGGGAATAGTTACACTTATAAGAGTACTATGAGGCTAAATATATGACAGAACAAACGAGCATCGTAACATGTTACATGCTGCATTTCTTATTACCATAAAAAAAATTTTAAGAAATCAATCTGCTACCTGTGCAATATATACTGAATGACACATGTTCCTCATCTGATTGTCCATAAGTAATCATTCGCCTGTGGAGATAGACAATATGATTTAAAAGAAAACCAGTTAGTATTCTTTACTGTTTTTCTTACGATGATTCTTTTCTGCCTTGCAGGTAGTAATGGGAATGTTTTCAAATACATTGTCAATTTTGCTAATAAACTCACATCTTAATAAGATACTAGGTAAAATGATGTTATTATGAACTGATGGAAAAGTATTCTTCAGTTAGATTTTTATTCATTATACATTTCTCTAACATACTTGTTAATAATATAAGAGAATCCATTTCTAGAGAGTAAAATGTAATGCTAATTTTTCATCATAATGAGTTAAATTCATATTAAGACAGACAATAAAAATATAAGTGAAAATGATTATATTACTGTGAATAATTTCTGATTGGACACATCATGATGGATTGCAATGTAATAAGTACCTGAAATGCTAAAAATCACTAACGACAAAATGCAATAGTCTAATATAACAGTTTTTAGATCTTCCCCTCAAGCTTATAATTAGCTGTGGTTGTATCATTAAATGGCACTCTATATCAGCTTTTAATGAATATTTTTACTAAAAATGGAATCACTTTCTTAGCTGGTTTCTCCTTTGTTCTGTTAGATATCTCTTCTAAATTCCCCTTGGATACCAAATTCAAAGACTTCTTTAAACTTACTCTACATATAGTGAAATACAGCTTTTTCACATTTATGAAATGTACATAAGTCTTTAGAGAATTGTTCCTTTAGGTTTATTCAATTAAAAATAATGCATTAACTTGAAATCACCTATTTTCCACAGTGATTGTAAAGTAATAGTTTCACTATTATTAAAAATATCTCAGATTTCTGAATCAGGGTTTTTTTAATTCCCGATTCATGTTTGCTCTGTCTCTTACTGAATTGGTTGCATTTACTTTGCAATCCCCTCCTGTGGAGTAATGCTGGTATCTGTTCTCTAAATGGTAGAAAATAACTCTTTCACTCATTATGCAAGTATATTTTCACATTTTTTTCTGCCATATGAGTGCGAGTGGTTTTTTTCATGTGCTCCCTCTCCCAATCTCTATTAGTTGTCCCTGGCCAGTCTTTAAAACTTCTGTGTAAAATCATGTTTTAGAATTTACTAATTCAAAATGTAAGTTTGTAAGATGCAAGAGATAAGGCTTTTATTTCTTCTATTGAAATATTTCACAGCCTAATAAAAGTTCTGTTTGTTGGGTTTTTTTTATTTGGTTTGGGGTTTTTTTAATATACTCAATTTTCTTCTCTTTCTATTACTCTGGTTATGCATTCAGACATTTATTCACTGTAAAACTAAATTATGCATATTTTACGGTTTATGATTTCCTTATTAGCAGGAATAATTCTACCTATCACTTGAAAATAATGTTTTCACTTTTTGTAGCAAACATATATTCAGTTTAAAGGGACATTTTGTCCTCAGAATCAGCAAATATCACAGAAGATTGCCTCCTTTATAATTTTCAGATATCGCAATGCCTTTATCCAAACATATCTTTTCCTGACATTTCAGTCTGTCTTTATAGTTCAGAGTCTTCAGGAAACACTCCAGGCGAACCTGCATCCTCAGCCGAAAGTGGCTGTGGTTCTGGAGTGGCCGAGTGGCTTGAGATGCAACTTACCATCAACAGGATGTCTTACATGTTTGCTGCCCTGCATGAATAGCCCACCCTGTGGCCTGTGACTATGAATAAGCTCTATACGCTAAGAGTGTATTCTTACACTTTATTTCAGGAAATGCAAAGTCCTTAGATCCAGCAGTAATCAGTCCCAAGTAGAAAACCAAGCATCTCTGGCAGAGATAAATAAAGGGCCTGTTCTGGTGTGGATCACAATCACTTCAGAACAAAAAGTTTATGCCTTTCTTTTAATATCTCAAGTCCTGCAAGCCCTCTAAAAAGTTCATCTTTGAAGTCAAAAGTAAACTGGCAGGTGGGATTAGAAGACATGGTAAAAGGACAGGGAGTTGGAACATGGAATATTTAAAGCATAAATAGAACTGGGACCCTGCCATGTGCTTTTGAAGCATTGCATACATATCACATCCTCACAAGATACCTGGGATGTGGATCTTTTAAGGTAGTGAATTCACACTGTTTTATAGGAGACAAAAGACTGTGAGGCATGAAATAGGGCTAAGTTTCATGATGAATGATACTCTATTATCAGCAGTTATTGGTTTTGACACTATCAGTGAAGAAATCCTCTATCTAAGGATAAAAGCAAAATGATAAAATATTGACTTTAAATGCTCCTTCTGGAAGAACAGAAAATGAAATATAGGATATTTTATGATGAGAAGTTGAAATACAAAGTATTTTATGAAGAATATTAACAAATAACAGGTAGTATCCCTGACTGAAACATCCAAATAACTGTGGGTGACTGCAATGTGGAAGTATTAAAGGAGCTTGCATAGAAAACAATTGTAATTAATGACAGTCTTTATGATATAATGAAAGGAAGAAGAAGGAGAATAATTAATTAGACATATACAAAGCTATGGCTGTAAAGAGAAATGTGTTTCATAAACTTAGTGCTTATCAGCAGTCTTAAATGTGGTAGGATATCAGTTGCTATCAGTCAGCTTAATCATGCATTTACTGATTCCTTACATTAGAGTAATATCAAGAACAAGAGAAACCTCAGGGTATCTTTACACTCAGACCACTGACTTAGAAGAAGACTGTTATAAAAATACTTGCTATCACAGAGAGGTAGGGGAAACAGATGAGCTGCAGGTACAATTCAGAACCTTTGTGAAAGCTAAAATATAGACAGGAATATCAAGCTGAAAGTAATGGTTTAGAAGACTGCTGTGTAGATTTCAGACATTGTTGGTATCTTGTGTGACATGTTCAGGCATATACTGAAAAGAGACATCAGAGACCATGAAAATGAAGAACAGGGAATGATTTGAGGATACAGTTCTA
Organism: Buteo buteo; assembly: GCF_964188355.1. Classification (NCBI taxonomy): domain Eukaryota; kingdom Metazoa; phylum Chordata; class Aves; order Accipitriformes; family Accipitridae; genus Buteo; species Buteo buteo. The sequence continues at coordinate 7,554,032 of NC_134196.1, forward strand.
CAGCTTCCTGTCTGTAAAATGAATTGCAAACTGCATGTTTTCAGTATCAGTCACATGTTGAGGAATGTGAAAGTGAAAAAGAGAGAAAAAAAAAGAAGAGACTGGTAAGATATCTCAAAAGGCAATATGTTATGGTTTGGTGAAGAAGAAGAAGACAGAAAGAAATAGTAATGATTTGGGAGTGGTTTGTAGGAGTCTTGATGTAAAGACAGACTATCAAATACAAGTCAGTTTGCCAAAGACAAAAAATCCAAATCTTTAAGTCACAAAAATTGCAATTACAGAAGCATAGGACAGATACAAATATAAGCTTTAAGCTAACATTTTCAGATGCTAATCTGATTTGTGAGCAGGAGGAAAAAAAATTGAAGAATCTTAAAAGTTAATGAGAATGAGAAAGCTTAATATTTTACAGCATTCTTGATAAATTATTTAAGGCTAGAAAGGATAAACCAAAGTGAATGCTTTGCACATTAATTTTGTCTTTTGAAATCCTGAAAGAAAACATAAAGAACTTGAAGTTTTGAAAAATGTGATGTAAAAACCACTGCAAGACATCTTCCCTCAGTGCAATCAATAGAATAGTATTTTATATATACCTATCTTATAAAAAGGGATAACAGGACAGAATGAGTATGATTTGTAATACCCAGTGATCTGTTCTATACTGCCTACAGTAATTGACTACTGTAGTTGTCAACAATTTGGACAGTTTAAATATCTTTGAGTACTATTTATTATTAATAATTTCATAAGATACCATTATTATAGGGGAAATTTACTTGTATAAGCCTGCAGATAATTTTTAAATTAAAAAAGACCACTATAATGCTACAGACACTTAGATGGCACAATGTTGTAATCTATAAGAAATAAGACCTCAGCACTTACTAAATAGAAGGCAAGACAACTATATGCTTCTTAAAATATCAAACAATTTTAAGAATACTGAGACAATTTTTTTGGAACAGCAAAGAAAAATGATACATGAAAAAGATCTAAGAAAGACTGCAGGAGTTCTGTGAAAAACTAAATACAGCAAAGTAATGAAATGCCAACAATGTGACTCGACAGGGCATGCAGTTAGAGTGACAAAAGCTAGACTAGTTAATTTTTTAATTGAAGAACATTCCTCCAGTGTTCTCCCTCAGGGGAAGGGAGGGCAGAACATTGAACAGGAGTAGGAGGCTCTTGATGTGCATTTGTGGCAGAAGCTGAGGTCCTCCAGAGCTTAATAGCATCTAATAGAGAGACACTTTCAGAAGGAAGGAGCAGATTGGATACACGGAGCTCCTCTGTAGGATGGATCACAGACTGGTTGAGAGCTTGTGTGGCAGGATCAGAGGAGAGAAAAATGGCAAGTCCTCTGCCTAGGAAGGAATAACAGCTTCCAGTGACAGAGAATAGGACTGACCAGGATGGACTGGCTGGGGAGCAGCTCTGCTGAAAAGGCTCTGGGGGTTGTGGCAGACAGCAAGCTGAATATGAGCCAGCAGTGTGTCCTGATAGCAAAGGCGGCCAACGGCATCCCGGACTGGCTTGATGATCCTCTTTTAAAGAGGATTCATTAGATATAATATATAAAACTGTGTCCAGTTTTTAGGCCCCCTCAATACAAAAAAGATACCGATAGACTGGAGCAAGACAGTCGTGCGGTTGGAGCATGACCTGGGAGGAGAAGCCGAGGGAGCGAGGCTGGTTCAGCCTGGAGAGGAGAAGGCTTTGATGGGACGTTAACAGTGGCTCTCCATGGAGGTGGTTGAGAAAACAGAGCCTTCATAGTGGTGCGTGGTGGGAGGACAAGAGACAGTGGGCATAAATGGAACAAGGAAGGTTCTGACTGGATGTGAGGAGAAACACGTTTCCTGTCAAGCAATGGAACAGGTTGCACAGAGAAGTGAGCGGTCAACACCCAACTGGATACAGCCTAAGCAGCCTGGTCTGATCTCAGAGCTGACCCTTCTTTGAGCAATAGTTTGGACTAAAGACTTCCTGAGGTCCCCTGCTGCCTGAATTGTCCTATGAATGGTCTGTACATGTAAACTTTACTCTGCTTCCATGTTGCTTCCCGCTGCATTTCCAGATAATCCCTTAGTGTAACTGGGAGGGAGGGGTGAGTTGGGTTTAATTGGTGCACTTCTTTCTATCAAGCCATGACTCCTGACCTAGGGAAGCATAACTGTGGAATGTGACAGTATTTCAGCTCATTTCCTCTGGGGCTTGTTGGTTGGTTGGTTGGTTGGGCTGGGGGTTATATTGCTTTGGTTTTTTTTGTAATTTTTGGCTCTTGTTCATTTTTCTTTGGGTTGAAACCACAAGTTACTTAGCAGGTCAATAAATAATGTTTAATACTAGGGGTAGGTCTGAATAGTGAAACTCAACTTTGGCACTTGGTGGGGTTGGAAAAAGCTAAAGAGAAAGAGCAATTGGATATACAAGAAGGAAAATAAGGAAAATAATGAAGAAAGGATAATTGATAAAGTGGACCACTGATAATGGATAGCCCATGGTAGAGTGAGACCTCAGATAAGGAAAAATGTTTTTGGAAAGTCATAGAGATGTACGATCAAGAAAATTCAGGGCAAGTATGTGGTAAGAGATTTTGGCTGTGTTAAAGGTATTAGCCTTAAGAGCACTTGGCATCAGGCTGTTAATATTCAAGAACAATGTGTGTAACCTGAAAACAGAAAACTATCTGATTACAAATGTGCGCACTCATGCACACATACACACAAGCACATACGGGATAAATAATTCTGTAGCACAAGACAATATTATATTTACAACCATACTGTTGAAGTATTTTAGCACAAATTCTGTTGCCATGATGAAATATTTAGCTGGGGTGATGGCACTTGGTATACATCATTGGAGTAGCAACTATTAGTGTTGTATAGTACCTCATCGATGTGACAACTTTGAGAGGATGTGTAATATATAACCAGAATAGTCCCATTTGGACATCAACATGTGGTATTTACTGTTATTAATAATGTAGTGGGTTTAGTTTCATACAGCAAATAGACATAATTCTGATTCTAAGCAGCAGTGAAATTCCTGTAAATAGTACCACAGCAGCTTCTACCATGCAGTGACTTTTGTGGTAAGAAATGGCTCTCAGACTAGAGTCTATGTATACTGATTACTACCACTTACTTTACTACAGGAGTGAAAAAAACACCACCACCAAAAAAAAACTTATAAAATGAAAGTAAATAAAACCTTAACAGAAACTGGTCAGTCATTCTATCAGCAGAATGGTGTGGTAACACAGTATGAATTATTCTGTGAGGGAAAATGATCAGTGAGGGCAAAATGGACAGCTTTGAAAAATAAAAAACCCTTGGTGGTTTTGGAAATTGGCATACAACATAGATGCTACACATTCATTATTTAAGCATAAAGTCATGAAAAAGAGACTCCAACATATACCTAAAGGAGCGATGAAGAAACTAGGTCAGGGAAAAGGATGTCGGTTTTTTCCTTAAAACTACATATGTTTTGTGGTATCTAAATTAAAACTGACCTTTCTTTTTTTTTCTTTAACCATAACAACTCATATTTGCTTACCTCAATTATCACTGAAGTTTAAACTTTAGAAGGTTCTGAGTATTCAGCAGTCCAATATTACAAGTATAGTGTCAAATCAGCACTGCATCTGAGAATTTTTGTTACTCAGTTTTACCTCTGAAAAGGAGCATCAAGCTTAGGAAATCATAGAATCATAGAATATCTCAAGTTGGAAGGGACCCATAAGGATCCTCACAGGACTACCTAAAACTAAATGTTCCAGAAAGACTAAGGAAACAGCTAACATCAAAGCCTAATTAGACCAAAGAAAATGTAAAGGCTTCTAGATCCCCCAAAGAAAATAGTCTTTGACTATTTAACTACAAATATATCCCCAAATACTTCTTATGTTAGTGTTATTTCCCTCCTCTATCCATTATAAATTTCTCCTGTCTTACTGTCTACATTCTTTATTTCACGCTTGATTTAAAACATAACTCATAGATGTCACTTTAGAAATTAGCAGATTAAAGAAACAAAAGCCAGGCACCATTTACATGTGCAGTGGCTGGGGTGGAATCCAATAACAAGCCAAGACAATGCACAACAACCTTGCGCTAGTTCGGTACATCTCCAAAGCATCTAGTCAACAGACCTTCCAGGTAGTCCTCTGCCTCAAATACCTTTTCCACCATAATGCTGCTTCTATCTCCATCATCTGTGCACTCCCCGCCCAAAAAAAGCCCCAAACTCAAATGTATTCTTTACCACTGTATTTCATATCTGAAGGTAGAATTCAGTCCTAATAGCCTTCCTGAAGGTTTTCACTGATTTCAGTAGATTTGTGTCATACTCTAAATACCTGTATTTCTTGGTTGGAGCTTAAAATTTTAAAACCAAAGAAACTTTTCAGCACTGAATATAAATTTTCTTCTTCCTACTAAACAAGTTTCCTACTGAAGATGGCTTCAGCATTTGTTCCTTACATTTGTGTGTTCTTGGACTAGATAGGAAAGGCAGCCATTTTGTTGGATGTATGAACCCAGTACTGAATTTTATAATGAGTAATTCCTTCCTTGCCCAATAAACTAGTGATTTTATTAAGCAACACATAGCACAATGCTTACGTTGCATCCTGTACTGACAATAGAGTTTCCCGATGGCCAGCAATTTTCCATCTCTGATTTCACCCATAGTGACTGTCTGCAGAGTGGTTGTTTACAGGTTTGTACCTTCAACTTTAAACTTTGCTTTCTGATAAGCTATCAGTGAAATGTGTTGGGGAAGACATGCTTTAAAAAAGCATGAAAGCTGACTGAAGAAAGTACATTTAAAAGCTCACATGAATAATATTAGATGGTTTTGCATAATGTTTATGGAAATGTTTTCATGTCTTTCATACAATTTTTTTAACCTTCAGTAATATCTAGTTAGAAAGTGTCATTTTTGAAAGACATGTACGAATATTCTTTCCACGTATGAATATGAATCTGACAAAATGTGCAAACTTAAGCATTATGTATATTTGTGCTAGCCTTCCTTGTCCTTTGTCAGTACACTGAAAGAAAATATGTATTTTAACATTTTTAATAAAATGTAACAAAGATTCTTCCAATTAATCAGAAAAAAAGTTTGTTATAAACTGTGCTTTTTAAGTATTCTTCATATTATCAGTTTGACCTGATAACAACCATAATGATACAAATAAATAGATTCCAGATACCTAAATACACAGATCACTTTAAATAAGTTTAGATTAAGAACTAAACAAAAAATTCTAAGAACAGTTATTTCATGTAACTAAGTATGACTTCTAATCCTAGATACTTTTAAGAAATGAAGGTTAATAACCAGTGTGTTATTTTGTTTCTGTTACATTTTAAGGGTTGTTTTTGTTGGGTTTGTTTGGTTTTGTTGGGTTTTTTTCCTAGAAAAGAATCCTAATATGCTGTAGGTTATACCTAAAAAAAATCAATTATTCAACATACATTAAAGTAGAGATGTATAATTTTGACTTTAATTTGTCTCAAACACACGTACACATGTACATACACACATACGCAGTCTTGCTTTGATTTTGTTTTAATTGGTGCACCTTATAATTTGTGATGATAATGCCCAATTTTGAAAACCTATCCCTTGGGCTACTTTAACATAGACATCCTTTGACTAAGGCACTTGTGTATCTTATGCTTGTTACTTTCATAAATAGAATTATAAAAGCTCAAAGAAGGCCAAGAGTGAAAATAAAGAGTCTGGGTGGGCAGGCAGACATTTCTGAAATCTTGACTTTTACTCACTGTTTCATGTATCAGCAAAAAGAAAGGCAGAAAAAAAAATGATTTAATTCCAAAGAATTTGAAAATCAGTATTAGTTTTTAACCTATTATTATTATAAAAATCATGTCCCATCTGATAGCATGAGAAGTAAGACAAGATTAAACAAAACTAGTACAGATTTAGCCCTTTGAAATGGGGAGTTCTACTGAGTTTTCCAAACTCAGAGTTTGCTCTGGAGTATTCAGTTTAACATCCAGTTAGTATTTCAGAAAAGCATAGGTCTCAATCTGCCAGCACTATGAGGATGTCTCAGATACCTCACCAAGTCTTAAAAAGCAAGAGACACCCATTTTTAAGGAGGTGAACTGTGCCCAGTTTCTCCACAGATGGGAACGTAGCTTATACGTAACCATCTCCATGTAGATACCTGAATCTAAGCATCTTAATTTTTGGTAGAATCCTGAATATTTTAAGGAGTCTAATATAATGTAGCAGATAACTATATACTATGAAATATTCTGTATTCTTTGGCTCACTGTGCAAACCTATGAATGGTTGATATAATAAAAAATTGTGTGTTACTTCCCATTCCTTTGTTATAAAACACACTAATTTTCTTCTTTAATTTAACCTTGGTGAACTTCTGGAATAACTATAAAAATACTTTTTGATTGTATTTTCAGTGTGAAATATATCTTGCCCCACAGCTGGCACTGTCTGGTCTGTTTAAATTTCACTTAAATCCTCAAAAGCTACCACAAGTGGAATTTCTGTACTGAAAGCTATAAACACTATAAAAATGCTATGAGACTTCAGAGTGAACTGGATGCTTCCTGGTTCTGGAGCACTCTTCACTTATAAAGAATCCACTTCAAAACCCTTCAAAGTCAATGCAAAGATTCCCAGTGGCTTCATTCAGCATTTGCTCAAACCCTGTTTCTGATACACCAGGAAGATAGGATAGTAAGTGAAGTCAAAGAAGAAAAGAAAAATCATTGTGTTTAATGGAATACAGCAATCACTGACCCACAATTAGCTGCTTATTTCAACACCATTTCCTGGTTATTTCATAGTAATGTATGGGTGCTCTATTTTTTGGAATATATTTGGTGATTTAATTAAACAAATACAGTTGAACAATTGGCTAGCTAATAAATCATGAAGTATACTTGATATAACAGTTTCTTTTATGTTTTAATTATTGATGCTCATGTCTTTGGTTGTAGTATGTTGCTAAAACATTGTTAACTACTGTGTAAAAATAATGTAATTTTGTTGAGAGCATAAATAGTAAGTGCCATCAAAATAGCTCAAAATATAAGAATGCCTGTATGTTATTTTGCTAGTTACCAAATTCTAGTCTGGTCTGCTTTTGTCTGGTCTATTTTTACTTTTCTTCCCTGTTCCCATCCCCACACCACTCTCACCCTCAGATATTTCAACCACTGTACAGGTTTGACCTAGCTCTCTTTCCAAATGACGTGCTACTCTTAACATTCATGTAAAATAATTCATTTTCACTTCTGTTCAATTCATGTATTACACACAGCCCTGGTATTTGGGTCCTATGAAAAATTGCTTTCCTTGCACCCTTCTTTCCTGCTGCTCATCATTGCTTCCTTGGCTATCAGAGCTGCTCTCCTCTGAATGTGTTAGTCATTCATGAATAATGACATAAAAGCCTGGCAATGCTTTAGAAGAGGAGCCCTTTATTACACTTTTCTAACAACCATTAATATCTATGATACTCAGCAGTTTTCTGATTTTCTTTTGTGAAAGGACAAATCATGACTATATGGCAAAATGGCATGGGGTCTGCAACTATTACTACTTTCATTAATGCAGCTGAAATGCAAGGAAACAGAACAATAGATTTCATCTGTGCCTGACAAGGGAAATTTCTAGGTTTTCAAACACCTCTTATCTGCTTTCATTGAATTCATAAACACTAATTAAAGCAAAAGTCTAGTGTCATGGTCACATCATTTTTCCTGATCCATGTGTCTGAAAGAAAGCAAGGCTGCTTATATATCAAATAATTTCCTTCATGTAAAATATCATTAGAATTATTTTTCCCATAATAAAAAAGAGATACACTTACTAATTATAATGACCCTAATTCTTCTTTATTGGGCTGTAACCCTCCGGGTTACAGAAAACCTAAAAGGTAAAGTTGATATATGCTGAAATGCATATTGGGCGGGGGGGCACAGCATGGAAAGCAAGGCTAGCATTTCATGGCAATCTAATGGATGATTCAAAATACAAATGTATATTCCTGAAGTGACGTGCTGACTTTTGCTCTAAGCATAGGTAGCACAAGTACAAAGAAAAGTCAGTGATCCAAATGTATTGTCTGAACAAAAACCTTGATACACTTTATGTGCTATGCATACTTGTCCTCATTGACTGCACTCTGATTAATTCCCTGTAAACCTGTACTTAGAATACAGTATCTGGGGTGTTTTTCTAATTAAATGTTGAGGGAATCTTAATGTTGTACTGTTCTTGGTAGGCAGTAAGTCAAAATTTCTACTGTGCAGGATCAGCTCAGACTTGTTGGGGAGAACTCTGAAGCTACATATAAGGAAATGTAATTTGATTCTTAAAATAACTTCCAGAGCAGTCAATATGTAGGTACTTTCCAGACAGCTTAAGCCTGCAGGCAGGTGACCAGAACAGCTTGTCCAGAAATGATATAAAAGTTCCTACTTTGCCCTTCCCAGCAGTAGTAGTCAATATGACTGCCTTCCGGGCAAGAGATTGTACTAACGTGCCTGGAGGCAGGTCATCGTATAGAGACAAATGTCTATAAAAGTCTAAATTCAAAGTATTCATGTTCTGGCAAGAATCTAGTTCGGAATGCATCAAGAGAGAGAATATATCTAAAGCAAATCTGTTAGCAGATAACTTCTCTGTGGCTTAAGAGATCAATAAACTGGTCTCTAATGTCATTTATAATGTATATAAGGGCATCAATGTACATCCATAACATCATCAGTAGTTTAAAACAGGATTTAAATTCCTTTTCAAATCTCAAAATATTAGAAAAAATAGCAAAATAGATTGTTAGCAAAGACTGACACCTTCACTTTATGAAGTGTTGGAACATACGGTATAAGCTGTACAAAACAAAACTTTAAAAATAATGTAACAATCTATCAAGTTAACTGATACCATTATTCTTGCAATTATCCTTTCCCCTTTTCTCCACTGTGCTCTGGGCAGGATGGGTGGAAAGAGAAGGAGGTTAATAAGCACTTTCCAAGGGCTGTTGTATTCCAATTCTACTGCCTGTAAAGATGGTTGTTGTCATATAAGGTAATGGACCTTATAACCCCACATTGCTACAAGCCATTGTATAGAAGAAAGATAAATATTTTAAATAGATAAGATAAATATCCAAATATATTTCCAATATACTTATAATTTATAGCTAGTAGTAGCTGAACCGTTTTTTAAAGTAATTATTTTCCAAACAGCAATCCTTCATTTTGTATATAATTTTTTCTATAGAAGTAAATTCTATATATTTATATCTCCTGTCAGGCATCATGCCTTGAAAAATATAATGTAATTTAAAGTATGTCATTTCAGGAGAAGCCACAGGGGAGGCACACAAAAGCAACTAGTATTTTCCTCAAGCAGTGAAAGTACAGAGATTTTTCAATATCTCAGTTTCCCATAGCAACCCACTTGTTGACCCACTTTAAGAAAATTTTGTCCATTGGTACCTGATTTTTGATTTCCAAAGCTAAGCAATAAAAGAAAATAGTCACTGAGACATAACTGAATCTTGATTCCAAAAAGGATTGACAGAATACAAAAATGCACAGATTTTTTTTTTATAAATCATATTTTATTTTCATATTTTTTCAGCAGCATGTTGTGCATGTATATGTATAAAGATGTAATGGCCATATCAAAGTCATAAAAAATGATACTGGCTTCTGTTGTTTAAGTAATTATCACGCATGCCTTATATGATTATATATAGCTTCATCAGTATTTTTAAAAACAAAAAGTAAAGATTAAACTGGTAGCTATAAATATGCTGTAATTATGTTACTATGTTAAAATCTGCAACCATGAAAAAAGTTCATTTGAACTTGACTCTTTTCTTTGCAACAGACAATTGAGTCAACATACAATTGTTCAGTTTTTCCTCCAATAAAATGAACTGGGGTCTAACACATCAGTTGAAAACGTATTTCTGGGCATCTGGGAGAAATTTTCAACTCTCACTGAACTGAAAATTGAAAAAAACCCCAACCTTCAAAACATGATAAGAGATTTTTTGTAATGGTTTTGTCACTTTCTCACCTTCCTTGTATGTCTATCTTTAGAGAATTGCAACTTGGGGCTGAGTGCTGAGTCTAGTGTGTTCTTACTCTCCGCTGCAGAACCCAGGGCACCCGCCGTGCATTTCTGCCAAGCCCCAGCGTGGTGCTGGGCGGGCAGTGCTGTGCTGTCCTTCAGCCACGTCCTGGGCAATGTCCCACGGATTAGACATTGCTCTTCAGTGGAGGAACTTAACCACCTGTAGCAGAAGCAATCCTATTCCTATACTTGATCTGAAGGCACATTGTCTCCAGTGGCTCTATGTCTGTTTAGATACTTAGATATTCACAAGTTAAAGTCCCTTAGAATTTAGTAACAGACTCTTTGTCTGCAATAAAGACCATGCCTTTTATTTGCTTTAGTGTGTATGGCTATTTCTTCCTCTCTGCTGGACAGAGAAAGGTTTATGGCTAGTTATCTCAAGAATTTGGTCCCTCTTAAAATTGTCCATATACCCAATGAGTTCCAAAACCAACTCATACCTAAGATAATGTAAAAAGAAACCTAAACAAATGAATTAAATGCATTAAAAAAAAAAAAAAGCATGCACCATGCATGAAGGCAGGATTGGAGGAATTTTTCAGTTTTAATTATATTAAGTTATCAATACAGGTGATTTTCCAGGAACCTTGATTACTACTTTGCAACCACTTTCCTTGTCAGAATTTTCTTTATTTCCTTTACTAGATACTTTAAATGTTGAAAGATAGCTTTTCAAAAATCTTTTTTCAGTTTTAGGAACATAACTGGTAGAAATGTGAAAACGCAATTCAGGAATACATTTGTCTCCCTACTGATAAAAAGGCAGGTTATTCATGAGCTACTCAAATCATCTTTCCACACACTTGGCAGTATGCAAGGTCAGATAATAGTGATGCTTGTTCTTTTTAATGTCAGTGGTTTACCTTTAATGATCATCTTCTGACATCAGGATATATAAAAGCTAATGGGAGTTCTGGGGTTACATGTTAGATTTTTGGGAGAGGTTTGGGTTTTCTGTTCCGTTTTTTTTTTTAAGCAGTCATTTAATTTTGCTCTTTTTATGTTGTGATTATAATGCTTTGTGATATCATCCTAAATTTCTGTATATCTATTAAATAAATAGAGCTTCAGTTTCAGAATAGCATAGAAAATAATGAAAAGAGATAGACACAGAGAAATACATTTTTAAAGTGTTTCACTGTATCTTGATATGAGGAAGGCTTTTATTAAATGCCTGCAACATGAAAGAGTCTAGGAGGAGAAATGCATTTTGGATATGAGAAGAGAAGACAAAGTCAGCTGCCTAGGAAGATAGGTTAGTTTCCCTCTACTCACTGGCCGTTGGATATTTCAAAAATTCATTACTGGTACATTTTGTGTGACCATACTTTTTAATGTTCTGTTCCATAGGAACATAATGACCAGATAATCTTACAGAGCTTTTAAGATTTGTTCCGTTCCTATTATAAGTTTAAGAAACTTTTCTGAAATTCTTTCATCCTTAAATCATGCTGGAAGCAGTACAAGAAATAGTTTTCTTGGATTGTCTGGTATTTGTGGTCTGAATGATCCCAGACAGCAACTACGGTGATAAAAAGTGAACCCAACTTTTATAAAACTCAGCACGAAAAGTTTAGTAAAGTCGGCTAAAATTCTGCAGGGTGTATCTCAGAAATGTTCATCTAGCTTGACTAGGCTTATAGCTGCGTGTTATGTTGGCAAATAGAGGTAATATCAGCCTTTAGAGATACTTGAATAAAAATACTGAATAACAGAATTTAGTGACAAAGTGCCCAGAATTCATGACGTGATGTCTGATATAAAAGCGCACCCTATTTTCAATGGTAAGTCTGCTTACAGTCTGCATATGTTGATAAATAGTAACAGTATTTGAGATATCCCCACTTTTCTGTTTTATTTTTAAAAAACTTCCCTCCCTCAATATTTTCCCTATTTTTCTATGGTTAAACAACAATTTATAGACTTAGTTTATACACTGTACTCTTCACTGACATTTATCCAAATAAGCAATTAGAGAGGTTTTGGTTAAATTTTGGTTGTATTTGAAAAAATAGGACTTTAGCTTCTACAGTATTTAGATTGGTGAAGAACCGTCCACATTTTCAAATTATTTAGACATTAACGGCACAAATGAATACTACAGAAAATATCCAAGCAGGTAATTTAGAAATTTTAATAGATGTCTGTCTACATCTTCAAGTGTCTTTGAAAAACTAACCTTAAGGCACTTATGTTATTAAGGATCCAGAAACACCCAGTAACGGTGCTTTTGAAAATTTTTATAAGGCTACTCGTAGATTATAGAGTTATTCTCACCCTGCAAGTGTGTAGCAGACATGGCCACAAGTGTAATGGAAATACACATTTGCATCCCTTCTCCACACAGTCTTATATTGGATTAAAGATTTTTCCATCAATATAGCTGTCAAACTAAAATGAGAAGTTTACTTTGCCTTTCATGAAAGAACTATGTACCCGTTTGGTTCATTATAGTGCTTTTTTCAAAATGTTATTCATTGATTTTTTTCACTACAACTGCAGTTTGTGTGATTTTTCAAGCAGATCAAGACTCTAATATTTACCCACTAGAACTAAACTTTATGTCAAGGAAATTAATCCCTTGACAGTTCAATTGTAAGTAAACTTGATAGTGTCATGATAGCTCTTGAAGAGGCATATTACAAACTCCAAAAGCAACGGTTCCTTACAAATAAAAAGCTAATCTTCAGTACAAGCCTAGGAAGAATTATTCTGTTCCCTTTGTAAATCTGCATCAAAAACTCAGTTATTAGAGTTGCAGGACATTTTCCCCAAATGGAGACCTATTCTTTACACTGGTATTGGTTCATTTTTATCTGTCTGGTTAGCAATTGTACAATTGAACAATTGTCAGGTATTGTCCCTGTTTATTAACAAATAACTTTGGAGGCATTTAGGCTCTAGTAATCAGGAAGCTGGTAAGAAATTGATAGTACTGTAACATCACATGAATTAAATACCACAAGGTAAAGATGCAGTTTATAAGTAGGTTATGGATTACAGAAAAAACTTGATGAAAACCCTAAGGAGGAAAGAAGCTTAATTTTGAAAGAAATGCTGTGTCTGCAAAATAAGCAGTGATCTCCTATGTATCAAAGCAGAATAAAGTCTGGTAATAGGAAGCAAGCTGTAGTACCATTTCTTCCTCTGATAAAAATAGGATTTGTTGCAGACCATGGCACTTCATAATACAAGTTGTAGTACAAGCAGAGCTGGCTGAATACCACAAAAGAGCAATTTCTAAAAACATCTAGGATCATCAGGTCTTAGTATTCACACATTCCTGTGGAGGAAAGCTGTTTAAAAATATTTTATTACAGTCATTCGCAAGTGGAAACTGGAGTTCCTACAATACTTATTTTTTTCATGATAAATTATATACATACATATATACCTGCATACCAACATACATCTATATGTATATTCTATGAAAGTACTTGTTGTATAATTTTAATTTTAGTTTTTTTCAAATTTGAACTTACCAAAACCAATTTCAACTGAGCAAAGTTTCAATGGAATCAGTTGAGCAAAATGCTGAACTGCTTCTTACTTTCACTACAATGCCATTTGGGAATTGTACTCTGAGTATCTATTCTCTATTATGGGGCACATTTCTTTCAGTAGTGTACCCAGTGGAAGCACTGAAAATATCACAATAGTGAAAATATTCATCTTTCTGTTGTTCAATGTAACAATTGACTCAGAAGATTAGTCCTATAGCGTCAATGTTCCAAAGGAAAAATAATACATTATTACAGAAAAAAACCCAAACCACGGTTTATTTAAAGGAGAGCATGGTAAGCCAATTCAATACATCTAGCAATTTTAGGAATTTTTTTAAAGTTGAGGAGTTTTGTAATTTCTAAGCCCTCTTTCTTTTTTAGTGCAAGTTTTTTATATCAATTTGAAGAAAAGAATAAAGATTTTATGGCATAAATTCCAAATTTCATAATTAGTTTCCACTAATATATTTTCCTTCCATATTTCTTTGTCAGTTGAGTATTCATCATAGCAATACCCATATTGTGCATGAGCAGTCAAGAATATCTTCCTTTTATTATCTACAATCCAGCACTCATTATCACTGTCTTACTTTTAAAATAATATGCCCTATTTAGAAATAATAGCAATGTCATACATTAGACACACAGTCAATATAATAGACTTGCCCCCCGCCCCCCCCAGAAGAGAACAGTTTGCAAATATCCAAAAGTTGATGTGGGTCTGAGTACACTGTTGTGTTACGTTTCTAGAAACTACAACTTGCATGAGTGAAAAAAAAACAAAACAAACAAAACAGAGAATAATTTTGCTTTTTTTCTCATTCCAATTAAAAAAGGATGGGTGGAGGTGGGGAAGAGAAAATGCATCATTTGGCCAGATTTACTTGCAGATGTACATATCCAGGATATGGATAACTGAGTAAAAAGGAAGCTAATGGTTTCTTCTCTTCAGTTGCTGATTGCCATACCACCATGCAATGTTGTAAACGGAGCTTCTGAAGCTTTCCCCTAGGTTCACAGTGAAAGTAGCAGTAAACAGAAGTAATAAGATGGATGTATTTACAGAGTGGTGAGAAAAAGAGAGTTGGAATATTTTTGATAGTTACTAGGTCTCACAATATGCCTTTTTATCATCAAGGTTTTTATCACTGGATTAAGAAATAACAAAGAGAAAAAAATAAATAAAGGATTAAAAGAAAATCTGTTTTATGAAAAGCTGCACTTTAAACATAAGTCATATTGGTGAAGAAAGGTTTTAAAGCAAATGAGGAACTTTAAATTTTAGGATGCATTTTTCTGGTTTTCTGCATTATTCTTGGAAGTTAACTTTAGTAGGCGTAATATATGATATGAACTACTAAGCTTTATAATGTAAAAAAATGCTGAAACACTTCAGTACCTTCTGCACATCATATGCAAATTACTACTTTCTAATCAATAGGCATTTTAAAATACAATTGGTATTCTGGAGCTACAATATGCAATCTGTGCTACTGATGTTATGTATTCACATCATAGATATGAGCTCTAGAGAAACAATTACAATATATGCTGCAAATGCATATTAAAACGCAAATTACATTAAGGACCATGCTTTAAAAGGAGACATAACCCAGTCTTCAATTCTGCACCTGCAGTCATTTCCAGAATCAACAGTGTGGACACATAATTGCAAACCAAATGATTGCATTTGTTGCAACTGTTGAGATAGTTAATTTTCAGGCTCAGTCATCTGGTTACATATTTAAATGCTGTAATTTGTGTCAACAATTATTAATGCCTATAAGATTTCTGTTACAAAATCTATTTTGCTTATACAAATAGGGCCTTAATATCCATGCACTTTATTGTCTTCAGGTACATTACTGGTTGAAGGAAAGGGGACTATCTGTAATAATATGAGGAGATTTATTTTTTTTAAAGCAAATATACATTTCTGTTAAAATTTCAAATTATGTAATGTGTATGGCTTCTAGACAAGCTGAAAACCATAGGTTTTGGTATACAAGAAATGTTTGGGGGCAGTGGGACTCCAAAGTGGGTTTAAGCTACTTACAGGTTTTTTTCTTCCAAATTTCCAGCATGTTAGAATTTTCTTAGACACTACTGGCTAATTTTTCTAACACCTCTGAGGCTGGCTTGCTGCTATTAGCCATTTGACTGTGAGAATGTTGTTCCCACAGACTAGCCGTGGTGTCTTCAATGTGGTCATTTCTGTGCTGGATGCAAAACCCCCTGTGCCATCAACAGGCATTCTCCAGTATCCCTTACTCTAAGACAGTTTTGTCAGGAACCTACATAAAATCTCAAAATAATACCTTCAATTCAGTGGAAGGTTTAGACAAAATGTTCTGGAGCTTAATGTAATACTATTTTTGAGAGAAACTTGGCTCTGTCAGAAAGATTCCGGCCAAAACTTCTCACAGTCATATTACTTGACCTTTGACTTGCCTCATGCAATATTTCTTAGATATTTGTAGAGTTCATATCTGTGAAGATGAAAGAATACCCAGTGAGTCCATCATACTCATGTTTTTTAGCCGTCGATGGATGGATTAACTACATTTGGAAACAGATAAGTTAATTTGATTGCATTTTTGTTTGGTCTTCCTCAAGAGTAAACCACAGACTACTTATTTTAATGAGCATATTTGACTTTATGTTTGCTAGTTGTTAGCAGTTACCAAGCAATAGCTCAGCTGTAGAAACATGACCATGAAACCTTTAGGAGAAACACTAAATCCTGATTCTGCAGCACAGAGAGGGACGGTCGCTTGCCACACCTTGATGGCACACTTTCTAAAATAGGCCTATGAGGTCTTTATGCCTTAAATCCCTTATTACATGTATGTTATAGTTTTCTGGTTTGAGCCATGGAAATAGCTGATTTTCTAGGTATTCAAAATGTTTTGTTTGTTTTAAATGAAAAAAAAAAACAACCAACTAAAACCACATAAACTGCCTACTCAGTTATTCCTGTCCTCAGACTAGAATTCAAACCTGGGGATGAGAATTAGCAAAGTACTGCCAGCACAGATTAGCTGAGTTCCCATATGTGTTTACAGATCATGTACACCGTAAACAAGGTGCAATAATCAGAGAATTGTGCATGGCTATGGAGTTTGCCTATTATCCAGTATAAAAAAGAATTTTATAGCAACTGAAAGGGGGTTAGGAAAAATGATGGCTAAATTACTATCATCACTCAGGGTAGGATTTAGCTCACAGATTAGGACAGGGATGGATTTCTAGTTATCTAGTCAATATTGTCAATGTTGCAAATAGATTCTCAAAAGCTGTTTAGCTGATCAGCCACCCAAACACAGGATTGAGTTTCCCAGAGGCTTCTGTTGTCATTGTAAACACTGTGAGATACAGTCTTAGGCTTCGCTTACCTCTTCATTTCAGAAGGATGAGTGTCTCTGTAAGTTTTATGTTATATCTTTTAGCCACATAAGCATGCCTCAGATGTCCCAAAGTGTCAATAATGGCATTAAATGTTTATACTCTGGAATCCCACCTTAAATTTCTATGTTACAGAGGGCTGAACGTCTCTTTAACCTCCACTGACTATGTTGAATAAGCACACGGGGCTGTTCCCTTCATGAAGGCACCTTGTGTCATTTCGGATGCTCTAAGTTATCTGAGATATCCTCATTGATGCAAATACAATGCAGAACCTATAGGAGAACAGAATCTTAGTGGCATGGCAGATGGAAAGGTACTTGAGGGAATTTGGATTGACAGTAGATAGCTAATGTGCAAATGAGCTGATCTCTAGTTCACATGTGAATATCTACATACAGACACCTTCATCTGCAAACAGAATCTCACTCTCAGTTTCTTGAACTTTTTGGAGTACACTTTTTTTTTATATATGTGAATTTATATGGAATTCCTGTAACTAAGGTGAAAGCAGCAGTGCTTGTAGAGACACATGAAAAGGAGAAGGACAGCCTGGTGAATATAAAGGTCTGGATCTTTAGCTGATGTAGATGCATGTAGCTCTGGTGCATTCAATAGAGGTACATTGATTTACATCATCCAAGGAGGTGACTGAGCTATAACACAAGCACTCGGTGTTATCTGAGGTCTGTATTCTGTACCACTAACAAGGCAACCTGTCATATGTCAAAACCATTTATCCTTAAAACTCAAGAGAGAAAAAAAGCTTTTTAATTGTCTTTCACTTAGCTATTTTAAACAATATTTGCATACAAAGACATTTCTTTAATCTTTCATGACTGTAAAATAAGGTATTTCTTAGAAAGACCTGCCTCAGACTTATTTGAAACTAGCTGTCTTCAAAATATAAAAAATCAAAAGACAGTGACTTCAATTATCAAAATACTGGCTTTTAGAAAGCAGCATGTTTATGTTTTACTATTTAAGAGAGAAAAAATAGCAAATTTGTAATTAGGTGGTGTTGACTTTCTAAGAGTTGTAAGCAATATCTTAATAACTCTGCCTATAATTATAACAGCATTTACTGTTAATATTATAGCTGTTTGTTCAGCTTTCAATTACTTAAAAAGCAAACTCAGTAAAAAATAATTCATAAAAGAACTGAAGTGAGTCCATTTCCTTTTTTTCTGATGACTTCTTTCTATGCCCCTGAATGCATTATTTGCTTGTTTCCTTTATAGAACATTTGTGAGTACAAATAAAGCAAGCAGTTTTGAATTTATTATTGTAGGTTTACTTGGTTTTTATATACACTTGTGCAGGTATGAAAAATAAGTGTCTGAGATGGATTCACATTTTCCTTGAAAAGAAAAAGCTCACATTTCTGTACTCTTTTTGAAGAAAGGTTCTGTGTACTTGACAAAGCCACTGAGTATGGTTCAGACTAGTGACCTGAATCATTAAACGCTGTCAAAAAGGAGCAATATTGTTCTAGTGACATCAATCAAATGGTAATGCCCTTTGACATTATTCCTAAAGGACTCTGAAAACTATAGCAGAGAGCTGTGGGATGTTTTATTATTGTACATGAAAGACTGAGCAGAATTTTTGAGTGGGCAAAGGGATTATGTGGTACACCATCAACACAAATCTTATTTGAATAACATAATACTTTTATATATATATATATATATATATATAAAAAGCACTGTGGATTAGAATTTCATTGTTTCATGTAGAAGCTGGATGGGATCCTATAAGAAAACCTTGCAATTTTGGTCCAGGCTCTAGGATCAGGAAACACCAAAGAATCAAACTGTAGTTTAACCTCACAGTGAAGCTCAGTATTTCATATCATTAAAGATTTCTAACTCAAAGTACTATGCCCAGGACAGGAATACTTTTTATCTATAATTAATAAAAATATTAAATACATTCTGAAGACATGCCCCAATTTTTGCTCAGTGCCAAAAATGTACTTGGTGGCACTCATATACAAAGTCAGAGATAGCAATAAAGGCATCTTCCAAGTTTCCCAACCTTTCCTACTCTTTAGCTTGATCCAGTGCTGAGGTGGTTTCTAGCTAATTTATACTAGCTGAACGGCTACTTAGACCTTGCCTTTCTTCACCTCTGGCATTTGTTCCAGAAACAGCTAGAAGCAGCATGTCATGAAAAATGTTCAGTATCATCTTTACAGCCCCAGAGAGATCCCTCTGCATTCTAGGAAGCCCTAGTCATCCGTAAGGGCATTTTCCTGATGGTTTCTCAATTTAAGCAAGTGGACTAGGAGCTAAACCCAGTACATTTTTTTATATGAGAATAACTTCAAATTATGAAGAAGTTTGATCATTAACTTCATAAATATTTCAGCTCTCCAAATATAATTTTTGGCTATGATTGGCCGTCTTTTTTCTGGTAGATGGAATATTACTTACATTTATGACACTTATCTATATTTGTAATTGGAAACCTGGCTGCCACAGAAAATGATGTGTCATGAGATGATAGTTAATTTTATTTTCTATTTTAAGTGGAATAAAAAGTCACTTTCCTTTACCTGGTCAGATAGCATCTAAAAGTACCCTGGTTTTCCTATACTGGAATTCTATTGTTAGTGAATAATGAAAAGTGGCTAGTATCCTGAAGACCACTGGCAAAGAGAAACACAGGACAGGATTATAAAGTGGTCATGAAAGCATGTAACATCACCATTTGAACAAATTTTACTCCTTCCTGGATTAAATCAATTGACTACTGTTAATTCTACTAACTTCATCAGGCTGAAGGTTTTTAGGAATGACTTGGGCAGCCAGGGTTTGAATAAAAAAACCAAGACTTAGTGCTAAACAGTGTATTAGAATTAAACAGGACAAACGTTTGGTGTCATTTTATACCAAATTTGCAATAAATTGCATGAATGCAAGCAGCTGTACAGGAATAATTAAAATACACCCAAAAAAAAAAAAAAAAAGAAGAAAGAAGCCTCAAATATCTGTAATTGGAGCTGGTTACTGTTTAATCAACAACTACTTTAAAATAAGATATTTTTCATGATCAAAATGTCTACCTGCAGGCTTTCCAGAAAATCCTTTTTTCTTCACTGCAGCTGAAGCCATATGCACTTCAATAAAGTGAAAGTAAATGCAACTCCCTGTGAAAGGTAAAAAAAAAAAATAAAATTACAATGCCTATAAAATGCATTCTTGTCTATAATCAATGGTCTTTTATTCATGGAGTAATGTGTATTCTGATTCATGACTAAAGAACTCAACAGAAGTTACAGCTTTGTTGTGTCTGAAATTTTTACAGTAAGGAATGTTTGTGGAGAACTCATATTTTAGAAAATTAATAACAGCACACAATGGATGGCAATATATAGTCAGCCCCAGGTGTCTAGCATTGCCATTCAGTGATAATTATGTAAGTATTCAATAGATATTTTGTTTTCCATTTGTCTGTGCTTTTTATTGAATTTTATTTTTTTTTTTGTATAATAGTAAGTTATTACTGTGAGTATGGTAGCTCTGGGAAGGTTCAAACAGAGTAATCTTGAAAAATAAAAACCTGTAAGAGTCAAGTCTTTTTTATGTGCTTTCATAAAAGAAGGTTAAAATGCTTTAGGGAATATTCTTCTCCTTAGTATGAACATGAATAATTCCCATTAGCCATTTTGGCAGTGCAGTATATGCACAGAAGGGGAAATGGACCTTTTCTGATGACTTTTCCCACCAAAAATAAAGCAGATCATTGTTTGTCTACTCCTTGGAACAGTTACTGCTTAGACTGGATCAACTCTGACATAGATCAATACAGTAACATTGGTAAATAGATTCAAAACAGGAAATGTTCTGATTTTTTTTTTATACAACCTTTAATAAGCTCATTGTACTTTGAGTTCTATAAAATAATTATACAGTTGTATACTACTCTGATTAGCCAAAATAACTTGTTGAGAAATCATTTTCTAAGTGTATGGTCATAAGAATATATCACAAGTAAAATTGAATGAAAAAACTGTTTTACTAAATAATGTCAAAGAATGTTAAAATTGAGAGGAGAGGATTCAAAGATATTGAACGGGAGAACCCTTATTCTATCCTCACACCCAAGTTTGGCCATTGCCTGAAAGATAAGTTGTGCAATCTTTGGTAAAATATTACTTTGAATCAATGTAAAGAATGTCATGTTTTAATTTCTGCTTTCATGAAATTTACTGTTTGAATAATAAATTTGGAAATAATACTTATATCCCATTTTATTTCCCATTTGAAGATAAAATGTCAATGTTATCAAATGGTTGGAATACAAGGAATATCAAGTGGTTTTACATGAATTTTTTTTACATTAAATGAAAACCACTACCTTTACTAACCTTCCTATGATTTTCAGTTCATTTGTCATGACTCAGATCTCTGACTTGAATTTATATGCTTGATTTGTTTTTTAGTCCCATCTGGGCTTTCTTGATACTAGGTCTATATGTGCAGGAGTAAATTGGCTTATTTGTTTCTAAAGTCACCCTGGGTCTGCTATACAATGAAATGGTAGAAAAGCATGAATAGTCAAAACCTGCTACAACTCTGCCTGTTTGTCTCAGTTGACAGATTATTTTTTTTCTGAGGTGGTCCAGCATTAACAACCTAGGAAATGTTATAAAAGAAAGAATAAGCCCTACAGGTGTGCTTCTAAATAAGTATCAATCAGACTCTTCCATGAGTGTTGCAATTTTCTATTCAATTGTTTTAAGGCTGTGTGTGAAAATAAAAGTAACCTTTACTGAACTGTAATATTTACAAAGAAAAAATGAACCCTGTTACAAATTCACTTGAATACCCTTAGGAAAATAATATTAATAGAAACAGGTGTCTGAAATCAGCAAAATGACCTGCTTAGTTTATTTCTTTTCTTGATCTCTGAAAGGATTTGGGTTACTTTTTTGATGTTTCTCTTTGTGCCCTGAGGGTTTCCTAATAAAAAATAAGGCAAGTCTGGTTGATCATGAATTGCAGGCTGTGGAGAGGTAGTTGTAATCCACTTGCAGGAATGTCATGAAATCTTGCCACTGGTTGTGTAATGAACTTCCATTTACATCATTGATGGTAGTGCTAATCTGACAGGGGAAGAAGCCTCTTTTTTCTCTGATTTAATTTCTCTATGAAGAAGGATAAAGAAAGAGAAGGACATGTTGCCATCAAGAAAAAGAAACAAGGAGAAATTTTACTTAATGCTGATGTGGAACTGTATTAACACACTGCAGTTTTAATGTTGCAATGGGGGAGTGTACAATTGTAGAGGAATTATGGAGAAAAGTTAAAACTGAGGAAATTTTAATTGGAAGAAACTATTAAAACTACCTAACAATAGGTCAAAATTAGCATATTTTGTATCTGGGGAAAGGCAAGTTAACATGCATGGCATTTTGGAAGAAGGCACAACTTGACAGGTAGTAAACCATAGACTAAACTCAGGAAGAGAAGAAAATCCCGTCTAGAATTGTATGCTTTACAATGCAAATTTATTATAGATCACCTATTAAGCTCCTTCATTTAATAACTTGTATCAAAAGAAAAAAGGTCTTTTAGGAACCTAATCCTATTTGCCTTATTCAGATAAAACTTCCCTTGACCTCAACGTCTGGGAATGTAATCAAAAAAACCCTCCACTATCTGATCTATTTATGTTGCTGTATGCTAGCAAAACATAAAATTGAACTGAACTTCTTATCTGTCTCCCAGTCAGGATCACAGAACAACTTGGTTCAAATACATTAGCAAATAGTTGTTGCAAAGCAAACAATAGGAAGGTACTACTTACAGCTATGGACATGTGAATGTCAGTGTGAAAATAATTACATGTAAAGGCTGGCTCCAAACAGAATCTACAGTGGTTCACTGTTGTTCATACCTAAAATCACTTGTCACACTTGTTAAATATGCTCTCTAATCTTGATGGAGACTTTTAATCAAATTGCCTATGCCAGGAATCAGCTCTACATTAAAAATTTTTGTGTAATGTAGGGCAGCTTCATGATCTGTTATCCAGGTATGTGTGAAGTAGCTTGCTTTTACTCTGAATAAATAAAAGAGTCTACATGAAGTTTCCCTGTCAGGGTACTCTGAATAAGGCAGATCAGACAACCCAGGATTTGGGACTGAAACAGTCTTAGTGTAGATCACAAACTAGGTCCAGGGGCTGCAACAACTTCTGTGTACAGGAATGTAATGTAATTAAAATCTTCATTTCATCAGGGTTTAAATTTCATAGTTCATTCCTATTTAACAGAGTAATTCCCTTAGTAATACCATGTATTTCAGACAGACTACTTCTGGTCATGATTAATATACAGATATTGTTCTGTTACAGTCTTTTCCATGTGAACCTCTTTTTGTACCATTTCCACAGCTTTGTACCAGATCAATCATGAGATGACTGGCACTTATAAGGAAGGAACATGAAACAGTGATTTTAATCAGTTCAAACAAGAAGTGCAGCAACAGAATCCTGTAGAGCTGAACACAAATCGCAAAGAGATGGACATTATCTGTATGAATAAAGAGAATACAAGATCCAAAGGAGAATAAACGTTGCGGGTAGACTGAGTAGTGTAGGCAAGAGATAGCATAAGAATTTTAAGAAAGAGAGGTAAACGTGTGTGGTGGGTTAACCCTGGCTAACAGCCAAATGCCCATCCAGCCACTCACCCACGCCTCCTCTTCACTGGGACGGGGGAGAAAATACTATGACAAAGCTGATGGATCCAGATGAAGACAGGGAGATTGCTTATCAAGTACTATCATGGGCAAAACAGACTCAACCTGGGGAAAATTAACTTAATTTATTGCCAGTTAAAGTAAATTTGGGTAGTGAGAAACAAGAACAAACCCCTTAAAATGTTGCTTTCCTCCCTCCTTTCATAGGCTCAGTGCTCAACTTCACTCCTTCATTTCCAGTTCCTCTGCCTCCTGCCCTGAGTGCCTCAGGGAGAGGGGGAGTGGGGCTTGTGGTCAGTCCACAACAGTTCCCCTCTGCTGCTCCTTCCTCCTCACAGTTTTCCTCCGCTCCAGCGCCTGGACCATGTCCTTCTCCTCTGACCTTGGCGTTCCCTCTGCTCTTTCCCACTTTTTATTTCCTCACCTTTCTCTGCTCTCTGGTATTTTTGCCCCATCTTAAATGCAGTTTCCCAGAGGTGCCGCCATCTTGTCCGAGGGGCTCAGCCATCTTGTCCGAGGGGCTCGGCCATCTTGTCTGAGGGGCTCAGCCATCTTGTCCGAGGGGCTCAGCCATCTTGTCTGAGGGGCTCGGCCACCTTGTCCGAGGGGCTCGGCCATCTTGTCCGAGGGGCTCAGCCGTGCCCTGCGGCGGGTCGGCTGGAGCCGGCTGGAACCGGCTGTGTCTCCTCACAGAGGCCCCTGCGGCTCCCGCTGCCAAAACCTGGGCACCTGCACCCAATGCAACATGAAGTAAAAGCTGAACGACTATAAAAACGGTGGGACTGAGAAAGACATAGTGGTGAAGCTTGCAGGCAGATTTGGAAGAAAAAATGACAAGTCCTCTTAAGGGAATTTTTGTGATTAGTGTAATAAAAAGAAAAACAGCAATGAATGTTTTACATAGGAGGCAAACAAGGTAACGGAAGGCCAATAAGTGCTTGTGGCTGTTTTTAATTCAATTAAAAATGCATCTTTAGGTGCTAAGAAATACATTCATTTCTTCATGAGCCCAGATAGAAACAAATGTCACAAACACAATGCAGACAAAATAAAGGAGAAAGAAAGCATACAACACTTTTGACCAAGAAAATCAATAGATCCGTTTTCAGTTCTGCAAAGCCTTCTTGGTTTCCACACTGACTTGCTTCATATGTTTCTTTTCTTTAGTCTTGAGAGAAATTATACTTTATTAACAGCAGATAAATAACTAGGACATATTCCCTGGTATATTTTGTAATTATAATAGTTGTGAGGATGAGAGAAATAGAAAGCACCCCTTCATTGAAAAACTAATAGAAATATTCCGTTTCTGTGCTTATGGAGAAAAAATAATAAAATCAGGAACATTAGGCTAAATGGTTTTGGACTTACACTACTCCTGATTTGTGAAAAATTAAGCTGAGACTTGAAATAACCCTGTATGGGGTTCTCAGACCTTTCTCTGACTGGCAGCTGCTGGAGAGCAAAGACTGGTCAGGCTGGACCCACAGTCGGACCCGTTGTAACAGCGACCTTCTTCTTATGTTTTAGGACAGAGAGTTCAGTTAGACTCATCCAATCACTTTGTTATTGATCAGACACAGTTCTAATCTAATTTTATACTTCTGCCTAAATATCAGTATTGTTGATTGTTCTGAATCCTGAATTTTTTAATCAAATGATATTCCATTAAATTATCTGGAGTTTCTGAATTAAGTAGGTAAAGTCAGTTTATTTAACGGTGTTTTTTAATATGCCAAGGCCTGTCCCCACCCCACACCCGCCCCAGCAAATTTTTTTGAATAAATTGTTTCATGTAACACAAAATGAAATCTTTATTTTTGCTTTCCTAATAACTTTCATGCATTGGCTTTGGGGGAACAGTTTTCCAAATAGCTAAGGATAATGCCTATTTAGTTTTGTTGTCTCTACATAGTAGGTAATCATTGTTCAAGTCTGCGTATATTACATCAGCCATTTAAGATTTAACATTTTCCTTGAGCTATGGCTTGCCACAGACTGTGTATTAGGAATGATGAAATATAGCGCACCCTCCCCTCCAATTTTCTTTTGCTATTTCTGCACTATGAAATCAACTTAAATTAAGTTATATTGTAAGGTCTACCATAGGACAGGATATTTAGAGACATCCGCTGTTGGCTCTGGAGGAAAAGGCTTAAGGAAAGTAGTAGTCTTATGTCTAATGTGAATTTTCCACCTAAACAAGCTCAGAAAAATACTCCATTCTTACTGTATATCTGACTTGATAGGAATCACACAGTGTAACTTCAGGTTTTACATGCCGTTGGTTAGGCAATTTCCATCAACAAAGCGTACATTTTGGAAGAAAAAGGTAGGTTTTCTACAGGAATAGACTTTTGTTGTGATCAGCAGTGACTCATTCCTGAGGCATGGCTTCTCTCCCATCTCTGTTGTCCCTCAGGTTTCTGTCAGAATCAAGTAGTTTCAAACCTCACAGCAGAAATTGATTGAGAGATGGTGCAAGCAGAATGTTTTTGCTCACTGTATCCTCAAACATTTGATGGCTGGTGACAGTGATTTCTGGTTTTGCATTTAACTTATTTTAGGTGTTTAAAAGGTCTAAAATATATGACATATTACTAAGAAGAGATGCTTAGAATCTTGATCTTTATAATTACAGTGCTTAGCTGTCTTCTTCTCAATATGCTTGGAAGACCATCCATATGGTCCAGCCTGGCCTGAGGTCAAATTCAGCTCATGCATCATTTTTATATCTCTCTCTGCCTTTTTCCCATGAAGAAGGGGAAATAGCTGCCCAAATGATGCTCCCTTCTGCATTTTTTCAAAGCCTGACAGAAAATCAAGCTGGCAGTAGGGAAATAAGGTTCTTCTGCCAAGGGGTTAGCAGGCAGTTACTGAGAAAGACATAGCAGCAACCATCACCAGGAAGGCATTTCTCAGCACATGGGGGAATGACAATCAAGAAAAGTGTCCTGACTCAGAATTGAGGATATGGGCTAGTTATTTAGAGGTGAGATTCCTATGTGAAGACTATGCAGGGCCTTTTATTTAAATACTATTTAAAGGCTATTATTTAAATACTATAATCTTGTTCTCGGGGGGGGGGGGGGGTTCATACTCTATTCTAAGAGCATATCATTTCTACACAGACACACTCAAATTCTAAAAGCAAAATGATCTATGCTTCCCTAGTATTGCAATTTACTTAAATTGATAGCTAAATGCCTGTCTCTGTTGTTGATGCCATTCTGTTTTCTTAGATAGTATTTAGATAATCTAAGGACTATAACTACTTCTGTGCTGTACCTGGTGTGCTTGATCTAATAAAATTCTAAAATATTTAGGTAGCATAATGCATGTAGACAGATTGCATGTGTAGAGAAGTTGCATTGATAGAACACATGACTAATACTCTACTCGGGGTCATTAGCTTTTGTTGTACAGTGTGTTAACATCCATCAAACTAAATTAATTAGTAACATGTTAGTGGAATGCAAGGAAAAAATGTGTGTAACAGTGTCACAGGAAGTAATATTGTCTCTGTCAGAAGCTTGGTTTGTATGAAACCAGGAAAGGCCTATAATAAATGGAAGAACTATGCAGCAGTAATCATAAAGACAAGAAGGGCATTAATTCTACTGCAAATATTTGTCAAAGCTGCCTGATTCATCCTCCATAGACAATAAATGCTTTTGAGAATCCACTGTGATCCACATGTAAACTACCAGTCTCCCAGTTCCCACTGCTATCAGTCAGATTCTTCTACATCTCAGGATCAAGCTCAATGGCAGGAGCTTGAAAGACGTTTTATTCTGTCAAGAAAAAAAAGAACAAGGTCAGCTAATTTAGAATACACTTTCATGAAATGAACCCAATTAACTTGCCTGTTGTATGTTTCATATTAATTTCCAAGTCCTTTCAGTGAAACCTGTTACTAGTTTAAAATTCTATATCCATCTGGGAAGTATTAAAAAGTGCTTAGGTTTGCTTCATAATAAGTCTTAAATTCCCATTAAAATTACTGTTTAAAGTCTTCCTCAGCTATTTCTTACATAAAAAAAAAATTCTGGATTAACTGTATGGTAGAAGAAAAAAAAGAAAATACTGTATTTTTTTCTTAATCATTTTTTGTTCTTCATTACCCATGGACATTAATGGAGTTTTAATTTGTTGTTACACCAAAGTTTTACACTTCATTAAATCTCTGTGCCAATAATTACGGGCCTTATTGATTTCCTGTCTCTTTAGCTATTCAAGAGCTCTTCAGGGCTTGTCTCCCCCTGGATTGTTTTTCTCACATTGAGATGCCACTGTTAATCTTTCAAAAGAGAGGTTGAAAGCATTTAAGCTTTCTGTAATACATTCTCGTCTTCTTTACCATGTTACAATTAATTAGGTGAACTGACAAGACATTTTTTTCCCATGCATAGAATAATACAGAATTTCCTAGGATGATTCTTCTATAGCAAAAGATTTTAAAAACTCTCAGTGGTCTCACAATATGCAACAGAGTACACTTGCAGCACAAAGATTTAGCTCTTGCATTAATTCAGAGAAAAAAAAAATAGATAAGGATTGTACAGCATTAATATTTTAAACCAAGGAAAGGATTCAAACAGCTAAACCACAATGCAGATAGATAATAGTTGCCTAAATACAAAACACTGATTCCTTTTAGTTTATTGGCTACCTAATCATGTAAGTGTCTAAACTCACTAGGCATGCCTGATTTGACCTAAAAGCTTCATAGAAGTGTAATTCCATACTGTGTGTAGGTCTAGAGCAGACAAAACCCAAGCATGCTGGAAAATAAACTAGTCTACAGCACCTGAGATCCAAAAATTTGGCAGAATAGAGCTATTTCTTTTCGAGGACTACAAGTTCTTAGGACATATTGACAGAACAAGAACTGTAACAGAGCTGTAGGAAGTAATGGTTTTTTCCCCCAAAAGCTTTCTGGATGTTATTTTGTCAGATTATAGTTTAAACTGTATCGGATAGTTTTCCACATTTCCCGCTGAATCTGGGAAGCTGTGTAGTAAGCAATGCAACATATATAGGCTAGAAAAAAAACCCCAACCCCCCCAAAACCAGCAAATAACAAGGAGCCTGATCTCTGGCCAGACAGATAGAACCATCAGCTGTGAGAAATGAGTCCAGTGTTTGGATGTGGATTCCTTTCAGAGTGATTTTACTGCCTCATTTCTGTTACTGTGACATGTTAAAACAGCCCTACTTGTCTAGTGGAGCACTCCCTCAAACAGTATACTGCAGGGGTAAGAACTGCCGCTCACTGAAGAGAAAATTACACCCAGGACTCACCTTTAGTGTGCAAGAGCTTTAACTGCTATCATACAAAACAAGACTAGTGGTAGCATTCATCCTTTAGATACATGTAGGTTTGATTAAGTCATTCTACTTAGGCTGTTCTTCTCAGAAGAAGACTTCAACAACTGAATCTCAAGCAAAAGGGATTTAATATGGCTAAACTCAGGTCTGTTCTTAGAAAATCATGTCAGTTTTCACTGCTAACCCAATCTGCAGTTTTATACTCTACCCTCACACAAAGCCAGCTCTTCCATGAGAAATGCATAGGTAAACAGCATGCCAACATTTGTCTGCATCACCCTGTTGTATTAATGTGGCACCCGTAAAACTAATATTTCACTTTAAATTCATAGAGCAATATAGGCCTCTTAAGAAAAAGGTGGGGGAATGTGTTACAAAATATCACACTGGTATTTTAAAACTCCATAATGACTGTGTTTTGATACATAACTCAGTCTTTGCTTTCTTATGAGAGAAATTAAATCAGAGCACATAAAACCAGTATTAGATATGCCAGTATTCAGGATACATTTGGATTAAGTTCTATAGAAAATGCTGTTTAGTATCATAATGCATGCAACTTTATGGAATCAAAACTTGGTAATAATGGCATTGTATTGCTTAGGACAATGGCAACGTTGTCTGATGTCTTTTGCCTCAGAGTTGCCCCTTCAGATCCAACCTAGTTTACTAGTGCTAGAATATCCAGCAGTTTACACATGCCCCCATGCTGTCCAATATTAAATTCCTTGGCATTCTCAGTTGCCTCCCTCAGGGACAGGTATACAGACCATAGCTGGCAGTTCTACTGGCAAAGCAGAAGAGGCTGAAGACTGAGTAATAAGGGAAGATAAACTCTGGTCTCATTAGATGCAGTGTTTCTAATTTGTGGTTGGATTCCATATGGACTAACCCTTGAGAAGACAAGAATTTTCTCTTGGAATGTTTATTTATCTACTTCATTCCCACAGCTCTTCTAAAGAAATTCCCATTCTAGAAAATTAGAAATTATATTAATAAGAATACATATCTTTCTGGATGTTAGTATCAAGAACTACAAACCAAGTAGATGTTGAGCCCTACATAATCTAGGGATTAGAAATATTAATAAAATTGATTTTTGTCATGCAACAAAAATATTGGGGGTTTAAAATTTTTTTTTCTTCTACAAATCATAAGGAGAAGTCAGAGATGTTAATTTTTTCAGATGGGCAGCTTAATAGAGAAAAAAAATTTCTTTGCAAGTAGAATATGTGCTTTGGTTTGATGCCACAAATGGTCTACTAAATGTCATATTTCCTTGATTATTAGAAACTAAGGCATACAAGAAAGTTCCATGGAATCCATGGAGCCAAACAAGACCCCAGTGGTGCCATATTCGTAATTTAGCTAAAAACACTGACAGGTGTTCTTCAAGAAAATATTGTTTAAGAAGGCATCTATTGTAAAGGGATTACTTTGAAACCATTATTTCTCCCAAGTTTGCTTAGAAAAATGTTATAAAGCCAATATTACAAGGTTATTTAAGGTCAATGTATTGTCACACCTGCTATTTATTTTCTACCCATGAGGGTAACTATCCTTAAAAAGTTGGAAATTAGTTTTTCCTGATACCTTCATTTATAGAGAAATACATATTGGGTTACTTAGTGGTTTATTATCCTGTAAGTAAATATATAAATAATGTCTTAATATTTCTTCCTGGTATAATCTCAAACATCTGAACTAGACTCACTGATCTGATTCCCCAGGCATCACTCTTCTTCCCTTTATTGAAGAGAGATACTATGTCTTTCCTTCACCTTATCTCAGTGTTCTCTTTCTTCTAAGGATCTTTCCCATCTCCATAAGACCTCAGGATAAAACCAAAATCCAAACTTAGGCTGGGCTTTTTTTTTTTTTTTTTTCCCAGGATTTGTGGGTAAAGTGTTACCAGATTCTTCTCTTTGAATAATTTAATTTATTAGAATTTGGTTTAATCTGTTCTTTCCCTCTTCTGGCATTTTTTTTAAGTGTGTGTGTGTGTGTTGAATAATTCGTCATAACCTTTTCTGTAAAAAAACAAAGGGAAAAAAGGTTTCTTTAATTTTTTAGCAGTCTACTGCAAGAGCAGTCCACTTGAATGGTCTCCCTCCCCGATAAGTAATGGAACTAGACTTTCTTTTTCTCTTCTTCTTAGTATCTACTGTATTATTGTCTCTTACCTCTTATGTTTTTAATGTTCTCAGAGAACTGTAACTCTTTTCTCTCCTTAACCTTTCTGACTTTATACTTGCACACTTGCCCTATTTCTTTATACCCATCTTTAGTAATATATCATTGCTTCTACTTTGTGAATGACCTTTTTGATTTCAGTGTCATCAAATAACTACTGAAGCAGTCAAATACACCTCTTCTTATGGTTCACTCTTGCCTGTGGACTGAATTCATTAGCTGTTATGTATATAGGACTTTTTAGTGAGTGTATTCCCTTTTGCTACATATTTTTTTTCCTAAGATAAATTAAATATTTAACTTACTGAGGTCAACTTTTTGAAGTGTATTATTTTCCTTTCCAACCCTATTTCTTTCTAAGTACTTTCACAAAAATTACTTTCAGTATTCAGGTTCATAGGTTCTTCCATTTTTAAGTCAGAAAAAACGTGAGTTTAGCTGAATATTACCTCTTTATAATTTCTTCCACTCACTAAACTGAAATGTTAAAGTGGAAAGAATTTCCCATGTCACTGAATCCAGTCTATTGCAGTTGACAAGCCTTACAACTGCTCTTCTAAACTGATCCATCTCTGTCTTAAATAGCTTGTTTTTTAATCCTTTAACTGATATTAGAAAGTTGTTCTACAACCTTTCCTTCTTCTAATTTACAACCTAACTGTGCTTATTATATGCACATAATTCTTGTGCCAACTTTATTCTTTATTCTGCTTATTTCTTGTCCTTCATATTGCCTCCCTCTTCCCTTAAAAAGTTATCATCACATTTTAAGAATATACTGAGCTTTATATGTTTACTGTATTGTATTTTTCAAAAAGAAGATTTAAATATTTAAAATGCTATTATATCTTGTCTTTCCACTGTCAATTGTTTTCCCACATCCTTCTTGCTTTCTTTTTCTGTTTTTTTGTGTTTTTTTTTTCACCATCTCCACAAGCATTCAACAGGTCATTTCATTTCCATCTGACTCAGAATAACCATTTATATTCTTGGTATGTAGTATTGCGTTTTCACCTTTTTTCCTGATGGGAGAGCTCCATAAACCTCAGGAATATTTTTGTGTTTTCTGGCGTCTTGGTTCCAGTTAGACCTCCAAGATTCATATCCTTCATTTGTGTCATAATGTATCTCTAGCAGTGGAGTTGAATCAAGAAGAAGACTGGATTCAAGTTCAAATTTCTTTAAAGCCAAGTTCCCTTTACTAAGGAAATTTGAGATCTGGGTTTTGGCAGTACATGACTCTTTTGCTAAAGTCAGGGTCAGCTTCTGGTCATTAAAGCCAGGGTAACTCCATTTGCATTTGTTCCGATTTGCATCAGTGTTGCTGCAATCAAATGCTGTCTCATAGAATTTAGCTGCTAACAACTGGAGAGTCTTTTAGGATCACTTCAGATAAAGATTTTCTAACACTCAGACGATCGTGATGGAAAATACTGCTACAGCATTCATTACTTGTGTTTAATGTATATGACTGGGATGAATATAGGATAAAATTTAACTCATTAGTTTACATAACTGCCGTCACTACAGGGATAAAAATCCCTGTATAACATTAAGCACTAAATGAAGCAGAGGAAAGAAGTACTTAGCATTAAATTAAAAAAAGACAAATAGCAATGTAGTTAATTACATTTTAATTCAACTGTCTTAGCATTAAAGTTGTACCTTTGGGAAGATTTCTTTAGCATCTCTTTCACACCAGCTGAAAAAATCCAACCAAGTAATTTGTCTATAAAGCAGCTCAGCACAAAACAAACAAATAAATAAATAAATACCGGACAATATGTCACTATTTTATCTCCTAGAATATGAAAATGACTCTACTGGCTCAATGTGTGGCTCAAGCATGAGCATTTAATATGCATACTCAGCTTTGAATTTCTAAATGTCATTTACCATTCTGGTTTTTGGAAAATAGTCTTCAGTGAAGTAGAGGCAGAATCAAACATAAGAGGTTTCCCAGATGATACTTGCACCTTTGAATAATATGTTATTAGAATTATTATCTTTTCCTGAATAATTTCTAGAAAATGGTGGGGGTTTTCAATGTATATGATTTGCTCACTGCTAGTGTTTCTGGGAAATCCACGGAAAGAAAAGAGTGAAGAAAATTTAGGCTGTTTTTTCAGCCATCAGAACTTAGACTTTCCTTGTTGAGACAGAACGACTCCACAAGAATACATTCTCTTTACCATCAAGTGTGAGTCCACATTGCCTCATATTCTGAGTCGAGACCAGTTCAGAGTGAGGGAAGGTTGTCAGGGCCTTAATGTCAGCTCCAAGTCTTCTTTCAGGTGCATTGCCTGGATCAGGCCTAAGCAAAGCCAGCTGTGCTACAGCCCAAGACATCAGCAGATATTTTCAGTTTAGGACTTCCAGAGAACAGCGTGGAGTCTTGTACTGGGCATAAATGGCAGGGTTTGGGCAGTGGAGCCTAAAGGGACTGAGAACAATGTGTGGCAAGAAGAAGGGGACTTGAGACAGTTTATGTCTCCTTTGTTTCTCCATACATGAGTCAGTAATTAAAAGCTGATGTGAACTGGCTATAAATTAAATCAAGTGAAATTTCTCAAATCAAGACTTTTTTGCCAGCAACAAAGCTGTGAGCTCATACTACATTTAGGCCAAATCAAATAGGTGAGTGGAAAAAAGCAAGGTCATGAGACTTGGCATGCTTGAGCCTGGCCATATTGTCCTCTGGCAGTGTAGTCAGAACTCTAGTATTTTATAGTTGTGCCACATAAGTACTCAGAGATAACCATAATTAATCATTGATTAGTAGTCATGCAAGTATGCAGTGGTGCTTGTTCTCCTGAGTGGTTATCAAAGAGAAAATTATAATACAACATTTAGAACAATTGCAGTTTTCGCTAGCATTTGAGGAAAACGCAGCATGAAGTTTAATACTAAGCCACACATTGCTAATGAATGCATTTTCTGTCCTGCTTCCGTGAGCAGCTATGGTGCTGTTCATTAGCTCTTATACGACATTAATACCAGCTAACGACAGTAATGCTAGCACTGGTAGGTTCCTAGATGCTGAGATGTGATCGTATCAGCATCTAATGACACTGGTTTAGTAAACGAAGCTTCAGCTTTTCAGGAAATATGTTTTTAAATATTCTACTATGTCCATAACTGGCTTTCTTCTCCTACAATATTGGAGATCTTGAATTTATAAACTGTAGAATATAAAGAAGCCCCTGCTCTGAACTCTTTTTGTAATTGGTTCTATTACAGCGATATAAATAAATCTGTAGGATCTGGGGGCAAATCCATATCTTCCTATTACTGTGCCCTCATGTGAAATCTTATTTTTGATAGGTTATCATTGCCTTTTTTTATGTTGCAGTAGATGTAAACCCAAATATTTTTCTTTCCTCAATCCAGATAACTCAGCATTGCTTGAAGTAATATTAAAACACACATCTCTGTCTCTTCAGATGTGATTAGATTTTAGTGGTCCATTACATGGGCCTATACAGATGAAAAATGTGGTTATTATTTCAGTTGAATTTATAGCATGTTCCAGGTATCTTTGGAATGATAAAAATAAGTTTCATTCAGTCTTCAGGACTGAGATATTTCTAAACCACTTACTGCACTACTTGAAAAACTGTTTGATATTGTTTTTAATTCAGTGCTCATTTAATGTTAAGATGTATGAAAACTAAGAAAAAATATTAAGAGATCCCTATCATTTGCATCAGCTATTGATTTTATTGGCAATTGTATGTGCTCAGCATCAAGAGTTTTAATGAAGGCTCTTGAATGTCTTCATACATTTGATTTTGCATGAGTGTACTGAGTTAAAACTAAACCATATTATGTTTAATGTTTCAAAAACTGGGTGGTCTGGTCTGATGTTCTGCAGAGCCTTTTATTTTCTTGTTGCTAGCTCTAATTCAAGCGAGATGGCTAAACAGCATTGCTAACCAATACATTTCTTTTACAAAATTAAATAAAATGGTAGTCCTACCCTAACTTCTGGTAAGACATACTCTTACAAGTGCCCCCAAATGGGGCAATATCAAAACAGAAGCAAGGACTGAGCAGATGGAGCAACTGTAGTACTTCACTAGCCCAATAGTTTGCTTCTGTTTCATGACTGAAACAAATGTGCATTACACTTTCGAAAAACATGCTCATTTTTCCTCATGGGAATCACTTAGTCTTCCTATCTGCAGCAGAACATGTCAGCTTCTTGTTCACCAATTATGGAATTAAAGAGCAGCTCAGTGTTCCCTCAGGACAAACGGAAACAAAATAAATTGTGACTATATTGCTATCATACCAGTTATGTCCCAGGGGCCAAGCTGAGAGTGAATAGGCAGAGACAGTTGAGGTATTTCCTAATTTTTGACTGCTTGACTTTCAGCACTAGTACTGATCTTTTAATGTAATTTTGTTTGTAATAGTAAGAAATTGGATTAGTTTACTTGCCTGTGTGTCTATTAGCTGTCTTTTAGAAGTAGAGAATCTAATCAAAACAGGAGAACTCTTTTTATTTCTTTTTCCTCTTTGGTTTTCTCTCTAGAGTGCTGTAGCATTCTTGTTTCTTTTATAGGTTTGTCAATCATTCTCTTCAGGGTTCTTTACCTTTCTTGTGGCATCTGAATTCTGTTTGCTCAAAATTTAAGAGGGTTTTTTTTATCATCACTTGTCCAATACTTCTTTTTAGTTCCAAGTATAGGTCATTATTATGTACTGTCTTATCTTTAATTTCTTTCCCTGAGTACTGAATGTTGAGTTGTGGTCATTGATCATACCAGAATTATTGCACTTGTCAAGGTTACATTCCAATTCTTATTTCACGTATACTTTTAATTTTCACTGAGTGTTTTAGTGAAATCTGTTTATGGCACTATTACAGTTTTCTTGGATTAAATCTCCCTATGTCTTTTACAGCTACTGCTATATAAAATGAATAATACTGAAGCCACAGTAACTTCAAAAAAGGAAAGTAAATACTATGACATATATTTTAATATAGGTCGGTGTGGTAAAAAGCATCATATATTTCTAAAAGTGATATAACTATATATCCATATGTATATATATGTACATATACATACATTTATGGCCCACTGCTAAACTGAATATATTCACCTTCTGCTTCAGTGCTAGATAAAGCTCGTTTTCATGGCTGTATTGTATCATATTCAAAAAAACCCACACTGATATTTAGTATGCCTAATGTTTCCTGTTACAGATTATTGTCACAAACTTTTCTTTGTGCAATTGACAAAATGTTATGATTTGACAAGTGACATACCTTCTGGATGCCGTGCTTTCATTGTCTCTTGTGATGCTCTGTTCAGATTTAGTGGAGTTTCTATAATATTAAAAATAACCTTTTTTTCCCCTTTCTCACCCATATTCCTTCAAGACTCCCTGCCAGAATCACTGAATGTTCCCATGTGAAACTAGAGTCTTGCCAGACCATGGAGACATAGTGCAGGTCCACTGAGAAGAAATGTTTGTTGCCACAAGGCCTCTGTGTGAAGAAGAGATAGAAACAAACCCTTTTCCCCTAATAGGGCCCCCTGGAGCTGAATTCCCCCCAGCCTATAGGATGCTGACAGATAGACATGCATTTTAGATTTCTTTCTTTCAAACCAACTTTCAGACATCATGCAGGTGAGAGGTTATCAGACTTTAGTGATGGGGATGAAGGGAATAAGGACAGCTTCATCAGTAAAACCTGGATCAATATATGACTTCGAAACCGCTTCTGTCATGTAGAAATTAGCTAGGCAGTGCAGCTTGTGTATACAGCAAAGTTGCAACAAAAGCAGTACCTAGAGGAAAAAAGAAAAATCTTTCACAATGAGAAGATTTTGTTTGTAATTCTATGCCTTGATTCAGTAGGCTAGCTAGAATAGCCCAAGGAAACACTACCAGCACAAACAAATGGATTGCAACACAGTCCCTGTACATAGCTTAGAGGAATTTTGTTTTGTATTCTCCTAACATAAAATACAGTAAATGTTTCTGTGAGCCATATTGATTGTTTTTACAAACTAGATTATTTAAGACAATGTTCCAATATCTTAACTACGGATGGTGGCAGCTGAATTATGGAAGGCTCTTCTGCCTTATTGGTAATTTCTCACTGAGTTTTTTTTAAACTTTTTATTTGGATGCTTTTTGCTAAATTACATTAATATTTCATAAGAAAGACAAAATGTACAGAGGATTCTGATAGTAATGTTAGTCTCTAAAACTACTGAAAAGAGCACAGTCCATTTCAATGTTCTTGGTAAGAATCTGGACAATTACATATTGAGGCTTTGTATTATGGATCACTTACTCAAATCTTCTGATATGGTGCAATGATATATGATATCATATGATATCACTATGATATAATAGACTGCATTCTTATATCCTTTCACTAAAAATTTATTTGAAGAGCATCCAACACAGGATATTTCTCATAAAACATTAACTTTGAAAGCACTGAGAACTGAGGGGTATTTAACTTGCATTCAGTCTTTTTTTTCCAAGTCTAAGTGTATATACAGGCATGTAATGCATATGCATATGTGATGTACATGCATAATGTAATGCATATGTACATAATTAACTGCACCAGAATTAAATTTCAGAATAAATTGAATTTTTTTTTTTAAATAAAGTAAAAGTTAAAAAGAAAAACTTATGTTTTTCTTTTTTTTAAAAATAGCAATGCCTTAGTCTATCTAGTGTGTGTCAGTTTGATTATGGCATGTAATTCTAAAGGATAGTGACCCTTTCTTTTTCTATAGAAACAAGTTTCTATACATTCGAAAATTCAATACTTCATGCCATTGCATGTGCCTGAAAAGGCTCTTAAGGGTTTCTTAAGAGTCCTTTCACAAAATGTTGTCATCAGATTACTTCTGAGGACCTATGTTACGCTCAGAAATAGTGTTGAAGGCCTGAAGGTCACAGTAAGAGTCTGCCTCCCCCCTAACTGTTGTGACCTGTCAGAGATTCCACAAATAATTCCCCTGACAGTCGTAGGGCTTCTGCTTGCTTAGAGAGCTCTCACCCCCAGTTTACAGCTGATAACAGTAACTCCCCAACAAAAGGATTTAACAAAGACAAAAAAGCTCAAGTTCTGAAGGTGGTGAAGGAGGACTTTTTCCTAAAGTTATATCTGTAAGAGTTGTTGGCAGGTTTATTTGTTTCTGTTACTG
Organism: Buteo buteo; assembly: GCF_964188355.1. NCBI lineage: Eukaryota > Metazoa > Chordata > Aves > Accipitriformes > Accipitridae > Buteo > Buteo buteo. The sequence goes on from NC_134196.1 coordinate 7,592,534, forward strand.
TAATTTGAGGTGCAGCTGACTTCCTGGTAACATCTGAGAGTTTTCTCTAATAAATCCATCCAGAGATGTAGTGTGCTGACCAGTGCCTTTGATGTCCCCTGCTTCCTTTTGAGGAAGTTTATATTCCCATTCTAGGAACTTTTGCTCTGTAGATCTACGTTTTCTATAAGATAGGAGGAGTGTTTTCTGACCTACAGTGAATGGAGGAATGTGAAGTAGTTTGTGGACTCTTTTGTCTCTAGTGCCTGCTATACAGTTGTAAAGCATTAGGTGAACAGCCCAGAGGATTAATTTAAAACCTTGGTCACCCTGAAACTGGGAAGCACAGTAGAATGTCTTGACCAGGCTGACACAGCTAGTCTGTGGGCAATAACTGTTGAATTCAGTTTCCCTGAGTCAGGTATCAGCTCTGATGTTTTGCTGCTTTGCTATTGCAAGATTACCTACCTAATGAAAATATTCAGTCTTTAAGAGTCCAATATATTTTCCTCAATGTAAACACATGAGAGCTTTTCAGAGGATATATAAAAATAACATCTCCTCCTTGCCTTTAGAGAAACTGATCAATAACCTTTAAATTTTTTACCATTTAAGACTACAAAATTTTAGATTTTATTAACATCTTTTCCCACAATTATTTAGCTCTGGGCTCCAAATATTCAACTGAAATGGATGGTAGTTCACTGTATAGTCCTAAAATGAAGCTTTGTGGTGCATGTAAAAGCACTCATACAAAAAAAATATATTTCAGTGATCTTTCGCTAACAATGAGGTAGCATTTGACTTACAATTTCCATTAACCATAGCATTACTTTCATTAGTTTTCTGAATTTAATAATGCATTTGTAAAATTATCCCACAATGGTAGTGAGTTCCATCTATAACCAGTAAGCATATAGCATTTTGACTTTCTAAATATATAAATAAACATAATTTTCCTAGGAGTTAGTGAAAAGCTGTTATGTCATTATGCTGTTCACTGAGAGTCATTTGGGAACTGTAAGACTCTGCATGGTTCTCATTAAGTGAAATATCTGCAAAGATAATACATTATTGTGTAGGCTGCTTAAGAAATTGGTGTAAATTAGCACTTTAATATTTGACCTAATATGAATCAGTACAATATAAACTACGTGCAAACAGTGTAGAACAGGATTAATGGATTTTCCAAGCTTGTCTGAAATTAAATTTGAAAGTACTCTGAAGAACATTTTAGTGAAAATCTTCATAGCCTGGGTCTGCACTGTGGAACCCAGTTCTAGCCGTAGGATCCAGCTGGATGTTGACACATGGGGATACCATCTCTCTGTCCCTCTGAGACCTGCTTTTCAAGGATGGGAAATGTAGGCCAGAAATACATGCATGGCACACTCTAACAGCTCTCCACATCTGGACAAGAAAGGCAATATGGGAGTGGGTAGCACTGTGGGTCACTTGCCTGTTCTCTACGTAAGTTAGGCAAATTACTGGCCATCGGGACCAGGGATGTTCCCAAACTGTGAGAAAATACTTCAGGTCTATCTAATGAATCAAACATTTATGAACCACATTAGCTGTTTTTCCTTCAAAACTCCTTCCTCATTCAGAACCTTGTTAGATATAATCACATACATGGCCATGTGACCAAAGCAAATTAAGAGTTTTAATGTCAAGTATATTTTGTATACTCTAAATTGCTCTTGCACTGCCTTTTGAAACCCTTTCAGTTTTTAATAGTCTTCTTGAGTTACGTCTGCCTGAAAGGCATTAGTCTTTCCAGTAATCGTATTACGTTGTATGTAGTTCTACTTCACTTTTCACTGGATGCTTCCCTCAACGCACTTGTATCTATCCAATATTTTTTTTCTGTCACATAACATAGCCAGGTGTGATTCTGTAACACATCTATGAGCATTCATGTTTATTTGGCTATCTTTCAGTCTCTTCTTTAGCTTCCTGGTTTTCCACCACTCAAGCCCTCACGTTCTTCCTTGTGAATGTGATCTGCGCACTTTATTGCAAAACATACGGCCTTCATTTGCCAGTCTTAAAATACAAATGTTTACCACTTAAACAACTGAGATAGATATTTTTTTTCCATTTTCTTATCTTCTTTCCACTAATCCAGTACTTAATCTAAGACAAACACCATCAAAACCAGCAGGAATGTCTTAAGACTGAAAGAAAGAAACAGAAAATCTTTGTGTTTTAATATACTTACCTTGTTGGCATGTTTGGCAGTCACTTTTACTGCTCTTATGAAAAATATTGTTCTGGTTATTCCACGTTAAAAAATGGTAAGGCACTAGAGGCAGCTTTAGCTTAACTAAACTGTTGATTCCTTTGTTAAGTATGGATTCAGAAAATTGAAATGCTTCAAAGAAGTTTTATATTGATATACTTCTTCCTGGATACCACAATAATTATTTTTTCTTACTGCAACATGAAGCACACCTTTACCTTGAAAGGACAGTTTTGCACAAGTAGCCTGTGAACTGCAGAATGAATCAGAATATGAAACATGGAGCAACTCTTGCCAATTCTTGCTTGTGTTAACAGCCCTTATCCAGCAGTCTTGCTGACCTCAGTGAGATTCATGATACACTTCTGCATTAGTGATGTCGGAAGGACTGATCTGAAGACATTTCTGGAGCAGCAGCTGGCTCTCTTCTTTGTCCTAGTGACAATGAGGCTGCAGGCTTGGAGTCCTTTTCAGCTAGTCTTGCTATTCTTGACGTTGAGATGGCAGTGGCAGTGAGGTGAGAGCCTCTGTTTTGACCTGCGCAGCAGTGCCCTCAGTAATGGTATCCTCTAAGGTGCTGACAGGAGTCTCAGCAGTGAAGTACCCTACCTGTGTCCTCCCTGGGACAACAACGGAGGCTTGGCTTCCTTATGCTGGTTGTGGTGAGGATTGGGTGCCGGTTACCTAGAGGCTGAAGGAGATCAGGGGCTGTGTTTGCTTCTGTGCCCTGGGCAGGAGACCTACCTGCCCCATGCCTGTTTCGCTGGCTGTAGTTCACAGCCTAACCTCCACGTCCATGGCTGTGCACAGCAGGAGCTGGCTGGTGGTTACCCGTTCCTTCACATCCCAGCAGCTCTTATGCTGACTGGTGTTCAGGCATTGTTCCAGAAGGACAGAGGTATCCTGCCCATCCCAAATGGTGCCCCATCATTCCCAGTTATGTGTTTTGGAGCATAGTAAATACAGATTTATTCTGCTTGTTGCAATGCATGATGTGCCTAAAGGCATGAGGATCAAAGTAACAGTCTCTCCCATGCTCCAGAGGAGTCTTCTGCTCCGTGGGTTCCAGCATGGCACTACAGGGTGCCGTGCCCTCATGAGCTGGGATGCAGAGAGCTTTGGCAGTGGAACTGCCTGGCAGAGAGTGTTTAGAAAGTGTCTCCATTGGACATGGGTATAAGGTTTAGTTTCAGCTCTAAAGTCCCAGCTGCCATAACATCAGGTCCTACCGTCCATCCACTGACCTCCAGAGAGGACACTATCCAGGGGAAGGAGAGGCCATGCTGCCTGACATCTGGATATTTAGCATCTGTAGCATCTGTAGATAGCTCACACCTAGTTATTGTTCGCATCCTTCTAGACATGAGAGAGAAATACAAACAACTGGACTAGTTTTCTGGTTCAGGTGCCAGGCCCACTAGAGGACTACACACCAGTGAACCTGCTGCTGTTTCCTCTGGGAGCTTCTGGGTGCACAAAGGAGTAGAGGTGTCTCAAGATGATGCTTGTAGTGCCAGGGTTCTCCACTTAAGAGGTTTAGACTGGACAGAGACATATAAACCTGCTTTCCTGGGCTGAGAGAGATAAAGAAGGTTAGCAAAGATAATAAACGTTTTAATTTTGGTAGAATGCTTGAAGGTAGACTCCCCAGTGTGCTTTCCTCATGCTGTGTGCTGGTGTAGAGTAGTGTGAGGTGTTGCGTGTGCAGGGCTCCGAAGGCAAGAAAAGAGCAGAAGGGGGCTGCTGAGCCTCCCATCAAGAAAATACGGAATTTGTGCTGCATGCCCTGACGGCGTGTTTGTATGTGTGCATGTCTGTGTGTTAATGTAAAGCTACCAGGACAAGTCTTGGTTGTAGGTATATTTTTTTTCATTAACATATCTTTGGAAAGGAGAAAGGCAGGAGAGACAGGGCTTTCCCAGGGAAAGAGACAACCCTTTCAGTGAAGAAATTTTTCCTAATATCCAATCTAAACCTCCACAGGCTGTTTCCACTCATCCTGTCACTTGGTACTTGGAAAAAGGACACTGACACCCACCTAGCTACAGACTTACTTCAGGTAGTTGTAAAAAGCCATAATGTTTTCCCTCAGCCTCCTTTCCTTTAGACTAACCAATCCCAGTTCCCTCAGCTGCTCCTTATAAGATTCTAGACCCTTCACCTGCTCCGTTGCTCTTCTTTGGACATGCTCCAGCACCTTGATGTCTGTCTTGTAGTGAGGAACCCCAAAACTGAACACATATTTGAGGTGGGGCCTCACCAGAGCCGAGTAGAGGAGGACAATCACTTCCCTGCTCCCACTGCCCACACTAGTTCTGATCCAAGAAGTGCGCAAGGAACCACATCTGTCCTCTGTACAAGCAATGCAGACCCTCCCTGTTTTTTTCCGAAACTGGAGGTGAAAGAAAGGCCCTGACCTCTGCCTGTATAGACTGCAAATCTAAGAACGGGTGACTGCCCTGTGTGGACGCATGTTGTGCAGCTTCCACCAGGACGTTCAGCCTCTGTGCTGTTTGCCAGCTCCTCATCTCCCCTACTTGTCTCCTTCTTCTGCATTGCACTCTGTCTGCTGTGCTTTGTCCGCAGAGCTCTTCCACCTTTGCTGTGCTCAGGGCGCAGCTTTGCAGTGTGAGCGTACGGACGAACAATTCCCCATGTACCGCGGGGGGTGTAGCAGTCCCACCGAGCACAGCTGATGCAAAGCCTTCCCTTAGCCAGTCCTCTCCGTGACGTGGGGTTCTGCAGGGCACAGCGTCCGTCAGTGAGGGGCACAGTTACCGCTCCGTCTTCTCTCATACGTGAAGTGTGAGAGGGAAAACTCACTCCCGCAGTGAGTCCCACGGTACTGTTCAAAGTGTCTGATATTCCATGGGATCTAACTAAAGGGCAAAGATCAGTTTTCTAAAGTCTTTCTGGAGAAGGGAACAGTCACAGTTGTGGGGAAGGGAGCGTGGCGCAAGGATGGATGTCAGGATATGGGAGGAAAGGGTTTGGTGCAAACATCTCAAAGAGGGTGTCCTCTGTAGAAGATCCAATGGTAGACACCTTTGAGCTAAAATGTTTGGGGACTGTGGAGTGGGGAGAGTAGATGTCTTTAAAGGTGAAGTGAGCTGCCTGTAAATATAAAGATTCAGAAAAATGCTGAGAACCTCCCTATAGATGCTTTTATTTGAAGCCTAATCAGACATTAAAAGGTGGCTCCTCAGTAGCCAGTAATAAGTTTACATTTTGCAAAATACATTCTTTTGTCAAATGATTCATTAAATGACCAGCTGGTTCAGGCAACAAAAAATTACTTTGTTTTGAATGCGTTCGTAGTTCAAGAGTTTAACCAAAAGTAGTGTCAAAGAACACAAAGAAGATATATTCTTACCAAGCTGCTTTACTTTCCTTCTGGACTAAAAAGTAAAAATGATGCGATGGTCATTTTCTGATAAAAGTCAGTTGTCAAATGACCTAATGTTTATAAGTGAAGGAATTTTAGTCAAATAGGCCTAAAGATTATAAGGAACTCTTTCTTTTATGAGTTTCTGAAAACCAAGATTACTTTAAAACTTTATTATAAGCTTTTTTTTGGCTCTCTTTCAACCAAAACTACAACCTGTAAGCTTTCAACACATATTCTAGAGATTGATGAAATATTAAAAAGGAAGTCATTAGTCTTTTTTATGAGTTGTACTTTTTTCTTAGTATGTCCTCACGTGGTTATAGATTCCTAATGATCTACTAAAGTCAATAAATTGAAAGAGCACTTTTAGTTTCTAGAAGTTCAGTTCAAAAGTCTTTATGCACTATTACTAAAAGGGTTTTGGTCTATTTCAACTGTATATCATAATTATGCCATAAATATACCACTAAGTAAAGCATAAAATTAAATCATTCATATAATGTCACCATTTAAACATATCAGTATGTTTAAAATTCTAACATACATGAAACTGCTCCTATTCTGTCAATGGTACTTCCAATTTTGATTTGCCTGGGGTTTTTTGTGATGAAATTATTTTAACTTTTATTTATATAGGAACAGAAATAAAATAAAAGGAATTTAAATAAATAAATAAATAAAAATACAACTTAAAAATTATATATAAACAAAGAAAGCTGAACTTTAAGTGCTATTATTCAGTAGAGGGCTTTTCAATGACATTTTGTCAATGTAAATATGTTAGATATTATCACTTCCATTGATCTGACTGAGAGCGTTTCTTTAAGAACCAAACTGAAAATATTACAATACCTTTACAGTCACAGTTTAGTGAAAAATAATTTCAGCTGTTCATTAATATTAAATTAATCTGTCTTCAGGTATCTAAATATCATAAGTGCTAATATGTAACTGAATTATTCTCTACTTTCTTCTTTCACGTTAAAATATTTTAAAGATTAATTACTATCATATCTGAATAGATATCTGTAATACTATTGAATAGGGAAAGTATATAACTGTGTAAGCATAGAATATGCAACTAGTCTATTCTGCCATTAAATATTTAAAATAAACTTCATAGTATGCATAGTATATATTTCTCCCATGCTTGATACAAATTAGCCTTTATTTCCTTTAGTGGTAAGCTAGCAGTCAAAGGCAATTTTTTTACACTTTACTTACCATGAATTGACAGAATTTTCAGTTCTCTGAAAGATCTGGTCAGAAGCTCTCATGCAATTCTAAAACATCACAGCTGGCTAAAAGTGTTGCTCTGTTTATTGTATCTTTATTTCAGTTATTTTGCTGCAGAATAATCACCATGGACAGTGCAGAGTTAGGAAGAATGTAAGTAGTAAATATCTAGGAGTTAAAGAAAATAACTAAAGCTCAGTGATTTTAAACACTACATTTTTGGATTATTTGTCTTCACCTGTCAGTGAGGCTGGTTTCTGACTGAAATTAATACTATTTTTCCACTCTATAACAGAAAAGAACTTTGATAACTATATAGCCTTTGTGCAGTTCAGGTAACGAAGACTGGTACTTTCAATGATGTTTACTGTTTAGTAGTGGATCAGTACTTATCAACTCATATTTTTATTTCTGTTCTACTTCCAGCCGTAGTGGAGCATTATTAGTGGCCATAGTGATCACAGTGTTGGTGGAATTTAAAAAAAAAAAAAAGTTCCTGTCATTCACCACTATTAACTTTAAATTTCCTTCTTTCTCTCTTCCTTCCCTCTGCCATTCTTTTCTGTATGTACAGATGTTTGGGAGACTGAAAAATTTGTTAGATGCAATATTAATCCATTGGATACATGTAGCTTTCCATTACTGTGGACTACGATTCTGTTGTTCTTTTGCCCTTTTTACAGTATGTATGAAAAAGGTTTTATAATACATCTCATCTGCTATTTTATAAATGCTAATTGCAACTGGGTAGTATTTGTAGATTTCTACTTGATACAGTTCTATTTTGAGACACTTTCAAATTTGGGGAAAGCATTACTTTCATGAGGGAAGTGAGAAGAAAAAACTCTTTTTTTGGACGAACCTGTTTCTACATGGCTTCATTGGCCATGTAGACCTTTTCCCAGCACAACCTGTCATGGTGTGAGTCACTTACTTGCGTAGCTTTATGGCACTGCAAAACACTATAGCTGTTGCCCTAGTTCTAATCATTGAATTTGAGCCAAAAAAAATATTTGAAATTTTTATTAAGCTTATATAAATTTTGTCCTTTGGAAATGTTTGGGGGGTTGAGATTTGGGATTTGGGTTTGCAGGGTTTTCTGCTTTCCAACACCCCCCAAATCCACACCCCGCTCCCCAGGAGATCACCTTACTGCCACTTCTGACATTTACACAAGATTAGCACTGGAATAACTTTGTCAATCTGCAGGGAGCAATCACTTCTCCTGCACCAGTAAATGAGAAAGAGCATTTTATTCCAGAAACCTAGGTACATTCTTCTGAATGACAGGTATATCAGCTTTTTTACATTTCTGCTGAAATTGAGAAAAAAAAAAAAGGAGTGGTTTGATTTGAACATATGTATGAAAACCTTCTTTACTATTATTTGAAAGCAGTATGCAGTAACAATTATTAGAAATTCATCTTTCCAAATGAGTAGTACAGATGATTGAAAAGATCAAATGGCCTTTGACAGACACTGACCATTTAAGAGGAAAGCTGCCCTTCTTCTGTAATATAAAACCAGACGGTGTCTTTAGAATGCCAAATAATAACATTCAACAGGAAAAAAGAGGCAATGCAGACAGGTATTATAAATGGTGTTTGGGTAAAAATGGAAGATACATCTAAGGTTAAAAACTCCAAGTTTAGCTTTTCGTGTCTTACTAAATTCTAATGGTAAGTCTTTCACATCCTTGCATTAGCAAACATTTATTTATTTACAGACAATAAAAGCATATTACTTTATGTTATGGGCCAATTTTGAAGTCCAGAAAAATTGGGAGTTCATGTTAAATTAGTTCTTTAAATCATTCAGGTAAGGCTTTAAATTGCTACAGCCCATATTGCAGACATGAAAATGTCTCTATTGCTGTGAAAAACAGTCAAAGCTGATATCAGCTGCCAAATTTAATGAAATATATCTTTTACATATATATTATATAATGTATATTTTTATTTCTTTATTTTATTTTCCTGGACTTAGACAGATTCATAGATTCCACTAGGCAAATTAAATTTAACACCTCCAGGAATGGGTTTATAAATTTCTGTAACAGTTATCCTCATTGTCTCTGGAGAATGTCCCCCTATTTACTGTTTAGAAACTCCCTTTGCTAAAAGAGATGAGTCTATGTACAAATAGCCCCTTCCATCCTTTGCATTCCCTCCTTAAATGCTTAGGAAACCCTGGAGGTTCACACTGGGCAACAAGAGCAGTGGCTGCGTAGTACAAAGATAGGCTGGCTTGGCGCAGTGTCCCTCACATCTAGCAGAGCTTTGCTCTACAAATGGGATAGCTTCAATGAATGGGCCTCAGAGCATCCACCAGCATGAATTTCTGGCAGACGACTAAAGGAGACGTGTGCCGCATGAAACCTCTCTTGCTAGGTTTCAAGGTATTAAAGGATAAACACTGGAAGAATGTGGCACAGAGGCAGGCTTGCCTATCAGCCATGATGACTACTAGAAAAAGAAACATCTCCTTGATGGTTATTATAAAGATTATAAAGAACATTGATGTGAACTCCCTTCCAGTACAGTTCTAAAAGAGCACCAGAATCTGTCCGCAATAAGATACTGCCCTTAGTACAGAGAAATCTGGGGACAATATTTTATGGATAGGCAACATATGAAAATCTAAGCCATTTCAAAAAATCGTTTAAGAATAATTTCCAGGTACAACTCTGAGTCACTTTTTTTCAGTAGCTTATATGCATCAAAGAAACAATCAGCAACAACTTTTGATCTCTAACTAGTGAGAAATTAAGAAACAGCACTCATTGCTTACCTTCCTTTTTCTTTGTTAATTGATATGAAAAAGGAAACTGGAGACATAAAAAAAAGGATTAAACTGAAGAACAATTCCTGAGATGGCAGGAAAAGGTGATTTCAGTGGACTTGTGGCAGTTTGCACAAACTAAGGATCTTTCTCTCAGTCTTCTCCAAAGTAAAGTGAGACAGTATAATTTGGGGCAATTCACTCTTTGGTCAGCTTGATTTGTGTTCTTTTTCCTCTATCATAAGCAGAAACTCCTCAGTAAGAATTCACTTACTTCTGAGACATGCCAGGAGCTAGAACTGTTATTATCCTAGGTGGGTATTATTGTCATACTGTGGAAGCAATGCAATATATCAATGTTAGACTTCAGTCTTAAGTTACATATTTTAATTATTTTTCAGTGACTAAAGTTCGACTGCTGTAGCTTCCCCTCACCTCCAGCCTTTTTTTCTATTTTCTCATATGCACGTGCATAGGCTCGTGATAAACTGCTGGGGATGAGACAATTACTAGCCAACAGTGTAAGAATCTTTACCTCTGTAAAATGCTTAGCTCTGAGATGATTCTCATAGCTTTCATTGCCAAAAGCCTGAGGATGCATCTAATTTAGACAAGAATTCTGCATTTCCAAATTATGCTCTGATTTTTTTTTTTCTGCTGGCAGTTTGACATGCTCTCTTTTGTATTATTATTATTATCATCATCATCATCATCATCTATAATTTAACAGCTCTCTTTTTATAGCCATGTTATGGTCCCCACGGTCTAAGCAAATATGCTATTGACCGTAGTTTATGTCTACAATAATAAAAGAATTTATTATTTCAGCACTATTCTTTGCTGTTTGTAAAGTTTTCTCTCCTATCTACTCAGGCTTCATTTTGTTCTGAAAGACCAAAGGGTACTTCAGTATGTGGATGAATCATAGAAGCAATCTATCTGTCTACTCAAATTTTGTATTTAACAGGTAACATCACTAAGGATTTTATGGCAAAGGACAGGCTGAATCATTTCTGTTAGTGCTGCATCCCTGTGCTGAGTTCATGCCAACACAGGAAAGTTATAAAACTATAATTTTAGGTGAGACTATAATTTCTTGTTTCAGCACAGGAAGCATTTCTCATTTCATTTTACTAGCATAATTATAGTGGTAATAATGAGCAGGAAACTATAACTGCTAGAATTTTCCCAGATTAAGAGGTTAACAGTTTGTCAAAGATACTGGGCCTTTACCACAGCTGTAGCAAGAACTGTTGTCTCCTGAAGCAAATCCCAGTATCCTTCCCTTCCCTTCCCTTCCCTTCCCTTCCCTTCCCTTCCCTTCCCTTCCCTTCCCTTCCCTTCCCTTCCCTTCCCTTCCCTTCCCTTCCCTTCCCTTCCCTTCCCTTCCCTTCCCTTCCCTTCCCTTCCCTTCCCTTCCCTTCCCTTCCCTTCCCTTCCCTTCCCTTCCCTTCCCTTCCCTTCCCTTCCCTCTCCCCTTTATATAGTTGTTTAATGATGCTTTCAGAATTAGGGTCATCTGCCTTACTTTTGATGAAAACATTACTGATTTGTTGGAGGTTCACAGTCAGATTTTCAGCTGGCTTTATTCATTTAAATAAGGCATCTAATTTAGAAGCCTACTTTTCCTAAGATTTTACTCTAGTCATTGGAAAGAGATCGCACACTTCAGACTGTGATTTACCTTCCTTCTGTCTTCTCCTTCCCACTTCTTGTTTCTTCCCAGAGGTGACTTTTGAACTACTTTTGAGTATGCGATATGAGGATGTGGTTTTATTTGAACACTGGTAATACTGAGTGTTAATTATTAGATTCTAAAATATAGATGACTGAATATTATTTGCATTTTAATTGTATTACAGATAATAGAGTGTCTTTCCCATTGGACTAAAATGTTAGTAATTACCACAGTCACTCCTAATAAAGTTGGTGAGATTTGAAAAGTGTATTTTCATTTCTTGTTTTTCAGTTTCTGGCTTGGACTTTCAAATGGTAAGGCATTCTGCTAGGAGAGTTTTCATGTCTTTCTTATGAGCTGTTGTGAGATGACTTTGCACTGAAGTTTTCAGTTCCTGCAGCTGGTGACACAAATGAAATGTTGTAAGTCGTTTTATTATTTTTTTATTTTTCATATTTAATTTTCATATTTAATGTTAGGTAACATAATAGTACTTTTAGCTGTCTGCTGTCTGCTATGTCAGAGATATAGCCCAAGAGTTTCAGATTAGACACTTGGGAAAGAAAAATCCTCTAGAAGGGCAGTGCAACACTGTCACGGGCTACCCGGAAAGGTTGTGAAATGCCCTTGGAAATTGTCAAGCCTTGGCTAGACAAAGGCACAGCTGGCCTTTCTAGGGTTGGGCATAGCCCCATTCTGTGTAGGAGCTGACCTACACGAACTCCATAGACATCCCTCCCAACCAGCACTTCTATCATACTGTGATAGTGCTGTGGCTCAGTAAAACAGAAAAGGTAAAAGGAGTCAGCTGCCATGACAAGGGTTGTATATCAGGATAAGCATCCCAGAGAATTACAGCCTTTAGGCTTCTTGATTTCCAGGAACTGCTCCATATCACACCAACATACTGTGCTAAAAAGGGATGATGAGAAAGCTGATCAATCCTCAGGTGTAGGTGATAGAGAGAGGTGTATCACAACCTCAGTCTCTCTATTTCCATGGCTTATTTTTGTCTGATAAGGAGTTGCACCATTGCTTGCTCTGGGCTGGCTGCAAATTACATAGTTGTGCCCTTGTGACCTGAGTCAAAAAGCACAGCCTAGGCAGGACAAGCAAGGGACTGGATCTAGGGATTGCTCAGGTGGTCTCTAAATCTCACATATCACTGTGTTACCATCAAAGGGTGATTCATGGTCAGCCTTATATAACTGGCATGTGCTAACAGAGTTATAATTGATATACCTCTATTTTTTTCTACGTAAATTCATTGTTTCCTCTTTGCTATAAGCAAATGCATTATTCCTGCTATACCTCAACATAACCACTAAAGTTACTTCAGAGCACAACACATTGCTTTTGTTCTCGTATTTTCACATATCACTAATGCAAGCAGACTCACCAACAAAACTATTTATACTGTATGATCTCCTCAAGTGTCTTTACCCTAGTAAATGCTCCTGGATGCATTATGGAGATTCATCAGTGATTGTAGGAAAAGAATAATTTCCTTTTTATATTCTCTTTAATGCTGATAAATCAAAAATGTTGATAGGTTAAACTTGAAATAATAGCCACATCCTACAGGAATGTGCAGCAAGGGAAATGGATGTTACTTTATGGAATGACTGTATAAAATGAAGTGTTTAGGTAGAGATTAAAAACTCTCCTACAAACAGCATTCATCATATTTTTCTCTTAATGGGAATGCTGTCATACTTCTGTATGCTAATGCTATTTCTGCCGTTCAAATAAAAAACTCCATGCAGGGATCAGTCTTTTAGGTAACAGTAAGCAAACTCAATACTTTGCTGTGACATCTCTATTGTAGTTCGCATTTTACCTCCTTTTTGATACAGATAAATTCTATTACTGTGCCCTGCCTGCTTAAATGAAAGATACATCTTTCTTCAAGATTGGGCAGATCAGTGAGGGCCATAAAATATTAATGATGAAAGCTTGGGGAATTAGATGTGTCTGTGACTATAGGTTTATCTTGTTGGCAGAGATTTCTCAGTCTAACCTATTTCTTTTGTGTGATCTCCATCAGAAATGACATACTGTAGAAAATATTATGCCTGTTCAGATTAAAATATATGTGGTTTTTCAGACCAGATAAAGGGCCTGAATTTTTTATTTAATGATCCAAGTTTATTTAACAGCTTTATAAATTGTGCAGCACAGTTTTGTTGTTCAAAAGCAGAGCTGTTTGCCAGTATGCAGTTTCCTTTTTATTTCTCTTGCTATCCCACTACTCTGCAGAATGCTGTTCCTCACATGGAGCTAGAAGAATGGATAGAAGAATAGAGAAAGAAAATGATAGCTTCATTTGTAATCTTGTGCCACGACAGGGAAAAGATACTTAACCAGCTAGTAGCCATGGTGGTTAGTGTGTGCTGCAGGAGAAGCTGTTAACAGACTTCTAGTTTTTGACTAGTCCCTGTTATCTGGGGATTGAAGGGGAATGGGAAGTGATCATGCCCTCTTTCTTTCCAATACTTTTTTTTACCCCATGTGTTTGGGGCTTGCTTGTGTTAAACTAATTTGTATCAAAATTTCTGTCCCGAAGGCTAGAGGACTAAGTGAACTTTGGTTGAGGGATGTTTTCTTTTATCTTCCTTGTTGCACTACCTCATACTTCTTGATTTATGTCTTCGTTTGTTAGCTGCAGTTAACATGGGTTAGTTAAATAGAAGCAACTCTTGAGTTGAAGAGGCAGCCACTGTTTTCAAATCAATGTTAACCTGTGCAGGGTAGATTTTAATGAATTATCCAGATAGCAACATGCATAGGAATGGGTATCCTGACTGCGCAGTGAAGAATAAAAGGAATTACATAAGAACAGGTCATGCTAAAAGTCCATGACGTACAATTAGCTGTCTCTATTAGTAGTCTGTGACAATGTGGATCTTTACATCCTTGATAAATTAATTGTATACTACTAGGAAGATTTTGGATTTTCTCCCCCTACTTCAATCATGCTGCTTGCCATGCATTTGTTGCTTCCGTGTTCTTTCATTTACTACTGTGATGGGATTTTATCAACCTGCTTAAAATAAAATTTGGAAAAAATGGTTCTGCTTGTCTAGACCCCTCAAAAATTATGCTGAGTCTCTAAAGACGGGAGTAATCTCACCTAACTTTAGTCTTGCAAAAGTGGAATAAATGGAGAGAGACAGTTTGCCTATTCAGAGTACCTTTCTTAAATAGTTATCTTAGCATGGGTTTAATTACTTTATAATAAGTACCTATGTAAGTAGCTTAGATTACATGACTAATGCTTAGGTGACTAAAACCATAGGATGAATTCTTTCCTAATGGTTGAAAGCATTGCCAATTCTGTTGACATTACTGTCAGCCAGCTTCAGGGTACTGCCTTCAGGGCTCAAAGTGTGGGAGGTAGTGACACAGGAGTTAATTCTTGGTTTTATGCCTTGGCCAGATCTGATACTACACTAGTAACTCCAGTCTGTCTTTTTGATTACCCTATAAAAAACATTTCCCATCAAAACTCCTGGTTAAATTTACACTTCCACCAACAATGGGGACTTGAATCTCATGATCTTCCAGTGGCAGACTCCTGCAAATTCATTATCCAATATTGTCTCCTTTCTGGCCATTTCTATAGCTCCTTGGAAATCAGGAGTTGACAGTCCTCCAATTCCCGATCTATACCCAGGAGGTTCCAAAGTTGATGCAGTTTCTGGGCTCTGCACACATTTTTCTTTTTGTCAGTAGCTTCCCATGTGTGCTGATGCTGGTTTGCTGAGAGTATTTCCAAGAGTCAGAAGGAGTAACGAGTTTCTGGTGGAATGTAAGCAGGACAGTCTGGTGCTCTACCAGAAATCCTATTCTTGTGGAACATTTTTAACATTCTGCTTTCCATTGTTGTAAGAACAACAATTTTCTCAAAATTTTGGAAAATAAATTTAATTTTCAGGGAGACTTGATAATTTGTAAAAGACACCTATGGTGTCAAGATTCCTCTTGAGGTGACCAGAAATCGTACTGCACAGCACAGTTCTGTCCTGTGCCCAGTGTGCTTCACAGATCAGAGCTAAGGTGGCAGTGGTGGATGAGAACACTAGCCTGTGGTGTCTAATTGGTCTTATCCCTGCCAATCTCCCATTTTTTACCTCATTTTTTGTCTATTGAAAAGAAAAAAGAAAAAAAAAAAGGAAAAGCAGCTTTCTTTTCCTCCAGAGTAAAATAAAATACCAGGTTATATGTTTCACAAACACCAGAAGAATCAAGCAGTTTGCTATGTCATGTTGGCTTTTTGGATAGTGTTAAATGAAATCACACATCACTCAGACTTTCTAATTACTAGTATGCTGCATGGAGGAAGTCTTTCAGTAATTAACCTTTCAATTAATCAAAGTACATTTTCTGCTTCTCTCCATCTCCAACCTATTTTATGTTTTTCCTTCCTTATTTTTTATCTTCTGCTTTGTGCTCTAGATCTGCCTTTGAAATAATAAGATCAAGTCCCTGATTCACAGCTATCAAAATTTTGAGCTGCACTGTAAGATGACAGACAGAGCAGGGTAAAGCTTATTTTAATTCTAATAATTCTGAATTAAAATATCACTTTTAGATGATAGA
The DNA here is from genome assembly GCF_964188355.1 of Buteo buteo. Taxonomy (NCBI): domain Eukaryota; kingdom Metazoa; phylum Chordata; class Aves; order Accipitriformes; family Accipitridae; genus Buteo; species Buteo buteo. The sequence continues at coordinate 7,608,440 of NC_134196.1, forward strand.
AAAATAACACCCATAACCTATTTTTCTTGCCTAAAATCATGTACACTCATAAAGATGTTCAGCTTTTCATTCAGCCTCAAAGGTTATTCATTTTAGAAATGTAGAACTCTTTGTAAAGAGGGACATAATTGTTCCTTCTTTATACAATAGAACTTCATCAAACTGAAAACTGAGCTCACATATCACCTGCAGATTTTCTCATCATTTGCCACAATGTTCCCATCTTTTAATCTGCATTTCTTAGATAGTAATTTTTGTCATTGTATTCTATAAAAATATGAGCCATTTACAAACAAAGTACAGTACAAGTAAGAGGCTTACAAGCCAATATATGCAAATATGAAAGTATTGATGATTTTATGAAATTTTCTAAGCATGCAGAATAGAGAGTTGGGTAAAAAACCTCAGAAATAATAGTCTATTTTATAAAGTAATAAAAAAGCGGAAATTGTTTGATAAATGTAGTTTTCTGGAGCAAAGAACAGTATAGACAATTTTCTTTTTCTTCTATCTACTTAAGCAAATGTAATAATGTATTTCAACTCAACTACATAGCAGAGACTAAATGCTAAACAGTCAGCCTAAATGGTCTGCTGGTTGACCTGGTGTTTTATCAATATCTCTGCTGAATTAATTAATCATTATCTTCTGTATGTGTGTTCACATATTTTTTTCTTGCACTCATACCTCCACTTAGACAAGACTACAAATGAACTGCTAGAGAGCATCCCATTGGGAAACAACATTGACCTACTTCTGAGGGTTGCAATACTGAGGGATTTACCAATGTGCAATTTCAATGCACATTTTTTCCATTCAAAGAAATTGCTTAGGCTATTTAGAAATTTTGGCTAAAAAACAGGAGTCAGCTTTAACAGAGAGGTCATCATTAACAAGCTTTATGGGGCACAGTGGGACACCTGCCTCCCAGTTTACTTCTCAGCAAGAGAAAATATGGTTTTAGTTTGATGTCAGTAGGAAGCAGCTGAAATCAGAGTCAACCCTCCAGCTTCTCTTTTGGCAACAAAGTTATTCATTTGGTTGCATTTTTAGAATTACAAAAGAAAAAACTAATTTACTTTCAGCAATGAAAGATTGAAATTGTAGTGCTGAAAAACACAGTAAAGGAAGATTCAAACATGAAAAAAATGTCTCATCTTGCACTACTGAAGAAAAGTTTTCCCAAACATATTGTTCCCAATCCTATTTCCAAATTCTATTTTCTACCTTTAACAGTGTCTTCAGGACCGATAAGAACTGTGTGAAGATTACTGTAAATGTTCATGCAAATCCACTTTTTATATATATTTACTTCAGTTAGACTTACACTTTTCCACTTTCTTTTATATGAATATTCTTTTGACTAAATATAACAGATCCAGCACTATGCAAAAGATGAATTTTAGAATGCAAACTGCAGCAAGAAGTGTTTAGATACCTATCAACTAGACAAAGAAACATTTTATGACATCTCTGAGAAATTATAACAAACATGATAAAAATGGTAAGTATTCCCAGGGAACAATTTTAATCAAGTCAAAGACTGGAGGTAAAAATAATTACAAATATCTTAAAACCGCTGAATTCATAATTTATTATGTGTCTTCTCCAAAGAAAAACAATCTAAAAATAGGCTAAATGTGTTAGATAAATTATTCATTGCAAATTATTTTCATAGCAATAGTTAGTTCATTTGTTGGTTCTACACCTGCTTAAAATTGGAACTGTCCTGTCATGAATCAGCTGCTTCCTTCCAGATTAGTTTACACCTTTCTTTTCAATATTTATATTCAGCAGGTTAAAATGTTAAAATACAAGCTGATACTAAGCAAAAACATAGGTGTCCGGTATTTTAATTTCACAGACTGCTGTTTTGGGTTTATTTAGCAGAGAAGTGTGAATTAAACTAGTGTTATATCCAAATATAGCTGAATAGCTTGTTGCTGCCCTAATTAAAACATCTTGTCAGCAAATACTTCACGAATAAGAATTTTAATCATACTGCTTTTGGTGGAATATCTCAGAGTGAATGGCATTTTGTTCCTAAAATTTTTAAAAATAGCAATAATAGCTAACATAGTTTTGGTATAATGAGCAATCTGGAAAAGTATTATCATAGAATTATAGAATCATAGAATGCTTTGAGTTGCAAGGGACCTTAAAGATCATCTAGTTCCAACCCCCCCTGCCGCATGGCATATAGCTATAAGTCTGACTGCTTTTCTGCATCAGGAAAAGATCTTTTACAAATTAACATTATGATTGTATTTAAATGTTATGAGAATATCACTGCTAACAGACCAGCAAAGGGGCCGTAGTGCTGCCTTTTCAAAAGAAGCTTTCAAGTAAAATGTAATTACTGATGTAATGCACTGATCTCCAAACATTAGCTATGAAATCATAAGAACCAAAGGAACCGATGTAAAAAGATTAAGCTTTATGTCAATAGAGGCAATAACTTTATCTATTAATTTAATTATGCCATACAATGAGCAAATAAATAATAATGCAATAAAGATGATGGTGAATTTATGTGCAACAATTATTTAAAATGCATTCAAATAAGATTATACTGGTACACAATAAATATAAAAAAAAAAGAATGGACAGGAAAAGTAAAAAGTAAAGAACATTAAAAAAACACTAATGAGGAATTAATGTTGTAAGAAATTTACTTAGGTGAACTGATTAAGCATCAAAAAAATCTTGAACATCTGCAGGTGGGAACATCTGCCTGAGCAGACATTCAGGGTCAGAGGAATGTAATCTCTATGATAAAATCTCTTTATTATCATAATAATATGAAATATATTGCTTTATACAGTGTAGTAAGATATTATATTGTATGGTTTGTTCTTAATTAAAAAAAACTTAAAAAATACATTTACAGGAGACTTGGCAATCAAGTTGTTTCTTTTTAAGGTTTGCTTGTAGAATGTTAAATTGACACAGGTTGCGTGTTAGTGTCATTCATTACTAAACTACTATTCAACTTTTTATTTTATTCTATTGTATTTCTAATAGTTAACATATCCTGTTTCATAACTCCCTAACTGAAATTAAAGGGCAGGTTTACAGTCATGCAGAATCAGGTTTACCTGTTTGTTCATACTTTGCAAGTTAACAAAGACTCCGTTCAAATGCTGGGTCTGAACAAGGATGAGGGAGGTTTTCTGGTTGTCCTTCCTAGCTGCCCACATAGGGTAAACGTCCTTTTGGAAGGAGGAGAAGTTTGATCTTTTTCTGAGAGCAGTTGAGCATATGCATATGGGAGAAGAGCCTACAAGAAAGCCGAGGTTGTGGAGGGAGAGGCAGACACAGATAGCAGGGACGCCCCAGCACTGATGGGGAGCAGACACATAGACTGGTCTTGGACATGATTAGGGAGACTTTTTTTCCTGGGGAAGCAAAGTGATTGTGCAAATTCTGTTTCAAGCAGGAAGCTACTAAATGTTGCTAATCTGAGAGATTTCAGGGACACAGAGGGTCTGGGAGTGCTTGTTACCAAGAAGTCTTTTGTTTCTATTCTGTCTTGTTTTGAGCTTCTTTTTTCCTAAAAATGTAACTGGTTTCAACTTCTGCCCTAATAAATCTAGCTGTAGGTGTTAGAAACACCTTGGATGCTCTGGTATGAGCTGGTCTTGCAGTTTCAGCCCCGCAGGTTCTGAAGGAGGTGGGCGCGAGCCTGGATGGCTGCGCTGCTCCCGTTGTGAACACTGGCTGAAGGCAGCCAGGAGGGGGGCTTTTGTAGATTAGCATAAGGCATATCACTACACTAATTCTTTCAAAATACCCTTAAACATGAGCCTGGGAACTTAAATTTGTCATTTTATTAGTCGCAAAAGTCATGGTCTTAATGGTGATACTGAATTTATGACATATTACCTACCTCTTGCTAGTGTATACATTCTACATACAGTAATTACCTGTCCATCCATCCTAGAGGACATAAGTAAATGCTAGCCCTGCCTTGCTATTAGTCTTATTACAGGTACTGGCTCTCAAACTAGTTGATTAGTATGAATTAAATTCAGTCCTCTAGTTAAAGTTTACTATTTGTTTCAGTCTCTTAGAATCACTTTCATGTCCAGTAGCTTGGCTTTTTGATTGTGAGCAGATTCAACAAAAGACATTTTTATAGTTTCCTTACATTTGCTTAGACCTTCATATTTGCAACAACTTTGCTGCTAGTTCCTTCTCCTTCATTGTACTCCAGTTCTTAAAATCTCATTTTGCAGGCTAAGCTTTATGTTAGTTAACCACTAGTTTCCAGGAAAGGTGTTATTAGATAGAAGGTAATTTTTTAAAGAAATGTTGAATATTTGCTGTATTTAATGGATATGGAAGACATTCTTCCATACAGATTTTGTGGATAGAAAAAAATGAAATATATTTCTAATTTCTAGTCCTTTTAAGTACTATATGATCCCTCTAATCTTATACAGCTCTGTATGGTCCATGGTCCCTCCACGGTTATATACAACTCTATAGTCCTATATATGACCATCCTGAGTAGAATATGTTTAGTTTATTACACATCATTGTACGTGCATACAAGTATGCATTACATTCATCATGTAAGCATTGTCTTTGAATCATTTTTCCTCTGGTTTGCATAGCACTACTGCTGAAAGTTCCTTTAAATAGTCACAGCTACACAATCTGGGTTTATATGTTTTTTTCCTATGTGAAAACCGCAGATTCTAAGCAGTATTTTCCTTCCTGACATACTAGCTAAAACATGCTGAGATATATTTATATCCATAACCAATGACACATTCATTTTACTGCTTAACTAGGCAATAAAAATGCACAACAGCATTTAAAGGATAACTTATCATGCTGAATTCAATCATATTTTAGAAATGAGTCTCACTATTGTGCCTGTTGATACATGTTCTGTACTTGGACTCTCTCCCACCATGAAAAAGATTGAGAATGTGGAAACAGGCATTGGATCAAAACAAAATAGAAGGATCTAACTATTCAAATAATTTACGTTTTTACACTTCTTTGTAAGTCATTGCAGACTGTAAGCCAATATAGAAACACAAAGTACATTTTCATGTAGTTTAACAGAAACAACAAATGATAAAAGAGCACTGCGTACTACTGAGCTACAGAACCTGAAATATTCATGGGAAAAAACCCCCACCAAAATGCAGATAATGTATGACCTGTAATTTATTTCTAATCATCTTTGTTTCTGTAGATATGCTAATGAAAAATAACTAGGCTGTTTACGGCACACAAACTTGCTGGAATATGCTGCCTTTAGGCAACAAACTGTCTAACTTTTCAAGTAGCCCTTTGAAATAATGTATTAACATAGTTAAAGGGTATCCCAGAAAGATGTCATTTCACCTATTGATATTACAAGGTTATATCATATTGGTCATGGTCATATCAGAGGTAAAAAGGACATTGAAAGCCTAGGCTGATGTCTAACTGCAATCCAGATGTATTAGAAAGCGACACAGAAAAGGGTGATTTTATGTGATGATCTCAATGGTCATTAAAGCTCAAACATTCAATGATATAAAAATAGTGGAAACTATTCTATCTCTCTGCCTAAACCAAAATTTAAAAAAAGGTACACACATGCTGAGCAAGAATTAGGTACTATGTCGTTCTGAGAGCTCATGGCACCTAAAACTATAGCTGCATTCTGGCTTTTTGTTTCATGCTCTGGAAGTCACCAAGAAGAGCAGGAAGCAATCGCAGCATTTTCCTTGTCATCTCACAGCTCTTCTTGAAGTGTCCATCTCCAAAACTCCATGGTAAAAAATTAAAAATACTCTAACCACACACAAAAATTTTACCAGCAAAGATTTATAAGAAGGTTCTTGGACGTAATATTCGCCCCTTTCACTATGATATCTATTTCCATCAAAGTCACAGCTAACAAAGACAGAGTTTTGTGATTTTCCCCACCTTGCTTATTCTCTACATTAAGGATTTATATGAAATGAACAACTGTAAACTGAGAATGAAAGAAGCTCAATATCTGCCTGATTTTCCACTTGCAAGCAATTCAACCATTTTCCTCTAATTTACTACAGTTATATGCCTGAGACACATATGTCTAATATACAAATCAGTGAGTCACACTGTGCTTGCTTGGCTGCATTTGCAGATACGGTCAGTCCCGCTTCCCTCATCCACACACGCAAGAGCCAGTCATAAAATTTGGTTGGTTGCTAAATATTTACAGTTCAAAAATAGTGATCATAAACAATACTGTGAATACTTCATTTTCCGAGAAGATTGTGTCTGTGTTTGGTGAAGATGTGTCCATGGCCTCTAGAGCTCCAATTAAAAAGCGTATTCTCACACAGCTTGCTTTGAAGTAAGTTTTCAGGCATGCATGAGTTGTGCTTCCTCTGAAACTCTGCAGGCACGATGATTCAGACCACCACCTCTTACCGTGCTGTGTCCTCCCTGACGCAAGCATGCCTTTTGGAAGCCTGATACGTGCATTTCCTCCTGCAATTATTGAGTGGCTGTTTAGTTTGTGCACTGGAATATTGAACACGTTTCTGCTTAGCCTGGTTTTGTTCACATGCCCTCTAGGATTTTAGGGTTTCTTTGTTGTTTGTGGGATTTTTGTGGTTTTTTTTTTTTCCCCCACACTGTTTTTTTGCCACAGTTAGATTTTCAGATAGGCTTTTGATATTAGAACAGTTTTCAGAACATATTAGGAAATACAATTGACTGTACTGTCTGCTGACAGACTATTGGGTGGTATTAGTGGCAGCAGACTGGTGTTTATTCCAACTATCTTTAACTATCTAAAAGTTAGGGGTCTAGGTTAAACTAGTTACGTATGTTATTTCTATAGTCAGTAAATAAAGAGGAAGACACTTTGAAGGAGCATTCATTCACCTTTTAAAACTGCTATCAAGGCACCTTTGGGAACCGTTAGTACACATTGACTGTACAGGGAGCCTAAATCAGCTAGTTTAGATAAGACAACTAAAATCAAGTTACATAAACCTAAAAGATGTTATTCCATACATAGAGAAGATAATATGTCCTGGAAGAGAGAGTGGCGAGTTTAAACTGACATAACGTGCCAAAGGGCTAAGATTCAGTCTCAGTCTAAATGCAGGGTGTGATCTGAACTGTGCCCTCTGATAAAGAAGCAAGTTACATTGGCCAGTAGTAATAGAAGGGTTAAAACCTTCTTAATACCACATTTTTACCTGCCTGAACACCACTGCACCTCTACAGGGAAAAGAGAGATGAACTGGCTACATTGCTTTAATCTTTTCTTTTCCTAGTGACAGATATACAGAGGATGATACAGAATTACTGTCACAGAGTCATTTTACAGTTGGTTTCCAAAAGAATTAGGTTTCATCAGAACACAGCTCACATTTCTGTTGCAGAAAGAGTGCGGAGGTCCCTGGCACATTCATTGGACCTTTGCTGATTTAGGAGCTGAAGACACTCATCAGGAGAATTTGTCAGCAATTTGAAATCCTAGCAGCTAACAATAAAAGCTTTTGTGTTTTACTGATGAGAATGATAAGTTCAGGACCTAGAATTACATTAGGAGAACCTTTGGAAAAAATCTTCTGAATTTGTACTAATTTTTACATGTATCTTTGGTCCTAGAATAACATAAGGAAAAGAGCATTGATTTTCAATGTTTTGCTGGGCTGGTATTCTTAGGACCATAAAGAAGTGTTGGTGAATCGGTAACATTAATGTAAATATAGCTCATGATTTTTTAGCTCAATACTTGAATTATTTAAAAAAAAAAAAGAAAAACAACCCATTTGAAATTCTCCACAACCTTATTATTATTCTCTGCCACTTCCAACTACTATACGGTAGTTTCTATAAAATGCCTTACTGATATAGCAAAAAAAATCTGTCTTACATTCTACACACTAAATGGATGTTAACTGTTATGATACTGTGGTCCTAAATGAGATATACAGAAGTCAACTGAAGACTCATTGGTCTTCAAACATGTCCCAGAATCCACAGCTTAAAAAAATCATAGAATAGAAACAATGGAAAAATTCCTGTTCTGGAAAATACTTTTTAGATAAAATGACAGCTTGTCATCTGCTTCTGGAAACCTTTTGGATCACATTCTCAACAGTTTTCTTATTGCTGACTACCAGGTTTTGTATGATAATTAAGATGTAAGATTAAAACTTAAATTAGAAACTGAAACAAATTCTTTCTACTGTACAGGTGCAGGGTTCTTTCATCCTAACACACTTTTTAAAAAAATCATAATGTCCTGTGCCACTTTCTTTGACAATCTGGAGGTCAGAAAATGACATACATCCATCTTGACATATTCACAGCCAGGTAACTAGTACAGTATCTAAAATTTATCAATTTTAGTGTAATAACATTCATTTTCTGCAAATGCTCTATTTGCTTACATCAGAAACTTTCATTAGAAAAAGATTACCATGAAAACATTGTTCAGCTGTCTCCCCAGTCTGGCTCATTAGGCAAAGCATTGCCAGCAAACCAAGGGTGGTGAACCTTCTCTACTCAGCACTGGTGAGGCCACACCTGGAGTGCTGTGCCCAGTTCTGGGCTCCCCAGTAAAGGAGGGACATGGACATATTGGAGAGAACCCAACGAAGGTCCACAAGGATGATTAAGGGACTGGAGCATCTCCTGTGTGAGGAAAGACTGAGAGAGATGGGACTGTCCAGCCTTGAGAAGAGAAGGCTCAAGGGGAGTCTTAGTGTATACGACTACCTGAAGGGAGGGTGCACAGAAGACAGAGCCAGGCTCTTTCAGGACCAGAGGCAATGGGCACAAACTGAAACACAGGAGGTTCCCTCTGAACATCAGGAAAGGCTTTTTTACTGTGAGGGTGACGGAGCACTGGCACAGGCTGCCCAGAGCGGTTGTGGAGTCTCCATCCTTGGAGATATTCAAACGCTGCCTGGACACGTGTATTGGGTTTACGTGGCAAGGTTTGGGTAGGGGGGTGGCTGCAGGGGTGGATTCTGTGCGAAGACACCAGGAGCTGCCCCCAGGTCCGACAGAGCCAGTTCCAGCCAGCTCCAAGACAGACCCACCACTGGCGGAAACTGAGCCAATCAGCAATGTTGGTCATGCCTCTGTGATAACATTTTTAAGAAGGGGTAAAAAATGCTCCGCAACAGCACCTGAGAGAAAGGAGTGGGAATATGTGAGTGAAACAGCTCTGCAGACCCCGAGGTCAGTGAAGGAGGGGGAGGAGGTGCTCCAGGCATCTGCTGGAGATTCCCCTGCAGCCCATAGCGAAGACCACGGTGACACTGGTTGTCCCCCTGCAGTCCATGAAGGTCCACAGTGGAGCAGATATCGACCTTGCAGCTCATGAAGGACCACATGCTGGAGCAGGCGGCTGTGCCTTGAAGGAAGCTGTGACCTCATGGACAGCCCATGCTGGAGGAGGTTCCTGGCAGGAACTGGGGCCTGTGAAGAGGAGCCCATGTTGTTTTATGGTCATTTCCTTTAGAAGATGAAAATTCCTAGGAAGTGGAACAGAAAGTACTTTTGATTAAACAATAGTATCTTGAAATGAAGCTCTTATGTATGTGAAGAAACATTCCTTTTTTCTTTTTCATTTTCAAATCCTTATGAGGTTAAATTATGCAAAAGTCCATTGTGTGATATTTTTTCTAACATATATTTCTAACATTATGCAAAAGTCCATTGTGTGATATTTTCTAACATGAGAAACATGGAATTCATACCACCTGTCATACTATAACTCTTCCTATTAGCTTCTGTTTAACTATGATCTGCTCATATTAGCCTCCATTTGGAAAAAAGAAAAAAAGGAAAGAACCTTTAAGTACTTGATTTTAAGATCATTGAAATTAATTGGGCTGCTTATTTAATCTTCTAAAACAAAAGAAACTCTAATATAAGCATTTACACCTTACCCCATGTTATTATCATTTTTTTTAAAATAAAATTGATAGGTTTTTTTTTCTTTTTTTATTTTGGATTGGAATTTTTTGGTGTAAATCAAAATTCTCTAAATTCCTTTGATCTCTTTGGAATTCCATGGAATCCATATAGCATGTTCAAATCCAGAGAATATTTGGTCCCTTTCATATTTTCACTCACTGCTGTGTATACTGTCCAGAAAAAATGAAATAGGCTGATTTAATTCCTTCAATGATATTCCATGAAGGTAAATACTCAACTGAACCTCAGAGGTCCAGTAAAACCATAAAGCTATCCCACAATTTTTTGACATGGTGGATAACACAATTCATTTGTTCTTTCCTGGGGTTTCATGCATCTCAGGAGAACTACAGATGCCAAGTTCCTCCTTTGATGTACATGGTTAGCAGTAAGGAACTCAGATCTGCTAGAAAATGAGTTTACAAGGACCTCAATTTTCTTTGCAGTTTGTTGTGGTTTTTTTCCTTTATTGGGTAGACTCCAATCCATTAAAAAAAAAAAAAAAAAAAAAAAAAAGCTCAAACTTATCAGTGGCCTAAATTGGTGCTTCTGTAAGATAATGCTTCAATCTCTTTACTGTCATAGAGATTCACTCAAGAAATCAATAAACAAAACCATTTTCCTGCAGTTATATTCTATATTTGGTGCTTGATTTCTGCATATATACTGCTTTGATGTAGATACAACTTTGAAAAGATACAACAGTACTAACAAAGGAGGTGAAAAAGTATGTCTAAGTAGTTAATGGGTTTGTGCATTTGCTTAGATCCAAATTGCTAAGCAGGTGTGCAAGTAAGGAAAATTAGCATTTCTGAATTCATTTTGTTCATATTCAGTAACATTTTTTCTTTAGTTTGGCTTATAATTTTATAGCTCCAGAGAGCCAAGAAATAATGGTAATTCCTCCTTTTTCTACATATTTTGCAAATACTTTTTTGCATGTATTTACCATACTTTTTTTTAAGTTTGGAGTTCTCCAGCAATTGGAAGCCTATGGCACATTCTTTTTTCATCTGTCTGGTGAAATCTTTGCTGGTCCCATAGATGTGGTTGCCAAATATTGAAGTAGATAATATTCATGTCACCTCATCTGAGCTACATAAAAACTGAAGTTCTTGCTCTTGGTCTTGGTCTTCTGCTCTCTCTCTCTCATTAGTGGGAATAACTTAATTAATCTTGCTTGTTTTAAATGCTTAGGAAACGTATGTTGCCCTCTGGAGGTTTCAATAACTACCTGTTGACTACAGAAAAAGTTCAGAGTCTAGTCTAAATAGGAATCTAACAGTGAGAAGGGTAGAATGAAATGAGACAATTCTCACATTTGAAGGCCTGTAAGATCTTAATAAACTTTATAGAAACTGTTTTGACCAGCTAACATGCACATACACCTTGAGCGTTTATACTGTGTTTCCAACAGAGTTTAATTCTTTAGATTTAGGTCAAGAAGGTGATACCAGATTGCTATATCTGTACCTCTAATAAATGTAAAATTAGTCCTCAAAATGCCACGTATCTTTGATCGGGTCTGAGAAAATCAGAGAACACACTAATGCCCTGTTTAAACTTTGTTTCTTTTGAGTTAGCTGACATCCAGCATTAACAACAGTATGAACTGTCCAAAGTTTATTCCAGAAGCTAGCAAGAATGAGCCCAAAACTTCCCTAACTCCAGGTAAGGATGTGTAAAACTTAAACCAGCATTTCATCCGCAGTGGGAATGAACCACCCCCACCCAAAGAAACCCACAAAACTTTGAGCCAAAACACATCACCCTACAGTGGATAACACAGGCACACAAAGTGCTGGGGTACCCAGTGCCTTACCCCAGTGTAACACCTTGAAGCTTCTTCTGGAAAAAGAAGCTGAGATTCAAGACTGTGGTCAAAAGTGTCAACTTTCCAAGCTCTTTGGTGAATTTCACCAAAGGATTTTTCAGCTTCTGATGCCCAGCCAGCGAGAAAGCTGGAGGGGCACAAGGAGTTGGGAGGGGACACAGCCAGGGCAGCTGACCCAAACTGGCCAACGGGGTATTCCATACCATGTGGTGTCACGTCCAGTATATAAACTGGGGGGAGTGGGGGCAGGGAACCGCCACTCAGGGACTAGCTGGGTGTCGATCGGCGGTTGGTGAGCAATTGCCCTGTGCATCATTTGTACATTCCAATCCTTTTGTTATTGCTGTTGTCATTTTATTAGTGTTATCTATATCGTTATTAGTTTCTTCTTTTCAGTTCTATTAACCGTTCTTACCTCAACCCACAAGTTTTACTTCTTTTCCTGATTTTCTCCCCCATCCCACTGGGGGGGATGGGGGGAGTGAGTGAGGGGCCGCATGGTGCTTAGTTGCTGGCTGGGGTTAAACTATGACAGTACCATATTACTTTGAGGAGTTAAGAGAATTAGAGTGAATGATGTGTACAATAGGTGTCCTAACTTTAGGCTGAAGAGTCTATATGTATCTTTGACTCACCCACAGTACCTGGCAGGATCAGAATCTCAGTTCAATTACTGCACTGAAATGAAACAGCTCTCTGCCTTGCTGTCGTGCCATACAGAGAATTTATTCCACCTAAAATGAGATGCTTCATTTGAATGCATTGAATGACCTGGGTTTCTGATCTTGCCAGGTACTGTGGGTGAGTCAAAGATACAGACAGACCGTAGATTACTTCCCCATTAACACAACTTCAGGGCATAAGTCCACTGTGGCTGTTAAGCCCTTTAATGGGTATCTCTCTCAACTTTCAAATATCCTGCAGTAAAGCTATTAGGATCCTACTGTGGGGCATGCAGGTAATAGTCTGTCCTCTGTGTCTTGTACTGTGATGAATCTATTGAGCGGAAACTAGCAGCAGCAAAACTGTGTTCTGGATAAAGCCAGGGGAAGCAGCAGAGACTGATATCTGGAGTCAGAGCTGGCTTGTGAGATGCATAAAGGGAACTGTCTTGGGATAGACAGCTAAACTCAAGTTTTTTTAACGGAGGGTAACTTGCAGCAGCCTACTGCAGGCAAGATGTGCCAGCTGTAGTGTCATAGGTGGGGATGATCTAGGATCTGACCTTGTGTTATTATCAGAATTAGGATAGTTTTGTGCTCAGGAAAGGTGTAGGTCCATGCTGTAGGTCCACACTTCAGAGGGAGAGACAGCGGCTTATTGTTTATGTACTGCATCTAAAAAAGCAGCAAAAGAGACAAATTACTAAGGGAAAATGTGAATGGAATTCCTCCCTTTTGGTATCTGTATCTGAGTCAGCCGTCTCAGGCTGGTTTTGTAGCCAGTGAAGACAAATATGCATTTTTAAAGCACAATTCATCTGACGTATTTTAGATAGCGACTTTTCAGTGAGATGAATCAGTGTACAAATACTTCTTTTTCTGCATTGGCTATAAATGGAGCCTAAGCGTGACTCGCTCAGACATTCACATCATAGGTGTCTGTGTTTGGTCAGGTGAATGTCATTCTAAGAAGACAATGAAAAACAACTCCAATGAGTTCTCAAACAATGGGGCACACATCTAACAGACATATATCCCAAAACTCAGTAATGGAGGAGTGGACTGAAAGTGTCATCTCAGGAACTAGGACTTCATGCATCAGTCAACAAAGTTATTATGTTCTCCTCTGTTGTAGTCATTCCTGGGAGCCTTGTTTGAAAAGATTCTGTCTCTGTTGTTATTAAGGGTCACTAAATCTATTTACATCATAATTCATTAGAAAACCATAAGGTGGTGGAGATTTTGGGAGCATTTACAGTAGTGTTTCATATCATTGCTGAGTTAGACCGTAAGTTTCCCTGAGCTCTCTATAATATCACTGAGTGAGAAGCCTGTACAAAAGGTGATTTAGAATAACATTGCAAGGTAGGTGCTCTACAGGAATCAGTCTGAGCAAAGTGGTATGCATGCCATCACATAAGACACCATAAAACTCATTTCTGGATTTCAGAAGCTATTTAAAAATAAGAGAGCTAGTCTACCTACAAGGGAGCAAAGCTAGGAATTTATATAAAACGTAGAATAAAAAAATCAAATTCTTTTTAAACCTGCCATAGAGCTTTTATATCTATTATTTGCATTTTTATTTTATTTGAGATATTGTGAATATTTTGGTTTCTTTTCTCAGTAAAAAAGCTTCACTTCACTCCTAGTACATAGGACCAACTAAAAGTTTAAATTAAGAATCAGTCTTGTTTGAAATTTACTTGCAAAGAAATGTAAATGTTTTAGTGAGGAGCTCTTTTACTGTGCTTCTTTTTCCCCTCTAAAATTCCTTTCTTCTTCCGAAACTATACTATAGTTACTGGTATTGTAAAAATGAGAAAAACAGATGATGAAAGTGCACATTCAGACTTATCAAACTTATTCTTGCCCATATTGAGGAAAGTTTCTTCCTGTCCATGTATTGTGTTCAACTGAAATAACTGTTTTGCTTATTAACCATATCTTTATTATATTGATATGATTTAAGACACAAAAAATTAAAGCCTTCTGTCACTAATCTGAAGCAATATTTTAAAGTTTATTCAGAGGAAAAGTGTGTTGGAAGTTTACTTTAAAACACTCAAGAGAAAATAATCAGAGATGTTTTTTAAGATTTATTCACTCCCTGCTACCAAGCTTTGCTGGGAAAAATAGAAAACTCAAAAAGCAGTTTTTGCCATCAGAAACCTTGATAGCAAATAGTATTTTATTGCCATGGCTTAAGTTTATTTATAATAAGTGACATACAGAATATTGGAAAAGGTCATTTAAGCCTTTATTGATCATCATGTCTGTCATATGTTAAGGATAAGAAAGTCTATTTACCATACCTGACAGGTTGGCCATATCATCCAGCCCTTTTGTTGATCTTTTTGTTTAGGGTTTCTTTTTTTTAAAAAAGGAGGGCGGGGGGGGGGGGGTCAGGGAGGGAAGTGTCTTGCTTAGGTTACAAAATTATCTCTGACACAACCTAACAGATACCACCAAACACAATGTTAGTAAACAGATAAATTGAAGCTGGAAGCAAAATGGGATAAGCATCTCCTAAAAAAAAATTGGAAACTAATCTTCTACAAGACAGAGGTAGTAATCCCTTCTCCTTCATTACTATCCCTTTGAATTATGGTGCATCAGTTTAATGAAATAAGGCTGCAGCTGCTCACTGGTTAGCAGAGATTTCCACGGAGAGATGCATGCAGAAGTAAGCAGGCTTTGGGGAGATGTTCCCTACCCAGATGGAGCTAGTTTTACTTGCCAGGTCACAGAGATACGGGGTAGCATGGCCCTGCTCACTGAAAGCAGCTTTAGATAAGTCCGTGCACTCACAGATATCCCATGCCGCTCACCTCCATGGATCTGAAATGCCTGTTAGCTCGACAGGTAGCTATTCATCTGAGGCCTCTTTTCACTCCGCCTGCCTAGAGCCACTTTTCTGAAGTCTACACAAAATCTGATGACTAAGGCTGAAATCATCAGCGTGGCAATTGAAAGCTGCTGGTGTACCTGGTCTGCTTCCTTTCTATGAAGCATTTATTTACAAGGTCTCTAACCTAGCATTAACTCAGAAGGCAGAAGCAGTGATGATACTCCCAACAGCAGCTATTAACCCCTCCCACTACAGATCCTGCTCAGGTTGCATGACCTAATTGCATTACAGTGCAAGATAATGTTGCAGATTTTATGGTACCTCTAAAACCAGCTCCATTAGTTATACAATCAACACCAATTAATGTAATAAATCAAGGCTAGACTAGCCCAGAAATAGCAAAGTGCACTGAACAGCAAAAATAATTTTAATACTTTCTTGTTAAAAGCCAAATAAATGCAATCAAGGCTACTAGTTTGTTAATCCATTAATTATTAATCCATTAATTAAGATTAGTTGGGTTTCTGCTAGGAAATCTGGCTGCAGAATCAGAGCTGAAGATGACAAATTTTGGACGTATCTTGTCCACACTGGATTGCTTCTACTGAAAAGTTGTTATAGCAATATGTGTTGTGTGTGACAATATATGAAGTTCAGCACACAAAACTTTTTAAAAAAACAAGCAACAAATGTAGCATTTTATTAAGAATTGTTTTCATTTTATAGATGCTTATTCATCAAAATTTACTGGAGTTTGTTGGTTTTCTTTAAAAAGAATAAGCCAATTGTTGGTCCCACACATCCATACATAGTTTTCTAAGCCTTCTCTATAGAATGAGTTATTTTATTGATCAGGAAGCTGCTGTCTGGGTGCTCAGTAGAAAGTCTTAATGAAACACTTATCTTAGAAAAAGACTAGTAATACGGTCAGTGAAAACCAATTTTCTCGCATTTAATCTCCTAATCTATTTTACATTATTTCCCAGGGGTACCATGAACTTCACAGACACATGGCTTTGTGCAAATAATCAATTATATGACAGAATCTCATGAGTTTGAGAGTTGCTCTATAACAGTTAGCCACTTTTCTAAATGGACTTTTTCCTCTTTTGAAATAGTTAAACTTAGTCTAACTAGACGGTAAAGAACCCAGTAATGCCTTTTGTAAAAAAAAAAAAAATAAAGAAAAGATTTATTTGGAAGTCACCCAATAAAAAATCATTGCTTTATGATCTTGGCAGGTTATCCCAAATGCACATTATTCTGTAAGCTCTGTGAAACAATATGTAAGGATGACATGCTAAAACATCTTTCAATACCTGACATAGGTCCATTATATACTACACAAAGAGTATCTCCCCAGAAATGCATACTAATCACAAAAAATGTTACCTGTTCCTCATCATATCAAACCTCTCAGGGTTGTGCACCTCTGGTAATGCCACCTTCTGACAAGCCATGAACACTGTGAAGCAAGATGACGATGGAGGAGGATCACAACTCAGAGGCTAGCATCACCTTTTGGGTTAAGGTTACATCAAATGATTGGTCCACTTTAGTCATACACATGTGCAACCACACGGAGGCTCTTGGGTTTTTAATCCACATCAGGTTTACAATTGACTAAATGATTGCAGACGACACAAAACTGGGAGGAGTGGCTGATACGCCACCGGGTCGTGCTGCAAGCCAAAGGGACCTCAACGGGCTGGAGAAATGGGCTGACCGGAACCTCAAGAATATCAACGAGGGGAAGTTCAAAGTCCTGCACCAATAACAACCCCATGCACCAATATATGCTGGGGGCCACCCAACTGGAAGGCAGCTTAGCAGAAAAGGACCTGGCAGTTGTGGTGGACATGCAGTTGAAGAAGAGCCAGTGATGTGCCCTTGCAGCAAAGGCAGCTGTGGGAAAATAATGGAAGATTGGCGAGGAGGATTGTAACACGCTCAAGTGACTTGCAGCTGGCATGTTGAAAAACACATACATCATACTAATTATTGTTTAGCCTTGTGTGTTTGACAAGCAGAACATCTGTGTTTAGACAACATAGGCCTGCGATGATAGACTCAGAGGCACCCTATTGAACATGCTTGAGGTTCTTGCCCTGCTGTGGGAAAGAGCAAAGCACGGTGGTAAACTACGCCTGCGCAAATCCCTGATACCGACGTGAAAACACCAGGTTCAGTGATCCTCTAGCATGGACCTCCGTGGTGCCTGTGTTCCAGCTTGTGTGCCTCTGCCCAGTTGCTGCTTCAGGGATCCCTCGGTTGGCAAGGTAACAAAAATAAATTTACACTTTGCATTTCCTCCATGGTTTTGTGGTCGTTCCTGCCCCCTGCCTGTGCTGGCTCACACAAAGGTGAATGGTATCCTGGGCTGCGTTAGAGAATGTATTGCCAGCAGGTCAAGGGTGGTGATCCTTCTCCTCTGCTCAGCGCTGGTGAGGCCACACCTGGAGTGCTGTGCCCAGTTCTGAGCTCCTCAGTAGAGGAGAGACATATTGGAGAGAATCCAACAAAGAGCCACAAGGATGATTAAGGGACTGGAGCATCTCCTGTGTGAGGAAAGACTGAGAGAGATGGGACTGTCCTGCCTTGAGAAGAGAAGGCTCAAGGGGAATCTTAGTGTATACGACTACCTGAAAGGAGGGTGCACAGAAGACAGAGCCAGGCTTTTTTCAGGACCAGAGGCAATGGGCACAAACTGAAACACAGGAGGTTCCCTCTGAACATCAGGAAACGCTTTTTTACTGTGAGGGTGACGGAGCACTGGCACAGGCTGCCCAGAGCGGTTGTGGAGTCTCCATCCTTGGAGATATTCAAAAGCTGCCTGGAATACAGCCCTGGGCACCTGGGTCCAGGTGACTCTACTTGAACAGGTGGTTGGACCAGACGACTTCTGGAAGTCCCTTCCAACTCAACCATTCTGTGATTCTGCAGTTCTGTGAAAAAGCTACTCACCCTTCTCTTAGATGAGGCTACAGGATGTGCTGTAGAGAAAACTATGACCAGATTTAGCTACGGTCAGATGAAACTTCTCTCATTAAGCCTAAGTGGCTTTGGTCAAACACTTACCTTGATTTTCTTTTCACCACAAAAACAAATTTGTCTACTTCTCTGTGCAATTCCATTACAACAGTGATGTCCAGGGTACTTGATTATGGCAAAGGACAAGCTCTTTTAGCTATAAATTTGAGGTAAGAGACTTTTAGCTATAAATTTCAGGTAAGAGACTGTGGGACCTTGAGGCAAAAGTTAGCTCACAGAATAAGCGTTGCTGAGAGGTTAGCTCATATAGTCTGTGCTTTGGGTGAAGGGACTGAGATCTGCAGGGGTGTCTTCAGACCAGGATGTCCTTCTAGTTTATTCAGTGCGGTGCCTAACAGACTCAAGGAATTTGTTTGCCTGATAACCTGTAGTATGTGATAATCCCTGCACTCACCTACTATAGAAATGTACTGTACCATAATTGTCCATAAAAGTTTTAGTTTGCTGTTGGTTCTATCAGTGTTTGTATCCATGCCTTCGTTTCATTCATTGGTGAGCCAATGGATAAACTCTATGGAATACGTATTTAACTCAATCTCTATCCTCATCTTTCTAGAAATTCTTTCCTCTGAATGGTGCCCAATGCTACTTTCAATGCTCAAGGATTTCTGCCTGTATTTCTGATGCAGCCTAAACCCCAACTCCTCTATCTCTAAAATCTTCTAATCTCACTCTCTGGATGTTACAGAGAGCTGTCTCTTCCTTCTTCATGCCCATGCTGTTTTATTTTCCCCTCTGCTTTGTTTCTGTGGAGCAGAACTTCAGGACTATTTCAAATTTTGTCATTTTTTCTTGCCTTCCAGGCTCTTTCCACATACCATTAACTCATTGTCTATATCATTTTTCTAAAACCCATCTTTTACACTACAACTTACTTGAATAAAATATATCCAGCGGTATACACAGCTATCCATCCAGTGATGGATTAGATAGTGCTTTACCGTCTAAGTCAATACATCTTCACACTTCTTAGTCATCTCTTCCCCTTGATTAGACTTGACTCTTCCACGCCAGAAGAAATATGTTACATTTTGCTCAGAGTGCTGTGGCCAAAAGAAGTTTTCTGGCTCCATCTTATGTCACTCTGAAGCTGTCAGACAGGAAAACACTTCATCCTCCAATACCCACATTGAATTTAAGCTCTTTAATTTTCTGTATTGTTTGGTAACTTGCCTCGGCTGAAGCATCTGTTTCCTCCCAAACTCTCATCCCTTTTCCCAAACTGCCAGGGTCTGTATATATCCATATGCTATGTCAGTGTTTGAAATAATCTCTCACTTTCTGTGGATCAAGGATCAATATGCCTTTCAAATCCTTTTTTAAAACCCAGTTCTTTTGCCCATCCTTTTATTGGTGTTAATTTTGAGTGATCTGCCTACTAATATACCTCTTTTTTAACTTTCTGTATCTAGAATATAAATTTTAAAAGACATGATAATCTTTAAACCATTTATTTAGAGCATGTGGAGCTACACAATGGTAAGCTGTCCAAAAAAATGTACTTATGAGCAGTTTAAAACCTGAGCTCTACCCTCTGGATTTGTTACCCTCATTCTGAATTAAACCTTCCTTTCCCTCAGACCAGTTTTTACCTCCCTGCTGCCAGTCACAGCAAACATCCTGCCTGTCAGCCTTAAACATTTTATATGCAGTTTCAGGCTGTGAGTAAGACCGACAGTGAATCTTTCTGGGAGTGTATCTGAGCCCCATGGAACACCCTATCCATTATAATTGTGCGGTATCACTACCAACCGTAGCTCCAATGTATATCACAACCTAGAGTTTGGTTTCTTTCGTCTTGTATAAGAACACCACGATACATGCAAAATTTAATAATAACCACAGAAAAAATTTCCTTTTTTTTATTTTCTAATTTTTTTCCTTTTCCATTTTTTTTCCTTTTTTTTTTTCCCCCGAAAGTGTTTCCTTTGCCACTTTGTAAAGAGGATTGAATGCAATCCTCGAGGCATCATGTGCAACCTTCCAGAAAGAAAAGCTGAAAAACAAGTTGGACAAGCAGTAAGAACTGCAAGTAAAGCAATTCAGTTATACAATGGTAGAATGGTATGTCACAAGGCTGAGGAATGAAACACCTGCTTCTGAGTGTCTTAGTCAAATCAGGGATTGCAATAAAGTTCACAAGGGTTTTAATGATCCAATCATGGGGGTTTTGTGTGTTATCTATGGATTTGTTGATACAATAAATGTGGTAGTGGATCTGCTCTACTTTACCTCCTGGAATACAGACTCTGCAGTGACAGGCAAAGCTATGTACCTGATTTGGAAATATAGTGTAAAAAGAATGCAGTTGCCATTTCTGACAGGCATCAGTTCCTCTGCAAATAAGCAACTTTTCTTGAGTTGCTGGGGCACAGCACTAAAGCAGACCGAGATATAATACGAAGATGACCTTGTTGCTCCATCTCTATACATCTATAGATACAAGCAGATTCACTGTATTGGTTAGGTAAGGCTAAGTCATTAACTCAGGTTGGCATACTTAAGGGTAAAGGAACACCACAGGGCCTTTTAATGTATCTGTCTGAGGAGGAAGCAGATCAGGAAAGTAAACAATAATCTCTGAAAGCAAGTCAAAGCACAAATCCCTAGTATCATCAGAAAGTGATGCAGAACTAGAGTGGATTGAATATGAAATGGTTCACCACAGTGAGTGTGCAGGTATGTGGTCTGGAGAAATTATTGCGGGGCTGGCAAAAAAGCCTTTTCCTCTGAAAAGAGGAAAATAAGGAAAAAATCTTGCTTTGTCTCATTTTTTCCTCTTGGACACAGCTACATTGACATCAAAAGGGAAATATGTTTAAAAATTTTAACAGCTTTAAATTTCAATATTTTAATTTCATGTTTTGGTTTCAAGGACTTGGCTTGTTAAGAACAGACTCTTACGGGAAGGTCATTCAGGATTTGCTTTTTAAAACAGTTTTTAAAATTCTTCTGAGTGTTGCAAATTCTGCAAAAGAAAACATCACATTATCATGTGAAAATCAGTCTTGACCTTTACACAGCTTTCACACCTTTGCAGATCCTATAGAGAACAGCTACTTCACACTGTGAAGGTACGTCATTGCATTTTTTAGCTCACTGTCTTTTCATTGCTGTATCATTTTAGAAAGTCAAAAGAATTATAGTTTCAAGTTACTATGTAAAACTACACATGTATATGTGTGATAGCAATACATACATGTGCATAGGGATCTGGGGTCTTAAGAGTTCTCTCTTAAGAGACTGAGCAAAATTATACGTCTCATTTAGAAAGGAAAAGATTTATAATTCATGCAGGTTTATTAATTCCTACATTTAACTGCTTAATGCCAGCTTTATGAAACAAATTGCATTTATACCATCCTAATAGATACTTAATTGTGCATGGATAATGAAGGCATAAAATCTTCAAGCAAAGCTGTGACTTCAGAATTGAACAACGAATTGAAGCCTTTTTTTTCAATATCAAAGTCTTAGTTTTGAGTAATGGTGAGTCTTCTGCTCAAATGGTCTTAAAGAACATCAGGGGTCTCACTGCGGGAAGTTCTGAAAGTATTTTTCAAAAGGTGACTGACATCATCTGCAAAAAAGCTAAAATTTACCTTTTTCTCCTTGCAAATGTCGCTTGTGTAGTGTTCCACAATGCCATGTTACAGATTGGAAACGGAGCTGCAAGAAGCAGCAGCTCTAGGAAGATGTAAGGAATTCTGCATGTATATATGTATGAGTCGGTGCACATTTTTAGCTAAAGGCTTACAGTAAAAGTATGTCACCTTCAGACAAACCAATTGGCAGGAATAGGGTGAGGAGCAGGGTGAAGGCTGGAGTGCGCGTCCGCACTGCCATCTGCTGTTAGCGATGGCGTCACTGCCTCCTCCGTGACGCGACGTCCCGCACGGGTCGCGCCCTGCTTGGGGAGTCCTTCCCTTTGGGTGGTGGGAACCCACCAACAGGTCTTATGAACAAAGAAACCTCACTGGAATGGTGTTTTGCTTTCAGCTGTTTGACGGACTCTATCCGTACAACAGAAGTGTTGTCGTGACTTCGTGAGAAGCCGACACAAGAAACGCAAGGGGTTTCCTCCGAACGGTGGCCTTCTCTTTCTGTACACCAGCTTTCGTAAAGGCAGTCCTATGTTCCTCCAGTCTCACCTGCGTAATTCCCTCAATTTCTATTCCTAATCCAACATAGTAACAATCTAATGAAAACTGCAATGGGGAAAAACTAATATAATATGACCAGCCAATATAGTTACAAGTCCCCTTCCTCACCCTTAGGGACTTCGGTCAGGCTGCTCAGAGCAAAGACGAGGGAACTGTGTAACACCACAAGCCAATCAGCAAATACGGCACATACAGTCATCCTGTGACTGAAAAAACATTTATTTATTTATTTATTCCCAAGTTTTCAGAATAAAAAATTCAATAGGTGCAGCTGTAGTGCACCTCTACACCTGAAGCTGCCAGTGGCTGCAAACACTCCGACCCAGACTACTTGGATATTCAATAGTCAAGCTAGTTCACGCCATTATCTGAGAACTGTCAGTATTTAATCCGTCCGGTGATCCTCTGAGAAGTTTTAGAAAGAGTATTGCTTTGAAAATCAGTAGTTATACTGGGAGAAAAAGAAAAACAAAAAAAGAAACAAAATGAAACCAAACTGTATGTGTAACATGGTCTTTTCTAAAGCAGGGGCAATCTTTCATTTCCACAACAGCCTGCTGGAATCCACAGACACACAGCAACCACTGTGCTGTCACAGGTGGGGAGGGCAAGAGTTTGGAGATTCATGGCCCTGGCAGCTCCTTCCTGATGTTTATTTTAATTAGATATTAAGGAAAAGGAAATCATTGCTGTAACCTAAAAATAGCTACATTGGGCTTTTTCAGCTTCAGGCTAATCAGCCCACTGCAATTCAGCCCACCCTCAAATAAATAGGGACAGAAATCTATATTGTTATTATTTTATTTTTTCTCCTTTGTGGAACATGTAAGTTGTTCTTACTCTCAACCTAGTGATTTTAAAATCATTCTGTGTACAACCGGTGTCCAGTTCCTCTTGAATCTATACAGGCAAAACCTTGCAGTTAAATTTGCGTTACGAATACTTGATGTATTTACCTCCCTGTTCTCTAGAGTCTAATGGACTCATATTTTTTACTGTTAGATATATTTAATCAGTTTGGCAAAACAAATATAGATTGAATTCTGCACTTGGAAGGTTTTTTGTTATTAGGCCAGAAAATTTTCTATATGACATGACATATCTTTTATGGAACTCCTAATTTGGCCTATTTTGCGTCAGTTTAGATGTTCGGTACTTCCAAAAATGAAGGTGTTTAAATGCAGGGTTTAGCCACTGCACATGCAGTGCTCTTTGCTACTTCACATAAGCTAGCTTTCAACTCTCCATTTGTACATGACTTCTATATATTAAATTTGATAGAAAAATCAGACATTTTTATGGACAATAGCCAAAATACATTTGTACTTAAACAAATGAGAACATAAATAATGAGCTTATTATCTCCTTTTGAGTTAAGAATCTCTCAAGAGTTTGGGCAGTCTGATCTGGAGTCTGTTTCTTTAGTTTGTGGCCAGATCTTATTCAAAAACATGTAATCCTTCACAGGTTAATGCTTATGATTTGGTAGCCAAGAACAGCATTTATCTTGTTTTAAATAGTAAAATGACTAAACTGAATATGTAACATAGTGATATGATTAGACAGTCCTCTTTCTTGATCTTGAATTGAACTACTGAGTGGCTTTCTGATCCTCTACACCACCCTTATTTGACTGATTCATCTAATTGGGGCAACAGGGACTTCCCAGTGCTCTGCTTGGATGTGTCTGGTCTAAGGTAGACATCCATCTCTCTCCTTCTGGAGAAAATGATGCCTCCAGTGAGAGTTTTTCCATCCTAGTACAGAGGTCTAAGGCTAAGGGATGCTGCACAGTCTTGCTACTGCCTTTGCACTGCAGGGAAGGTACATCATTTGTGCCTGGCAGTTCTGGCATCCAGAACGTTCCTGTTGGCAACAATACCGAGTCAGGCAATAGCTTCTTCCTTGCCCGTTGGCCTGAGCTGTGTTTGGAAGGAGACACAGGTACACAGGTACATCATCTTTCACCATCAAGTTGGGATCTGACAGTTATACATGGGAAACTGAACTGCTGATGCATTCCTGCCACAGTGACATCATAATTCCAGCCTAAAAAGGGTAGGACAAGGTGTGCTTTTTTTCTTTACCGACCAAAAAAAAAAAAAAAAAAAAAAGAAGCTTAAATTATAGTTAAGATTGTAAATTAAACTTGAAGATGACAATGTTTAAATGAAATTAATTCCACCTTAAAATGTAGAGTCTATGTGTGTTTGAAGGGATTTGATACACCTAAAGGTAAGTTCTTTTGCTATCATGTTTATCAGGTGGGCAGTTCTTGTAATACTGTGGTTTTCTTTCATAGGTGACACTACCGTATGCCTTTCTTCACATGAGACACAGCTTGAAATATTTTGATAAGATGAGATGCTTGCGGAAACGATCAGCAGTGTCATTCTTAGGAGTCCTTGTCATTTGCTTGCTGTTCATGAACTTGTACATTGAAGATGGGTATGTTTTGGTAAGTTTCTTAGATGGAAGAAATGATCCTGGAACGACAGAACAAGACACAGCCCTAGTTAAGCAGTAAAGTTCATAATTCCTGCAATTTCTCCTGTTAGTGTACCATTAACAGTGAGGTATTCTCAAAATGTGGCCTTTATGATGAAGCGATCTTATCGATGTATACTGCACACAGGGTGTGTCAGTAAGACCCGAACAGTCCCTTTCGCAGAAGTAAATATGTCATTGTTTATTGGAAGTATGGAAGATAATGAATGTAGCAAAACATGGAGATATCTCCATCAGGTATCTTCCTTTGAGTCAAAACATCCCCTGTATTTTCCATACTTCTGGATTTCCCTCAATTTTAATGTTGTAAATTGCCTACATTTGAAATATTCACATGAGCTAGGAGCTCCTTCTTCAGTCCGCACTGCGGATCTCACCTGTGAATACTGTATTACACAATACTATAGAAATACAATTATAGAAGAGAACTTACACTAATTCCATATATTTTAAGATCCTTGCATGAATAATTTCTTTTTAGTGCTTTCATTTTGTGTTTTTCTCACTTTCTGTATCTCAGATTTGAGTCTGGTATGTTCAGTGCTACAGCATTAACTATTAGACATAAATGATACCTAGTGTAAGTTTATGACTGTGAAAAAGATTTATGGAAGGATTTGTGTTAGGAATTTCAACAAGTAAGCTACCAACAATGTAACGTAGCTCTACAGTTTATATGTAACCTATGGGTGTCTCTGTGCTGAATGCCAAGTAAGCCCTGAAGACTCGATTAATGGATTGAATTTCCAGTTCTTCGGAGGTTGGACTGGGCCCAGTAAAAGAACATGGTAGCTTAATAACTGGAGCTTGCAAATAGTAAAATGACTAAACTGAATATGTAACATTGTGATATGATTAGACAGCCCTCTTTCTTGATCTTGAATTGAACTACTGAGCAGCTTTCTGATCCTCTATGCCACCCTTTGTCTGATTCATCAAACTGGGACAGTATGGGCTTTCCAACATTCTGAAAGGTGAAGTCCGATCTCGGCTGGATCTGAAAAGAAACACCAGAGTGTGAAAAAAGTGCAATACACAAGCAGTAAAATCTTTACATTAATTTATCAGAACCACGGATAGTGATTTTAATTTAAAATATTTCACTTATAACATTATAACTTTATTTATAACATTACTTATAACAATATTATAAATATTTACAATATTATTCAGACCACACTAGTACTTTTTACTTTTTTTTTTTACCGTTGAAAAGATAGCCCATGCTTCTAGCATCTTACTCCATTACAGACGTATTGCTTTCTCTAACAGTACTTGCACTAAGGTTTTGCACTGTGTTTTATTTATTCATCATTTCTTGGTTGTGATTGAATTTGACATGGCTTATCACATGGGTTTTTTTTCCAGTGGTATTTTCCTTGATGCTTCTTCTCCTTTCACTAATTGCTTCAAAGTCCCCCAGATGTTTCTGAAAGTGCTTTTATTATCACTGCTAATGGTGTTCCTCTTGGTTTGTTTTTGAAATCTTTTCCTCTCCTATTTGCCAGCTCCCCAGATGGCTCCATGTCTTCTTCTTAATTTGCTCTTTTTCCCCCCTTTTTTAGAAATTCACTCTCTTTCATTGCTTCTCTCATCACAGTTCTGGCATGTTTGCATTCATGTAGCTCCCAGCCAAGTCTCTTGCCAAGTCTCTTGACAGTTCTCCCAGGTCTCTTGATACCTTTACGGTCCGTCAAGTGTTTTTCAAATGTGTTAGGCTGTTGACTTTTTAGTTTATTTATTTATTTTTATTTTCAACTTTCCTGACCATGTCTGACAGCTCCGTTAACTTGTCTGGTGTGTTTTCTCTGCTGAGGTAAAAGATGAGCAGTTTCAGTGTTGGCGGTGAGGAGAGATACACTTGGGGATAGCTTTCAAGGACACCAGGCTAACCAGTTCCCCCTGGGGAATGGGAATCTGAAAGTCCTCGGAGCCCTGACGGCCCTCCGACTTTCTAATTGTAGCCAGTCTCCTGCTGGAGTATCTCTTGATGGTACCTGATAGAGGAAGGCAACCCACCCTGAGTTTCTCTCCCAGTCTCAGGCAGCAGGCTGTGCGAGGGGATGCAGGGCTGGTATCTCCTTCACCAGATGTAAGACCAGATGAGTGGCCTTTTTCGGGATCTTAGACTATCAAAGCAAGATTCGTTGCAGCAAATCTTCAGAAGGGAGAGGAGAACTTTTCCTTTTAGCTCAGAGGCTTTCACATGTCTGAAGAATCTCTTCACTGTTTTCTGCAGGGCATTTGCTGTGGAAATAGAAAATAAGGGCCCACCTGGGAAACTTGCTTAAGTACGTTTGATAGGAGGTATACGGTGCTGATGCATGTGTGTCAGCAGAACAGTTTAAGGTGCTTCATCTGCAGCATGTGAACCACGTCTGATCAAATATTTTTAAGACATGCTGAATTAATATAACCAGATATCACAATATGTGCAGTGATTTTTTTATACATATTCTGAGTTGTAGGTGAACTGTAAGTGAAGCATGCCTTCTGCACTCTTCTATGAATACTAATAATTATTTGGGGCACTGTGGAAACAATAGTACTGTTGGAGCTGACACAGCATTCTTAGCAGAGCAGAGTATCTCTATAAATAATGGAGAACTTCTGGCACCTCGTCCCATGGCACCCACAGGAATCTCCCAAGCTCCAGCAAACACTGGAATGTAAGTTAGAGGTTAGTTAACAGATGAAAGCCAGAACCATCATAGAAAAAATTAGAGAAGACAGCTAAAGAGAGCTAATCAAGCTCTTCAGCTTCACTGACCTCTGCATAGTAGTCAGAGGTAGAAGAACCAGATTTTAAATTTTTTGAAAAATCCATATTTTTATTTTGCTTTTCATTCAAGAAGGAATGAAACCAACAACAATTTAAAAAAAAAAAAGATTGTTAGCCACAAAAGGCATTTCTTAAAGAGAAAAAAAAAAAAGAACATTTTTGTGGTCAGTTTAAATATTTTGCTTGTTAAAATCAAAACATTTTGTCCTGACATTCTCTTTTTCTAAACATTTTGAAACTTTTTATGTAGAAAAACCTCAGCAGAATGGTTTTCCACTCCAAAACCTTCTTATGAAACAAAAAATTTTGGTGCTCCATTCTGGAACCAATGACACATAATGTTTTGACATTAAAGAAAGGCTGGTTTTAAAAAAAGAAAGTTTTTGGACCAGCCCATTTTTTTCCCCATTTGACAGTTTTCATGGAAAATCTCCTTAAATTTTGGTGCACTCTCTTCCTAGCCCATTGAGTTACATTTTAATCTGGAATCTGATCAACATAAACCTTTCACTCGTAACTTATGAGCAAATGCAAGGCAGCATAGCAGCACTAGAAAGAAATTACTGGAGAGACATTGCAGATCAAGAGAGCGTAACAGTGCAGGTAGATGCCCCTGGATGTCCGCCAAAGACCTCTTCTAAGCTCAGAAGTGTATTATTTACTACTTCTATGAAAGAAAAATAATGAACTTAAAATGAACCTAGGATCAGTTTACAGAAATATTTCTTTGTGCTATAAAATATCTTTGACACATTTTTGAACATTTATACCATTAAATATGAGTGCTGTTTACTGTTTCTGTGTTTGTTGTTAGCAGCAGTACTATCACTGCACAATGCTCCCATTTAATGACAGATTAGTGTGTTAACATACTGTATCTATCAGAAGAAATGAATTCATTCATACGCTGGCCTCTTGTCAGACTAGAATCAAGCCATGTAAATTAAATAAGCATTCCTACCTTTAAATTCAGTCTCATGACACAACAACTTGTTAGATATTTTCCCTCTTCTTAAGGACTAAGTAACAGCCCTAGGACCCGAGCTTATGGATAGGGCACTGCTGATGAAGCCGCTCCTTCCCTTGACTGACTTTACTACGGCTAGGGAAGCCTCTTGGAAGAAAGAGAGAGGAGAAGGAGGCAGGAAGAGGAGGGATGGTGATAAATTTGTCTTTTTTCTATACCACCAAACAGAGCTCACCAACTCCAGAGAAAGCTTTGGCTGTCTGGATGATCACATGCATTCCCTCTTATCACAGATCTGAGCCGGAGCTACTCAGAAAAATGGCAAAATGAGCCAGATGCCAGGATCTAGTTTCGTCTTTCCTTTGCAACAGTTTTGGTGGGTTTTTTTTAATCACTGAAAATATTTTCAAAAAATCTCCCCCACTTCTCCATCTATGAAAATTATCTCATCTGTTGCTGACTGATGCTTTCTTATCCCTATTTTGAATACCATAGCATTTTTTTGGCAATAATTTAGTGTTTGCAATCTTTCCAGAGTTTTTGTCCAAAATATTTTTTTTTTCTTTTCCTGTTACCGTAATCTGAAGGGTTATGGTAGATTTTCTGTAGCCAAAAATGTATGATATTCAGTAATGGGCTTTTAAAAAAAATGAGGTGACATCTACATGCTTTCACGAAAGCTGACACTGAAAAATGTTATTCTTGGAAACCTGCCTGTCCGTGTTTCCTCTCTGGCTGGCATTCACAAATGTGTTTCTCTCTGTCTCTCTCCCTCTCCTATTCTTTTTGTTTTCTCACTAATAGGAAGGGGACAAGCAATTAATCAGAGAAACAGCCACGCACCAGCTCAACCCAGAGCGCTATGTTCACACTTTTAAAGATTTGTCTAATTTCTCAGGATCTATAAACATTTCCTATCGCTACCTAGCTGGCACGCCTTTGCCAAGGAAAAGTAAGTAACTGCAATCTGAATGTTATGAAATGAGGTGATTTAAAAAATGGGTGAAATCCATATAGTCCCTGGGGTATTTCTAGGCAAGAGGGGCTGAGTTAAGCAGTGAGGATCTCAGAGGGTTAGTGGGACAGCTCGCTCGCTCTGCGTAGGCAGTTCCTGGGCAGCTGCTCGGTCAATGACTTGCCCGACAGCCTGGTCACCTTCTGACCACATCCCTGACTTGTAGTCGTCTTGCAGGCAGCCCCTGGATGGTCTGTGCGAGCCGATTTTTGTGGATCTCCCCCGCCAGGCATGAGGGAGATGATTTAGAAAGCGGGAGCAAGGCAGGTGCTGGTGGTGCTCTGCAAACACCCTCTGAGACCGTACTGTCGGGCTCTGTCTGTAAAACCAGTAAATCCAATCTAAGGTATGCTTGGGATCACCTAGCTACACCCTTCAGGTCCCCTGTTCTGCCGGTCCAGCAGCTGTGAATGGATGTCTGTGTTCCTTTAGCTGTGATAATGAGGGAGGTGAATTGTGCCATTATGGGGACAGTAAAGGAGAATTCTTCTCGCAGATAGACAATCTAGTTATTCTAACTTCAGGCAGGGTTCAAGACTTTCATCTTGAAGTGAAAAATGGCCATACCTAGCTTTTATACAGGTGTCCTTTGGGTTCCAAATCAATCATTTCACCAACATAAACAAGGCTCAGAAGTCCAAGCACAGAAGGTAAAATAAAATCATCTGTGAGTTGTTGATCTTCATAGAAAGCTATAAAGTAAAGTTTGTTCAAATTAGATTTGAGAAATTTGGGGTTGTGTAGGCAGCGTAAATGGCTTCTGGGGGTTGTACTTCACTGTACAACTGCATTTTGAGTAGACTTAAGCCTCAAGGGAAACTCTGAATCACTTTATCAGAGCAGTCTTTTTACAAAGTGCAATATTTTTAAAAAGTTGGGGTAGGTTCAACTAAAGTACGCCCTGTCAATTATAAAGTCTTAACATTTTTTACATCAGAAGTTATAAAAATAGGGATATATTAGCAAATCTCTGAAAAAACTGGTTTGGACTGCTGGAAAAAATGCAATGGCAGTAACTCCAAAACAGCAGAGATTAAAATTCTTCCCTTATAATTAAGATGCATCTCTCCCCAGAAAGATGTAACAGCATTAAAAATTATTTATACAAGCACAGGTATGTAGTAGTAAGTTCTCTTCTACTTTAAAATAGTATCTAAATGACATCTTGCGAGAGAGAGTTCCCTGTAAGATGCTCAATGAGTTCTGAAAGAGGGTTAGGAGAACTATTAGCAAGCAAAAATTGGACAAATTCAGTTAAAAATGAACATGCAGAAAAAAATTAACCATGCAACATTCATAAAACTGTAAAGTTCTGCATAAGTGTAACTAGTCTTGTAGAGTGCTTAAAATGGTAAGTTTGGCAATTTATAGCTCACGTTTTTGTGCTGCATTTCATAGTTCCTTGCTTTAAAAATATTGTGCATATCATATCTCATAATCCCCTTTCTTTTAACAGATTTTACATCCTTATCATTGTCTATGTGGTCTCCTCTACCAGGCATATACGTGCACATTGCTTTGGCTTTTGTCCACTACGTGCCATTCCTTGCAGTTAACAAGTGAATGTTTAATGCAATAGTCTCCTTATGTCTATTTGCTTGCAATATGATTCTTCTTTCATGAAAAGGCAATAAATGTCCTTTGTTGCATGCAGCTTCATAAGTTCACACCCCAAATTTCTCAGTCTTCACCATTCAAAAGGTTTATTTCATATAAGCACAGCTCTGGAGGATAGCTTTGTGGCAAAATGGTTTCCAACGTCAGATACTCAGGTTTTGTTTGAATTCTCTTTTGTACAGGGTATCTTACAATTGGGCTATCCTCTGTGAAACGGAAAAAGGGAAACTACTTGCTTGAGACCATCAAGTCCATATTTGAGCAGTCAAGTTATGAGGAACTCAAAGAAATCGCAGTGGTAGTGCAGCTGGCAGATTTCGACTCAGCCTGGTGTGAAGGGATGGTCCAGGATATTTCACAGAAATTTGCACATCACATAATTGCAGGCAGATTAATAGTTATTCACGTCCCTGAAGAGTATTATCCTGTACTGGATGGCCTCAAGAGAAATTACAATGACCCAGAGGACCGTGTGAAGTTTCGATCCAAACAAAATGTAGATTATGCTTTCCTTCTTAACTTCTGTGCTAATCTTTCTGACTACTATGTGATGTTAGAAGATGACGTTCGCTGCTCAAAGAATTTTTTGACTGCTGTTAAGAAAGTAATTACCTCACGAGAAGGATCCTACTGGGTGACTTTGGAATTCTCCAAACTGGGGTACATTGGAAAGCTTTACCATTCCCATGACCTCCCACGCCTGGCCCATTTTTTGTTGATGTTCTACCAAGAAATGCCTTGCGATTGGCTGCTCATCCACTTTCGTGGGCTGTTAGCTCAGAAGGAAGTGATACGTTTCAAGCCATCTCTTTTCCAGCACATGGGATACTACTCGTCTTACAAAGGAGCTGAAAACAAGCTAAAGGATGATGATTTTGAAGAGGAATCTTTTGATATCCCTGACAACCCACCTGCAAACTTGCACACCAACATGAATGTATTTGAAAACTATGAGGCAAGCAAGGCTTACAGCAGCATTGATGAGTACTTCTGGGGCAAAGCTCCTTCTACGGGAGACTTCTATGGGATTGTATTTGAAAAGCCCATTAAAATCAATAAAATTAAAGTTGTCACTGGAACTGAAGACCGGCAAAATGACATTTTGCATCATGGGGCCCTGGAAGTAGGAGAAAAGATTGTAGGGAGTAAAAAAGGGAGACAGTGTACTACTTACTTGAGACTAGGGGAATTCAAAAATGGGAATTTTGAAATAACAGATGTAGAGCACAAAGTTCTGTTTGATATTAACTGCATGAGAATACTTGTTACAAAAAGTCAAAAAGAATGGCTGATCATTAGGAGCATTAGCGTCTGGACTTCTCAAATGCCAAATCAATAAAGCAAAACCACCTGAGAAGGTACAGAGTGCATACAATCAGCTGGGTCCCAACTGGTGCCATTCCCCAGAAAAACTGACATTTCCAACTCTTCACTAGGGACACGGAAGATCTGGGGAAATCACAAAACAAGCAAAGCAATTTATTTTTTACGAGTTTGGCCAGGCAATATACAAACACTTATTTGTTGACACTTTTGAATTTTATAGGAAATGCAAAGTTCTCGAACCTCTCTTGAGATCTTGAACCCCTTTTTTATTATCATTTCTCTGTAAGAGAGATCTTCTGGACTGAACAGAACAAAACAAAACATCCTATAATTACCAAAAGGTTTAAAGCTATGACCAGTACGTTGTGAAAAGAAATTGGATTGCACCTTACGCACATATAAATTTAAAATGTTTTGGTAGTATGCGTTTGTACAATAGTTGGTGATGTGTTTCTTATAAAGGCAGTTGTGACAAGGAAATCTGTCCTGAAACTGGCAGTTTCATTCTGAGCACTGTAATAAAATAGTGTGGCTAATCATTGCAACTTCTTTTCAAAAGGGAATGTATGTAAAATTATAAATCTGACATGACAACTATGTAAAAAATAGATAATTGCATCTGTTATTCTGTCTCAACAAATATCCTTTGTTCTTTTTCCTGGGTCCTTTCACTGAAACGAGCACTACTTGGATTCTTTATTACTTAGGGGACCAATTTACTCTCCTTATTCGAACAAAATGCCTCACAGTAAGCAAGCATTCTGCTTGAGTACAGATGTCGCTATCAAACCCAAGCACCTCAAGGGCAACAGTGTTCTCTAAGACAGGCATCTTAACAGACCTCAGCTTCAACATTCCCTGTTCCTTTACAACATGCAGAACTCCCCATGAGTTTGCACACAGCTGAGTACTACAGCATATTTTCCAAGGACTGTTATGCCTTCCATATTTACATGTCCAGGCCATGTATGATACAAACGTGAAGTGTACCAGTTAATCAATTGGAGGTGAACGTAATCACCAGTCTTTCCCAGATGATCCTAGCCAATAGAGCAGATGCAAAAGGAAGAATCCTGATTCAATGAAAAATTAAAATGTTTCTAAATTAGTTTTTCTGTTTTCTTCAGTTTTCTAATTATCATGTTAGTTTTGCAGACATCTTCCCACTGCCTCTGGTTATTCCTTCTAAGCTTATTTTGCCTAGCTTTAGCCAATAAGCAGGAAAGTACCCTCAGTCCTCATGACTTCAGTGTCAACTCTGGACTTTTAGTGCAACACACAGGGAGGCTGTAGAGCTGTATGATTTATACTATATGCATACATTTGCATTAGCAGAATCTCCAGCCTCTCTCAAGTAGACACACTAAGAAATCCATGAGTATCAAGTGTGACACAGATGAACAGTGTATTGTCAGTCTCCTGAATACTGTGCTTATCATCTAACTGCATGTATGGGTTTTAGTGAAACCTGGAAGGCAAGGATTAAATTTCAAGAAAGCCTGCACTGACCAAGAGTGAACTAACTACTGTACTCAATACATCCAAACCTAACATGGCTATTTCAGAAAGGTAAATTATTCAAAAATCTACACAAAACAGCAATGGAATGGCTTTTCCTGGTTCATAAATCCTGATAAATTCAGGTCCAGGTTTGGCAAATCCCCCAATACAGAGGTAAGGTACATTTTAAAATAAATCTTCTGGTATATGCTTCTATATAATTCAGAAAAGCATCCTTTTCTCAAAGAAAGTCTTTGTTTCTTTGTTCCTTAAGACACACCAAAACCTCTATTCTTCATCTACATATCTTCAGTAAAATAGATTAAAAGTGGCATACATGTTCAATCTGAAAAGGAAAATAAGGTTTTTTAAAATGAAAAATACATGCTAATCTCAGATGATTATAAATACTTATGAAGGACTTGCTTTTTAATAGTGATCTTCCGTGACCACCAAATAATTAGCTGATAATTAGTCATTAATCAACACCAGTTTTTTTTAATGAACTGTCATTCTTCTGTCTTTCCTTTCCTTGATCATTAACTATTAGTGCCCAAACAAACATACCTGTGTTAACCAGGAACATTACCTTTACTTTTATTCAGAAATGCAGTATGTCCAAACCAATCTTCTAAATTGGAATGGAAAATATACTCAATCCCAAGGTTTACAATGTTCTTGTAATCAAAACCATGCACAATATGAATGGCTAGTACAAATTAAATGCTCTCAACATAAGCCTGAAGTAATTTCAATGGTATTTTTTAATTAGGAGCTGAACAAAACTGCTTTCATTTTTAAAACAACAGTAGTAATGAATCTCATCTTCAATATCATGGCTTAGCAGTGAGAACTCTCATCTGGCTGTTACCAGACTGAGAGGGTCAAACCCACAAATGCCAAGTGAATGCCCTCAAAGGAAGCTTTCCTTGGGTATGTGCTGGGAATGAGAGGCATGTGCCACCCTTCCTGTTGAATTTGAGTTGATTTGGAAAAAATAATTAACAATACATTTATTCCAGGAGAGGCAAGTATGCAGTTCTGTAAGCTAGTGTTTTGAGACTCACCTTAGTACATGGGTCCCAGCTCCTCCTTCACAGAATGCATATTTTATCCAACTCATTCACATGAAAAATATTGCCAAATTGTCAAAAAAAAAAAAAAAACAAAACCAAAAAAACCCAAACCACCAAAACCTGGTTTTCAGACAGATTTCAGAAAGATGTATTTGAAGATACATTTTTTTCTTCATGTGCTAAGAAAAGTGATTGCCTTCTGAAGAGGAAATATTTAATCAGACATGGATATTTTCACTAATACTTCTCAAACTTTGAATTTTCTTTTTTTCACTGATGAAGCAAAAGATTAGTAGCATCACAAAACTCCGTTCATTGGTGTATACAGTTGGTTCTGTTGATGTGTATTTCCTGTGTTCATTTGTGGACTGAACATCAGTATTTTCATACTGAAATGCCAATAATGAAATATTACACTGTGGTCTGCACACTGAGGGATCTGTTCTTCACTAACATACGTGTATTGGTCCTACTCGCACTGTTTGGGATTCCTCGTTGTATAATGTCCTGGGGCCTTTTTTTCTTTTCTGAACTAAAAGCCAGTTTGTCACCTACCTTTCTTCACATAGTGTAATCCCTCTGACATGACAGAGAATTTTGGGGAAATGAAATACTACTCACTGTGAATTAAAAGAAGAACTGAGCCCTTAGTTTAGTGCAGAATAAACAAAACCAGAAGCAGTAACTTTCAGGCAAAACAGTTTTAGCATATTTACTATATGTACTATGATAAAGATAATTCACTAAGGTGCTATATGAATGTGTTATTTTTAGATCAATGTTCAAACATAATGCTCTGTTTTACTCTCTGCTCAGTATTCTCTTGTGTTAGACACTAATGGTTTTGCTTTTATAAAGGGAAATGGGGAACTTGTTCATTATTGAATTATCAAAAGTTAAATAAACAGCAAACTATAACACCTTAGAAAATATTTCATCTGGAAAACTATTAAAGGAAAAAAAAGCTATGGTTAACCATCTTAAAAACTGCAGATGCAATCAGCTTTCATTGTGAAGCATTTCAGAGATTCTGATGGAAATGATAGTTCTTACTACTCTCATGTTAAATTTGCAGTTCTGTTAGGCTGAACATAGGCTACGTATCAATAAGTATTAAATTATGAGTAGTAAGGCAGATCATGTATCATGAGCTCAAGCAGTGTCATATCCTCAAATGGTACAGTGTAGTGTTTTGCAAAACACAGGTGGAAAATTCAGATGTATTATAATGAAAACAAATTAAGTGATTTTGATGTCATATTCTATATACAAAGACAAATGAAGTGTCTCCACCACTCCATCAACTTGTCAGATAAAGTAAAATGGGGGGCTTAATCCTTGTTCTTCTCTGCTTAGTCCTTGGAGATGAAAACTACAAAATTTCTACTCCTTTTTGTGGAAGCAGGATTGATCTATAGATCACAAAAGACTGAAAATGTTGATTTTTGTAAAATAACTATTCTTTTGATATACACAAATACTTGTCTTATCTTCTCCATTTTAGTTTTAGCCATCCAGGAAGGCTAAAATGAAAAGTCTCCAAACAGATGATTTTCGGCATCTCCAGATGGCATTTTTCAAATTCTTGCCACTTTTACTAGTTTTGTCACAGCAAATACATTCTGTGACATCTAGGCATTCATGCCCTTTAACAGCACAGTCAGGGACGTAGGCTAAGGCTCGATTGCTGCTTCTGCTGTAAATGGAGAGAAAGAGGAGCACGTCCAGGGTCATCTCAGTTGTCTAAGACGTGTTTCTCTCTGCTGACTATGGTGAGAGGCTATGCAAGGGATTTGGCCTGAACGTTCATTTCCTAGATAATCAGGGATAGAGGAGACCTGTTTCTTTTGCATGATTACACATAATAGGTATAAATCTAGACAAAAACATATGATACATATAAACTTTTACAGATAATTTCCTATCAGCAGCACCACTTTTCACAGCAGGCATGTTCAGTATCTTCTTCATAAATACTATCTTGCAATTTCAATGAAGATAATTTGTTCAGCTTTAAAATAAGGAATATGAATCTCCACCTCGAATCTAAAGCATTATTTATTACATGTTAGTTTAACAATGAAATTAAGTACAGAGAAAGATTAATTACAATAGCATCTCCGTAATAGTAGTCTGTTGTTAAATTGGCATAAAATTGAATTGGCATCTGGGCAGATACTAGTCTATTTTTCAGCCACATTTCTAGACGTTTTTCAACTGACATACTACCTACTACAAATTCTCAAATAAAATTCCACTTTGTCCTGACAGTTGTAAAAAGGCTCTTAAAATTCCACGTAGAACTTGAAAGTACTTTAAGTAGGGTTATATTGCTAATTAAACCCTTTGCCAGCCCTTTGCTGGGCTTATGTAAGAGTTTCACATTTAATGAGTAAAGCTGAACATCAAAAGCTGATGCTCATTTCCTCCGTTCAGCTGTTTAAATAGCTGCCTTCCCTCTTTCTTCCTATTTACTCATTAACATTGGTTTTGCTTTTGCCAGTTCAGGAAAACCTGCCTGGCAGCCATGGAAATCTCAGGCTGTGAGTTCTCAGTCTCAGAGGTTCTGTGTTTGTACTTCATGAAGTGTTCCTGTTTCTTAATGGACAACGTACCATTTTTTGAAAACCAGCACAAGCACAGTGTTCAGTTTCTTGGGCTCTCTCGGTGTTATTAGAGTGGGTTTTCTTCCTAGATAACTGCATTGAGCAAAGACATTTAAAAAGGCATTACCAGGAAAAAAAAAAACTGCTATGCAAAAGACCTACTTCTAATTTTTAAAACCAGGTTCAGAGGTTTCTCTGGGATCCGGCATCATCTATCCTGGCAATTTAAGTAGAAAAGACGAAAACACCATGATGGCAAGAAAAGGTTAAATAAATATTATGTGTGTGTATTTCTGCTGTATGATTGCACTTAAACTAACTTAACATTTAAAGGTGGTTGTTTGTCCGAGTATCATCATTGTATTAACCCTTTTACAGCAAAAGGGAGCCCGTGATGGCCCCTCGAACTGCTCTTTTTTGCCGTCTTAATAAGAATAATAGATTCAGCTTTCAAAAGCATTGCCTTGGGCATGCACACTGATGTGGTACACAAAGAACAAGACTGGCCGCCTGTCCAGCCTGCTGTACTGCAGCACTGGAATACTTATGTCTACCAGAGGCGGGGTGGGGTGGGGGGGGATGTAACAAGGAGCAGTTACTATCCTTGCTACAGTACCTGTAATATTTTTGGAAATAAATGTAAGATATGAAAAGACCCTTTGGCTTAATGCCCTTCTCTTTAACCACAGTACTATTCAGTTTTCTTTTGACTGTAGATACCACATTTTCATTTGTTTAACTTGGGCCAAAAGTGCATATAGCCCAAGAGGAAAAAGCACATTTTAAAGGCAATTTCACAATGAGTTATTGTATACTTTGCTTTCTCAAATGTATGTTCACCTAGTTCTGATAACCTGGATTTAGAGTTCCTGCTCAAACTGAAGTCTAGAGCTACAATTTAAAATGTTCTGGCTTTTTTTCCTTAGTATACCTTGCACCACTAAGAGCAGAGCTCTTAATGTGTAAGTTAAACCCTTACACCAACATTTGCTGCTCCTGAAAGTCCCTTGCTTTGCGCTGATGCCACTTGGGATATTTCTGTTCATCTGCAACTATAGAGTCTATTCTAATTTCATGTTACACTTTCACCAGCACACACAGGCATTCCCTCCCTCTCTCTTTAATTTCAATACTGAATAAATGAACATCATCTTGGGTAAATATTGCCAAACCACTTTCACCTTCGTTCAGGAAACTGGGACTGTTACTGTCATTTATTTCTCAGAATTACTTCCTTCATTTGGCCATTGCTCACTATATTTAAATGCCACATCTGCTGAGAAGACAATAAGCATGCTATAATGAGACACCCTTTTAAGGCAGAAGTGCTAATTCTTTTTTGCCATATAACTCTAAGGATGCACTATTTGATTGTGTCAAAATTATATGCATACCTTTTTACCTCCGTGAAAATCTCATAAAGCAAACTGGTTTTGTTAATCACTCCTGCAAATGGTTCCTGGCAGCACTCTGGTTTTGCATTTGCAAAGTGAGCCAGGTTTCTCTCCTTCCCAAAGCTGAATAGTGTCTTTCAAGGAAGGAAAAATAAAAACCCCAAACAGGTCTTCTCTCTAGTGGGTGTCTGCTGCCTTTCAAAGATGCGATTTCTTCCGTATGTTTCCTCCCTTCTCTCCCTCAAAATTGTATATTAAAATCACCATGTGGTCCTCCTTCTTCTTGATACCTCAACTCACTCCCATCGACACACTCTTATTTTTCTTTTGGAAAGGGGTAGTTTTAGTTTACGCAGAAACTCTTATATTTGAGGAATAAATGACACAACAGAGCCAGCAAATTTTTTCAAAGATCCGGGGTTTTTTTAAGCATTCAAAATGAGATATGAAATATATTCCCTCCAAGGAGATAAAATATTTGCTCAAGCGTGTTTGTGTTAACTGCTCCTCACACAAAAACAAACAAACAAAAAGTCAGGTAAGGCTTTTTAGGTAACTAAGCGTGTGCATGTGTGTACATAAGTGCATTGATAAAAAAGTTGCAAAACCCCACATCTTTAGCTGCCTTCTGCACCAAAGACTTTAAGCTCCCTGGCCAGGGAGAGAAACCATTTTCTGATCAAAGCAGTGTGCCAGAAATAATTTGGACATTAACTTTTCTACAGTTAATCACTCTTTCTTCTGATACTAAGCCAATTCCATAGAATATAATCTCTTGGGTAATATCTTTTGCCAAGCTGTTGCATGTATTTTGTAAACAGATGTTACTTTTCCTGAATATTGATTATAATTAATACACTTACCTGGACCATAAACTATTGATAAAATATTTTTCTTGTCTTGTTCTATTTGAAAGCTTATTTTTTTCTCTTTTAAACTGAGGAAATATATTTGTTATTTTCAATAACTTTAGCATAAACATTCTAGAACAAGGCATTAGGAGCCACATGTGTATTCTGGTATGAAACTGGATTCTACCATTGTACTTATAGCATATTTGAGAAAAGGTATTTAAGCCATAAAAGGATATTTAAGCATTTACCTGTTCTAAAAAACACTAGAGTATCTTTGTTTCAGGACTTTGTGAGAAAAAAAAATGCACAACTAAGACCATATTATTAGAAAAATTCCCTTTCCCAAACTTTCATTTTTTTCTGCCAGCAGCAAGGCATCATGTTTCTCCAGTTCTGCTTCATGAAACGCAGTTTCTTTGTATCATGTATTTCCATCACCTCCAGAAAATTAAGTCAGATCCCCATCAGGTTAGTATGCATTTAGTTCAGTGAACTTTTATCTTTTTATGCTTATTAAAGATTGCACAGCATCTTCCGCTGTCCTAAAGAAGAAAATATTGTAAAGTTCTGGTCAATATGTCTCCTTGTTTTGATAATTAGTGTCTAGTAGTTGTTTTTATTTATTTATTTTCATAGAGATAGATTTTCTGAGGAGTAGAGGGGGGAAAAAATGGATTTTGTTTCTACACCACCTATTTCTGTCATCATGTTCTTCATACTCAGATTTTGCTGCTCCTTCTTTCACTGCAGGCACATACACAGTGAAAAAAACAAATAAACAGAAAGGCATTGTAAGCAATAGGTTTCTGGTAGAGAGGGAAGCATGAGAGAGTTTGAAGCTGTCTTAGATATTTCAAGTTCAGTACAAAGAAAGCTGAAGAACATTTTCTCCTGCTGCCCTGCCTTCTCCCTGTGACATTTCTTCCATTTCATGTGCCTCTGTGGATACGTGATCTAAAGCTCACCGCACTTAGTGGGAACTTTTCCGTTAACTTCGCGCTACTTTGCTATGCCAGTTCAGCTATAAATCTTCTGTCATGTAAGCCAGCTTGCTTTCCGGTCGAACTACACCGTGCTGTGCAGATATACCCTCTAGCTGCCTACATGGTATTAAATCTGGGATAAATTACTAAACCAGCAAACATTTATGCAGATGTTTAAGTTAGAGAGGTGTCTACTCCTGCTGAGATTGGCTACTGGAGCCAAACTTGGCACGCTACATCACCGAGAAGAATCCCTGGGCGCGCGTTACCGCACCATCGGCCCCGACTCGCAGCCAGCTGACAGCTACGGTGGTGTAAAACCTTCCCACTCGCCAGCTTTTGTTGTATTCCCCTCACTTTGCTTAAAGTTACAGCCCCAACAGTGGAGCTGGCGGAAGAGAAGAGCTCAGCAAAGCCACTGCTTGATGCAACGTCTTTGTGCAAACCGACTTTCATCAGGATTTTAAATATTCTGGCAGGCTGGGCGGCGTTGCCCCATGCTGCCTTCTGCTCCTGCCCCACCAGGCAGTAGTGGCTGGTGGGGAGCTGGTTGTACAAAGCCTTCAGCTGGCCCTTAAAACTGGCTTTTTTTCTTTTTTTTTTCACATTTTCTTCCCTACACAAAACAATCCTTCTTGCCGTTATTTGTGGAGCTATCGCATTTTAGTGCAGCAACTTTTTGAATAGCAAAGTAATGAAGATAGTAAGGAAAGAAAAGAAAAAAAAAAGCTTTTAACTCTAAAGTTTCCCAAATTAGTCATTAACAATAGGTCAGACCCAGTAACAAATCAGGAGACTTTTTTTTCCATTAAATTTAGCTTGCTTTTGGTTGTTTTTTTCTCTCACATTTATTAGTTGCAGAGGCAAATAAAACTGAAAAACAACAGCAAACCTTTCCCACCCTTCCTTCCCAGTTTGTATAGATTTAGAACTTTTTAATATTTACCCACATGGAAACATCTACCATCTGGTGAGCATACTTTGGTCAGACACTCTGCTCCCAGTAGTCAGGACGTCTTGGAAAAATTCCTAGTTCCTAAAAATGAAAACAAACCTTTGTCTGTGCCAGGACAGTTTGGGGGCCAGATGCTTATCTGAATTACCCTGGTGCAAATAACTACTTCCAGTACTGGTTGAAAAACAAAAGCTATACCTAATTTTTTTCCTTCTTTATTTTATTTTCTTCAATTTAATGCTGTAATTAAATAGACCGAGATGATTAAAATAGCCTCAAATGCCTTTTAAGGGGAACAGGATCTTTAGTTTAACTCAGAGTAAGAAACCAGACACTTAAATTCCCTTCTTTCTCACAAAAGCAAGTGCTAAAGCAGATTTCCCAAGAATTTGAACCTTTGAATCTCAGGAATGTGGAAGAGAGCCTCCTTCCTCCTTCCTCATCTCAGTATGGAGTATAGAAAAGCACCTTTCTTCCAAAAGAATCTTTATTCCAAAGGGCAAAATTCATAATTTCATAAATGGGGTGTACATCTACTAAGACTCTTA
The DNA here is from genome assembly GCF_964188355.1 of Buteo buteo. Classification (NCBI taxonomy): domain Eukaryota; kingdom Metazoa; phylum Chordata; class Aves; order Accipitriformes; family Accipitridae; genus Buteo; species Buteo buteo. The sequence continues at coordinate 7,651,077 of NC_134196.1, forward strand.
TGAGAGCTTCTCCTGCTTGTCCCACACTTCTAAAATGCTGCACTCAGTAGCTTAACTGCCTTCACTACACTTGCGTTAATAGACCCAGTTTTCAGGTTCTGGTCTTTAATGACATCAAATTTCACAATCAGGAATTGTTTCTGTTCTCCCTGTTTGCTTCAATCCACTGAAGTTTTCAGACAAAAATGTGAGAGACACAAAGAAACAATCAGGAAAAATGTTTATAGCCTTCAGGAGAACTGTTCATTTTTTATCCCTTTTGTTGGAAAACAGATCTTTTCTCCCATATGGCACCTCAGAACAGAGTTTTTGGCACTCAGACTGCTATTTGCAACATATTCCTAAGTGCTAATGCACCTTTTTTTTTTTTTTCCCTTGGCTGCTTTTTTTAGTTTTCTGTTGTGTCTAAACAATCACTGTCTGTTATGAACCCAAGGTGGTTTTTTGTGGTTGGTTTTTTTTTTTTTCCTTTTTCGGCTGTACTGGAATCCAGATGAATACATGCTAACAGCCTCTCTTTGGAGTTTGTCTTTTTCTTTTTTTTTTAATCAGAATGGGAACTATTTGTAAGAAACAGTTCATCTGGTAAATTGAGCTTGTATTTTCTTTTTTACTACTACAAAAGAAAAGATACAGAAAGAAGTGGGGCTAAATTGCCAGAGCATGCTACTGAAAGGCATTTTTCCTTTGGAATCTCTGCCATGCTTTGGTAGTGAGCTTGTAGGGTAGCACAGTGGCTTACATCTAAACAGGATAAGCAGAGAAATGACTTTAGCTTAAACTACTCCTCGAGCCTGTAGGTAGGAATTCCACAGCTGCTGAAAAGGAATCAGATGCAAGAAAGGGACAGTCAGTAACAAAGCAAAGGATGACTCAGGTGTTTCTAGTGCTCCCAAAATATTCTATAATTTTAAATATTTCAAACTTAATCCAAAGACCGCTGAAATTAAAAGGAGTGTATGCCTTCATTTCAATAGCTCTTTGATCACATCCTGATTTGGAAATTATCTCTAATCATTAAACTTAGTGTCTTAATGATGGCACTTTGAGACAGTAGCCATGAAAACAAAACACTGTTGGTATTGATGTTTTTTAAGAAATCCTATTCAGAGTTATGCAAAATGTAATTAAAATCAATTACCACCATATTTCCTAAGCTGAAAATAGGGTTTCGTGGTCCTGTTCCACTTCTGTTCCTGTCTTTCCACCACCTCCCTGCACTGTGCTGGTATGAGTACCCAGTGAGTCAATGAATCAAAGAGAGGAATAAAATACGGATCATAACCAAGTGAGAAATAAAAACTTTGGTGTTAGTTCAGCTACCATTTGGCCATAACTGTGCTTGTGCTGGCAGAGCTGGGGGATTGGAGGTAGTGTGATTCAGTTAGATGGAAAGACACTCTGTAGTTAATGACTAAGCAGTTGTCTGAAGCCCCTGAGATATTTATAATCCCTTTCCTTTAGTGTCTGTATTAGCACAAATAATAATCTTCTTATTGTCTCAGATCTAAAGGCACAAAACCAGTAAATCAAGAGAAGGAAAGAAAAAAGTGTTAATTCAAGCAGATGAAATAAAGCAGAGAAATACTAAGAGTTGCCACGACCATAAAGTAAAACAGTATCACAGCCATGAGCTGGGCCCAGGTCTCCATGTCTTCTCATTGTTCAGCTGCAAATATTTTGTTTTTATTTTTCTTCTTCTTTGGCCTTTTATAATTGTACATAAAATGTAATCTCATGGTCATAAGAAAATCCACCCAAAAATAGTCATCGCCTATTAGGTTATCTATCTTAAAAAACAATTCCTGTAAATAAATTCTCTTTAATTTCATTCCTGTCTCCTGCTACATTTTTGCTAACTATCATTATAGACAAGCATTTTCCACAGTGTAAAATTGTACTGATTTGAGAACTTCAGCTTGACATGCATAAATTAGGACTTACTTGAATACCAGGTATGGATTTTAAGTCTCCGCAGCCAAAGAGGTGAATGCTGTTGCTAGCAGACTGGTAAAGACAGCTGAGTATAAACCAGGACCTTTATGAATGAGTTAAGAAAATTAGAACCAGAAAACCTAAGAATCATGTTCCAGTTGTATTAAAAAAACCCCTTCCAATTAGATCTCATAAGTCTATCAATTCTTTTCCAAAATTCATAAGCACATGAATATTTTTAATATATCCTAAAGGCATAAATGTAAATAAATGTGCATGGCATGTCCTTGATAATAGTCGATGGAGTGCGTGAGGTTGCAGAGAATAGGCAGACACTACTGCAGGACCTTGGAGTTGTCCCAGTTTCTGTGTTTAGATGTCTACCTTCAGCGTATCCCACACTTCCACTACCCTGGGAAGGTTCCCACCTCACCCAAGACACTCAAGAGTGTGAGCAGAAGACAACTGTGGAGGCAGACTTCATTGCCAGTAAACAAGTTTCATAGTGAAAGGATGCAAAGTTGTGGCAGTGTGGAAGGAATGTTGTGGGAAAAAACAAAGAGGAGTGTTTTTCAGCATAGTTGTAAACCTAGGGCTAGAAAACAGAAGAGTAATTAAATTAAGTCTTGTACAATTTTCTAATGTAATTTCCACACTCACTTGATTTTTTTAAGATTGAAAAAGACATTTGGAATTGCATAGTTTTGTAAAATAACTCCAATTTTCTGTCCACAAGATGAACAGGAGCTTTCAGCTTTAAAAATAATGATAGAAAAACTCTGTTATAGGATGGGAGAGAGATTGTAAGGCTGGAAAGGATAAAACTACATCAATCCTTTCCATTTCAGAGAAGGCTGGATACAAAAGTTATGACCTTTAGTAAAGCAATTTAAAAAAAAATGACAAGGGTGGGAAAAAAAGCTTCTAGTGCAGCCAGGCCCATTGGGAGGCAAGTAGAGACTGAGAGATGTCAGAGAGCCACACCATGGATCAATATCAGATGGATTCTGGAAGGCAAGAGAGACTAGAGAAAATAGAGATGAAGAATGCAAACCGATAAACTTTACACTCACATGAATAACTTTCTCTGAATTGTCATTTAAAGAAGCCAACAATTCAGACAAAATGATAGTTCCTATTTGTTCAATTTTATTTTTTTTTTTTTTTGGTAATGTTAGAATAGAAAATAGTGAAGTCTAATGGGAGCTATGAAGTCAGGTTTGGAGACGCCAAATCTCTACTGGTATTACATGCAGATTTTCAGTGTGAAGGCTGGGTTCTGAGTTATGTGCATCTTGAAAGGACTAAAGCTGTGTTTGGTTAGGAAGATATTTTCAAATGAATGCAGTCTGTATGGGTGTTATCAGCCTACTCAATTGATTTTATTAGCCGGTCTCATTTTTTTAATTAAGAATTTCTTTTTTCTGTTTCAGATTAGTGTAAAAATATCAGAGATGTACTCACAATATCTCATATTTGCAATTCTGCTTGTTTTAAATTAAAAATTAAGAAAATCAAAGAGAAGGATGTGAAAAAAAGAAAAAAATAAGCTAAGCTTTCAGCATTTTCAAACAAATTTAACTTGATTCTGGTCAATAAATGGGAAAAGTTTGTAATTGTTCTTGGACAGGATTCATCTGCATGAGTATTGAAGTTCAGTGCCATTTTAGATATTATTTGGTATATCGGAGACAACTGAAATCCAGGGTTGATCAATAGGCTCTGGGATCTTAGGTAATAAACAGCCTTCAGAAGCATCAGCTGGTGGCTAAGTATTACTATTATCCTTCAAGATAAAAAACAGCAATAAAACTCAAAGCAACCTAAGACTGAGGGATTTGTTTTAAGATAACCAGTGCAGGAGCACCTATAGTCTGTAGAGAGAGATGCTGTCTCCAGAGATCTGTTCACTGCATGCTGGGTTGAGTTAAGTGCCAAAGAGAGATGGCAACTTCTCGGGTACTTCCCTCGCAAGAGGCTGTAATGGGACCTGGATGACTAGCTTAGACAAGACTTCCAGTTTTGAGTGGACTGATTGACACATATCTATGGTTTTATCTGTTAGTTCAATTTCTCTCCTCCAGACCTCCACTCCAAAGAGCATTCAAACTTATATTTTGAACTGAAGATGTTTGTTTCTGTACTTTTTCAAAAAAAAAAACAACAAACTTACTGCCAATTTGTTGTTTTACTAATTTCAATTCATTGTACAAAAGCTTGAGGATGGGTTTGAAAGGCTGTCCATTCTACCGTAACATCCTGTGCCTGGCTTTTATTTCACAGGCACTCATGTTTTGCACTAATCATTTCAATGTGTGTATCTGCAAGGAACAGTGCATTAACTAATTAATGTTCTACATTATTAAACTCACTTTTCTTCATAACTTCCTTCCATGTTCCAAGAATTGTCTAAAATAGTAAAGAAGCTTGTCTTACTTAAATATCCAAACCAAAAAAGTTGTAAAGTTCTCACAAATTAAGCATAAAGTTTTTATATATCTTTTAGCTTTATTGAGTTAATCATATTCACCAGTAGTACAATCTGTCGGTCAGAGGTTTATGTACTTAGTGTGAATATCAAGTTGCTGAATGCATAAAAGCTTGATTCCAAGATGGTTAAAGCTGTCTAATTCCAGCAGCAAGAGCCTGTCAATAACAGAATCCGACCCTTTGCCCTTTCACGGTTCACGTAGAGCTGCCTTGCCCAAACCCTCATTAGCCTTGCCCAGCGCTCTTTACAGAGTGTGTGCTGGAGTCTGCAGTGGCTAACAGGGAGGGCAAATAGTCACGCTTTTCAGCTAATGTGCAGCTTTCCAGCTTTTTCTTTTTTTTTTTTCCCTCTTTTGTTATTTGGAATACGGGTACCACCTACTGGCCAGAAGGTTTTTTTTGTGAAATTATCTGAAAAATATCTTTTACTTCTGCTCAGTGGCAGGTATTCCTTCCCCATTGATTAACACAACCTAATTTCATACCTTTCCTGTAATTTCAAACCATTCTGGGCATGTGGATTTGAACAATGTTCACTTTAAATATATGTATCAATAAAGGCTAAAGAATTGAGACAAATATTATGCAGGAAGCCAACTGTTCTTGCTTTAGTGCATAGTTTTATTGATGCAGGTGAGCATTCATATATGAATGAACAGCTTGATTTCTCCAGTATTAGGCAGGAATGGTCTCCACAATCATATGTTTTCCTACACAGAAATGTGAAAGAATGCTCTTACCTGTCCCTCCTTAAAGGACCTGGGGAACAACAGTGTCTTCCTACTCATGCTTTTCAGAGCAGGTGTCTGACCCCATCCCGCAACGTTCCACCTCCGCAGCGGCAGTAGGGCATGCCCAAAGTCTTCCTCTTCAGCCTTCATTTCCCACCGGCGTGTGAAGCTGAGGAGAGGGGAGGAAGAGGTGAAGCTTCATTGAGGAGCAGCAAGGGTCCGCGGGGAGACTATAAAGTCCTTGCAGTGCCAGGAGGGGCACGACCTCGGTTGGGTCAGGAGAAACTCAGCCGTCGCTCTTCTTCCTCGCCCAGCACACTCACACCACTCACGCCTTGAACAGTCAGCTACGTGAAACTCCGCTGATCCTTCCCAGCTGCACTTCTAAGGCCAAATTTCTGAAAGTCCCCATTTACACGCCTTTGTCCTGCCCACCCAGTAAAAACAAGCCCCCACTACCTTCGTACCCAAAGGCCCAGCCTCCCTTCCTCACCACCAGCCCACGGACGCCGTTCTCCTGGACTCACCCCAACTTCCCGCTGCCACAGCTGATTCTTCCGACCTCGCGCCCTGCATTCCCCCCGCAGAGAGTTGCCAAAATTAAAATTGCCTATGCAAAAAATCTGGCATCAGCTCTGATCTGAGTGTGAAACATTTCATACAGTAAACATGGAAAACATTTAATGTAAGAAAAAAAAATCAAGAGGTCTTTTAAATAGTATTTATGAAGTATTTTACAGAGAAAAATTACTGGATACTAAGGGTGATATTTACTTTGGTGGAAAGAAACGTAATAAACAAATAGCTACAAATTAACACTGGACAAATGCTAACTTGCACCATTTATTTCTAATTTTCATCAGTTAGGGTGAGTAGACTTTGGAAAAGATGATCAAAGGTAAGAGTGAGGCTATTTGTCTTTTTGAAGTCTTCAAATGGGGACCGGAAAATTAGCTTTAGCCTTGATTAAATTTGCCTGTCTCCCTTGTAGAGGAAAGCAGAATCAATGATTCTATGTTTCATTCTTCATATATTAATTAGGATTCTCTGAACTCTATTCACTGATAAAAAATATCTGAGCACCAATTTAGACATCTGGACTGCAAACCTCAGACCTTTCCCTTCTACAAGTCTAAAAAGCAAAGAATATATTGAGAGGTATAATGTAGACAGGAAAATAGCATCAAGTTTTGTGCACTGCTGCTGAAATGTCTCATGTAGGACCTGTTTTTCTAAACATGGGGTTCAGTTCAGGCTGCCATACTCTCAGACAGATAGAACAAAGCTCAAAGGACCTATGGAATTGGCTTCAGAAGATCAGAAAGACTGTGGCTGTTCAGATGAGGCATCAGGTAGTTAAAAGATGTGACGTTGACTAGCAAAATAAGTTTTTGTAACTTTTACTCATACAATCAACTAGAAAATCCAGAATTTGGGGTAGAGTGGTGATGTTTGTAGGGGTTTTTTTTCAATAGAATTGGTAGATTGCTAGGTGTGTTTACTAATTTTGTCACCTGAAGCAGGGGAAAACTGAACCTTTGGCAAAAAATAGGACAAATAAAATCACCTTCTTTGCAGTGAAAAAGGAGACTGCAGACTAATCCTGCACTTCCTTCAGGCAGAGAACAGAATGGAATATTTCATTTTTTTTCCTCAAATAAATTTTTATTGTATCGAAGGCTGTGTATGAAACTGCTTTCAGTGCTATATGTAGTCCAGATGTTTTGGACAGCTTCAATCATATCCAACAATAACGTGTTGTACTGGGCCTGGCTGGGCTAGAGTTAACTTTCTTTATAGCAGCTCATTCGGTGCTGTGGTTTGGATTGGTGACCAAAACAATACTGAGAAGGCACTGATGTTGTAACTTTTGCTGAACAGGGTCTGCACAGCACCAAGACCTTCTCTGTTTCTCACTCTGCCCCTCCCTGAATAGATTGGGGGTGCATAATAGGTAGAGAGGGGACACAACCAGGCAGATGACCCAAACTAACCAAAGAGATATTCCATGCCATAAAGCATCATGGTCAGCAATAAAAAGGGAAAAAAGGAGGTTTAACCTTCTTTTGCTCAGGAACTACCTGGTCTACCCATGGGAGGCGGTGGGTGATTGCCTTTGTATCACTTGCCTGGGTTTTTTCTCTCTTCTTCCACTTGTCCTTCACTTATTAAACTTTTTTTAATTAATATTTTGACCCCAGGTTTTCTTGCTTTTACTCTTCCTTTCCTCTTCCCCCACCCCACTGCGGGGGGAATGAGCGAGAGGCTTTGTGGTGCTTAGCTGCTTACCAGCGTTAAACCACAATGCATGGAGAGAACTGAAAAAGCCATACAATAATTTTAAAAGTATTGTGGGCCATACAAGAATCTTTTGTAGGAAGAAAGCAATTTTCTGAACAATCAGCTGCCCAGTGGTGCAACAGAACTTTAGGTAATGGAGCGATGCAATATAGCCATGTCACGTTAGTTTTCAAAAGGAAACAGAAAGACTCATTAAAAAGCAGGCTATTTGCCCCTCCCAAGACCCCCCTAAAAGTGGATAACAATGATGCTGGTTTTCATTCTCTAAAGGTTAACATAATTATAGGTTGAAAACAAAAATTAAAGCCAATCTGATTAAAAATAGCTCAAAAGGATACATGTTACAAGACACAATTCACTTGTGAAACTCATTGCCATGTGATTGAAAAGGAATGATCAGTTGCGTACAAAACTGGCAATATTAGGTATAACAAAGCCGTTCAATATTATTATAAGTATGATAGATGGATTCCTTCCTTTCATAAATATCTGTGGCATTAAAGTTGGGGCAGTCTTCTGAGTCATTTTAGCTGCACTTTCGCCTGGATGTAGGTTTCCCATTTTCTCTTCAGCAGCATAGCTTAAACTTGATCCTCTGTTCCTAGTGGAACTGGAGCTCCTGTCCCACATGCTAGGTGCACTATCAAAATGATACCTGCTTTATATAGTATGATTAAATTATTCTAGGCTTTTGCTTCAAAATTTAATTGAAATTACAATAAATAAATAAAAAAATAACTCTTTTAATCTATATGAGAGAGTGATTTTACAGAAAAAAAGGCCTAATTTTTTAAAAGTTAAATCTGAGATCTTCCACATTTTAACAGCTAGGAGGAGAGTCAAACTCTGGCTATCGGACCAAATTTAACAGCTAGCCCCTATTCTTGCAAAGGGCAGCACCCAGGCCCATAAGCAGGCATCCACACATGCTGGGTACAGCTACGAATTGTGTCATCCTGAACAGATGGAACAGAGGAACGGGTCCTATCCCACCTGGTACACGTGGCAGCCTTTGTGAACATATGCCACGTTCAACATTTTCTTTACGCCACCGTTGAGATCTCTCCCTCCCTGGCACATGGGAAGGGATCGGCAGCTCTAGGTTTCTCCTAGATTTCTCCTGCCAGCTGCATTCCCTCTGGCTTTCTAGATCCTTCTGTCGATTACGAGAGGGGCAGTTGTCACGAAGCCCATGCCACCGTTACAACCACAGTGTGCTATTAGGCCTGGTCAAAGCGTAACAGAACGTTTTCCCATCAAAAAAAATGCCGGTTGTCTGGCCTTGGCACGCTCCTGCGGACTGGCTGATCTTGCCAAAACTCCGGCAGAAACTGGCAGACATGCTGACCGCTTGGCTGCGACCACGTCACCTAGCTCAGCAAGACTCTTAATTCCCCTGGAAAGCTTTTGCTGACTTGCTGGTGTCTAAAACTGCATTAGGTGCCTGGCTATAAGCCTGCTTAGGTCTCTCTGCAGCCAATTCCCCAACATTCCCAGACCTCAATTCCCCAAATAATTGGTTGGTGGACATTTGGGATGCCTGAGCATTTAGCTTGGGAGCCTAGCAGCTGGCAAAATATAAGTGAAGACTCTGAAGATCCTGGAAAACGGCTCCAGAGCAGAATATTTGATTCTAAAATAAAACAAACACCAATATAATTATTTGGCTTTTTTCCCCCCATATTTTTCTTGTAAGATTCTTTTCAATATATGTATTATTTTTTATATATTTTATTTCTAATCTTGTTGTACTCACAATATTTAACAATATTTGTTGGTGACTACTCAGAGAGTAGATGCTGACCACAGAGAGAATGCAGATACTATCAGCATATATCACGAACTCTGATAACATGTGAGTTTTCAATGCAGTACAAAATGAAGTTTAGCTCCTAAAGCACCTGGGCAATATGACCAGAATTTTTTCCCTAAAATTTTAATCAAAATATGAGGGGGCAAAAAAACCCTAATAGCAAAAAGAAAGTAATCTTGCTACCAATTTTTTGAAAGAGAAATAAATCAAATTCTATCAAAACTTAGAATATCCAACAGTAGGCTATAATCTATATGATAAATCTTGCTTGATATTTAGCAAAATATTTTGAAGTATCACCATGTGCAAAATTCTGTCTTGTATTACAGAGCAGATACATTAGGAAATACTGAAGTGTATTTAGTTTTAAAAACATACTTAAGTCCCTTAAAAGTAAATCCCTTAAAGTTAAATAACTGTTTGAAGTAAATAAGGTGTATAGACCAGTGTGGAAATTTCACATGTTTCTAAGTGATTTGATACGCTAAAGCCTTAAGGGCCCATTAAAGTCAATTAGTACTAGGAGACTAAAACTTCCCAATTATCAAGACAGGTTAACTGCTCAAAAGCTTTGTCTTTCTCTTTACTTCCACCAGATGGTGGTATATTGCAAAAAAACCCATACTCCTGAAGCCTTTTCCCACTCATTACCTAAAAAGCAAGGGAAATTCATTAGTAAAGTAACTTTCCTTCTAGTCTGTTCATTGTCGTTTCAGATGTCAGATAGCTTTATTTTCAACAGATTGAGTAGGAGATGTATTCACAGGTATTATTTTTTTAATCAAATATTTTAATAGATTTCTATCCCACTTCAGCAGTGATTCCTGACTACACTGTTTTTGTCTATTTCTTCTTAGCAGAGTTTATCAGTTGTATTTTGCTCTCTGTCTCACCTGTAATACTGGTGCACCTTTCTGGTGGATTAAATGTAAGGTCCTGGGCACTCCAAAGTACTTAAGCCGTATTTAGATATCATGATACAACTCCTGAATGCTTTGACATCAGCTTAAGGGAGATTTGACTTTGGCTTAAAGGTTCAACACAGGAAGATTCCCACTGATTCTGAAAGAATTACATCAGCTAACAGGTGAGTATGTGCCTAAAGCCACATCAGCATCCCCAGCACCTTCTAGAACCGAGTAACTCGGTAGAAATAGTGACTTTTTAAGCTCTTACAGGGTATGGTTTTTTCTTGCAAGAGCCACAGGTATTAGTGGCGGGGGTGACGTGAGTCGTGATGTTTCAAGCTTTATTCTAGGTAGTTACACTTCATCTCCAAGTATTGTGGTATTGAGTTAGACTCTGTATATATAGACATTGAAGTGTTTATAAGTAAAAAAAAAATGCTGAAGGGCTCCCAGTTAAAACCTTTGTATTCTCAGATGAGACTACAGTGATTTTTCTTTTATTGGGAAACTTATTTCATCATCTGAACTGAGTGGAAGCTGTATGTTACTGGTTTTAACAAAGGAAAAACTTAAAAGGCAAAATATAATGCTGTTGTCTATGCTTTATTCACTGTGTCTCTCCAGGCAATGCCTTGATATGCATTCACAAGTAAAAGGGTCCAACTAGCTAATCCTTAAGTTCCAGAGGCTGAGCTTGGGGCCCCTGGGAATATGACGCTTAACACAAGTCCTGACACTCCACCCTAAGCTGTGTGGATGTGAAAAGTAGGCTTCAAGCCTGGAGCAGGACTGTTTTCTAATTACCCTCTGTTCATGTGAAAGTCAAAGTCTCAGAAGCTAAACGTAATTAAAACAGATATTCTACCCTTTGGTCCCAAAGGTGAAGCAGCCCAAACTCCCAGCTCTGTCAGCCGTACTCTGCCGAATTATTCTCTGCCATGTCGGCTGCTGCCTCCTCAGCTGCCTGCTCACCGATAAGGCGGATCATGGTAAGACCACTGACGATGAGCAGCAGCTCGTCATTTGGTCTCCTTACGCTGGGTTACAAGTTGGCTGATGTGACATGGGTACTTACTGAATTGGCAGCATCCTCTACAAAAGCTTCTTGTATTGCCAGTAGTCTCCTCGAGTCCACAGTAGGACCTAATCTACCTCACCCCAAAAAGAAGATGAAGGGAAAATGCATGTCTTTGTTAAAATCAAGTGTTCCCCATGGGGTGGGAAACTGATGGAGCACAAGAGTCATGGAAACTTGTGTAACTTACTCATAGCTTTATTTACACCTGAAAATGGGGCTGAAACATCGTTAGAGCAGGGAATGTGATCGAAAACCTACCAATAATTTTCAAGTGGTAGTTTATGATTTACACATTGTCTCAGTTTGTAGGTGCTCAGCTTGAATTAGTTTAAAAAAAAGCAGCATGCAGAAAGTACCATTTTCTAAAAGGCAATCTTGATTAATGTGGTACAAATCAGGCATGCAGAGCTATTAGCAACTTTAGAAAAATTGATTCGTTACTTTACAACAGGTCAAATAGTGTCTGGTTGCCATAAGCAGGTCAGACACTGTGTTGCTTATTCAGTTGCTGTAAAACAAGGAGAAGAGCATTATCCTTAGGGTCTCTCCTTCTCTTACTTTCTTTCCTCCTTGTCTTCTCCTTCTGTTCAGAATATTCACCAACTCACCACTATCTCACTTTTTGTTAAAAATTCAAATAAAGAGCACACATCTGATAACAATATATTCTGAGTTTTGGAATACAGATGCAAATTTTATGGCTTCAGTCTTCAGTTCCAAAATTAAATCAAATCCTGAACTTTCTATCGATAGTGTATAAAATCTGATAAAAACGTCAACAGTAATCACAAACACTTTTGAAAGGAAAATTGTGATTGCCAGCCCAAAACTTCAGTAACACATTTTTTGCTAGTAACAGAATTACAAAGGTAAAGTTGATGTCTTTTAGATTCATGATTCACCCAGGAACAAAGGATAATCTGTAAATTGAAAAAGAGAACAGTACTCATGCCACTGATAACAAAGATAAGTTAAAAAAGGGTGAGTAGTTTGTTTGTACAGATAGATTACTCAAAGTACATAAACTTCAGCACTTTCACAAATACTTATTGAATCAAGACCTAAATATTGCAATACATGTGATATTCTGTCACACACTGTAAGTCAGCTTCCCTTTTAGAGAAAGTTTTCAAGCTTTCCTGTCATTTTTTCAGTGACAAAAATTTCCAAACCAACATATATAAATAAGCTTGTTCTTAATCTCTCTGTGGCCATAGCAGTTTCACAGAATATATCCTTTGAACCAAAAATTTAATCTTTAATCATTTTTTCATACTCTGCAATTTTTTTCAACACTTCCCTGTGTAAATTGTCTTTGAGGTTTTCTTTAGCTGCAGATACATAACACACTCATAGCCACATGCTAGTATTTTCTGTCAAATCTGAGAATCTAATTTTTAATTCAATAAACTTACTGCTAAAGTTTTACCTTATGTCCATTTTATCTGAAATGTTATTTCTCTTACCTTTTAATTTCCATAATATTTCCTAAATCTTTGATAGTTCTCTCAAACATTCACCTAATTAATATCTCCCATGGCACTGGAAAACTATTTTCTATGACACCAGATACCAGGACCATTTCTATAATACCAATACCAGGTGATTATTACTTCAAATCTTGCTTTATTCTTTTTCACCTTTGTTTCAGGGAACTAGTTCTTTTGCTGGCTCATATTTTTCATCTGATGATGATCGTTGTGTAGGGAGAAACTTCTATCACCCGTTATAGGCTCAAACAAAGGTTCACCTGGCATCTCTGTAACACTGGAAGCTGAAGTCTCTAGTCCAAGGTAGATTGTTTGTTTACACATAGATAATCCCTGATGCAGGATTTCTCCCCTAAAGTGCTTCTTTCTTCATTAGGTATGGGGGAAGTCTGCATAGCTAGCCTAGACCTAGATATCTGACTTTCAGATGGTTACAGCTACGTGAGATGAATTCCACACGAAAAATCTCTACTACTTGCCAGCCTGTGATTGTGAAGGATTGAACTCAGTGACATGCATGGTGTCTTCTATTCTTATTGTCTTTTGTGTTACTCACAACAAATTTCATGCACTTTAAACTCTATAGTAGCTCTACTTTTATAATCCATGCAACAATCAGGATGCTTTTAAGGAATTACAGAAGAAAATCCTTTTTGCTGAGTAGCACTGATCTCCTGTAATTTAAAATGGGCCAAGTTTCTAGAGACCAGTTAAAAAAAATAAGTGCAGTAGGGTACCCATGTATCAGTTACTCTTCTCAAAAAACCAAGATTAGACTCCGGCTTGTGCACTTCCACCTTCTACTGCTGACTAGGTGCTACTTCAGTAGGAAAATTGAAATACTAGTTCTCACAAGTTTGATTTCTGCAATCCCAGGATGACAGGTAAGAGCCTGCTGTTTCTTGTTCTTGGAAGAGGACAGACATAAGCTTGTTGTACCCGGTGTCAGAAAGGAAGCAACTTTCAAGGATGGCAACATGTTTTTAAAGAAGTTTACATTATGTTATGTGGGAGCAACATAATATCTGTCTTTGTCCCTGTTTTCTTCATTTAGCTTAAATAGCACCCATTTGCTCCATTTTTTTTTTGTCACCTATACTATTTTGTCTGATCATCATTTCTAGCTCCCAGAAGCTGCCCTCCTACCACCTTTGCAATAGCTGAGGTTTTTTATATGTCTACTGCTTTCTTAAAAGACTAAGGCTTTTCTGTCAACCACATCTTCTCTTCTCCCGCTCCAAATTGTGCGTTCAGCTGAGGTCCAGTGTGACTGCACAGGACATGGAATTGATTTTGTGAATGTTGGAAGGTGACCATCAGGCACACTACCCGGTTGTGCAGCTCACACCCGTGCTAGGCAAGATCAGCTACGGGTCATTGTTTGGGCTAGCTCTGCTAATACACAGCAAGAATTATGAAACTATCGGCATTTTTTTATACATGAAACAAGCATAGATATTCATTTTTTGTCCAGAAAAATCAAGTAACAACCCTGCAAAGATCTTCTTGTGATGAGATACAGCTTAACAGAGATACAGCAGAGGACATTATGTGCAGTGTCTTCATACACAAGTGTGTGCTGATGTGTATGTGTACCTATATATTAGCAAAAGAAATATTGTTCATTTTTTTTACCTTTTCCCTGTTTCCTCAAGCCCTTTCAAGTAGTTGTACAAAGCTGTACTGTTTTAGTAAGCTTTAGCTTTCTGTGTGATCAGTCTCAATGAACATCTATAATGGTAAATCTGAGCAACCCTTTCTCACTCACACCTGTTGCCAATCACATTTTCTTGGTAAAACTTTAGCTAAGGAAGATGAGTCAGAGAGGCTTTCAGTATCCTCAAAGGGGCAGATGCACTTCTCACAGAAAAGCACTGAAGTGCTTAAGTGAACAGAAATCAGGTTTACAAGCACCATGCTTCAGATATTTTAACACTCACTCTATCTAAATAAAGACTTTACTTTTCACAGCAAATGTCAGCTCCTTCTTTCACATGAAGATATGCCTTGGAAAGTGGTGCAAATAGTACATTATGTTTCTTCACACACCACTGAAAGCTGCTAATAAGGCATCAAAAATGTTTTAGCACAGCATATCTTCTTTTGCCTTCTGCCTTTTTGAATGCTCAAAAGATATCTTGTTTATAATCCATATCCACTCAGGTCACAGAAACATGGATTTCAGGACCAGGTCAGAGAACCATGCATTGAAGTAGGCTGTCTGATTTGCCACAATTACGCTAGATACATGAAGAGAATCTAATTTTTTCAAAGACCAGTTCCAGATTACTTTCTTTAAGAGAATATAAATTTCTGGAGTTTCTCTCTAAACTTTTAGCTGTGAAGCCTGTCTGATAAAACCCTCAGTTCCCAATGCTATTCCTTGATCTTACACTGAAGGAGAAGTTTCACAGAGATTCAGATGTTTCTCATAGGTATTTTTTTTCCCCCAAAGGACATGAGATGACAAGGTTCAGAAATGTAGGCTTACAGGTTTTTTTACATGAAGTCTGATACCAGCAATCCCGGACCATTTCAGTTTCTGGACAGAGTGAGTGAGTTCTCAGCAGATATTTTACTGTTCTTTTTCTGTATCATTAACCTTCAAAGTGAAGTTGATTTAGATTGCTGGCCATGCAGGAATCATCCAGGTTTGAACCCTGAAGACTTGCACATTTTGCTAAAGTGAAGGAACTGAGCTTTTCTGCAACCACACACCTTCATTTGACCTTCTCTATTCCCTTCAATTATAAGAGCATCCTATCTGAAGTGGAGCAACAATCCAGAGCCCTGTAGAGCAAACAGAATAGAATGGACTAAGAATGGAAATACAGAGAAAAAAAGATCAAAACTACCAAAGAAAAAACTTTATGAAAACCTAAATTTATTCTTTTCAAGTTAACATAGTCCATGTGCAGCAACACTTCAGTCAAGCTTTTATTGCATAGGTATAGTTTGTATTAGAACAGTCCCTGGATTTCTTCATTGTCCTAAATAATATAAAAGTATTTAACAAAGATATTCCTTAGACTGTTCAAAGAGTAAGTTCCTTACTTTACTTTAGTAATAAGTATTTACTTAAATAGAAAGAAGAAAGTGGGAAACAGATCATATTTAAACCCTCTAAACAAAGGTGAATTTTCCCTAAAGCATAATCTTCCCTATGCTAGTGTTAGATGGGTCAGGTGTTAGTGTTAAATATTATTTTTAGATATTTCTAGCATTCAAAATATCTTATTAACATGAAAAAACCATAAAACCTGAGGTGTTACAACATGCAATCATGAGCAATAATGAAGCCTATACAAAATTACTTTCTAATTCTGTTTTCCTAATTCAAAACTCTTTTGTGGGATAGGGAATTACTTTCAAGTCTTTCTGTCTGTCTTTGTTTCTTTGGGGGTGTAAAGGTTGTAAAGAGATGGCTAGCTGAGTGTAATTTTTCTGAAAAAGCATGTTTTGCTACACTTCCTAAATATTATCAGAGCATGAATGATACAGAGGATTGAATCAGGGTTCTGGGTAAGCTCCATGACAACATTCAAAGAAATAGATCTGAATTCCGAAGCTGCAGATTTTGGTTTTAACAATATATACATCTTGGACTAGTATGATACAAAGAGAAAATAACAAATCTCCATTTAAGAGCTAGTGAGAAGAAAACTAATCTGTATAACTACAGACTAATGCAATTTTAGTAGAATTTGAGATTTTTCAATAGAAAATGTAACTGGATAAATGTAAAATGGGATCAAATTCAGTTCATATATGACTAAATATTTTTCTATGGTAACTTTTAATACATGTTAAATGCACTATATGTCATTTATTTTTATTTCACTAATATTTGATTCAGCCCTATTAGGGAACTTGCAAAGTGAACCAGAGTAAATAACAGCACAGGAATTTGAAGTGGGACAAGGAATTAGTGCTATAGTGGATAAGAATGAGTAGATCAGAGGTGGAAAATATCAATGGACATCAATAATTAAATTCCTGAAGATTCACTCTTTTTTGAATACTTTCATAAATTGTAATAAATGCTCTCACCACAGTGAAAATTTTTTTAAAAAAAAAAAAAAAAAAAAAAAACAACAACAGAGAGAAGAATATAAACCAGAGAAGGTAAATATTGTATACATTGATAGATGTAGTTACATTCATGTTTCTCGTTACCTTTCAAGAATGAAATGAGCTTCTGCTTTATGAAAAGACCTTCTCCTTGGAGCTAGGTTTTCTTCTATTCTTCTTCACAGCCCTTAAAAGGTGTTCCTTGCTTCCTGCATGGATACCATGAGGTCTTCTAATTCTGAGACCAGTGTGAGAAAATGGTGCTAATTTGCTTGAGACACAGATCCAAACCTCAAGCCTGCTCAAACCTGGACAGATTGGTGTTGATAACCTCAAATTATTAACAGCAATCTGTATTTCTGCCCCAGTCCGTAGTGATATTCCTGGCTCTGCACAGCTTACTGAATGATTGAACTGACTCTGATTTGTGTAATTCCTGACCCTCTCCTTTTCCTCATCAGTTTTTAGTTGCTCCAGTTTCAGCTTAAAAACTCTCGGTTTGAAATGTCTCAGTTTGAAGCTGCTTTTCTTGATTCAGGAGGAATATTGGGAATAGGGACCAGGTGGTTTCCTCTGCTGCAAACTCCCCTTTTTGTCAGAATATCCTGTATCTTCTAGTTCATGCAGCCTACGTACACTTAGTCCTCAACTAACACCAACGTAGCAAGACTTAACTCAGTATTAGGTTCCCTTTTCTCCTTTCTCCCTGACTTTCCCCTCTTTTTCTCCCTCCCTCCAAATACACACGACCCATGCCTCAGCCAGCTCTGACGCTCTTGGGTTGGAGCCAGACAGAAGGAAAACCCAGTTAACATCTTCCCACATTTCTCATTAAGTCCCTTACCTGTCTGTATTTCATAACCCATTTGCTTGTTCCCTTACAGCCCCTTTCAGTTCCACTCTCTAACACAGAAATCTGTAAAACCACAAAGGTAAAGTGGAGGTACATGTAATAATTATAAAAAAAACCAAATTATAGCCTTCATAACTCCCTCATTCTCCACAGGCAGGGTCTTGGAATAGTAACTCTTACCTCCACTATAATGAAAAAACTGCCTTCAGTAAATGGAAACTTGTGAGGAGAATGGAAGTTAAGTATTCACCAAGGATTTCAGCTTCAAAAGCAGCTGCAATCTTAGTACTTCAGTGCCTTCTGCATATTGAAGAAAATTGTTTAGAAATTTGTGTTGTTATTGTCTATTTCTGCAGCAAATAGCAAAAGTACCATAGTATTCTGCTGTTAAATATCCCCGTAAGTTATACTTTATTTGCTGTAAAATTCAGAATGATTCAGAATAAACTCTTCATTCGTGGGTACATACACACATACCTTTGCTCCATGTGGTGTTATTTTTTTGATTTCTTCTCTTTGAACAGAACAAAAGGCATGTTGTCTGTTCCAAACAGCTCTTTATTAAAAAGATCATTAAATAAGATACCAAAACACAACAACAACTGCAGTATATGGGTTATACAACTACCTTAAAGATTTGGTAGTACACAAAAATAACCAAGAGATTTCATTCATGCAAGAACTATTAAGTAAACTATTTCTAAGACCTTCTCTATACCTGCTATAAAATAGGAAATCTTTAGTTTATTTTTTTTTTGAGGAGGAGGAGGATAATTGGTTTTTAACAATAGAGATTATTCATTGGATCAACTAAATTGTTGTTTGCATCCTAATTAAAGGCTTTAAAACATTACATTCTGGGAACATTTGTCTTTAAATATATACAAACAATATGGTTTCCAAAAAAAAATTTTGGAGGAATCACACCATTTATTCCAGATAAAATGATTCCCACGTCATATTGCTCTGTGACAACTTTTTTTAAGAAAATAATGCACAATATAGCACATACTAGTTATTTTTTTCTTTTTTTTTTTTTTTTTTTTTGTGTGTGTACATATTTATTTTAGATTTTGAGTTAAATATTTATGGGGGGGAAATCTTAAATTCTAAAATACTGGATTACAAAAATCTGTTATGCAGCTTGGATTTTTAAATAATGAATCAGAAAAAGCTGTGATAATGGTGTCAAGCTTGTCTTTTAGGATGTTTCCAGTCTATGCCCACGATCAGATTCACTGATGTACAAACTCAGCAGTTCCTCACTCACACACTGTTAACGCTTTGTTAAGCAGCTTAGACACTGCGTCCATCCGGACAGAGCTCCTCGGGCTGCTGGCAGGCATTTGTGCAAGCAATGTGTAGACTACCTGAGAAGCCCCTTACGTACACGTAAGAGAAACACATGCTGCAAAAGATTCCTACCGCTGAAATTCAAGAGTGAAATAGAAAATGGTTCGAGCCTAATACTGCACTGTCACTTCTGAGCCAGAACAGACTGGTACTTGACCCACTGGGAGCTCAAACAGACAAATGCTATTCCTTGGTAATTCAAGTGCAGTTGTGTATAATCCTCTCTTCTCCTTCTGCATGAGGGGATGTGAGGAGTCTCCTGAGACAACAGCTGGACGCTCTCATCTGCTTGGAAACAGCAAGTCTTAGTTGGGCAACTAACAGCTCCTGAGGCTTTATGTTTCTTAACAGCTGACACCCTTCCAACAGTTCCTGGGTGGCTCCCATCCTATTTCCCCATATTGCCACCTCAGAGAAGTCGTTTGGCCAGCCAAAGCTTGCCTGCTAATGAGGTACCACAAAGCTCTTTCTAGTCCACTGTCTGATTATTGGGTCTGTCAGACCCACCCAAGTATCCTGGGTCTGGCAGGTTTTGAAACCTGATCATCAACACCGTGCTTTTGTGTGTCTTAATGTGACACCTGCTGGATTCCAGACATTGGATGAGAATGTCAATTTTCAGTAGCAATGAGTAAAACCAAACAAATATGGTTTAGCCTCTCTTGTTGACAAAACTTAAAAATGTGATACAGGTGCTCCCTGGCAGTCCAGTAAATGGAGGGAAATAAAACCCAACTGACATCTATTTATTACTTTATTTAGATGTCAGGGCTAGTTATCTATCTATCTATCTATCTATCTATCTATTTATGTATTTGCAGGTTTTTGTAGCCTCACTCACAACTTTTGAATGCTTGAATCTGGTATCAAGGAAAACCTCATTCTCCAGGTTCCTTGTGAAGATCAACCTCTCCCTCCACTTTCTTTGCTTCCCAGACAAGGTACAAGTTCTGACTCTATTGTTATGCCACACAAGTCAGTACATTTTATTTTGCAGCATCTCTGCAGCTCTTGTTTTATGACTGCCTTCAGTCAGTCCAATATTTTGGATGCGGTGAACATCAATGATCCATCTGGAACATTGGGGAAATCCAGAAGAACCTGCTTCTCTTTCTGCCCTCCTACACTCAAGTATTATAGCAGTGGCTTGCATCTTCAATTTGATACCACATAGTGCAAACTGATAACTAATCTTGGGGAAAAAGAGTAAAGA
Source organism: Buteo buteo (assembly GCF_964188355.1). NCBI lineage: Eukaryota > Metazoa > Chordata > Aves > Accipitriformes > Accipitridae > Buteo > Buteo buteo. The sequence continues at coordinate 7,671,313 of NC_134196.1, forward strand.
TCAAGACCAAATTATCACGCCTCCATTGTGTGTTAGTTAAGAGTAGGGTATGAGGCATAGCCACAATCATACCTTGCAAAATTAAATCTCTTTTAACCTGCAAACTCCACATTTCATCCACTCTGTTCACACCACAACCATTAAACTCTTACCTAAAACATAGAACAAAGTTTAGACTTATAACAGAAAACAGCAAATTTTATAATATATCACAAGCAAGACTCGAGAAAGCTGAAGACTTATTTTATCACCACATTTAACTTTGAGAACAGTAACTATTTATTTTTAATGTTTCTTTTAAAGAAAAACTAACAAATATATGCTTCAGAGATGATAAAATTATTCATTTCTCTATGTTTTACTTTTCTTGTATAGGGCATTTCCAAGATTATGGATGATAACTATTAAAAATATATAAAATCAAATTAATTCTCAGTTACATTTAATTCTACCTTAGAAATAACTGAGAGGTTTCTGCAATTGCTCTGTATGACAATATCCAATATTTTAGGTGTATAAGAAATAATTAAGTATAAAGTTTCTGAATAATTGGTATAATTATTCATCTGTGGACTTCGTAAAAACATCAGCAATGGAATATGTAGGAAAAATGTCCTCCTCTGCAGAGACAGAGAAAGACAGAAAATGTCCCAGTAATTGCCTTTATAAAACAAAATTATCCATATCAAGAGGCAGTTCTTTAAGCCAAGGTAGCAATCTGAGTTAATAGTCTTCAAAAAAACCCCACCATTTTTAAACTTAGGGCAATTATGAGCCGCAGAAAAAAAAAGAAAAAAAATCCATCTGAATTTACAAATCTTTACATATTGTGAGGGCCTCTTCTGGCTTGAACTTCATTCAGGACCCATTTCTGCTGCAAATACAGCATTGATTTTGCAGGCAATGCACAGCTGGGGGGCAAGGCAGGTACCCTGGGGATCCCACTGAAAGAATGCACAAAATAGAGACAAATGTGCATAAGCCTGCCTATTTTTTTTGCTGCCATCATCTGAAAAGGAGGGCTAAAGAAAAGCTGCAACTTCACAACAGTGAAGTCATCAGGAGGTAGCAACAGCTAGAAGTGAGAGATTTCAGGGAAAAAAGGGTCCCCCAGACATCAAAATATCCCTTAACAGCTCTGTGTATCTGGCTTAATTGTATGGTGTAAGTGGTTTTTCTATCATTTTAATGATGCTATGCTTGCTTTTCACCGATGACCAATAAGCTGAAACGCCAGCATTGGCTTTTATATCTTTACTGAGGGTGTTATAATTATGGATATATTTTCCTCCTCCAGTTAGGACTGTCTGTCACGCTGGATGACATTCCTCCGACAGCTCCCTGCGCACCTCCATCAGAGGCGAAGGGAACAACTCCTGCCGTACTTTCAAGCTCTGCCTCCTCCAGTGACACACAGTAGCTGGCCCTGTGTGGATTCACAGCCTGCTGCAAGGAAATGGGTTATTTTAAGCCATTTTCAGCCAGTCAGACTGGCTCATCTGTTAACTCCGCACTGCAAGGAACAAGCATGCAGGCACAGGGTCAGTCCCACTTGAGTGTGGAGCACAAGATGAAGGTGGGACAGTTAATCATCATCATTTGAGGTGCTCTGCCATCACCCTGAATATCCAAATCACCTCCAAAATGAAACATGGAAGGGTGCTTTTTTTCTTTAAAATGTTAACATTCTCTATCAGATGACAACCACGTTACCTTACCCTACTTTTTTTTTAACTCTTACACTCTTAAACTGAACACAAGAGAAAAATATCATGGCAACCTATTTCTTTTTGTCTTATTCTTCTGTGTTCCCATGACATAGTGATTTGAAATTTCTTTTCTTTTTTCCTCATACATTGCTAGCAGTGAATTTTGGGACAAACTCTGTTCTGCTTTGTTATTACCAAAAGGTAATTTAGAATTTAAAGTGTTCATAATAGGACTAGGGAGCTTGTAAGTATGTTGGAAAAGAGTGATCTTTCTTAGCCACCTGAGAGCATACTGTGTCTCCAGTCTAATTCTGCGACAGCTTCATAAAAAAATAAAGGGTATGAATCTACTAGAACCTTATTCAAGCAAAGCCCTTAAGTGCATTATGCATTTAAAACACTGAGACCAAATGTCCTTAAGTGCTTTGCTGTATTCAAGTCATAACGATTATTATAGTAATTAATGTATGCTGTTATATCTTGCGAGTGCATGCATTTAGTGGCTATTTATTCAAATAAACTGATAAATAACATTTACAGTGAGAAAAGGAAATATAATTAGCTTTAATGCAGTGAAAACACATTTTACTGTAAAAAACCATCCCTCCTCATGTAACAAACTTGGTATAACCATTGGTATGGGTATGTTTTTTCCATGCACATCCCTGTGTATGTTTAATAATTGACAGAAAATCTGACCTGTGAGAGGATTTGGAAGTTCTCTGAGTGTTTTTTTCTGGCAGTTTCTCGGAACAGCATTGCTCTGAGGAAATACCTCAAACAGAAAACAGGTAGGTTTTCAAAAGCAGCATCTGTCCCATTTTTTGCCTCTGGGTCTGAGCATCCAGGCTTCATGGGTCTTGGACTATCCCTCTATTTTGACTGTTGTTGTGACCCCCAGTTCTTTCAGACTGTTTTCCTCCAGCCTGGAACCCAGGATCATTGAGATCCTGAGTCCCATGTACACTTCACAGACACAAAGCTGGAAAATGTGTACGCTTCAGGTGGCACTTGACTCCTCACGGCTTGAAGTCAGTATTTTCTGTGGTGGAAGCTTCCCTCTCCGTCAGCTTCCAAGACTGACTTTAACCCCTGAAACTGCTTGTTGTTATTACAAATTTGCAGGAGGGAAAGGAAATGCCTTTTAAGTTTAAAGTGTTCTAACTTTAATTCTTCTTTCAAATATTTCTCCCAAGTTTCTCATATAACCAGGTTAGTATTTTGACTTTAACAGTGACAGCACAGGAGCATGAATAAGCTTTTATTTTTGTCTTTATTTTTTTTTCCTGAGCGTTCATAGATTAGGTAAACACTGTAAATTCTTTTACTGATTTAATAAACTGTTTTCCTTATTTACTCGGTGATACACAAGACTCTGAAGCACATCTGGGTTTGTTCTCACTAGCGTACTTTGTTAAAGTCTCATTTATGTACTGTTCTCTTAAGTTATGACTCTTCATTGGCAAGTTAGGAGTCAAGAACTTAAAATTTTTTTACAAGCAGGCAATTCAAAATTGCCGTTTAATAGTTAGCTGATAGTATTTCCTTCCTTCCTTAGACCTAATCCCTAATAAATTAAACTGGCCAACGTATAAAATGTGGCAGTTCTGAAGAGTGTATTATACAAAAATCTGCAAGCATATATTTTTGAGGTGTTGCATTAAGAAATTGTAAGATTCTCAGTAGGGTTTATGGACAATATCAATTTGCTTGGTGTATGTTGGTGTGCTTTATAAAATAGGAAAAGACTACAATATTGTCGGAAATATGTTGAAATCTCAGTTTTGTACAATACATCATGCTTAGAAACTAGATTTATTTGCAAATGTATTGGTCCAATTAATCTCAAGTAGGAAAAAATCACAATCAAGAAACAGCAATTGCAAAAAAGACACAGTTATGTTATCATCTTGATGATTTTCCATAGTATATTTTCACACAAGTATGATTTTAGATTTAAATAAGATAACCATAACGCACAGTTACCTATAAACTAAATATACATTGTTTTCTTCTGCTGCATCAGTAATATGAACTTCTCTTGAGTATGTATGGTCTTCTAGCTTTGTTCACATGTAGCTGCCGTTTCAGAATATAGGGATTTTTTCTTTTCATTATTTCCTTGTCTTGGCTTGAGTTCTCTAGATCAAAAGCATCTTGCTGAAGTAACTGTAAGATGCAAGAAGAGACACAACGTTATCAGCTTTTTTTTTTGTAATGAAGATTATCAATTCCTAGAAAGTTTTATAAAACTTTATTTTAACATCTGCCACGAACAAAAAACCTTTACCATAATAGTTGAGGATTTAAAAAAAAAAAATGAAGAAAAACAAAAAAGCCCAAAACTCAAGACACAAAACTAAGATCAGGCTGAAGATGAGCTGAATCCTACAGAGGCGATATTTAAATTCCATTGAATCAAATGAGATCATTGGTTTTCACTAGAGAGAAAAACTGGTATATATGTCCTCCTTGGGCTGAAACTCAAATTGTCTGAAAACTTCCTAATGATTGTCACTCTGTAATCACTCCTTTAGGCTAAACACCTCCTAAAACACCCACTGCTTGCTGGTTTCAGCTTTTGAGCAGTATTTTTATCTGCAACTTCCTACAGCTAAAAAATCAACATGTGTAATAAACAAATAAGAAATGAAATAAAGCACAAGAAAGCCAAAATTTTGTCAATCAAAATCTCTTATATAACTGTGTTTTGAGTTTTACTTGGAGTTTTTAAAGTATTTTGTTCAGATATGTTCTTGCTTTATCTGTTAAGATTTCATCCATTCTCTCACCATGTTCTTCCATGGTCAATTACAGTCCTACTGTCTGGCTGAAAGGCATTAAACTGAAAACATTTTTATACTCACCTCAGTATTTCCCTAAGCAATCAAAGTCTGTTACTCACTTAATTACTTAATAAATGAGTGCTCATCTAAATTCTATTGAAATGAATGGAAAGACTCTCATGGTTTCAACAGTCTTTGGAGTCAATCCTGGATGTATAAGATCACAAGAACTTCTTTCATTACACAAATTGTTTATTTCAAGCCTTCTTCAATTCTTCTCCCTATGGCTCTATCCCTTCGTCTTTTCTTGTGTCTTGTAAAACTCTGCACTTCCTAAGCTGAAAGAGGAATATTTTATTTCAATTTCACATGCAATACTGCTAGGAGTGATGATTCCCAACCACCACAAGAGCTGATGCAACTGCAAAGTAAGAAACTGTGATTAAGTCATATGGGCTACTGCACAGAGTCAGTTCTATAGTAGCTCCTTTTCAGCAATAAACGTACTGCTGGACAGAGTCCTCAGAAAATTCTGGGTCTCAAAGATGTTGCAGTCTTTGTATGGACCATCCCAGCTAATAGAAAGGATTGAGAATAAGCCTGCAAATACAGGGCTGTGATTCAGCTAACAAAAGAAGATCAAGGTTCAGCCAGACTGTCCACGAACCTGTGATACCTGAAGAAACTGGGTTTACTGGAAAGTGGGTAGTGATGCTGAGATATCTTTTTTCACTGTGCAAAGCAGCTTTTAGTGTAATATGTAACAACACAAGTGGATTGTGCCCAGAGTGCCTCTGTGTGATCATTGCACTAAGATAAATATCACAAATAGACTATAAGCAATCACTATTTAAGAGCAGCAAACCTCATACAATCATGTCAACTTCCAGGGCCCTCTTTAGGTGTGGGGAAGCAAGAGTTCCCTTGCTACCGGTTTCCTAGCAATGAGAAGAAGCCCAGAGTACCTGGTAAAATTACATGTACACATGGGCATGTGTCTATGCATTTTGAATCCAGTTTGCCATAGGGCCTTGAAAAGGTTTTCAGGAACTCTGCCTATATTTAGTTATGCCTCAATAAATCTGCAGCAACTTCATGTCTGTGAAGCAGATACTAATTTTGTGTTCTGGCATAGAGCTCACTTTCATGTGTTTGGTTCCTTGGAATGGCCACAAAGAGTGGAGAAAGTATGTAGTTAAGAATAGTTCTCATTTATCCATGGGTCATTATAAAAACCAGACACTCAGCTCATCACAAACTATATTAATTCACAACTGTTTCAATAAGAGGCATATTAGAGGTATTAGAGAATATAAAAAAGGGAAGGAAAGCTCAGGCAATGTGACAGGGGTCATCTAGACATGGATTTTAAAACATCACTACGAACAGAGCCTGAGAATTTAACAGCAGTTGATACATGCATTTGTGACAGTTTGTTTTACCTCCCAATGCTGAAAGGCTCTGCTGTGGCAGACTTTTTGGAGTTGATATACTGTCAGCATTGCTTCCAAGCTGAAGCCATCCAGAGCAGTAGGAAACTGTCTTCCTGAAACCAGATCCTCTTCATCTACTTCTACTGTTTCCCCCACTTGGTTGTTCATGTTGTTGAGCAGATTGCAGACATTTAGCAGGGTCATTTTCCAGTAAGGAAGTTTTGCTCTGTTAATCTGAAAATACAAATACCCACTATTTAACATGTTGCTATTTTTGTTTTGTTTTTTAGTGATAATGTGTGACATTCAAACGTTTCGGTAGGAACAAGTTTGTGTGTTTGAAGTACTTTTCCTCTGCTCAACTTTTAGACAATAATTAGAGAGTGCTGAAATTAGGACAACTCATTTACTAAACACACCAAGTCTGCTCCCCCACAGCCTTACCCCCCAGGTAGATATACATGATGAAAAACTAAACTGCTACCAAACCAGAATGGTAGCATTTCATAGTCATTCTGCACAGGTGCAAACAAAAACACAGATGGAAATTAATATAATATAAATTCACAGGTGTAAATCAGGACAATGAGTCAAACCCACTGGATAAATTCCCAGTGCTAGAATCCAAGGTGGATGCCTGTGGTTAACTAGACGCTCCTCTCCAGTTCAGAACAAATACCAGTCATTTCAAAATTCCCTGAGAAAAGGAACGGAGTCCCTGCTTCAGGGCAAGCTGTCTGATGAGGCTGGGTCTGAAGTTATGGAATCTGTAAGCCCCAGGAGTTTTGGATGCTGGAGAGTCATGAGCCTGGGAGATGTGAATCGATCTACAGGCTTAGATGAAGATGGAGCAAAGATGAAACAGAGCTGTGCAATATATCCCTGATTTGGTAACTGGACTGAAAAACTCAGACCAACTGTATTTAGGTGGTCCACAATGAACCTGTTCGGAGATGTTACAGGAAGACAGAAATAGAGAAATTTCACCATGGGTTGTCTCAAATTTTGCTTGTTCCAGTATCTTGCATGATTTAGGAGCTATTTAACTTTTACAAGCTTTTAAAATATGTTGAGGAAAATAACCTTTACTTTACTACTGGTACTGTTCTTTCCAAGCAGTTGTGGCAGTAGTCTTCTTGCGTTTTGATTGTCAATAGAAAAAAGTAAGTGAAAAACCTAATTCCTACCTCACTCACTGCTTTTCACGTCTTGCCACTTTCTTGGTTCTCCCACTATTAATTACTTCTTTCAAATTGTATTCCTTTCAGTGGTGAGTATAGAAATTAGTGTCCTTAAACTAGAACTGGTGACACAGCAATCTCCAATCAAAAGCCAAATAGCAAATTCCTATTTATTACTAGCAAGGGCTTCCTTGCTGTGCACGTTAAGATTACAGTTGACCTATGAACTGAAATGTAGTTGCTTCTTTTCCTGGATGTGCAAAGTTAAATATAGTTATTACATTAACACAGACATTGCCTTTCACATACTGACAGCATTAATTAAGAGTGTGGATGCAGTGCCTACTTAGCTGAGCATTAGGTAATCACATAATCTGTTGTTTCTTTAAAGCACCTTCCTAACAAAGGGACACTGTACGCAAGATTTATGCATATTCACCACACTTCACTATTTTTTGAGGGAAAGGAAAGAAAATGGAGAGGAGTGAGGAAGAAACAAGAAAAGCTGGCATCACGATTAGCATTAGTTACAAAAAATTCTCTTTTGGCCATAATCATTACTCCAATATACATCTGGTATGTGCATCCCTGTCAAAATGAGAATAATTTAGCCCTTTAATAAAACCACCATGTGTTCTCAGATTCCTGACAGGGCTCAAGGAAAAAAAAAAAGTATTTTGTTTTGAGGCTAAGAAGAAAACAAATCTTGTATCTTATTCAGAAGCTTGAAATTGGTTCTGCATTGTTTACTTGGAGCTCATCTGTTGTCCCATCTAGGTGCCTTAATTAGTCTGTTGAATTATTTGAAAAGATGTGACAGGTTCAAAACAAAACTTAACTGCTTTGCAGAATGTCTAAATTAATTAACAGAAGTTAAACTAGCAAAAAGAGCAACTGTCCACTGCAATTTCAAAACCTTCTTTGGTCTCTTTTAAAATATTTGAGCAATATAAAAATACAGAACTTTCCATGACAAATGAGGAGGCTTTGGCAGCACACTTCTTTCTCCTGGGTATATGAAAGAAATGTGAGCTAGCAACTACAGTAGCTAAATTGCAATGAAGAATAAAATCTAGGGGCAATGCTACATGAGCAAGTGAGAGTTCTGAGTTAAGAAAAACTAAAATATTCCACTGAATGGGAACAGAAGAGAAGAGGAGAGGGAAATTTCTTATGCCTTCTTGCATAATTTATAGAATCTTTTTGATCTAAAGTTACTATTTCATGTTAGCCTGATGCATGCCTATGTTTAAAGGAACTTTCCTCTGTATTATTAGTAAAATACTTAAACTGCAGACTTCATTAAGTGAAATTGGTCTTAGCTGCTACTTATGAGGGTAGGAGAAAAAATTTTTGTAGTCCTGTCTGCAAACATTTGTTAAGGGAGTCTAATTCCTATTAATACCACACATATATCACCTCCAAGTATTTTTACTTGGGTACATCTGCTTCTGACTTATACTGCTGCCAGTTCATAGAATGAGACTATAAAACATTAAGAACTTCAGTCAAGAGTGAAATTTGTTTTTTAACTGAACATGGAGCTCTCCAGGTCATGTCCAGTCACTGAACAGAGCAGTCATGTTACTTCTCTACTCCACTATTACAGCAAGCATTACAATCAGACAGCTTTGTTTTATAGGTTATGGGAAATCTCTGAGGCAGTTATCCTAAACGAATGTGTGAAAATACAGTTTAAGATGACCATAACCCAAATGTTCAGGTACATTTCCAATGTGTGATATATTTTCCACAGAGGTCTAAGCAATACCAACTACAGTTGCTCAAGACATGTTTTGGAAAACACCTACACAAGAGATCGAGGAACCCGTACCTGCCAAGATGGAACGAATTTTTTTAAGATTAACTTGAAAAATATCTGGGAGTGATCTGAAGGAACAAAAGACACTGCAGTATGAGTTAGAATTTAAAAGTTATTAATGTTGAAGTGAGTATGATGTATGCATTTCCACTGTTGAACTTGCTTCTGAAGTAAGACTCAGATACATGGTTTCGCACACCTCATATATCTTGAAAGAGAATTTTAAAATATCTAAGAAACTGAAAGGAGCTTGAGAATATTTCATTCTTTGACAACAGGCTTGTCCTATGAAAGGTTAAAGAGAATCCCAAGTTTGTAACTTACATGGTATCTTTTTCTTTCCATTTCTGGTTGAATGATACCCCTGATAGTTTAAGATAACTTCTTCCATTATAATGCATACCTTCTGAATGCTACTTTTTTTTTTTTTTTTTAGAAAAAGAAAGTTCAATTCTCTGCTTTTTATATTCTTGTCTTTATCTAGTGAAAGCAGATGAAAAATAAATTCAGACCCAAGTAAAACCTGAGGTGATGTAGGATCTCTACGGTTCCTTTTCCGAACAGTAGTTGAATTTTGTTCAGAATGTAACTGCAGAAATAATAAAAATACTCTCAGTCTTTAAGCAGATATGGTATTGAGTTCTGTTACAGCAGAAGTTCTTCCATGGTATAGACTGATGCCTGTAAATGTAATGAACTTTTATGTGACGACTGAGTCAGGAAGTCAGTAACTCCCAGGCAGCTGGAACCTCGTCTGCCTCTGACAAGGAGGCTGAACTGCCTGGGCACATACAGTCAGCAACAGGCATCCTAGAACAGTAGGAAGCTCAGAGGGTCCAAGACTTCGGAAAATTAATGTGAGTGGGGATCCCAAAGGTGGAGTATATGCTAGTGATGTTATATTCTTCAAGGAAACCCTTTTTTTTTCTTTTTCTTTAACTAACGACATCTCAAATCTTGTTTGAGTTCAGGACATTCCTCATGCAAGTGGTGGTTTCAGGCAAGCATTTCGGAAGCTGGGAATAGAGCTATCTATTTGATACAAAAGAGAGACAGCAGATAACTGTCTGTGTATTTGTGACACTTCAGGTTGTGTTGTCTTCCCAGATCTTCCAAATGGCTCTTTGGATTTTATCTTAGAGGAAAGACAAATAAAGCATTTTAGGGACTCGGGTGATCCCTGTATCTTCTTTGAGATGTAACAGCAGGGAAGGGGATAAACTGTATAAAATGTTGAAGACAGGTTGTAATAAGCATGGACATACTTCTTTAAAGACAGAGAGTGATTCAGCATATAGATGACTTCAAAGAGCAGTTTGAAAAGGGCCAATAGATGCTGGACAGAATGTTGCAAAAGGTGTGTGCTTAACTCCTAGCTATAGACTTGATACTCTACTTCACAAGTGCCTACTTAGGAAGATTTTTTCTGTCAAACACTAGAACCACAAGTGATAATCCACTTTGCTGCATTTTTAGATATGAGCTTTCCCTTGCTGCTTATTACCAAGTCAGTGTCAAAGACGGTTAATGCAATTTAACAGTAATTGCCCTCAACTGGAACCAGATCTCAGGCACAATACAAGACAGTTATTACACATATCATCCTCAAATTTGTCTCTGACACCAGAACCATACTTTTGTTCTAATGAGGGTTAAAAGCTAACAGAGAACAACAGAATTTGTCATTTCAGTAATGAATTTTAGATGGCAATTTAAGGCAGTATAATGTAGAAATAAAGCAAAGTCTCCACCATGCATCTACTGCTTCTGTCAACTTCAGGTGTCACTTGACTTACAGTATATACCATAAGGAAAACTGAATAGTAAGCTACATGATGTAAAACAACATATAAGAGTATTATGGCAAAAATCATTACCTATCAACTGGTGCACTCTATTTGTGCATTTTTAGTTACCTGAGACTGTGCTCTGTGCTGAGAGGGAGGAAAAGATGGAAGTGGCAGTTAGGTTCACAGTCCCACTAAAGTCAGTAGCAGAAATACCAATAGCTGCAGGGTTTCCTCCCAGGGCATACTATGCTTTGTCACACAGAGAATGAACTATTTTTGTCAGCCTCCTACATTTAAATTCATCTCAGGAAAAGAATATCTATTAAATCTTTCTGTACCTTAGAAAAGCGAGTGGCAAACAGGTTTATTCCACACCTAGGGTTAATTACCATGCCAGTAAAGAACATGGGAACCTACGAACTGGCAGACCAGATCAAAACAATGTATTTTCTGGCTTCATTTCTTATTCTAGTCTATTCAAAGGATCCTGTGAAATAGCTCACATATAAGCAAATACAGTAAATACAGAAGTCTTCAAGGCTGGTTTTGTCCTTAACCTTCAACTAGTCAATGGCTTATGAAATTCTTTTTTGGGGGAAATATTTCACTCATCATTTTAATTTCCATTGAATTTAAGCACCACTTGAGCTTCATTAGAACAAAGAATTAAAACATTCAACCTTAAGCCCATGGCATTTGTTTCAGGGTTTGTTCTTTAGTATGTTGCTGAAGAAATATTGGACATATATATTTCTTAGATCATTCATGGTAAATAGCAGTGTTGAGAAAGTGTTTTTCTATCAGCCTGTTCAATACATATGTGCAACACTTGCTGCTTCACCTTACCAGTATGAGATTGGAACTGAAATTTTGTCTATTTTTATTAAATAACATGTACATTGCTCACAGTCTGGCAACTTGCCAAGGAAGTGTCATTTATCAGCTTAATATTTTCACAGTCATGTCCCCATGTTCCTGTACTAACACTATGATTGAATTCCTAAATCAAAATCAGCATATCTATTAACAGTTTTTGCTTTATGACTTTCTTATTTCTATATGCATATAGGAAAAGTTCTGCATAAAAATAGCACTTACGGATTTGACTCAAGGTTAATTTAGCTTTCATCAGGCATAATCCTATTGGAAACACATTTCCTCATATAAATTTACATCTCTGCACATAACACAGTTTTGACAGTTTAATGAAAGTACCAGTGTTACAAGCAAGGAGCACTTTTAGTGTGTCACATCAACACCTTTAAATTTCCTTTGAACTGGAGAAAATCTTGCACCAAAGTAATGTCTAGCACTGAACTTTTCGGTCTAGACCGTAGGTTATTACTTTGTGCAAAGACTTCTGGGTTTGTAATGAGAATTCATTTGCTCCCTACCTATCAACTAAAAGAGGAAAAATAATTACCTTTGATGTGTACATATTGGTCAATAAATCTGCTTCTAACGCTTTCATTTCCTCTTCTGAATCTGGGAATAAACCAGAAACATATGCTTATTGTTTCATCATAAATCATGGACATTTCAATTCAGCATACAGAATTTAGATATATCAATGAATTCTGAAAAACAAACAAACATGAAAAAAAGCAACTTAAGAACACAGCAAAGTGATCTAGAGAGACTGTAAGGAGTCTTCAGGTAACAGCAACATTATGTTAAAATGGATACTTACTACCTTTTTAAAGCATGATCAAGCTTATTGAAGTGAATGAAATGATTCATTAATCTCAGTTCACTGCTAGACAGGCCCACTAATCTGCAGCCCTTTCAGTAAACAACACTGCTGCAAGATTCTTCATTCAAAATCAGTATGATTTTCATAATCACTATTTGTCACCTCTGCTTACTTTGGAAGATTTTGGATATTTATTTTCAAACAATATTTATTTAAGTAGCAGCTAAGTATTTAGGTGAATGGCAGTTATGATTACTTGACAAGATTTAGTCTTGATTATTCTTGGTTAAATTACGAGTATTTTTACTGATATGAGGGAATTGAGCTTGACCAGTTTGTGATACAAGCTCTTGACAATACATATACCAAAAGAAAGTATTCTGACTGAAAGTCTTAGGATTTTCTTTACTAATTTAATTGACCTTTGATAGCTCAGCAGACTTGCAAGACCTGTGATTTGGTGAATAGGGTAAAAATTGCTGTAGAAAGAGAAAACACCCACAAACTTTTCTGCTTTGTGCTGCACAGAATGACAAGGAAAAATCTGATGTCTTGAAAATGTAGCAGCAATCACAGCTCAAAGATGAGATGTATACAGAAATCAGTTAAGTCTTCAGGTGAAATAAAGTTCCACACGGCTTTTAGCTTTCCTGGAATACCAGCAGTCCAGAGCCAAACAATATGGTTACTTATATTTAAAACCAAACTAAACAAAAATCTACACCATATTCATATAAGTGATATCTTACTTCCATTAAAATGATCAATGCTGTCGGTATGTAACACCCTACCACAGAATCTGTGGATAGATTCTGCCTATGCCTTCACTTCAGGGATCATCACCAGGTTGTCACTACCATTCACAGAACACGAGACTGTAAGGGACCCTTTATACAAATATGTGCTAATCAGTCACAGATTTCTGCTAGCACAGGAAACCAACCATTATAATGCTCTTAAAAATCAATCATGTTCAATCTTAGTAACAAGATCTCACCACCACCACCACTATGTTTCTTCTCTGGGGCATTCTTCCAAACTATCCATGGTTAGTCACCGTCTTCTAATTTCAAGCCTAATTTATTTCTAGTTACAAATTTATTAATGGTTTGTATATAACTTCCTTCACTATAAATTATACATTTCTATTTGTAATATTTACCAAACTCATGTATTTTTTGAGAGCAATCACAGCCCTTCCCAGCTTAGATTTTTAGGGTGTGCTTACAGAGTGATTAGCAAACAAATGCAAGCTCACTGTGCCTTTTGGACACAAACCATTCCCCTGGAAATCCCATAAATACTTCATTGAAAGGCTATGCCCAGAGCTATTAGACTCTCATCTAGTCTCCTCTCTTGTAATAGCCTTGTATTCCCCAGCCCATCAGAGCAGCCCTCCTCTGTGCCTGATGTGATCTCAAGGCAGCACAGCATAGTACAGTTTGGATCAGAAGCCTCAGTACTTAACCACCTTAATGCTTACCATTAGCTACAGAAAGTAGCTCTCTTACACATTTTTTCATTTTGTTTGTCTTTCATGGCTGAAAAACTTTAGTATCTCATTAAAAAAAATTAGGTCAAATAATATGACCAAGTCTTTTATCTCCTCAGACGTCTCCAACAGCTGTGCTTCTGTTAAAAGGAGCTTTTAATAGGAACTTCTGTTATTTCCTAAGCTGCTGCATTTTGTACTGTTGCACTGCTGCTCTTTTCTATTATTCAGGTCATCAAACACTTCTGGGCGTTATGCCGATCTTCCTTTGTAGTGATGCTCCTGTTCACCTTTGCGTTACCAGCACACTACATTCATTCATTCATTCATTCCTACTTTTTGCATTGAAGTTGTTATTGAAAATATTCAATAAGACTGGTTTGTAGATCAGTATTACAGCAAGTCACCAGCAACTAATCTCCAACTTAATGCCTTTCAGCCCTTTCAGTGCTACTCATTATCAGTGTTACCTAATCTCTTAACCGTTTTACCATTAGCCAAAGTTCTGCCGGCAGCACAGGATCACCTCAGCTGAATTTCTACTAATGATAGCAGCAGCTCCTGTGAATGGGTGAGATGCATGACAGCATCATGATTTTTTATGTCCTGGGTTGTACCAGCTGAGGACAATGAAGGTTGTGGTGTCTGGTTAGCCCCTGGTTTTTAGATTCTATAGAGGATGGAAGATAGCTTCCACACCATCGAGGCTGGAAGATAGCTGCAGACGTTGAAGATAAATAGGTATTGAGATATTATTATTTCTCATTTTGATTGAGGAAAGAAGTCTGGAGGATATTATTTAGGAGGCTGGTCAAGTTTCCTCGAGTGAAGAATAAAGCAAGGCTTGGAGGAGGAGAAGGGAGCACGTCCAGGTAATTCAGGAATGAAAGAGACAGATGAGGAATAAAAGCATAAAAAGAGCAGACTCTCAGAAAGCAGTGTATAAAAAGTCTGGTTACACATTATTGTTCAAATCAGGACATTCACACAGTTTGATGTCCTCTTGATTCACTTCTTATTGACAAGAAATATAGCTTCTATTCAGATATTCATGTTCTACAGGAACAGTTACAATCTACAGGTACACACTTTCCCCTGAGGGCAAACATTTTCAAAAGAAAAGTAAAATGAATGATTGTTTTCTTTATGACATTAACTGTCCATAGTAGTTCAAACTGATTTGGCCCCTCCACACAAGCTTCTCCATGGCATCTCTCATTTAAATATAATTTCAAATTTTCAATGAAATAAACCATTATGTCAGTTAACACATACAATTTTGTTTCTGTTTTTTTTTTTTTTAATAAGCCTATTTTAATTTCCACTGAAGTTTTTTACTTTAATGGGCTTTCATTCAGGCTCTACAAACAGTTGAATTTGAAACTGCCTCACTGAAAATACTAGCCAAGTATTTGTTTAAAAAGCTTCAAATATACAGGGAGAAAATAGGAAATATTAAACCTTGTCACTAAGATTACCAGTTCTCTATGATATACAAAATGACTATGTTTAAACTGTGATAAATTGCAGGTATTACGTGTTCTACATTTTTCTTCTGCAGGGGAATACAAATTGGAAACTTTCATCTAAAGTGAGAATTAGGAATTCTGAGTCCTGCTGAATACAGAAGGTGAATAAATGAAGCTACTTGTAGATTTACTCTGTAAATTTTGTGGCGTTAAAAATTCAAGTAATTTGCAAGTTAGTCAAGATTGGATTTTGAAGCCCATTCTGCTTCATGTTTGTGTGCGTACACCTGTCTCATCGCCACCATACCTATTTTTGGTCATAAACTTAGGGCATAAATGACACACACTTAGCTGTGTCATTTTGCAAAGGAGCAGGCAATGCATTTTAATGTATGGTCCTCTTGGAGCAGAAATGCGCTTACATTTAACCTTCCTATTGTGTGCCCTCCACCTGATTCAGCATTTTTTGGTCGTAATTTCAGATCAGATGCTAGCACTTTTTCCCCCCGAATACAAAAATTGCACTTCTGTCAGTAAAAAGTGACTAAAGCGCATTTATACCCGTGTTGATTGGGATCACGGCAGCCACGCACGCGAGTTGCGGAAACTACAATTGCCGTGACGGTTTGGAAATACCTGGTATGCAATCAATCACCAACGCGGCAGCGTAATCAGGCAGACGGTCTGCACTGATTCATCTTTGCAACGCCTAGTCTCCGCTAACCGCCATGGCAGGATGCTGCCCGGGGGAGCGGTTCCTCCGAAGGCAGAAAGTTACGGGACTCCTACAAAACCCCGTTCCCCGGGGCCAGCTCCTCGGCGCACCGCCGCCTAAGAGTCGCGGTGGCCCGAAACGACTTCACCTCCTTTCCGCGGATCCGGGCGTCCGCGGGACTTGGGCGGCGGGCGGCCAGCGCTCAGCCCGCTCTGGGGGGGGACGGGACTTACCTGAGCAGAGGCTGCAGGAGGCCAAAGCCAGCAGCACCACGCACACCAGCTGGGCTCTCATCCTTGCCGCGCCTCCCTCTAGAAAGTAAAGTCCATAAATCCTGGGGAGAGACGGAGAGACAGACAGACAGACAGACACAGAGACCCCCCCCCGCCGCGCCCCCCTCAGCACGCTCGCTGGCACCAAGACGGGGGGACCCGGACCCTTCCCCAACTATATAAGCCGCGGGGTGATGTCACGGCGGTGCCGCCATCGCCTCCTGATGAAGTTCCCTCCCTCACCCCCCCCGGGTGCCCCCTCCCCGCCCGGTAGCGCTGACGCCACTCGCCGCCTGACGCACGCGGAGCCCCGCGGGGCGCGCGCCGGTGGGGCGGGGCCGGGCGGTTCCCCCCCCCCCCAGGGAGCTGTCCCCATAAATAATTCTTTATTAGTAGTAGTATTTAAATAATAATAATGGGGGGGGGGAAAGTTAGCGGAGTTGCTCGGCTCCCTGGGTTTGGGGGGGGAATCGGTAGCGGCACTCCGCGGAACGCCGGCTTCTGTTTTACCTTGTCCTACCTGCAGCCTGGGGGAAAAAAATACGGGGAGAGAATAACACACGGGTCACGGGTGTCCTACCGAGCAGGGACACGGGTGTTAAACTGGGGATGGGTGGGGGGGGACGGACATCGGGCATGGGTAGCAGAAAAAAAAGAAAGAAAGAAAAAAAAAGAAAAAAGAAAAGGAAAAAAAGAAAATAAAAAAAAAAAAGTCGCCTGTGGGGGAGAGAGTGAGCTGGAGGAAGATAACGGGAAAGTCACTTGATAGAGGTTTTTCACAGATGCGCAAAAAATTGTGACACCCGCCCCGGCGAGAGTCCCCATTACTCGCTCAGAGCGCTTGCCCTACGCCGGCGGCTCTGGTTTCCCTTCACGTGTACTTTTCCGGGTTGAATTTTACAACAGGTAGCTTTCCTCAAGGACCAGCAAAGACCGGGCTCCGCGAACAGCATCCAGAGCTCCAGAGCCAGTAAAAGCTGAGGAAATGCCCCAAAAGCGGAGGGCAGAGCAGGGTAAACTTCAACGTGGGAGTATGGACGTGTGTGTAAAGCTGAGGACTCGCATCAGCCTCCATCGCTCTCCTGCTTTTACTGTGCTTTTTTTTCCCTCAGATACAGACAAATGCTCCATCTGTTGAACGCAGATACTACAATGCGGAACATTCTGAGCTCTGTGAATACGCTGAAGGACGGATACACATGCCACCCATAGCAAGAAGGCACTCCGCGAATGGGAGATGCTGCCAGAGTGGAGGTTTTCTTCACTGCAGAAAAGTTTCCTTTAAAATGCAAAGAGCAGTGGCGGGTGCTGCTTCCCTCCTGCCCCCCCGTGCCTATCTGTGAGGCTGAATAGATGCCGCAGATGAGAAAACAGGCAGAATTTTCAAAATCCTGCCACGAGGAACACCCGGTGAGAAAAGTTTAATTGACTGAATTCCTTCTTCCCTGAATCAACTTTTGCAAGCATAACAAAATTGAAATGTGAATGTTGTTTTGGCTTATGGTCAAATAAATATACGCAGAAATAAAGGTGGGTGCATTCCGGTGGTATTAGATGTTTTAAGAACACGGATTTTTGCATACAGTTGGGAACACATATTTCTATCCTACTAAGAGAGAATTTAAAAACAAACAAACAAACAAACAAACCCCCCAAAACACCCTTATCACATTGTATGGGCTGTGCTAGTCTGCCAGAAAGTTTCAGCTATCGCTCATCTGCCTTAGCACGGAGGTTAGATGAGATAGCCTCTCACACTCCCCTCTAGTCCTATTTTCTATTATTTCCGTGATGTGGAAAGACCAATCTGCAGCTGATTTTGCTCTGTGGGTGTTCTGCAGTTCAGAAAGCTCTATGAATGAGAATCATATTTCATAGATATTTTCCAGTGCCTACTCTCTGTCACAAATTTCTTCAATAGTGTAATTGCCCATATTCTTATGTAACTGGAATTTATAGGAATGAAGTTTTATTTTTTCCTCAGGAAGAGAGTAATTGCCATTTTTCCTGCCATTGAAATCTGTGATCACCTAATTGTTCCTTTTTTTTTTTTTTTGTATGCTGAGATACTAATGATTAGTGATTTCAAGAGGATGAATGTATTGTGTGTTATGGACCATAATCTTTTTTATCATTGCTCTGGTTTCACCTTTTCCCCACCCACCCCACCACTACCACCCCCTCCCGGAAAATGACAAGGCAGAAACATCAGTGTTAAAAATCTTCTTTGCTTTCTTATCACACTGAATGTTCTTGACATATTATCTTCAAGTCCCCAGGATCAGGCACAACTGAGCTTGGACAATTATAGTTTTTTCTCAGTAGAACTGAACTGTCTTCTGTGTCTCAGATGCTCCTTTACTTACTTTTTCTACCTCTTTCCTACATCTGTAGCTTCTACTGCTCCATTAAGAATTGCATACTAGAAATTTTAACCCTTTCAACAATTAATTCCCTAAATCACCTTGTCTTCCTCAAGTTATCTTCATATCACATTTCTCCTAATCAGAAACGTGCTGCAGAGAAGCTTTTATAAGAAAAAAACCCTCTTTGAAGATCTGTCCCTCTCTTTCTCTCCCTCTCTCTTTTTAAATATTCCTCAGCTAAAGAAAACATTTATAACTATTCATTAGTGGGAGTCAGCTTGGGAAACTCAGTTTATCTTTACTTGCCCTCAACATGTGATTTAAACAGCCTGTCCAGGCCTACAAATCGGGTCTATTCACAACTGTGAGGCATCTGAAAATAATGAAACAATCAGGCAAATGGCAGATTCATGAAAGAACAGATCCATGAACCTCCATTTACTTTGTCACTGGAACATAAAACTACCATCATAACATATGGATGACACCAAACACAAAAGCTGTAATCACCAGACAGACGGAGAAAACCATTCTGTTAATGATCCTGCAGTAGAAGGTACTGGAGACTATAATAAGGAACAGTCGATGTTCCAGTTAGCAGACTTATGCCTTGAGAACAGAAATAAACACAGTGAGAATGAATGGAAGGCAATTCAAGCTGTTCAATCTTGTCATTAAATATATTAATGTCTGAGAATTTTTTTGTGGATTTTTTTATTTTTTAAGTTTTTCAGCCAAACCTTGCAGTAGTTACAGACGTATGGAAAAGAGAAGAGGAATCATTCCGGAGGTGGTCAGCAAGACAAAATTTCATACAGTAAACTGGCTCAAGAGGCTTACTCACAATCTCAAATTTGAATTTAGTTGTGGTGATTGAGCTGCTTTGCCCTACAACAGTTTGGCTATCAGCAGTTTAGGTTAATATGCTGGGCAGAAAACTGGTGACTCAAATTAATTTATATCATGTGAACTCAAGGGGCAATAAGCTCAAGCAAAGCAGTAGGACAGGCAGGGAAGGGTATTCGAAGCACGTTTAAAGCATAAAGCATAGTCAGACACTGCAGCTGAATTTCCCAGGTATTGTGAGTTCTCAGCATCTCTTTCTCTCAGCTTAAAATAGGTCTAGGGTTTTTATTCTGTTTGGTCATGACAGTGATGCTCAAAAATTGATGGTGTATTCACTTGCTGAAAATCCCAGAGATCACCTGTGCTGCAGAGGATATCAGAAGAAAATTTCAAAAGTAAAAAGGAGATGATGCTTAACACACTGGATCATTCCTAAGCAAGTAAACCATTAAGCATCCTCTAGCCATTCTGTGACTTGATTTTTTAGGTTTGTGAGGTTGTGCACTCTAAGGAAACCTTGAGGAGTCAGCTGAATAATATTCAAAAACTTACTGCTGTAAAAAAAAACCAAACCCAAACGCACAGGCAACCACATTATTATCTGAATCAGAAATGTTCCTTAATAACACAGAAAATCTATGCCACATTTTGTAAGGAGCTGCAAATCAGCAGAAACTTCTTGGATGTCTAATGAGCTATTTCTTTATATTTTAAAGTTCCAGAGTCTGAAACTGTGAAAGCAGCATTCTGTGTAGCCTCTACATACATGGCAGAGCTTTTTCTCTTGATGCTTTGACGTTTCAAACAGCAACAACTTCTCAGTACCCCAGGGCATCATGATTCTCAAATCACAGAAAATTTTAAAGTATCATCTCAACAGAATGATCTGAAGTAGCATTTCTTCTTTTGAATTTTTTTTTCTATTAAAGCACAGCCATCACATTTTTTGGACTTTGACATTCTCTAACCCTTCTCATGAAAAAACAGACTCTATATTTCCATTACTATAAAGCAAATACAGCATGTATGCATCTACACACCTACAGTTAAAACCACTAAAAATACAAACCTTTTGGTCATATATATATATATGTAACTGTTTGGTAACTGTTTAGGAAAAATAATTTTGGTTTAAAAAGGCCATAAGAAAACAATATTCACTTCTAATTTTCACTTCCTTTTTTTCACTCTCCTACTAGAATCCTCCTATCTGAGAAAGCAAACAGTGCAGTTAGAAGTGCCACCACAGTGTGTCATGGGAGTTATGCTTTGGGCACCTCCTCCTTACCTTCACCTCTCAGCAATGCATTCCCAGGCCAGACTGCATCTCTCTCATTTCTCTGATTACATGTTTTCCCCAAATACCTAAGTTAATCAATTTTTCATTTCTCTCCAGTGAGCTATGAATATTTTAATTTAAGTTTCAGGATATAATATATACAATGGACATGGGTGAAAAGCCTGATATAACTTTGCTGAAGATTGCATATTCATGTAATCCACTGTTCATCAGAGTGATCATGCTTTGAAATTCTGTGTTAAACTGATGAAATAGTTACAGGATGCAAAATTATTGGTTTAATAGTGTTGCTGTTGGACTGATCAGATAACAATGATTATCCACAGTTCCTGAAAGAGCAAAATGAAGTTCATCTGAATTCAGAGGGGTGACTCTCTTTTTCTCATGATATTCAGTTTTTGTCTGCAATTCTTCTTCAGTTTTCCCTGGAACATGGTAACTGAAGACATGCGGTATGCACTGTTATATTACACTGGTTTAATTATGTCACGTAAGTAGGAATTGGACTCCACACTATGACATTCTTGAAATCATTCTATTTTGTCTTTCCTGCCACCTTCACAAATTTCTTAAATTTTCATGCTGTTCCCTTGTACCCAAGAGACAATTTCACTTTGACTAGTTATTTAGAATCACACAGCCACGAAAAGATTTTGGGTTAAAAACACGGAGGAATATTTCCTCTGTGCACAGTAGAGAGGCAACATGTTATTATTACTGTAAATCAGTGAGATTATGCTGAGACCTTCACCTTGGCCAGATACAGGTTCTTTGCCAGGAGTCCTTAAGAGGTTTCCTAACAACCAGTAACCTCTTTTTTTTATTTTTTTTTTTATTTTTTTTTTATTTTTTTTTTTTTTTTTTTTTTTTATCAAAGTGGGCCTCAAGAGTCATGGACAGTCTGTCTTACACAGTTGTTCTACTGCGACATAAGAAAAGACTGAGAATCACTGCCTCATTTTGTAGAAGTGTTTCCTTTATTCAATTTGTTAGTTGTTTTTCCTTCTTCGGAAAATTTCATTAAGCAGGGCAGAAGCACTAGTTTAAAATTTATTCTTCATATACAAGGTGCTTGGTTTGACCATTTATGAGTAGACCATTTAAAAATCATTGTTAAATCTGATTGTTTTTGATTTAGGAGTAAACCTCAGAAGCAAAATATGAATTCAAAGACCTGTGGTTTCAGCACTGTGCCAGCCTGCACATTCCAAGTATACACCCCTTCTGCAACTTCCAGCCTTTTTACCTATGAGGGATGGAAAGCATCTATGTAATTTGCACATCTGTGAACTGAAATTTGCATGCATAGCATTTAAGAAATTCCTTGGAGATTGAAAAGCAGACATCCCAATAAAGACAGACAAAGTGGTAATAAGAATACATGTTACAACAGCAAATACAGGCAACCAATCATTTACAACATAAGCAAAAACATAACTGACAAAGAAAGAAAGCAGTCTTTCTGAAAAATAAAATAAGGCTTTGCATCTGAAGAATATTTTGCATTTGCATAACACCTTTCAATTTCAGTGCTTTACAAACATTAATTAACTATAGCCATGTCTAAACTAGAACACAGCTTATAAATATACACTGCTCTGGGAAAAAAAAAAAAAAAAGTTTGTCATCCATGGCAGCCTATACCAGCCTTGTTTTTACTGGTAAGGCTTATCACGGGGAATGCGGAAGAGCTGCAACCTTCGCCTCTATCCCTTATCAAAAATACCCAGAGCAGTGCATCCTCCTGGACAGGTGTCATGGCAGTAGTTCCACATCTGTGATTGCCATCCATATCGTAATGGCATCAAGCCTTGGTTTACTCCCTCCTCTCTCTCTCTCCCCCCTCTTCCTCCCAACAGAAATATGTTAGACTGGCAAGAAAACAGTTGTGCTGTTATAACTGCAGGTAAACTAGGGGATTCAGTGAGCGCAGAGCGCTCACACCCCAGATTAACACGGTGATGTCAGCCGTGCCTTGTGCTGTAGACATGATCTCAGCTTCAAACCACCCCCCTGGTGCATTGATTTGTGCTACTGGAGCCATGTTTAATTGAGACCCAGAGGGGACTGTTTTCTAATCACTCGATGATGTAGCCCCAATCCTGCAAACACCTCCATACATGCCTAATTTTAAGAAGATGAGTAGCATGACTCAAATGCTAAAACTCAAGCTTGTCTGTATCTGTAAATTTCATGTACCTGCACTGAGGAACATGAGTTGTTGATTTAAGCAGCGAGGCCTAGATTACAGCTCTTGATTTTCATGAGATACCTATGGAATACTTTGGGCATCAACTGAAACTATGTTAGCAGTCAAAAACTACAGGTAGGTTTGAAGAGCATTACATTTACCTGGTGGTGACCCGTCACATTTCACATTGTTGATTTAGGTAAAACTGAAACTTTTGAAAATCAGGAGTAAATATTTAGGGCAGAGACAAACTTCAGTTTCTTCCTCCTTTGCTCCTCATTGTCCCCAGTCTCTCCGGGATGAACAAGTGCTCCGGCTGTACTCACTGGTCACTGGTGAGAGAGCTCGATACTCACTGTTAGGGCCAAGAAGCAAAGGATAGCTTTGCATAGATGTAGCTGCAGTGGCCTCACTCCATAGGGCCCTATCTTTACCAGCAAGGTAGAGCATTGGAAGTGAACCTCTCTGCCCCTATTTCAATGAATATCACCAAAGGGAAAAGGTTTGTTTACACAGACGAGGTCCCTCTGCTGTGCGAACAGCCAGCTGAGGTCTTAATGCAGAAAGAATAATTTTAGATAGTATCCCTATAGAGCTAAGGGGTGTTAGAAGGTGTGAAGGAGTTCAAAACCTTAGCAGGTGTGGCAGGTTATCTATGGCAGGCTTACACACGTACAGCAAGTATAGGTAGCTCCTGCTTCCTATAGTCTAAAGCCACAGAAGAAGGATGTGCATCACGGAACAGTTAAACCAGCAGAAGCATTTGATTAACCCTCTTTATGGGTTTTCAGATATCCAACTCTCATTGACCTTAGTAGAGAACACAGGACAACACTGACCAGCTTTACTACTCTCCAAAGTTTCTCAGAAACATAAACATTAGAGATAAAGAGTTGGCTATTCTTTACACATTTGTTTATAACAGGGAGTTCAGCTGTAATGCTGACTTCATCAGATAGCCTGTACTGGGTGTTTCTGTACATTTTCTTTTTGTGGAATAGGGCTTGCAGTTGTGTTTTGAAATGCTTACAGTGTGCAGACACCAGCACCATCATAACATAGCCTACAGCCCTCGTACCAGGATCAGATTCAATATTTCTAACAGTAATTTTCATTACGGAGAATAGGACACTTCTCTGCCGTGCGTAACAACCATGCCAGCTCCCCTCCGCCACCACACGCTGCTACTAGCTCTCATTCATATTTGCAGTGCTGAACCTGTGCTTTTGCATGTATAATTCGATGGCAGCAGTTTCTTGCCAGATCATACCCTTTGTGGTTATGTAGCTGATGGTATACCCGTCCCAGTCAGAGACTGATGCACCCAACCAACTAGATCTTTTTTGAGTAAGGCCTTCAAGCCATCACACAGTCACAGTCACAGCGAGGGACTGACCCTCTTCCCCCTAATGCTACATCTTCTAGCACAAGGGAGCTAGGTTTAAATAGTAAAACTATCCATACATATTAAAATCAGTGGGAGTTAATTATCTAAACAACTTTGTGGATTTGGACTGAGGCAATGCTAAGTCAAAAGCCTCTATACCTTTTTATGAGATAACTGTATTTCCTTTACACTGCTTCAGAAATTAGGATACTAGCAGCCAGCGGGATGGGGAAGAAACCAGTACAGTACATTCCTTTTATCCTCTAGAGTTTAGGTGCCTGGGCCTCAGGCAATTTTCTTGCTGAAATAATAATTAACAAATTAGCTGGGAAAAAATATATACCTGACCAAGAGGCACAAAAGAGTTTCACAGAAGCAATCATTTACAAGGAGGTAAGTCTCCTCCATTGCGAGGAATTATACCCCAGTTCAATACATGATAACATCTTCAGGCGAAGATGTGCATCCTGACATACATCTCTCTGCTTTGTAAACTGTCTCATCCTGCTGCTTCTTTTTGGTGAGATGCAAGCATGTATCCCACATGGCTTTTCACCCTTTGAAAATCTTCCTGATGCTAGCTGGTCTGGAATGCCATCTCTGGCATCTCTGTCAGAAACATTCAGGCATGTAAAATCCTCCTAAATCTTTCATTAGAGACCTATGTTTCTTATCGGCACTAATGCTAAATCTGTGAAAGAGCAAATGTGTCAGACTTCTGAAGGACGCAGATAGTTTTGATTGTATTACTATATTTGAAATAGACAAAGACACTAGAAAATACAATATAAAGTATTCTGCCCCATGCGGAGAGTAAGCTCAATACAGTTTTATCTTTTTTTTTTCATTTCTGTGTCTTAAATTGGTACTGTTTGAATTGCTTTATTCTGAAGTTAACACCAGGTTTATTCTTAAGTTAATGTTCTGTGCAATAAATCTGCATTCCAGCTAGGATGAAAGTAAGAAATTCTTTTGGATATGAATTACAGAACAGTCTCAAGAGTTTGTTGGGTTTTTTTTCTTCTAAAGGAGACAAAACACTTGTGATTCACTGTCCCAGAGATCAGTCTTTCCTCCACACATTTGCAGTTGTTCGTTTGTGTAAGAAGGCCTTGATCAGACAAAACTCCCACTACCTTCAATGAAAAAGCTTCAAAAAAGCACACAGAAATGTGAATTTAATTGTCTCCAGGTATTACATCATATGCAGATTCCTACTCTGTTGATTTTTTTTTTTAAATAAGAAATGGAGTGAGAGAAAGATTTAGAAGCTGCTTCAGCCTTGAATTTTCATATGTTGTGTATTAGAAGATTTCTTATTCTTCATGATGCCCTAATTTCCTTTAAAAGTAATTCGTGAACTGGCACTGTGCCAGGATAGGATTATGAAACAGCAGCTTTCTGCCACTGTGGAGTCATCTGTGATACTTTCCATGTTCCCCTAGATGAGACGAGATAGGGGTAGGGGGCTGTAAACATTTGTTTCTGTCCTTCCTGAAAATAGAGCGCAGGGATGGAGTTATTCTGCTGTTTAGGTAGGGTTTGAGTATTTTCCATGCATGACTGGAATCTAGGAAGGGGAGAGAGCTTGTACCCTAATGTTTGTCTGGCCCACATGTGAGCTGACATCTGGAGAAGATCTCTCTCTCTGTGCAGGAAGACGAGAACAGGCATGCTGGAAGCGTACATCAGGAAAACAATATCAAGGATTTTGGTGTAAAGTTGAAAAGTGATAGGCTTAATGGGTGCAGGTACTGACAGGATCTCAGGGACTGGCTTTAAAGAACATAAAAACTCCGTCGGTAATGTCTGGAGTGGTGCACACCTCCAGGGAGCATTTGTTTCAGATGTTTGTCTCTAAAAGATGTTCTCATTCAGCAGACAAGCACAGTCAGAAGCTTGTTTCTTTCTGAAAGTAATTTTCGATAGCAAAGGTCAGTTCTTCTAAATACTGTAAAATCTATTTAGATTACCTAAAAATGAGTTCCTTTCTTGAAATATTAAATAATGACCCAAAGTTAAATAATGAACCAATTGATCCAGCTCAGCTGAGCAAGAGGCTTCTGAAATGCAGCCACAAGAAAAAGAAAATATTATCTCTGTATGTGTGTGTGTTTGAGGAATCAAACCTGACCATGAGCATGTCAACAGTTTATCTTTAATTCCAGTGAGAATGTATCACTCTGTTAGGAAGCAATTTTAAATACAACATTCAAAAAAAGAGGTAAACTCTATACATAGGGCATGAAGACTCCTTACCTTGGAGGCTGTCTGGTGGGTGCACGGTCTTTGTCCTTCTTAAAGCTTACGTGATTAAAATTTGGATAGGAAGAGGAGGAACAATAACGTTATTCTCCAGTTTGTGGTTTGAAACCATTTATTCTCCTACTGTGTGAACCAAGATCTTCAGAGAGTCCTAACTAAACGTAAACCTCAGAAAAACATGAAATATGAAATTAATGGGACATTATCATTGCGGACCAAAAGGCATACAATTAATACTCCCTTTATTAGTCACATAGTGGAGTGCAAAGCATATCATCATTAATGGAGGTTTAAAGTTAGGGGGACTGTTCTCGGAATATTTCCATAGATTCTTCCTGTATTCCTTTGCTTCCTATGTGTTCATAGTCTTCAAATCATTGAAAATAATACTGTCAATTGCTTATCTACAAATCCTATGCTCATCTTTTCTCATTTAGTGCTGTAGGGACTGTCATTGCTTATCCTTGGGTGTAGGCAGCATAAGAATAAGCAGCTTTTTTCAGAACATGGGAGTAGGTTACAGTACATTATGCAAATTTAGCATATGTCTTTTGAAAGGAAAAATTGCTATATAGAAAAAGGTTTATTAGAGATATTTAGAACCCTATATTATATTTGTAGCAGGAAAGTATTTTTGTCATACTTTTAAATAAGGAAAATTACTTTCTTTGTGTTTCTTCAACTTCTAAATCCTTCCAGTTATAGGTAGTTTCTTTGGTGTACCTGGTGTGTTTCCAATGTGCCTTTTACAATGGATGCAGTTTGAGCTAGGGCTGCTGAAGGTGTGCTCAGATCAGTTTTAAGTTCTGCAGTAAATCCTCCACACCAATTATTGGTGACCCAGGTATGGCAGCTTGGGACACAGCAGTTCATCTAAACTGCTCTCTTTGACTTAAGATGCCACAATAGTCAGTACTGTTACTAAGTCAGGCACTTACATCAAAGAATAGAACCACAAAATACTATTGCAGCATGCTGCAAAACTGTTATGAAAAGAAATAATATGATAGGTTGCGTGAGAGGATTAAACAAAGAAAGCAAAGGGGGGTATTAGACAGATCATTTAACCCTGTCTGCTGTTTCCATGATTACTATGCAAATCTGTAGGAGCTGAGAATTTAGTTCATGTCTCTTAACACATTTTAATCAAAATCCCAGAGTCAGAAAAAAGGAGGGCTGGAGAAGAGACACAAGGAGAGGAGAAATAGTCATGTTACATCCAGTGACTAACAGAAGAGCTGCTCTACTAGATCACACCAATTTCCTTGCTGGCATCACAGCCTGTCTCTGGTAGTGGGCACTAGCAGATGTTTAGGGAAGAGTATAAAAGCAAGGCAAATATGAGGCAGTCTTTTTACTCCCAGCACCAGGTAATCAGCAATTCAAGGATTTTCGGAGTTGAAAGCTTATTAGGACCATTATATTTAATAGTCCCTGCGATAGACAGAAGGATGTTCTTTCATAAACCTCGATGCTCACTTAATTTGCTTCAGCCTCTTTATTGCAGAGTGTTCCAGTACCTAACTGACAAGCATTTACACTGTTACAGAAAGCGTGGGAACGCATAAGGGAGGAGAAAATGGTACATTCAGTCACAGGACATTGTCTCAGTACCTAATGAAAGCAAGGAGAGAAAGAGATTTGGGGCTGGATGAAGAATGTGCTGATTGGGACAGTCACGTGCAGACAAAGAAGTCTCAGCATCTGGAGAGTTGCTCCTTGCCTATGTTTAGGACTGATTGGGGCTTGTAGAATATAAAAAATAGTTCTATATCTGCAATTTTGAATAAAAATCTGCTTACAGGGGGACAAGGGGCCTGTTTTGTTTACTGCTGTATTAAAGCACAGGAAAATCTTTACATGGAATTCCTCTACAGAGGTCACAGCAGCTGAGGTGATACTACATCTGGACCCAATCTGCAAGTCAGAAGTAACCTGTGAGGTTTACTGGTTTAGGGCTATGCCAGTAGCTAGTGAGCTGTAGCGGAAGGAAAGGAAAAGAAAAAGAGGTTTGAGAAACAGCTGGACTGAGGTGATAAAGACCCAAGAACCCAGTGATTTTTGTGACCTCTATTGGCCATATACTCCATGGTTTTGCCTAATCCCTTTTTTAACTCATTCATACTTTTGTTCTCCCTGACATTTGCAGTCAGAGGGTAGTTCTGTTGTTTACTTACAAGTACAATCTTTTTGTGTGTGTATTTTAACTTTGCTGTCTGATTATATCTTTCAGCGGGCCCTTGTACTTACACTGTGAGAAATAACTGTTTCTTATTTATTGTCTCCATGATATAGATTATTATAGGCCTCTTTCATAATAATCAGATATTCACCTTTCTTCAGATTCAAGACTCTTACCACTCTGCTTAATTTCTCCACACATATTAAGTTATTCTGTATACTAAAGCTCTCTTGCTGCCATTTGCTTCCCCCCGCCACTATATAAATTTTCAGAGGCTGTACCTGGGGTATTCAAAGTGTCAGCTCAGAGCGAAAGTTTACAGTGGCATAATGAGCTTTTCCACTTCATTCTGTATTCCTTTCTCATTACTTGTTAACTCTCTCTTTTTGTTTGATTTGTTTAGATTTTGGGTTTGGTTTTACCAGTATAGAACATTAACCTATGGCTTTGTGTGAACCGCCCCAAATAAATTATGTTTCTGAGATGTGACAGTTAATTTAAAGGTTTGGTTAGATTTTTTTCTTGGTATGTTACTCTGCACTCACCAACATGGCCTTCACCTGCCAGTTTATTATCAGCTAGCAGTCTTCTGAGTCCCTTCTGCAAATCTTCTCAAGTGAATAAGTTGAGCAGCACAAATCCACAACTTCCCTGAAGATGGATCGCCCAGTTTCCTGCCTTTTAACCAGTTATAATCCCAGCACTAACCTTTCCCTCTTACTCTATCGGACCATCTAGTCTAGCCCCTTGTATTCATATACTTGGTTGCACTTAAAGCAGACATAAATATTTATGATGGCTTAAAATGAGGGAGTCAAGGTACCAGAAGCAGCCTGTGCACAGTAATCTAGAGCAAGGAATGGGCAATTTATCTTGCTTCTAAGGTAGCTTTTGCTGCCTCCATCGAGCTGCTCACCGTCGCAGCCAGAATGAAGTTACACAACGTGGCTGAGCCATCCGGCTGCTCGGGGCCGCTCAGACGAGACGTCTTCCTCCCACATCCCTCTGCCCACACTCTTGGCCACATGGTCCTGTTTCTCTCCTCACATGCCAGTCCTGCCAATTGTCTGACACCTCAGTAAGCCGATTTAACCAGTTAGCCCAACAAAAAGCTGTTTATTCACTTTCCTGTGGCAAGTCCGTTTTCCATCCGTTTAAAAAGTTGAACGGTGTGAGCACAAAGCCTGTTGACAACCAGACCTGGCACAAGGAAAGGGTTGGGAGTCTGTGGCCAGTGGGAGAAGAATGAGACCTCCCCACTTTTAAGGACAGCAAGCCATTAGATTAGATGAAGTCATTTTTTGTCAACCCACTTGTAGAATAGGTTTCATGGAGCTGCCAAGCTGCCCTACCGCACAGCCAAAGGAGGAGGGCTTGCTCCCTCCCCCTGTTTCCAAGCCCTCCTTTCACTTTGCTTCTTTTTAGTTCTCTTAGTCCTGCTTATAGTTCAACTCCTCCCTTGCATCAGCTCTGGAAATCACACTGTCTGACTGATCTTGTCTGATCTCGAGGTAAGCCAGCTCACCTCACCGATCAGCCCAAAACAGAAGGAACAAACTTCTGTTGCTGGGTTGGAATTTGAATGAGTTACGTCAGCTTACCAGGAGATCAGATGGTATCTCAGAGACTGTGTAAGATAGGCACTGGAACCAGGTGGTGGGTAAGAGAAGTAAGAAAGGGAAGGAGAGAGCGGTAGCACACCTGCTCCTTGTTGCATGTAAGAAGTTCATTTGAAACTCTCTCTGCAGACTGAGATGGTTAAAGCTGGGGTTTAAGGCATTGCTGTGCTGCAGTATTTTTGTCAGAGATGTGTACAACACTCAGTGCGAGTTCCTTCGGAAGATGGCAAATGAAACACTCCCTTAAGCTTTCTGATCAAGCACCCAAGATTTGCATCCAGATTTATTGTTCAGTAAGCTTACCCAGGCGGCAGGTGATACCCTAGTGTTTATAATTGCCTTTCCTTCTCCTTTAAATACCAGAGTGAATTGTTGACACGTCTTTCTGATGATCTCAAGTTCAGTACAGACGTATTTTATGGAGTGTTTTCAAAAAATGAGTCCTGCAGACTGAACTATCTGCCATTCATTCATTACTTCTCCTAGGGGGAAGAAACTGTGTCAGAGAATACTTTGGCTGAGTTTAAGAGCTCAAGGATGAAAAATGCGACGTTACCAGCTATCTGCCTTTTAGATTTTTGCATGTTTAGAAGGTGATCATACTCAAGACTTGAGCGGTGGTTGCTTTTCATGTCCACGTGGCATGCTGGGAAGTGCCAGGGCGCTGGTCTGGAATGTTGGCCCAATATTCCTGGAAGATCAGAGCTGGAGTTTAAAGAAAACTAAAGACGTGTACATACAGATACAGATAGTTTGAGGCACTTTGGAAGTTTAAGGCCAAGCTAACTGAACTGTTGTGTCAACACTGCCTACAAAATTAACCTGTCCCTCTGAAATGTTTTGCTGCTATTTCTACTCTATTCAGAGACTGGTTTATGCGCTGAGGAATGGAAATTGGTGTCGCTTCTGTTACCAAAAGAAATATCCACATATTTTTATGGTTTTGTGTATGTCTTTGGATAAACTCAGAAGTCTTTTTCCCCCCAGTGACATTTTTGTTTGGCTTCTACACATTAATTGAATACCAAGTGAAACAGCATGTATTCTATGGTATACTAGATGTCCTTTGGTCTTGTTTTTAGTAAAGAGCAATGTTCCTCGTTCTTAGGATTCTCTCCTTTATTACTTTGTAAGACTTTATCATACACCCACTTACTCTCTTCCTGGTTTTGGTTAGCCTAATTGTGAAAATGCACAGACTGAAAGCCTTCTCTTCTCCCTCAGCCATGGGGAAAATGCCTGCTTGTTATGCTGGAGTCTTTCCTACAATTCTTTGCATAGCTACATGAATGTAACAAGCATTTTGATTTACTTGCGTAGACGGACCCCGTTCCCACATTACATATCTTTGGTTGAAAATAATTTTGCATTTGCTAGTAGAAGAGGAAGAATTTACACGGTATTTTAATATTTGAATAAATTAAAATTGTGACATGACTATTCAGAAGTAATAAAACCAGCTGCAAATATTGTCGAGTTACTATTTATTTTCATAATGAAGGGAAAAGTGAATGTTATTCTGTAGATAAAGCTATTTAATTTTACTTCTGCCAATAAAAATAGTAATTTGAATATTAATTATTCTCTAGGAAATTCTACACTGATTTGATTTTTATGCCAAATACACCTTGAACATCTCTTAGGGACCGAAAAAAATTCCGGGTCCTTTAGATATAAGAAAATCCCCTCTTTGTGACATATAAAACCTGATTCAAAGCAAAAGGAAAGATTCTATGGAATTAATGTGTTTGGGCTTATGTTCATAATGCCCAAATCAGACTACTTAAAATCTACCCTGGCAGTGGGATAAGAAATCTGAAAATGGTTTTGTTTCAGCTTCCCTATTTTTGTGTTGTTTGGATGATTACCCAAACAAGGCTTTTAAGAGGCTCCGGTCCCTCTCTTTGTAGTTACAGCTCAGAGAATTTAGTGGCGTGGGACTGAACTGAAAATATGTGGGGTATTCCCAGAGCTGCCAGTAATAGGTAACCCATGGAATGGGCCTTTGCTTTGTTTTCTTCAGGCTGCTGTGACTATCTTGACTAAGGGAGGAAAGGGGAATTTTAGAAAAAGAAAAAGCCTTTTTTCAGATAAGCCCTTACTCTGGTAGGCTCCTATTTAATCATTCCCCCTGGTTAATAAAACAATTCCCTATTGTGCTGCACCTTTGGGCGGCCGGGTAAAGAATTTGCGCCGTAATATGTGAGAAACAAGAACAAAAAAAAACCCCAAGAGGAGTGATTTATGTCTAAAATGTACCTGTTAAATTAACTGCAGAATGTAGAGGGCTAGATTGGGCTAGGGCTGCACTGGGGACTTACCACTTGACTCCCGGCCCCAGGACCTTCACCCACCAGCATCAGCCTTTGGGGCGCAATGGGTCCACTTTGCCTTGCTCTGCTCCAAACTGGAGTACAGGGGGAGGGGAAAAAAAAAAAAAAAAAAAGTTTTTTTCCCTTCTGAAGCTTTAAAAAGTTTTCCCTTCTGAAGCTTTACTCCAAATCTCTCGTTCCCAGGGGGTTGCAGCGAACAGGAACTGTAGTGTGCGTTCATTTCCCTTCTGGCGAACCCAGCTGAAAATAATAACAAAAAAAGGTCCTGCAGCATCGCAGGACGAGCTGAGCCTTTCGCCTGGCTGCCACGCTCGGTCTCTGCTAGGCCACGCTTAAGAGGTTTGCGGAGGTGCTTTTAGTCTGCGAAGGCTTTCACGCAAATAGCTCGTTTACTTAAAAATCCGGGGAGGGCAGAGGGGCCACAGAACTTTTTTTTTTTTTCCCCTTCATCTTCCCATTACTTGTCCGACACCTTGTAAAGAGGTACTGAGAAGGCAGGTTATTATGCGCTGGGAACTGGTGTGGCAACTGTTGCTTGCCCTTCATTAACGCTGCTGTTTAGTTGAACGACTTGACCTGAAGTGGCTGGAGCCTCCCGGGAAAAGTTTTCAGTCCTTTTGTTGTGTGTTTTTTTTTTTTTCTTTTTCTTTTTTTCCTTTTTTTTTTTTTTTTTTTTTTACAGAGTTCCCCACCGGAGCAACCCCCCTGCTTTTCCCATTTGCTGCCTGCTGCCCTGAGGGGCGACGAGGCTGAAAGTTTAGCGAGTTCTGTGCATAACTTCACATCAGAGGAGCAAGTGCGTATTTCCACCCCCCTTCCACACACTCCCTCCTTTCTTTTTCCTCCTCCTAAACGCCTCCTTCAAGTTTGCAGCTGGGCAGGACTCCAAAGGTGCAGCAGCAGCAACAAGCCGGAGTTCAAAGTTAGCAGTAAATTGCACAACTTCCAGCTCATCGCTACGCTCGGTGACTATTAACAAGCTGGAAGGAGCTCAGGGAAAAAAAAAAAAAAATAAAAAAAAAATAGGGGAGTAGGGAACACCCTCGACTTCTTTGGGGATCGCTGATGTTATGCTTCTGCCGCTGGGATCATGGCTCCCTTTGGAAGGAATTTATTAAAAACCCGGCATAAAACCAGGTAAAGAGCGTGGGTACGCGGAGGAAAAGGGAGGGAGGGATGGGATGGATTGCTTTTGTACTTTTTATTATTTATTTTTTTTTCGGTTCGGGGGGGGGGGGGGGAGGATGCCTTGCTGCGGCCCCACGCCGTTCCCGGGAGCTGGAATTTGGGGACTCACCTGCGGCTCCGGGGAGCCGGACCGGAGGGAAGGAATGTTCCCCCCCCCCCAGCCCCGGGAGTCTTTCCCCTCTTCGCTCCGGCTCTTTGGAGCCCTGGGCAGTATTTGGAGTGAGGGCAAGAAAGCTTTTGCTGACTTTGCCCCCCCCCCCCCCCCCGTCCGAACCCCGGCGGACCTGGGAAGTGTGACCGAGGTGAGGCTCGGCCGGGACCGGGAGGGAAAAGCTGGCGGGGGGGGGGGGACGGGACACGGTCCCGGAGCCCCTCATCCTTCTTTGGGACAAAAAAACTGCCCGTGTTTCTCCCGGGAGGGCCGAACCGGGCCGGGCTGGGGTTCCCCGGGAGGGAGAGCCGCACCCCACAGCCCCCGTGGATCAAACCCGTCCCCAAACTGGGGGGGTGGGAGGTGGGAGAGCATCGCTCTTCCAGCGTGGGCAGGGAAGGGAGGATGGTTTTTGGGGGGTAGCCTCTAGTCTGAGCCGGACTTGACTGCCTATGGGTTGGTTGTGGGGTTTTTTGCCCCCCAAATATTCAGGGTGACAGCTGGGGGGGTCCTTGGGTTGGCCTCTGCCAAGTTTCTGGATGGGGACTTTGCCCCTCGGGTTGTGGGTGCTTCCACATGCCATCACGCACACCAACTGGAAAAAGAAGGAAAAAAGAGTTATCGGAATCATTTTAAGGGCTAGGGTGGCACTGGGTTTCTTAAGAGTCAGTTTGCTCAGACCCTATGGAATTTACGGTGGGCTGAACCCGCCTAGCTGAGTCCGAACAGAAACAGATCGCTGGAATTTTGGCTTGGCGAGAAACTCAAAAATCACTTGTGATCTCTTCCCCGCTTTGACTGGTGCTCTCCACTGAATTCATGTTTAAGGGCACGTAAGGGAGAATCTTTTTCAGAGGGAATGTAATTGGACCCTAAAAAGTCTTGTAAAAATGTCCTGAGTTTTTCCAGGTTTGCCTTTTGGTTTTCCCATCCAATACACTGAAAGTTATTCAGGGGTGGTTGTATTTGTTGGGATTGTGTGAAAATATTAACTTAGCATATTACGTGGAACATAAATCAGAAAGACTGTAACAGTCAAGGTTTAATAAATAGGATACTATTTTAGAATTATTAATATTGTAGGTTACTGATTAAGCAGTGTATATTGCTAATGTGTCTGGAAACGGGAAAACTTTGGTGTATTTCCCACGTGGCCATTTTATGCTTAGAAGATCTGGAAAAGTAGACATGAACTTTTACATGAAATTGCTTTTACATAGAGCTGTAAATGTGTTACTATTAGAAGTTTTGCTACTGCCATCAATTACCTGAATAACTGTGTTAAATCACAAAGCGCAGTTCCACTCTGTTCAATGGTGAAACTGTTTCTCTTTTGGCTGTTTAAAATATCTTCACACTATTTGCATCAATCTCACTGTGTCTGCTGATGGGACATCTTATTCCTCAGGAAAAGAAAGTCATAATCCAAAGCTTTAAATAGGCAATAAAAATTAAAATACCAAAGGAAGCATTACTGTGAACATCTAGTACTTTCTTCTCATTTCACCCTTCCCTTCCCCTCGCCCCCTTCCCCCCAAAAAAAGAAATTAATGCCTTTAATAACAGAGAGCTGTTGTGGCAATAAGAAGGGGCTGAAAGTCTTGTGACTACAGAAATGGGGCGGGGAGGAGGGGTGTCAGGAACAAAGCAAACTACATAATTCTTCAGATGTGTTATTACCTCTTAAAATATTTAAATTTCTGTGTATTTAACATTAGCTTTTGGTACTGAATTTTGAGAATTAAACTTTGCTTATGCCATTAGTAAAAGGGTCTTGTAGTATGATTGAAGAGCTGTGTAATAACTCTTTTTTCATTATAATTGTATCTTTGTGAAGTCATTTGAAACCTTGAAAAGGAAGTCAAGTGAGCTTAAAATCCTTGACTCTGTTTAGGGCAGTAGTTGGGGAGTCAGAACTTGTGGCTTATTACTATGTCTTAGTTTGCCTACCTGTAAAGAGGGACCAAAAAGGGACATGCATATATGTACATATTTAATCTGCTGCTTTGTTTATTAGGTCTAGTGCTTGTCCATCTTTTTGAGAAGCTCAGGTTTCTTGCTTTTTTCACTGAAAGTTTTTAATGACCATTTGCTATATGGTCATTAAATGCTATATAAATATAACTCTTGAGAGTTACAAGATAAGCAAATGAGGAATAAAATCGATGTTTACAGGAGGAGGACATAAAGCTAAGTCAAAGCAATGAAGGTAGGTGGAAGAAGAGCCAGAAGGAAAATGAAGGCGTTACAGTCATTTGCTCAGATAACAAGATGACACCTCTGTAATTAGTGCTTGTCTTGCAGCATTGCCCAGAGGTCCCAGAGCAGGGCCCTATTTCATAGTAGACTCTTCACATCCAGATCACAAAATGTCAGTCTCTACCCCTAAGACCTCAGAGTTTAAACAAAGAGGTTAGTTACTCTAACTGTATCTCTGCGTATGAGGTATTTGAGCAAAAGCCGGAGGATGTTGGCGGTGATGCCACGAGCCTTTAGAGAAAGAAACTGAGATTAAACCGCAGGAAGACAAAACCTGTGTTGAGCTGCTTCTAGTATTTGAATGATCTTCAGTCGGTATTACGCTCTCGGGCTGCTGAAATCTCACTCATGCAGAAAGACAGCACAAGGCCTCGGTAACCATTAGATCCCTGTAAGCCCTGATTTGATTTCAGAGGAGCAGCTGCTAGGAATGTGGCCCCAACGTATTTTTTCTTGGCCAGGAAGAGAATGAGTGATATCTTGATATTTTTTTCAAGAGTTCTGAGGAGTTTTTACACTATTCTTCTTTGACCACCCGTGACAACCAGAAATAATCATAGTCCCTGGAGCATGTATGTGCTTGTCGGTGTGTCCCTTGGAGAACAATACATCCAAGAGGTAGCAAGGCCATGCCCCACCCACCTACAAATCCAAATGTGCTCAGCAAGGACAGGCTGTACCCTGTAAAGCAAGAGAGGAAAAAGGACTTTTTCCTGCAGGACTAAGCCTCCGTAACATAGATACACTCAGGGGGATTTATTTTTATGCCAATCTCTTAAAGATGCTGTTCTCTGGAACTGTGAGGAATGCTCAGCTCACCTCACACTTTGGAAGTGTGGCGATGTGAGGGAATGCTCAGCCAAAGATGAGTAAGAGACAGGGCACCGAGTTCTTCGCAGGTGTTTAGTATTGATCTGGCACATGGCACTCCGCAGAGACAGAACAGCTCCCTGTCCAAATATGAGCAACAAATACAAGGCATATATACTCGCAGTGTTTATGGACCAGGGTTTCACATTGTATACGATTTCCTGGTTGCTAAGTAGAGCAGGAATCTATGTCCCACTGATTTTCTGTAAGATTAGGACTTCTCTGCTCTTGGCTGCTAGATTTGGTCACTTCTGAGAATGGCTTTTTAGGTTCATTTAACTACTTCAAACGTCACCCATCACCTCAAGGATACCTGGATCTATCATTGTCTCATCTGCCCAGTGACCTCACACCAAGAAAGCCGAGTCCATTGCTATTTCTCTTTCATTGAGGCCACTTCCTTGGGTTTTTCACATAAACCCTGCCAAAACTTGTTGAAGCTCTACTGTTCCATGCAAGTTGTAGCCAGGGAAGTTGCAAACTGAAAGGGAGAGGGTACAGATAATTCGTTTTCTTCACGTAATTGTCCTTGATGCTGTAGGGCTGTCCTGTTAGGCACAAATAGCTTGAGAAATATTTTTGCCGGTGTAATTCATACTGGTCCTAAGTTTACCACAACCATTTGTATGCTCTGTTGACATGCAACACATCTGAACCCTGAATACTGTTTGATGATGAAACAGTTGTCTTACAAATCTGTTATTATTTAAGTGTATTTATTGCTTTTGTTTTTCCTTCCTGGTTTTTTTCCACCTTTTACTGTCAATATCTCAGTGCCACAGTGGTTAGCATGGTGTTTCTGTACAGGAGGCAAAGATTTCCTTTGCCTACTCTTCACGTCTGCACGTCTGCTCATCTCCGGTTCAGACGTAGAAAGAAAACCCATATATATACATTCATTTGTATGGATATAGAGGGAGTTCTTCCTGTCCTGACAGTCAGAGGCCCCTCCCCAGTGAGAGAAACATTCAATTATTCTCTCTGGTTTTATATTACAGTGCAGGGTAATGAATTAGATTAGAGACTTCATCTATCTGATACTGACCTAGCATTACCGTGTTCCCTCCCTTCCTCCCTCCAGTAGCTTCTCATCGCACCTAGTTAGTGCAGTGATTTGAGCGTTGCTCTGAACATCTCTACTGCTCTACGGTTGAGTACACTGCTGTACATTTCAAGCCTTGGTGAAGCAAAACTGAAAATGCTCAGCATTTAGGTTTGGACTGGAAAAGCTCTTGGAGATCAGCTGCTTATCTGAATGAACTGTGTATGACCCACAGTGTAAGTCTCATGGGATCATGTGAGATGTCTAATAGTTCTCCTCTTGGATGAGCGTACCTGGAGAAAAGTCTATAGGAAGCTATAAAGGTGCTTTTTGATTCAAGACCGCCAGGCATTTGGTATGTATGTTGGAGGGGGTAGGTAAAAGCTTATTTAGAGTTAGTGGTACTATCTGTGTTAATGGTGCTTGTTTGGTAATGGTGGAACATGTTCTTCTCCATATTTTTACTTTTCCTTGAACGTGAGATGTATTCGTGAACTATCAAAGACGTTGTTCCTGTTTGAGCCAGAGTTCATACATTATAATTTATTTTCTGGTCTGGCTTGTCAGCTTTGTCTCAGGTCAAAATGGTTGCATACATTTTCTAATAATCTTTGTACATATTTGTTCACTTCACTTTCAGGAAGAGCTTTTCGTCTAGCAAAACACTAACCTTATTTCTAAAGAGTTAATTATCTACTATTCCAGGAGGGCAGACAGCTATTTCATTCCAAAGGAGTAAATAAAATGAGTAATAGATGTGTGTAATACTACACCATCTAAGGGAAGAGCATTACTTAGGTTAAGTTGAAGCTAATCTGAAACACTAATATAATGTAGAGTCAGGCTGAGAAGATACATTTCAGACAAAGAAACAAGTTTTTAGTAAAACAGAGGAAAAATCTTACTGGTCAGTGGTGATTTCATATTTTACCGATGAAAAATTAACATTTTACTTGCAGAGAAAAGACTCAGACATGTTGCTAAATGTATAATGATTTCGGTAGAGAGATGTAAGTTTTCAGAGATGGAGATTTTTAAAAAATTCTAATAACTTTAATAAAAAGTCAGTGATAATCACAGAGTAGTACTTCTTGATTGACTATGCTCAGAAAATCTTATTTTTTTGTTTTGTTTGTTTCATATGATGAATAATAACATTTTAAAATTAAGGTCTTAAACATTATTATTTGCAAGCATTAACATCACATATGCTGTACAAGCCTTAATTAGTTCATCTAAATTCTATATTTAGTATGTAGATAAATCCTTATTAATGGTGACAGAAAGGATGATGCAAGATAAAGTTTTTGTTTGAGACCACACACTAAGTGAAGCCTAGAACTGAATGTTGGACATATTGGGACCCAGCCATGTTCATGGGTAACTGAGCTATTATTGTCACTTGTACTGTTTCTCTTATGTGCTACGATTCTCTCAAGATGGTGACTTTCTGTCTTCTTCTGTATTATTACCGTGCTAGCAATTCCCCAAGTATCACACAGGACACACCAGAAAGAGTCAAATGGTTTCAGGATAAACAGAAAGAAAGAGTGACCAGTCAAATGGAATTAGAGGGGAAAACAGATGACTGAACTTATTTGTGTATCACAGGCCAGAACCATCCCCTACAGAATGTTGGTACTAAACAAATACAGTTCAGTGTAATTTTCAGGTAGGCAAGATACTGTATTACAGACAAATGTCATGCAGGGTTCTCTGAAAATTTCTATCAGATCAGTTTGCATCTGGTCTTTTTTTTTTATCAGCTATTTCATGCCTATGTCTCCCATTAGAAAAAATTACTTAGAACTGAGAGCAGTAGTGTTCCTGCAAATTCTGGTGATGGCATTTTACCTTCCAGGGTTGTAAATTTTCTGTGGGCCTGCAAACTTTTTGCAATAAAAATGAGAAGTTTTCATAAATCCTTTCTCATGCTTATGTGTTACACATAAAAATAAAAGTCAAGAACTAATTAGTGGGTTTGGAAGCTGCATTTTTTGGGGAGCCTTGTCCATAAGAAAGCTTTTTTGAGCACCTTTCTGGAACTTGCCTCAAATAGGCACCAGTATGACCCACTAGTTGCCTTTTCCTGTCTTGACCTATCCAGAAATGCACTCAAGGTGCATGTGTTGTAATAGTGATAACGATACCGACTTGTGACCTCAGACAACTGATAAGCATACTTAGTTTTCCTTAGCTGTAATTTGGGTGATAATATTTACATGCCTCGGGAAAATAAGTAGGGCATGACTAGACAGTGTAAAATCTGTAGAAGTGCAGAGTGTAAAGGCAGCTGGTGGGAGAGGTATGAATAAAATCTGGGAGTTCCTTGTTTCTAATTCTTGTACAGTCCACTAGAGCTGGCTGCCACGCAGAGAAATGAGAATACTCTGTGGATTGTTTAGGTTTGATTTCATATGATTCACTGGGGAATTTTCAACGGTCTAAAGTCTTTCATAATGTTACAAATGGCTTGTGAGGAGGTTTGTAACATCACAGAAAGGGAAAGAAATAAAAAAATGCCATGTGTATCTTAACAGATTTTGAGGTGGTTTCATGAGGTGAACATAAGGAAGGAAAGTTAACTTTTGAAACCAAAAATCAGAAGGGAAGGTTTTCACTGGTAATGATAATAAAGTTGTCATGTAATTATATTTTTAATACTATGAAACCTAAGTCCTGGTATCATGCGGACAGGAATAAAAGACACTAAATTTGAAAGAAAATTTTCCAGTGCAAGTTTGGCACACCTCTCAAATGCACTTTATTTAAAGATGTGTTTCTCTTTCACCAGCTTTTTCCTATTTCCCTCTCACTCCTGTCTGCCTGAATACATGTTTGTCTCTGTCAATTTGAACCATTTCATTTGTAGTTTAGATGCTTTCTAGACATACATTTTTTGAGTATTAGCATTAGAAGAAGCCAGGCTACCAACTTATTTCTTATGTTGTAATCCTGGAGGTGATGTAAACCTCTGTTTTCCTGGGTTGGGTTTTACATTCATCAGTCAGCTGCAGAGTAGTGATAGGAGGAAGATATATTTATACAGAGGGTAGGTGTTTGCTGTGAATGAAATACCTAAATATAATCTGTCTGTTTTGAGGGTCAAAACTGTCAATCTGATTAATTTGCTTTCTTTATTCTCCACCCCGATCTGTTCTCATTCATTAATGTTAAGAATTCTGAGTTATGAATTTCCAATCATAATGGAAAATATAGCCAGCTCTCTTGAAAAGCACAAGATATTTATTTTGTCCTTCTTTTAATAATACAAAATTAATAAAGCTTAAAATAAATATGCAAGAGCATGTTCTTATGTTCAGGGAAAAAATCAGGTTTATAAAAATGTAATAATCTATTAGACCAAGTTTTGTTTTGGTCAGGTATAAGTATGTTTACCTTACTTTAACTTGTAAGGATGCATGACCTCAGTGGAATAATGTAGTTGCGTGAAGACTACTAATTTTTAAGAGAGTCTGCCCTTGGGTCTTTGAACCTGCAATTTGCTCTGTGTTAATAGATTCCTTCATCCATGTGGAACACCTTAGTTTTCTTTCCCCAACCTCCTCCGAATTCAAAAGGATTATTTCTACAGAGGGTAGTTTCCACTGTGAAAGCACTTTTAAACTACAAAATTTTTCAGAACAACAGTTGGGGCACTGTTTTGATGACATAAAGTATGCCTCATTTGTCATAGGAAATTATCAGATTCTGCTCGCTAATGAAAGAGTGGCTTACTGATACTTTTAAATGCTGGATCATACGCTGATTTTCAGCTGCTTTTGTTTCTGTTGGCTTCATAGCTGGTAAGCTGATGTTCTGAACTGTTGCTTCACTTGAACGTTACCTGTTGACAGACTTCCTCTTTACTGATTGCTAAGGCACTAAGTGTACTTGTTTAACTCGACTATTGCCTCTATTTCTCAGGGCCACTTTGTTGTAAGTATCCCGTTTTACTGAAAAGCTCTGTACAAATCAGTTTTCTAACAAAAATTTAGGATTGGTATTGACTTTACTGCACTTTCCCAGACTTCTGGTACTTTAAGGTCTAGA
Organism: Buteo buteo; assembly: GCF_964188355.1. Taxonomy (NCBI): domain Eukaryota; kingdom Metazoa; phylum Chordata; class Aves; order Accipitriformes; family Accipitridae; genus Buteo; species Buteo buteo. The sequence continues at coordinate 7,713,727 of NC_134196.1, forward strand.
CAGATAACTAATCATGTTTGTTTACCCATGAAGGCCACTACAGGTGTCAGACAAATATCTGAGTTATTTTTGGAACTGCAGTTGTGGATGGTCACAGTACTTACTTTTACTGACACTCATACTGTTCATAGGATTCAGGTACACAGTAAAACACAAAAGCGAAGCTTCATCTTACTCAACTTGAGCCATTGAAAATTTAGGTATCTAGTCATCTAGGTACTCTTTGTAGTTAATGGATACATCTAAACACTTCCAGAGGGCAATTCATTCAGCCTTAGACAGGCTTTCAGTATGGGATTAGTCACCCTTTTGGAGGTGCCTATCTTATGCCACTGATTACAGAGGAAGGTCAGAAAATTATCTTTGACTACACATTTACATTTTAAATAGCTTAAGGTACATGACATGAGCTCCACCCCAATCACTTTCAAAGGGAAGGTCTCCATGGAGCATGCTCAGACTTTGTAGAGCACCTAATTAACCATCTTTTGTACCACTCATTTTAGAAATTAAAAAGGGAATAGTGAATGGAGAGAGGTGAATTAGAGGTGGGTAATGTATTATTAAGGGAGAACCATCCTAATAGCATGGATGTCTTCTCTGTCCCTGCCACAAAATTTCTATGTGATGCTGGGCAAGTCACATAAACCGCAGTTTACAAACGTGGTTGCTCACTGCGTGTTCCTCATTTGCTAATTCAATGTCCTGTAATCTGTTTTGCACAAGGGCTGAGGAAAGGAAGTTTATGGATGTCCTGCTTTGGACATCTCTGTAGATATCATTTCAGTTAGCCAGAGTGGGAACTTAAACAAGTGGATAGCTTTGGCCTAAATCTTTTTGAGCTTCGGTTTGTAAAAGGGAGTTCTCTCCCTACAAGACTATGCGGAGATAAATTCAGTAATGTGTCAGCTTGTGAAGCAATTGAATATCTGGTGACAAAAGGCATATAGGAAAGATTAAATTAAGAAATGTATCTTCTATAAAGGGTACTACTGTACATAGGAGAGAAGATATAAAATGGACACATACTGAACAAATGTAAGTAATAACAGCTAGATTTATGAAGGAGACTTTGGTACCTAAATGTCATTGTGGTCACCTAAGACAAGCTTTAAGATCTTCTGACATTCACAAAATTATGACAAAATCCTGAGGTAGTAACATGTTGACTGGCAGCACTCCCCAGCCACCTACACTCCTATCCTGTCTTACATCGGTCCTGAAAACCCTGCAGCTATGTGCCTCCCTCACACCTTTCCAAAATTAGGGCGGCAGCAGTCTTTCAGCTTTTTTCAACCACGAAGTCCCGTCCAATAGCTCTGCACAGAGCATGTGCAACACCACACAAAGTGCAGCCAGGCACGCCGCTGGGCAGAACACCCCTGTGAGATGCCCACACTGGTGTCCTCAACAAGTATCTGTCAGGAAAGTCCTGTCAAGCTGTTCTAAACTGAAATTCTCTCAGTATTTCCCATTGCAGCTGTTCCATTTTGTGCTGGTTCCTATGAGTTACAGCAACCCAGAGAAAGACAAGGATTTGTGTTGAAGGCTTCAGTGGGAGAAGCGAGATCAGGCTTTTGGTTGCTGTTTTAATTAATATTGTATTTTTTGTGCAGTGAACACCTGAATGTAGTCTAACAGACTTAAGTCCTACCTTTTTGTTCATTTTTTTGCCTACTTTAGGTCAGCTCCTGCTGAACTTGTTGGCTTCAGCAAATCCCATTGTTTGGAGTTGAACTCTCCTATAGCACTTTTTGTGGAAGTTTAGGTGTCCAAGAGGCGATTATGAATTTCAGCAGTGGGGAAGACACCTGAAAGTTTTAACACTCAGTGTCTGCAATATCTCAGAACCTTCTGTGGTTCTGCAAAACTGAATATTGTCTATTGTATGCATTCAGGTGAGGCAGGGGTCCAATGTAGTGGAGAGAATACACCTTGCTATGGATACACTGAATCAAATTCATTTTTGTTGAACAAAGTAGCATGGAAAACTTTAACTCCAATGCTTAAAATTTTTGAGTTCTTGACTGCAACTTAAGCATATTTCTTTCTGCTAAAGCGCTTGTGCGTGGTAGGCACGTATTCAGTATATAAATGCATATATGACAGCTTGTGTTGTATGGGATCATGTAATGCATAGCTATAGCACATAAGATATACTGTCACATATCTTATTATAGATCTAACCTGTATCATCTACATCTAACATACAGTAAAATATATTACAACCACCAAAGGATCGTATATATAAACAATGTGCCAAAATAGCCACTTCTGTGGATTGCGTACACATGTACCTACGTATTACAAAACTGGGTACACACCAGGGTTCTTTAAAAGGCAGAAGTGACAAACAGAATGTGAATGTGTCATGGAAGAATGCTAAATATGTACATTTCTCCAAACATCACAGAGTTGTTCGCATGGCAGAAGGAAGAATGCCTTCATTCAGCTGTCACTGCGGTATCCATTCAGCTTATGAAGTGCCTTGTTAGAAGCAAACTGCCTTTTTATCCTCCCTGAGCTGTGAAGTCATCTGACTTGCTCATATGTTGAAAGGATCCCCACCTGCAAAGACATTTGGATGTATGAAATAAAGAAACATTGGATTAATTTGAATGTTGACTCAGTCTGGCTTTCCGTGAACTAAAGACAACAAGTAGTTTGCAGTGTCTTTCTGGTGTCACAGCCCTCTTGGGATAATCACCATCCTGCTGTAGATGTGTCTCGCAAAACTAGCCCCATTATTTCTTGGGCCTGCCTTGGTCTTTGGCCACAGACACCTGGGCTTGTTTGGCTTCAGCTGTGCCCACTGCAGGTTTTTGGCCCACACCTGCTCCCACTGTTCATCACAAATCTTTTGCCATGGGTTACCATCTTCTCAGCTGCATCAAATTTTTGAATGATATCTTCCTAAACTGTTCAATCACATTCAGGTGGGTTATCTTAGATGGTTTAACAAGGCCTTTATGGTCTAATTCATCACGACTCATATGGTTTGGAGGTCAGCTCAAGCAGCTCAGTTCGAGTGGGAGGGATGTGATGGCCAACTGACATGGCTATGAGCCTCTTCAGGTGGCCCCAGCTGGAAACTCATTATCTGTACTCATTAGCTCTGTTCTAGAACAGGTTTGCAGCTTAAGTCATGATCATTCAAATATTTTAGGTTTCACATGGCTTTTTATCTGAATCATGGAATGTCTTTCCTCTGTAGTCAGGTTCCTTCATCTTCTCACAGCTAAAAATTGTGTGTCTGCTGCTGGACATCATTCTCTGTACCTCTCTCTTGCCTACGCTTTCTTCTTTACATTAATCCAGTGAATTTCCCATTGCTCTTGATCTTTATGATCCAGCATTAACCTTGCTTCCAGACAGCAATTCCTCCCTTCTTGCCTTCCCTCTCCCTATTCCCCAGCTGGCTAGAACTAGTTTTGCAAGCTCCTGTGCCCTCTTTAGCATATCCCTTGCCAGGGCAGAGCACAGTTGGTAAGGTTAACAATTTATTTCATTTGTTCAGTAGCTTCTTCAGGGAGGATGTGATGATATTTCAGAGACCCTATCAGCCTGTGTCTGACTAACTACATATTGAAGCATTCATTGATAAGCAATTTTAGAAAATTACTTGAAAGCATAAGCTGCACAAATCTCTCAGATTGTCAATGGACACTAAAATGCTTCAGGTTTCTTTTTTTTAAAATTTACGTCCACTCTTCTTGTTAGCATAATTATGTATCTAGTACTTAATTTAGCTCTTGAGAGTGAAGATTTATGTAAGAGTCCACTTCATCATCTCATCTTTTTTCCTTTCAGCTCTTCAAATACTGTAAGTAATGGAACACATTTGTCACTGAATTATCTTTCAGAAAGTTTGAGAGAGAAATTTGGAAAAAAAAAAAAAAGAATTGATTGTAAATGAGGTCTTGATAGAACCCCTTTTGAGGTGACATCTTCAATATAATTTAATGAAAGCAAATGAAATAGGGAAGCTCATACAGTATAATTTCAAAGTGGGGTGGTTTGCTCTGCAAAATTTATAGCAATAAATACAGAAGAAAATTAAAGCCCATCCTGCCTTTCTCACTCCTGGCAAACTGTAAAGAGATACTCAAACTAGGTTTTAGGATATACAAAAAAAGCTATTTTGAAAAATCATTAGATGTCAAAAAGTTAAGAAAGGGTGATGTTTGATGAGATGGCTGAACACGTGTAAAGGCTTGCTGTTGCACAAAGGGCAGTCCTAAGCCCCCTTTCCAGGCTCCTGGCCACTCTCCCATTTCCTGTGCACTGATACTATTCTCACCTGACACCACAGAACCCAACTTAGGGAGCACTGCTCAAAACCAAAAAAATTTTCCTTTTTTTTTTCCCCACCTTTCCTTTTTTTTTAATTTTTTTTTTTTTTTTTTCCCCCCCGACCCTGGGTTAGGTTGCTGTCAGTTTATCAAGCTGGAAACCTTTGGTTAAACCAGCATATCTGGCACAAGCAAGGAGATGGGAATGTCAGGTGGTCATCAGATTGCCTAAATTACTTAATGATATTTGAAGTCATATAATTGCAAACCTATAAGACTAGATATAGTGATAAAAATAGTATTTAGGATGATCACTTTCCTACGGTAGTTATCTTGTAAATAATTTTATATATTTGGGGGATGGGTCTGGGGAGTGTTGGGGTGTTTAAAAAACAGAAGATAAAAATACTGATTCCTACAATGTTTCTTTTCAGAATCAGGAAGCACAGTGTCCCAACTCTGAAATTTGCCACAGGCTGCTGCTAGAGCAGCTACAGAAGCAGTTACAGTAGGTAGCCACCAGGAAAAGACTATAAGGAAGAAATGCTTTGCTGAGCCTGAGCTCAGCTTGAGGATTGGTGAAAAGAAGCCAAGTCCATCTGGACTTTCTTTCCTTTCCTTGTGAATGAGGTTAGCATCTGCCTCGCGCGGTACTACCAGGAGTAGAGAAGAGGTACCCTGAACTGTTTAGGCCATGTACTGTGTATGTATAAGGGTTTATGAGAAGGCAGCCATCCCAGCTCCTTTAGACCAGGGACTATTGGGAAGGTGGCACGAAATCTTATTATTTCCTTGTCTGTATGTTGCTCCTCTAGGAAACTTACCTTACTATCAGTGGTTTATGTATAGTGTGCTTTGTTCATGTTTTGGCAGTCCAGCCCCAACCTCAGAATGCTTTGTGTTTATTTCTTCACTGGGCAAGATGTCAACAAACCCAGGGGAGAAAAATAGTATACGTTTGCCTTTCAACAAAAGCTGAACTGAATTTCATGGAACAACACCACCACCACAAATCGTGCTTTCAACCCTTGGAATTCCCCTCACTTCTTTGATCTCAAAAGCTCATAAACAACCAGGGTGCTTCTAAAAGGCAGTTATAAAAATTCTAGTGGGAGAAGTCAGATAAACCAAATTTCTATTAGCTGTAATAGCAGCTCTAACTTTGTCGTTTAGAAGCCTATGTTCTAAATGAGCTATAAATGATTCTGCTTCCTCTGTATTATTGAAAGTGATGGAATTTTAGACACATTCTGTACATTATTAATAGAAACCCCATAAAGCTCATATAGTGTTACCGTGCTTAAATATGCATAGGCACTTAAATAGACACAAGAACAATATAGAGAATTGTATTTTTGCAATGTAGCAAAATTCTTGTGGTAGATAAAAAGTACCGGTGGCATCTTTATTTGTCAACTAGCGAGAACTACCCACTGGCCAAAATCAAGATGTAGCATTTGGTATGTTGATATTCCTAAACTTTGCATGTTGCTTACTAACACTGAGGAATTTGCAAATGCCCATCTTCCCATTCCCCCCCATGATGGTCTAAAGAATTACTACCACTGAATATGTCAGTGTTTGTTTTGGCTCTGGAGTTTTTCCTGGATCTTCCGTTCATGTACCACAGCTGCTTCCTCAGTAGCAGTTGCAATATACACATCAAAGCATGTTTTCCCAGTAAAGCAAATTGTTAATGTTATTGTTGCTCATCTTGGAAAATATTTTGGTGGACAGCTAGCTCTCCTCTGTTCTCAAACCTCCACTGTGTCAGGCCACCACAAACACAGACCTGATACGATGAACGTGTTACCTCTCATGATGCTTTGTGTACACAGCCCACTTGTTGATGTTACTCAAAGCAATTCCAAACGTTTTTTTGACTAATATCCACTTACCGACCTTATGACTTTGAATATACAATGGGGGAATGATGATTTGTCTGACAGGAAGGCAGATTTAAAGCATAGATGTAATTTATAGAGAATGTGTACCCTTAGGGGAGAGGAATAATTTCAGAGGTAAGACAGGGGAAGAGGCCGGGGCCGACGCAGTCGTCGTCTGACTGGAGACTGCAGCCTCTGCACTGGTCTGTAGGTTAAGGGATTGGGAGCGTAAACATCGTATAGGGCAGAGGGGGAGGACTTAGTAGCCTTTTGGTCACCTTTGCTGAAAATCTGCACTCGGACTTTGCAAATGAGATTTTGCAAAACAGTATTGGCCACCGGAGCAATGACGCAGAGTTATGTCGTTGTTAAACGGGGGGCAGGGCACTGTTCAGGATAATCCACCATAATTATCGCTCTTATCTAGTGAGCAAGGTCTATCTTTCCTCTTAAAATGTCTTTTAGTTCTTTCTTTCTGTTAGTGCAACATTCTGTGTTAGTGCAATTTCTTGGCTTATTTTCTACATAGTACAAATTCTGCTATCCATCTACTTACCAGATGATAGAATTATTACTCTCATTCCTTCTTGGTTCTTTTTGTTGGTTGCTTTTATTTCTTTTACATCTGTTTTAAATACTGTCAGGGTTTTTTTCCTTTTTATTTTTCTTAAATATTGGTCCCTGTTCAGGTACCTGTGTCCAAGCAGTACAGTTATTAGAATGAAGTGCACAAGTAAGTTCCCATGGGATTTTTACTGAAGTCTGACATTGCAAGTCAGGAAGAACTCTGGTGTGAATGACTTATTTGCAATAAAATAATTATCTTAGAGAATTATTTTTTTAAAAACTATCATATCTTTCATGTTATTCTATGACAGAGTAGTACTAACCCATTCCAATCCAAAATTATTTAACTGAAATTTGTCATAGAGCACTAATATAACATAAAATGATTGGATGAACAGAAATTTCAACCATATATCATTGCTGAATTATAATGTATGCATTTTTGTACAGTAGCTAACTGAGGTGATGGCATTCCTCTGCAGAAGGGATTAAGGAACTAGTTGTAGTTTTAAGTGCAGAAATGATAATTGATGTAGGACATAACTTTCAACAGCTGTTGCTAATTAAAATGTTTCATCAAGGCTTCCTGACAGTATGGGAATCTTGCTGAGTTAAAAATTTATGCATTTAAAAAGGAATTACAAAAAGAACATAAACTTATACTAGGGGAAATGTGTTGTGCATAGCTAGTTAAAACAGCCTTTGTTTAAATAGTTTTCTTGTTTCAAATAGATGAAATATTTCAGTTAGAAGATCCAAACTACTGTGTACATGGGTATGTTTGAAAAAGTCACATGAATATCTAGATGCCTAATTTTATTTTATTTTTAATAAATGCATATGTACATTTCTGTAAAGGAGGAAGATTTATCACAGAGTACCATTGAATGGATACAGAAACAGATGGTAGAGAGAAATTTAAGTTATTTCTTTTGAAAGAATTATTTTGTTTTCTTGATTTCTATGGTGTTCTTTCCAAGTCTTCCTGCAGCATTGGGACTACTCTGTCTATAGCGATGGTTTTTATTCTTTTTATAGTTAAAGTACCAGTCCTGCCTTGCTATACTTTTTAGCTAGACATTGCCCTGACTTCCATGTGATGCAGAAGGGAAGAAGGACCAAGTTCCGGACACGTCATGTATGGAATTTTTCTCTCCTACGTGATATGGACGTTAATATGTGCCTCCATTAATACTGTTTTTTTAGGGATAGGTGAAGGGGAATGAGAATGCACTTAGTTAATAAGCTGTCTTGAATCCCTAAGGCTTTGGACTAGTTCCAGCTTCATTGGGTGGTGAGAGAGTAGATACTTCCTCATTGCTGCCCTTAGGAAACTCAGAATCATGTAATCTACTTAGGCAGGAGGCATACCGAGTATAAGATTTGGCCTTTATTGCTTTTTGAATGACTTTACAGAAGGTGACAGAAAGTTGAGAAAAAAGGTGGATTAAATGTGGATAATCTGAATAAACTTAGTATGAACTTCTAATATGATCCATTTGTACCTGAAAGGTTGAAATACTTCTGACCTTAGCTTTCATATGGGCTGTGTATTCTTTATAGCTTTAATGTTAAAATCACTGTCAAAAATCTGTTTGGATCAAATTAAGTTAGAGTTTCTTCCAAGCAAGGGCTGCAACACATGGCACCAATAGCTTTACTTTTTTGCAAATTTCACAGATAAAAATCCCACAGAGCCAAAATATGTTTTGTTCTTTTCTTTCAGAATTATCACCCACTGTCTCATATGCTTTTATTGAGAGAGAGATATATATGGTAATATGCTGAGATTTTGAAAAATAAATAATAAAAGCAATATTATCATTTCTAAATGGAATGTGGTGACTGATAAAATAATTAGCCCTTATATACCTTGACATGTAAATGTCACTGGTATCAGATGCTCTCAAATGACATGTAGCATATATCCTATGCTACAAATGCAGGTTGTTTGTATCAGGTAGGTATCCCTGTAATATTGGCCTCTTCTTATTTCCAGCAAGGAAGTATAATTAAAAGCCATCAAATTTCTTTAATAGGTAGTTATGGCTGGGATCTGAGACACGGAGATAACAAGGTTATTAGCGAGTGCTTAAACAAGGCATGTGCTCTCTGGGCCCTTGCACATGGAAGAAACATTTTTGGGTGCAGAACAAAGAGAAGACCATAGCACAAATACACACTTGCCAAAATCCAGGTGGGCAGATTTGCGTGCCCCAGCAGCACGCAGAAAACACGGGATTATTAAATGCTTTTGTGGCAGATGTCTCTTGTTTTCTTAGGATGTTTTATGCCATTGTGTCACAGCGTTTTCAAAAGAGAGCAAGTGGCTCAGCGGTTGAGCCTGCTTGGCTGGGGGATCGTTCCCCACCATGCAGTGTGGCAGGTAGAGGAGGCAAGAACGTCTCGGTGAGGAGCTGGGAGTTTACAGCTCGAGAAAGAAGGGAGAGCCTGCTGAGAGGTGCAAGGAGCACCTGCCTGGGTCTGCCTGAAAGTTTTGTGTTTCTTAGTGCTCTCCAGGGAAGCCCTGAGATGGCGGACACCGAGGCAAGGACTTCACTGCAAGGATGCTGTGGGCAGCAGGAGGGTTGTCTCTTAAAGCCTTTTTTTCCCCTGTTCTGTCACTTAGCCACTTTTTGTTTCTCCACTGAAGAAGTGAATTGCTCTGGGCGGTATCTTGACATAATGTAGGGGTTTGTTTCTTAGGAGTTTAGCTTTGGTCTTACTCTGGAGAGGCCATGACAACATCATACCTACCTGAGAGCTCTGGCGAGCTGAGGACCCCATCACGGCAGCCAGTCAATCCTAAATCACGGTTATCGTCTGATTGGCTGAAGATTAGACTGTATGTTCAAATGCGCTATTGAGAGGGTTTATACTGTCAATAGGAGGCTGTTTATAAATTATTGTTCCGTTGCTTTTTTGCATTGCAAATGACAGTTGTGTCATGTGGCTTTCTGGGTTTTCTGTATGCTGGAATGTATTTATGCCAGCACAGCATCAAAGAGAAAAAAATAGATGAAGAGAAGAAAAGATCTCAAAAATACAAAATTTCATTGATTTTCTACACTAAAATGGACTAAATTAGTTTTATCATCTGCAGCATAATACTAGAAACAATCCTTCTGACATAAAGAATAAATAATTACAGATTATGTGCCACTTGCAGATGCAATGATGAAAGAACAAAAGGCGACATTATTACACTAAGAAGCACAAGAATATTCCGACAAACATTTGTACTAACAGATACAACTGTATGACATCTGATTAACAGCAATTTAATTCATACACAATGAGTATAAGCTCTTCCATCTCTGAAAAATGAGATTATAAAACATGATTTCCCCAATAAATTGGTGAAAAAGTTACTAAGCTATTTCACACAAATGGCTTTCCAGCATGAACTCTTTGATGGCAAATTTATAAATTATTAAGTTGTATATATTTTCAAGCAAAGGATTAATGTATTGCTTTGTGTGCCATTTATTTTCCCCTGCAGATTTTTTATTCTGTATAATTTATTTCAATCTCTGGGAGGAGACAACTAATACAATTTTTGATCATAAATATAATCTCAAGTTTTGAATCCCTTTCCTAACACAAAAACTTTCAGTTGGTTGCTCACATTGACTTAAAATTGGTTCAATTGTTCATGTTGGATTAAAATTAGTAAAGCTTTAAACTAGCAAGGGGTTCACAAAAATGTCCTGGCTGTGAAATTTCTAGCAATTACCTAGGTATTTTTTAGTTACTCAGTCTGGTTTTTCCTTGGGGTGGGTACATCAAGAAATATGGTAATGTTGAGAAAGGAATTACATTCTATTTTTCTGCAAAAGTCTACAAAGAATTTATTACAGTGAAGGGACAAAAGAGTTTTATCTATGTTTTTTTCTCAAGAATGACAAAATTACCTTTTAGTGTCAACGATATATCAGAAACACTGTATTAAACTGATAACAAGATGATACATAAATGATCTAGTCCCAACAGAATGTCTGCTGAAATTAGTAAGGAAAAATGAGCATCTTGTAGGCATAAAGGTGAAATTCTAAAAAGTAGGGGGAACCCTTTATTTTGCATGTTTGGCATGTTTGCTTATAAAGCTATATGTTGCATATTTAGGAAGAATGTTAAAATTTTCAGGAAGGCAAAGAATTATGTGTTTGAAATGTGCCGGACATCCCTTAAAGTTAGTGAATATCAAAAGTGCTGCTTCCAGCATTTAAGCTATCTCATATTTTAACTTTGTGCAACATACGTACATGTTTTTGTTTTGTCTGTACATTGCTGGAATGTATTACCTTTCTTCCCCTAGGCCTGAATAATAAATTAATGAAGTGTCTATCTGACATGTAACAATCAGCTTGGGCTGACACAATCAAGACTTTGTGTGAGGTCTCTAGCATGATTAGAATGTTTTTTTGGGTCATGATGAAGGGAAGCAAAGAGCAGAAGGCATGAAACTAGCAATCAAAACAAACAAACAAGACTGGAAATGTACTTTTGACCATTCTTAAGCTTAAATTCCCATCTGTTTCTGAGCAACAAGTGACTTTGCAAGAAAAGATAGACTTGCCAGTTGTTGTTATCATCAAGGCTTTAAAATCATAGGTGGGTAAGTAGAACATTTCAGTGATTAATTCAAAGAAACAGAGTTCAAGGCAGACCTGAAAGCTTTAAAGCCTGTTTACATCAACAGCAAGAAATTTTCAAAAAACTTAAGTAGTTGCCTAGCTAGTTTTGAAGAAGTTGCTACTGAAACTGTTTTTCAAGAAAGCCAAACATTAAACTGGAAAAACACCTTAGCTATTACAGATTCATTAATTGATAGGTTATTAAAAAATGATAGCTCTTTTGTTTCCTTTACAAAAATGCAGGATGTGATGGCCAAGGAACCAGTAAATATGAGAAGCTTGCCTCTTCATTAAAATGATTGTCTAAAAGCAGATCTTATGGCTGAATATTGTGATTTTTAGTATTACATCTCAGAAAAACAAAAAAAACCCCAAACCACTGTGAATAACAAGCTTTTATTCCAGACAAGCAGTTACAAACTGCATTACATCTTCCTTAGCATTGAAATGACTTAATGGATTTCCTTGTAAATAAGAGTAATAAATAGAACAGTAAATGGAATAGTCAGCATCTAAACTAAGCTATGAAGTCATAATGTGTAGGTCCCATGTTTAGTTATTTTTATTTAATCTACTGCTGTCTGAACCATTCTTGCTACATTTCTCTTGGACAATAAACCTGAATCTGATTGGATTGTCTCACCTGTATTTAGCTACCTGAAAATGAGCTATTTAGTTGAAGGTGGCCACATAGGTCTCTTGTAGCTAATGAAAGAGAGAAATAGCTTCATTTGAGGATTTATCCTAATGATCATAGATGGTTTAGGCTCTGGTGACTCTCCTTGGAGGTCCACTCTCCTCTCACGACAAAGAGGAACTTTGATGGTGAATTTATACAGAAATCTTAACTTTCAGATGCCTAAGAGAGATGAATTCCACTTCGTATATGTAGAATCTGCTCTTCCCTTTCTATGAGTAAAGCACAGCTTAACAAAAGACATTTCCTAATATTAGCATCCTCTTGCATCCTGAAAGCAAGTCTTTAATAATGGTTATGATATGACTGACACGCTGAAGCTTTATTTTTGTTTGGCACTACCTGAATTAACTATGATTAAAGAATAATACAATAAATTTTACTTAAAAGGTCCATGGTAGGCCACATCACTTTACCATTTTTTAGTGAAAGATAATCAGGAACACTTCTGATTTTTTAGAAGATATTAGAATTCCATGGCACTGTAAGATTATAAATGACTTGCTAATTCTTTTTGATTAAAAAGAAAGATCAAAAATGTAATGAGGCTACTGAATACAAATGAAGATAATATATGTTGTGATGAACACATGGAAAATATAATGAAAGAATTTGCACTTTACAGTTCTGGTTTGATCTAAGAATTACAGCAATCTTCAGGATTTCTTTTTTTTCTCTCCTTTTCTGTAAAAGGTGACAATGTAATTACAAGGTGTATGTTACATAAGCTATACTTGCATATGTATATTTGAGTATATATATTCATGTGTAAGCTACTTGAGTTCTTTGTGTACCTGCATGTGCATACATTATCCATTTGTGCAGTGCTACTCTTAGTTATGGACTTCAGTATGTTAAATACACTGTAGACAAAGTAAAGAAGAATTCTTCCCAAAAAAACTCAATGTAAAGTCCGGGTAGGCAGGTGCATCATAACTGAAAAAATAACAGGGGGTGATAAACAGCCACAAAATGATTGAAAACAGTAATTTAAAAATGTTATTTTACATCCATATTGTTTGCAGAGATCCTGTAGAGATTGCTTTACAATAAACAATGCATTTCCATCAGAAGCTTGCTTAACTCCTGCTGAAGTCTGTGGGAAGTCCGTGTAAAAAATGGGTATAGCAAAAGTATTTATCAGTATCCTAATACTATGGGGTACATAGGGCTTTTCAAATTTATCTGAAGATTTACTAATATCACAGAGAAAAACTGTTTTCATAGAAAAGCTTTAAAGGAGCCAGGGGGAAAAGAGACAGTAAGCTTCTGCTTAACTCACATAATCTGTTACGCGTGGAAAATATTGACTAGGAGAAAACATGGCATTCAACCAAAAACAAGAATGAGGGAAAAAAAGGGGAAGAGTTTCAATGTGTGAACAAAATGTACAAGACTCTCAGAAGAATGTTAAAAGACTGAGATAACACTCATTTCCTGAAATGTATTTATTGATTACAAAAAAACAACAGGAAAGACATACTCTGAATTTACTGCCTTAAAGTCCCAATCTTCTATTTCTTATATTTTTATGCCTTTCTTGTTTTTTCTGTCAGTACTTTTCTAAATTGAAATTCAATGACTGGTAATACACTTTTATTTCTAGGTCAATTATTTATGAATCACTAGTGAACATGGTTTGAGACACTGTATTTTTGATAATTTATTTTGCATAATTTTATGCTTAACACATAATGTAACTGTAGTTTATCTGTTTTTTTCTTTTTATATCTGCAGTGTAAAACAAATACTAAGTTATTTTACAGTCACAGCTGACTTATGTTGCAATTATCTATTTATGTATGTTTGATTTAACTACCAATCTGCAAAAATATTTCTATAGCATCCTGTATTCTGTAAACCTAACCCCACTTACAGATACTGACTTTTTAGCATGTGACATACTTAACAGTAATGCCATTTAATCTGGTATCTTCTTTCATTCCCCCCCCCCCCCAACTTGAATTTTTCTGTTTCTTTGTGCCATTTTGCCATTTTCTATGCCTGTGACATAGGCTTTCCTATTTTGAGAAGTAGTCTGAAAACATTATTAATCTTCTGAACACCAGTTTTAAAAAATAATTACTGTAAAACGCTGGTCTGTAAGAGGGAGCTATTGAAGTGGGAAAATGATGTCATTACTCAGAGTAATCCACCAAAACACAGATTTTACAGAGGAACGTTCCAAGACCTGGAGCAATGGAGTTGGACAGAGCTCTCCTGTGCGATGATACTAATAAACTCACTCTTGTAGGTTTTATTAGTATTCATTTGCAGTCTCCTGTCTTTTGAGGATTATTGCCTCCTGGTCACAGTGGCACCTAGAGCTGAGTCAATCATAGTTCAATTTATTGGACTGCAGTGTGTCTGTTGTGTTGTGTAATAATTAAGAAAAAGAAACAAGTTGGATTGCTTTAATAATCATAGGGTATAACCCTAATTAAGCCAAGTAAAACTCCATTTCTACTACATCTCAGAAGACTAGAAAGGTACTGCAAATAAGTAGTCCCAGATAGAAACAAACACCATGTTGAGCCCTTTGAATCTTGTCCAAATTGTCATTTTCATTTTCAAGCTTTCTCTGTCAGACTGGGTTAAATCTCATTCATTCAAATGAACTGGAAGTGATACGAGAAAATCCAAAGAAATGCACTTTTTCCTCAGGGAATTTATCTTTTTATCATTTTAGGCAAGAGGCCAAATCACCAGGTCTGGGCAAGCAGCAGATTATGCATGTGGAGGCTAGAGGACAAGAATATCCTGGACAGGTTCCACAAGGCCACTCAGCCAGTGTAGGGCTACTCAGATGGGGACAAACTTAAGAGTTAATTGTTGAAGTGAACTGTAAAGTGAGCTGAATTGCTCTCTAGGCTCCACTGATTGTATTGATTAGACAGCTACAGTAGCCATAATGGGGTCTTAGACACCCGAAGCTTGGTATCTCAGTGTATAAGGGAGTACCAGCCATTAATGTCAGGTTAATAGCACATGCATTGGAATTCATAAATAAATTTAGAAAAAAAAAAACTTTTTACATTTTCTGGCACATCTGTGTCATTACAAAGGTTTTAAAACACAGACCTATGTATCTATTCTCTCACAGCTGGTATTCTCTCACAACTCACTCGAATTCAGGCTATTCGGTACTTCAGGTAAAGCAACAAATTTCTTGAGACTTGTTAGTGAAAAATCACAGCGGAAAAAAATAGTGTTTATGCTTGTGTGGGTGCAGGTGTGGCGAAAGAGCTAGAGATTTATCCTGTCATCAAGTTCTTTTAACTTGGGTGATGTTTAATCATCTTTTCTCAGTCCATCTATGTTCACTGCATATTTGGAGGCATGATTCTTCCCTTCAGAAGCCTCGGTGATATTAAGAGCTTACAAATGTTTGCACAATGTCTGTGTGATGAGAACAGATACACAGACCTGAAAGTTATGTTATCCTAGGACCTATCCTAGTCTGGAAATGTAATGCAGATTGCCGAACTTTATCACTTACTGTTAATGCACACTTATGTGTACAAAACCGGAATTTAATAAAAGACATTTTGTGTGAGATTCCCATTCAGCTGGACTAGTAATAATGGTAAAGCAGTAGCTGAAATGGGTGTGTGCTTCTGTTACTTAATCCAAAGATATTTCTTCATGCAATTTAAACAAGTATATTGTCTTGTACAATAATACTGGAATTTTTCGATGTGGTAGTCATTTCAGAATTATAGTTATTATTCATACAGTCTGTGCCATTGATATGTAATTTCTATTTGGTCTCTTCTTGTTTTCCAGGTCTCCCAACAAGGACATGGCTTCAAATGAAAGAGAGATTGTGGTTTGGGTTTGCCAGGAAGAGAAGATTGTATGTGGCCTGACAAAGCGCACAACTTGCGCAGAAGTGATTCAAGCACTGCTTGAGGAACATCAGGCAACATTTGGAGAGAAAAAGGTCCTTTTTGGAAAACCTAGTGATTACTGCATTGTAGAAAAATGGAGAGGCTCGGAGCGAGTACTTCCTCCCTTGACAAAGATTCTGAGACTTTGGAAGGCCTGGGGGGAAGAGCAGTCTAATTTGCATTTTGTGTTGGTAAAGTCAGATGCTTTCCTCTCATTTCCATTGTGGAAGACAGCTGAAGCTAAGGTAGTACAAAACGTAGAAAAACAGTGGGAGCTCAGTCCAGCAAATTACATGAAGATGTTGCCAATAGACAAGCAAAAGAAAATTGTGAGGAAGACTTTCCGGAAACTGGCCAAGCTTAAACAGGACAGTGTTCAGCAAGAGAGAGATAATATGGAGACACTGATTCATCTGATCATTTCTCAAGATCATACCATTCACCAACAAGTCCTTAGAATGAAGGAATTGGATATGGAGATTGAAAAATGTGAAGCAAAATTCCATCTAGATCGTGTGGCCAATGATGGAGAAAACTATGTGCAGGACTCCTATTTAATGATCAATCCAAGTGAGGCGGAGCAGCAAGGGAGTAGATCTGATGATCAAAAAGAGATGCATGACTATTTCACCAAAAGCGAGGGAATTTTACAGGTTGAAGAGAGACTGAAACATCACAAACAATTGATAGAGAAGCTGTGTGCTGAAATTGAAAGAGAGGTACACGGTATATGCACAGAAAAAAATGGAGATGATGTTTGCACAGAAGGAGCTGCTAATCCTGAACTGGAAAACTCAAATTTGGAAAGTGTAAAATACGAGCTAGAAAAAAGTATGAAAGATGGTCTGAGAATCAACTCATACCTGAGCTGCATTCAGAAAGAACTTACATACAGGGACTCACTGCTTCAAAAGAAGGAAAAAGAATATGAACTTCTTACGGAAGAATTTAATTTACTACACGTTAAAGACAACACTGAAACTAGGCTGCCATCAAATGAAGAGCCATCCAAGGGCAGTGGCATCTCCAGTAACAGCATTGCTGTTCCTGACTTTGTTCACAGAGTGACTAATCTGGACATAAATGATACAGACTCTGACACTGGAATCAGCTCCACACACAGTCAGGACTCTGAAATAACTTCAGGGGACATGGTACTGTTGTCAACATAGTTGAAAACAGTCACACATTTACGAAAAGTCATATTTTGGAGGATATTTATAAGAATCGGTAAACCTTGTTGTCTTGAAAGTTCAGCCCTTCGAGATGTTAAAACTGTGGCACTGCTTTAGCAAAGTAAACAGCATCTATTTATGTGCTTAATAGTATACTTGTGCTTAAATGCATGGGCAGTCTCGTGGGTTAACTGCTAATAGGTGCAAAGTTGTTGCCTTTGCTAAACCAGGACAGACTGTTTAAACCTTGTAGTGTTGGTACTCAGTGAAAAAGAAGCATTCTGACTGGCTTGGACCAAAAGTCTGGACATTTGATATCCCCTAATCTTTGGGTCCACTTCTGCATCTCTCTAACTTTTTAGAAATGTGAATTAGAGATTAGACCCAACTAGACAGAGAGCTTGATTTTCTGCTCCGTTACATTAGCTTTATTCAGCTGGAGTTTCCCCGCCATGAAGCTGCTGTAAAGGAATGTATAATCGAGCATGTAATCTCTTAAAAAATAGTTTTTATGATATTATAGGACAAAAAAATGCAGTTGGATTTATGCTGTATCTTTAAATTTAGTTTTGAGTTATCAGGGTGATATTTTCAAAAACACCTAAGTCCCATTTAAAAAATTACCTTATACACATAGGGTTTTAATTTCCATTCTCTTTCGGCAGTGTTTAACTGCTTCTAAGATCCTTAAACCCCCTACTTATCTGCTGTTACCCTGTAGTTGCCCCAGTGATGCTTAAGTCCACACAGTCCCTGCCAGCGGGCATGTCAGAACTGCCTGCGTCCTGCTTGTGCGAGACGCTCGAATCCCAAGCTCCCGCCTAACCCCAGGGGCATTTTCAGCAAGGCTTTCTCCTGCCTATCTCACCAGTCAGATCCAGTGTCTTAGGCCTCCTCAGATCATGACTACCAAATAAAGCATAACAGAAGGGACAGGCAGGAGCCAGACATTTTTGGCTCTGGCTAGACGCCGTTTCCCAATAGCCAGGTAGTTACCATTTTCACGTAGCAGGTAAGTTGTCAAATCCCGTCTCACGCTGTTTTGGAGCGAGGATATGGACCCGTAAATCCTACTTCCTCAGTGAGGACTTTGGGATACAGCTAAAGCTGATCCACTTTCTATAGGTAATTACATATTGGGCCCCAGGAAAAAAAAAAGAAGGAATGCAAAACATGAGAATTTTCCAACTGGGTGGTTAAGTCAAATGATTTCACTTAGGATGTGGTAGTTGATATCAAATCTTTCTCCAGCGTATTGCTGTGAATCCAAAGCAACGGTGTATAATGGAGGTGCTCTCCTCAGTTACTGAGCAAGACTTCTGACTCCGAGCTAGAGACTCTGCTAACAGAGAGCACATGCGTAATTTCTGTGTTGCCATGTTTATATTTTTGCAGATTGATCTGTTTAATGCTTTTGATTAAATGAATTGAATGGAGAAATAGGTACAGTGTTTCTAAACAAAATTTAGCTCTAGGAAAATTCAAACAGATCCTGGAATTGAGATCCTACAAAGTAAATGAACAGACAGTACCTAGAAGGTATAAATGTAAAATACTTTCAGATACACTGCTTTCCCTTTCTGTATTTTTCTACTTTTAAATGTCTGTCAACCATCTGTTTTCTAAAAGGGCCAAAGTGCTAGGACTGCTGATTAGCACATATTTGATGCAGAAAAAAGAAAAAGAAAAAAGCGCCTTTTCTACGAAGGCAATATTTGTGGGGTTTTTTTAATATTTTTTTTAATCCTGGATATTATAAATAGTTTCTGTTCCAGGAAAGTGTGTTAGTTGCCTTAATATATTTTGTGTTGTGTTTTTGTCATACACTGTTATTTGAATACTTCAATAATAATGTCATATTTAGACTCATCAGCTCCTGATGGAAACACAAGTATGTATCAAATATCTTATCTTTGCAATAATTTATTAACGCAACTCAGCATCTTTTGAACTCTGTGGTATCACTCTGACAAGTAGTTAACACAGAGCTCTGAATGTTGAGAGTAGGCTAATGTATTCTATGAGTTCTTGTGAATTTAGCTAACAGTTATTTGTAATGAGTTGTGTTTTTTATATAAATACTTAGGGGATAAAGAATTCAAACAGAATAATATTCACAGCTGTGCAGGCTAGTACAAGACCTGTGGGGGAACTAATTTCCACTCATACTCTATCAGATTTATTTCACTCCTAGGAACTTGTACTGGTTCTCAGAACTGATCTTTGTCCACACTACGTGGTTGATTGTACATCCCCTGCAACGTATAGATCTTAAGAGTATTAATGTGTTTTAAGAAGAAAATAGGAAAAATAGGCTGCGAGAGAGTATTTCTTAAAAAATAAAATAATATTAAAAAATCCAGTGTTTTGAAGCTTATACTTTGATATCTCAAACTTATTTCTTTCAGATTTTAGATGAATGTACAAGATTATTAAAAACTGTGTGTGCTCTTTGCCGTTCATCTGCCTCTACACTTTTCATATACCTCTTCAACCTGGTTTTAGGATGCTAAAAGTATACTTTATGGACCTTTGTGCTCCTTACTTAACCATTCTTCCTTTGTCTCAATTATCTATGGTTTTTTGTTTTTTTTTTAATTCCCATAAGGAAATGCACAAACACTTTGGCTCATTTCCTGTCATTCTCTTAAGCCAATTCCCTTTCCATCTTCACATTTTTGTTTTGTTTTATAAATTTTTCCTGGACTATGTTATACTTACTGGCAAAGAGGAAGATCAAAAAAGTCCTGCATAGGAGGAGAGAAAATTCTACCCAGGGAGTGGAAATGTGAAAGTGAAATGAAAGGAAATTCGGTCTATTACACTCATCTGTACAAGGGTTTTTTGATAAAAAGACAGCTATTTCTTCAGAGTGAAAGGAATATCATGGTGAGTAGGTGCCAGACTCAGCCTGTATCATGACTGTTTTGGGGTAGGATAGGTTAGTCCCCAGTATGAATCCAGAGAGAGATCTCCAGTGACTGTCATCTGGGCTAACAGTACTTAAATGAATGGACTTGCCTCATACAAAGTTCTTTGGATCCTACATATTTAAATAGTTTCACATATATATTTATAACAAATATAACCCCAGCAATTTCCAGGGAAAGCAGTGTATACCCCAATCTCATGTTTCTGCCTGACTTTATTACATACTTTTACAAATTTGATGAAAGCAGATGAGTCAATTTAATTACCTGCTTCAATTCCTTGATGACTCTTTCAAATATAAAACATAATTATCATTTGGTTATATATAAATTTACAGTATTTATCATCCATTTATGTTCTTAAAAATTACCATGTAATTACAGAATTATTGCTTTCTTTTATTCCCTGCAAAACTGAGCAGTCCCCAAGAACTTTTATCACTTCAGATTTATAGATTATGTATTTGTCTTCAGATTGTGCATTGTCCTGCTGGCTGTCTTGTGCTCCACACATACTTATATACATATATATTGCTAACACAGGGTATTTGATTATAGGATACTGACAGATTGAAATTCACAGACATGAGAGCTTCAACTTGCAGCCTAAAGCCTAAGATTAATAGGCTTTACATTTCTCTACATGCCCGGAATCATCATTTGTTAGTTTCTGCATATTGCTAACTGTGTAAAGACATAAACAGAGGTAACGTAACAAATCATTATGACAAAATTGTATAATTTCTATTTCTGATTGCCTAACTGTGTTCATCACTTTGGATGAAGATTTAGATTGATGCACCTAATTCAGCAAAGTATTGATATATCCAACTTCAAGCAAATTGTAATTTGAATGATTTTGTGTGTGATTCCATTGGGTTTGCATGGCAAGATTTTGGTAGCGGGGGGGCTACAAGGGTGGCTTCTGAGAGAAGCTGCTAGAAGTTTCCCCACATCCAACAGAGCCCATGCCAGCCGGCTCCAGGACAGACTCACCGCTGGCCAAGGTCGAGCCCATCAGTGACGGCGGTAGCTCCTCTTTGATAACATAGTTAAGAAGGGAAAAACTGCTGGGCAACAGCATCCTGAGAGTGGAGTGAGGACATGGGAGAGGAACAGCCCTGCAGACCCCCAGGTCAGTGCAGAAGGAGGGGAGGAGATGCTCCAGGCGCCAGAGCAGAGATTCCCCTGCAGCCCGTGGTGATGAAGACCACGGTGAGGCAGGCTGTCCCCCTGCAGCCCGTGGAGGTCCACGGTGGAGCAGATCTCCACCTGCAGCCCGGGGAGGACCCCACGCAGGAGCAGGGGACAAGTGCGGAGTCCTCCCCCTGAGGAGGACAGAGTGGCAGAGACAAGGGGTGATGAACTGACCCCAACCCCCATTCCCCATCCCCGTGCACCGCTCAAGGGCAGGAGGGAGAGAAAATCGGGAGTAAAGTTGAGCCCAAGGAGGGAGGGGTGCGGGGAAGGTGTTTTAAGATTTAGTTTTTATTTCTCGCTATCCTACTCTGATTTGATTTGTAATAAACTAAGCTAATTTCCCCAAGTCAAGTCTGTTTTGCCCATGATGGTAGCTGGTAAGTGATCTCTCCCTGTCCTTATCGCGACCCATGAGCTTTTTGTTATATTTTCTCTCCCCTGTTCATCCAAGGAGGGGGAATGATAGAGTGGCTTGGTGGGCACCTGGTGTCCAGCCAGGGTCAACCCACCACAGTGATGCATATTATATTTTCTTTAATAATATGTGAGCATTCCTTGCTAAATTTTTACTATTCTTGTGACTGTTCATTCTGTTAAAAAAACCCACAAACAAACACTTATTATTTTCCATTTTCATGTCATGAAACACTGGTTTTGTAATAAAGTATCTTTGGTAATGATAAACATTTTCATTAGCAGTGGGAGTAGAACGTGCATTTAAGAATAGAAGTCTCTAATCCAAAGGGCTTTTTTCTAAACCTACCTTAGACCATCTCTTCCTGTCCCGCCAGTTTAGTTAGCTTGACCATAAATGACTGTTTTCTTCCAACAGTAGCATGCTCATAATGATTACGCACATAATATTTTTCTTTTTCTAGAGCTGTGGTGTTTATCCTTCTGGGTATTTTACTACAGCATTTAAAAGACAACTAGGTTATTTGGCTTTTTATAACTTCCGAAAAGAAATTGCTGCTTGCTATCTTTCTCAGGGTTCCATCTGACAACATAAGCATACTTCAAAGCAAATATGACTACATTTCCAGTGTCCATAATGTAATTTTTTTCCATATATTAAAACCATTAATTTTTTTCCTGAAATGTGTTTAAATGAGTATAGTTTTTTTAATATTATATTGTCTTTTGTAAAATGTAATAGTCTCATTCCAAAGTTTGTTGTTTTTTTAATTTAACAAGCCACTCAGAACATATTATACTATGCCAAAATCTCATAGTCCTTTCTCAAACAAAACTGTCCATGACCAAAATTATCATCTTTCAAAGAGAGGACTGCTGGTATATAAAATACAGACATCAAGATTTTCTTTCTTATACTTAAGAGATTCTAATATTTAGTTATTATGCCTTACATCAAACTTAGCTTTTCAGACAGATGATTACAGACTGGTTTTCTGGAGTCAGATTTGTGGCTGCCTTGCATCTCCGACAGATCAGGTCCAACTTGAATCCAGTCACTAATTTCAATGGGAGCTGTTCATAATGTTTTACAAACCTTCAGGTTTAATTCAGGAAACATTCCCAAATAAGAACCCATAGTTACGTTTGGGCAATATTTCACTTTTCCTCAATTATGAATTAAGCACTTACATTTTATGCTATATGCATTTTTCAGGTGCTAAAAAAACCCCTAAACAACACCAACAACAAAATCCCAAAACATCAAATCTGACTAGAATTCATACCAGTTTTCTATCTTATTCATCTGGAATTTGAGGGGTTTTGCATCGATGATTCATTCAAAAACCAAATGATCATTCCATTTTCAAGAACATTTACAGTAAGAACTGTTGCCTGTGCTAGCTTTGTCAGCTGAATCCCACATAAGGGTGGGAAAATGTAGTCTT
The DNA here is from genome assembly GCF_964188355.1 of Buteo buteo. NCBI lineage: Eukaryota > Metazoa > Chordata > Aves > Accipitriformes > Accipitridae > Buteo > Buteo buteo. Next base: position 7,736,863 of record NC_134196.1, read on the forward strand.
TGTGCATGTAAATGCAGGTTTTTGCTTATGCAATGACTATATGCATATTTTGCTTGACTAGCCTGTTGGTTGAGATTTTAATTCACCCAAATATTTGAAAACTTAACTTGTGATATTCAATGCATTCACTGACATCCATTTTTCAGGAAATATTAATTCTTTCTAGGGACAAAGGAATTATTTTAAGAACAATACAGGGATCATCTTGCCAGGATCCAGTTAAGAGAAAGTAAAAAGCCCAGCTGGTACAAAAAGTTCACTGTCAGCTAGAAGTTCAGTTTAATCCTATGAAGTATAGAGGTTGGATAGATCATATAATACTAACTATGGAGAGAGTCATACAGTTACTTGCTATGATGAAAAATTTGTGTTGTTCCACAACGCAAAGCATTAGAGGAGTATACAAGATACAGAAATATCTGAGCACTTTACCAGTGCATTCCTGAGAATACTACATGTCAGCAACTCTGTTACAGATTATAAGGGGAAAGAGAGAGTTATTTGCATGAGGAAGTCACTGTTAATTCCTTTCTATCTGTATTCAGAGTTTTTGTTAGACACAGAGAGAGACCTTTTGATTTAGAGAGCTTTTGTCATTCATGACCTAGAAGTGGGGTGGACTCCTTTTGTATTAGACTATAGTGACAGAAAAATATACAGTGTTCATGGTAATTTTCATTCTTCTGCGGGTTGCCACTGACTGTGTGAATGTAAAGCTTATTTGACCATTTTCCCTGATTCTGATTTGACTCACCTCCACACTTTACCTAAGTAGTTACCAGTCTTATGTATTTGCAGCTCCATGCAACTTCCATTATGTTCATATCTGCACTTTTTTGAGTTATTCAGTGGTTACATCAGATTTTATTTAGAATTTCTTCCAACATCAAATATTATGCTTTTTTATTTTATGTTCATTCCTATTTTGCTTCAGATCAGCTGTATTTCAAGTTCTTATTTCTGAGTGCATGCATTTGTTTCAAATTGCAGATTAAGTAGCTGCTGCTTCATATTTTATTTTACTTAAATATTCATAAAATAGATATACGTACTTTCTTGGGGAAGAATTTACTGCTTAAATCTCAGTTCGCCAAGTTGATTAGCCTCTTAATAGTTGGATGTAGTAAATTGCCCTTGCTTTTGCTCATCTTTGTGTATGAAAAAATTTTAAGTGGATCAGAAAATGGTTTTATGTAACATAGGAATGTCTTGATTAAAATATTTCCTACGTTATTTATAGTTGCACTGAATTCTGACAGCAGAGGAGTTATTAAAAAAAAAATAATTCTGAACTGGTATTCCTTTTCTGGTATTTTCATGTCAAACAGGGCCAGGTCAATCATAAACCCAGGACTGTATTGCACAGTCACACATTTCTAGAATAATAGATTAGCAATACACGGATTAGCTAATGTTCACTAAGCTGTTCTGGTATGCTTAAAGCTGAGAGCTTGAAATAGTTGTTATGAAACTGTTACTGAAGATGACCCCAAGAGGCATAGTCTTCCTCTTAACATTTATTGTTTTCAGGGTTGCTTATTTTTGCCTTCTGGATGTTTATTTTACTATGCAAACAGTTTTGTTCTGTAAATTTGAACCCTCCCTTTCTTTGGGCAGGACTTTGTATTAACAAGCAGATCTTTAGTTGTTTTTCATTTCTCTTTTTTGCAAAAGCAGAATGATATAAACAAATTTTAGCTCGAGAGTTTTTTTAAAAAAATTGTACTATTCATTTCTGTAGAGATTAGTCACTTGCGTACTATTGCTGCTTTCAGTGTTCTTTCCCAAGACATTTCATATATTTGGTTTTGATGTCTAAAATTACAGGCTGAGAGTGTTTGTAGTTAAGTCAATATTTGAGCTATGCAACATAGGCATTTAGAGAAAGGCCAAATCCTGTGCTTGTGTAACTGTTTCATTGCTGTAAAATTCCACAGGATTCAGGAAGAGAATTTGTTTATATATGACTATGGAGTGGAAGCAGAGCCATCTCACAGCATCTGCTGCAACACAAATGTTCTGCAACTGCATCTTGGTGGAGATGGCAGGAAATGCTTTATGAACTATAATCTCCTGATAAGCTAATTCCTTGAATTTTGTGAATGCTTTGTGAACTATAATCTCCTGATAAACTAGTTTCTTGAGTTTTGTGATTACGTGGGACTCTGCTTTCACTAGGAGAGGGAAGGGGAATAAGCTTCCCGTTCTAGCTTTGCAGAAGACTGCCTGAAAAATGATCCACATGTAATTTTTGCTCAAACACAAGAAGCTAGTTCAAAACCAACAATTTTTTGTGATCTTTAAGCTAAATTCATGGTCAGGAGGTCTTGATAATGTCTTTTAATTCTTGGGTTGGTAAAACTGTAGTTTTAAATCACAGATTTGTCTCAAAAAATTATTCACACCTGGATTTAGTGAACCACAACAGACCCTCAGAGTAGTCTGTAAGAAAAGCGTCCACCAAAATAGCATCCTGACACCTGGCATCTGAGAAATTGCTCTGATTCCATCATTGGGCTCTCCCCTAAATTGTATTACAAAATGATAGGATTTTCCTCAGAAATATGTTATACTCCTTCTTATATTGAATTAGTGATACAGTAGTTCAATTTTTTGCTATAAGTAAATTCAGTGGAATAAAACAAGGGAAGAATATTGTTATCTGTTTTCTAAAAGTAGATTAATATTCTTACATTTCTGCATAAAAGCACAACAGTTTGTTGTGATCCCCAGTTAATTTTCCACTGTTCTATAGCATTCTCTACATGACATCCTTTTTCTTTTTTAAACATAGTGTGGTTTTTTTTATACAGTACTGGATTAACTAATCTTTTATGTTGCTAAGTAATAATCTTACAGTTTGTTTATATCTATACTTTGTTAATTAACATTTGCTTCTCCTTCTTTTTAGACTGTGACTCTCCCCAAATAGCATTTTGACCCATAATCAGTGCACGCAGCTTTAGACATTTCAGTCTGTTAGTACAGCTAGTACATTATTGAGTTAGACTTTTTATCAGTACTTTAAAAATTGTATTTATAAGGCAAATACATGTTTTTGTTAATTACAGTATAGATTGACATTGAGAGTGGAAACCCACCAACACATAACTAGCATAAGGAAACTTGATTTGTAGGATTTAATTGTGGGAGAGGTTGGGGGTTTTGTTCTTTTTTAAAAAAGTCAAAAGAGTATGGAAATGGGCTGGGAATGGACTTGTTATGACTTCTGCATTTATAGGCATCTTTCTCCAATTTTCAGGTTCCCTGTTACAGCACTAGTATTTCTGGCATTCGCCGTGCTGATGCTCTCTGTGTCCATGACACCATGTGCCTGATGCAGTCAGGTATGACTTAGGTATGACCAGTTGCATCTGGTAGTTGAGGTCCCAGCGTGATTTATGCAGAAGTTGGTAAGTTTATGCTTGGCAGATGCTTGGCTCACAAGGCAGATAATTCTGAGACTCACAACTGAATTGTGCAACCATAGTTTTTCTCTTAACACATAATCTTGTACGAGTAAAAAGCACCATCATCACACAATCCACTGTCTGTTACATCCCATGACATACCAGATAATTCCTGCCTTCTCTTTTCTGTGGCCTGGGACAGCTTTTGTGAGGCCTGAGAGAGGAATGAATTTAAGTGTGGTTTGGCACGAAATAGGATAAAAGTAAAGTAAGGGTTGAACTGGTGCCAACCATAACGTAAAACCCTTAAAACATAGTTATAAAAGGCCAGCAGAGCAAGGACATATGCACAGATATAAAGTAAAATATTTTGTCCCTTGTTGTGGGTGTGACAAACTCTTAGGCCATACCCACCCGTATCATATGGCAGCCCCATATTTGCTTCTGGTTCAAAATGAAAATTAGAAACAATTGTTCTGCAGTGATAGTAATCATCGATTGCCAAAGAAGAAGGAAATTCATCATGTCGAGGATTCCTTAAATTGAGACAGGATGTTTTTATGCTCTAGTAAACCACAAGTTATTGGGCTTGACAGTATTCACTTACATTTTAGGGGAAGATGATATGCCCCACTACAAGAATTACTGGTGAAATTTTATGGCCTGTGTTAGGCAAAGATCAAACCAGATGATCCTTACATCTTAAAATCTGCCCTTAAAATTTACAGCTGCTCAGAAACAAAACCTTGTCAGAAAATGATGAAGGGAAAGAGAGGGACTGAAACAGTGATCTAAAATGTTCTCCTTATAATAAAGCCCCATTGTTTCCAGAATAGGCAAAACTTCTTATTCTGGAATTATTATGTCCCCAGACTTGTTCATAGCCACAGCCTAACTGAAAATTTCATACACAAAAAAATGCAAACTGCAAGTTCTCTACTACTTTCTCTTCTGGCAGTTGAAAGAAGTATTGCCTACACCTCCACAGCATAAGTCTCTCATGTCAAGCCATGTAGAGATTTATCTGCCCATGCAATGACTGCCTAAGCAGACAAAGAAATAGTGTCTTCTTACATGTGAGAAACTAGGCTCAGGTTGACTGAGTCACTCAAAGTTGTGACGTTTCTATCAGAGCCAGAAAATAAATAGAATTAGGTGTGGATCTATCACTAATCCACTAATCTACTAATCCTAAGACTTTGCCTCCTATTTGGCTCCTGCCATCCTGTCTCACATCTTGGAGCACTTTACTGGAGGAAGAGAAGCAGAAAGGTCCTAAGGAACTAGACTGACAAAGCCCTGGCACATGGTAGATCTTTCCTACTTTCTCCTGCTGAAATTCTGTTACTATGCAGGGCTCAAAGAGTGGGAGTACTCTGTCTGCAATGCTTGACAAGAGGTGAAAAGAAGATAGGGAGACTGGATGAATGCAAAGGGAAAATAATTTGCCATACAGAATAAAAGAGGGGAAGCAATTTTTGACTCTCTTCTTCACCAGTGCAAAAGACAGAGAAGGGAAATACCATAGCTTAAAGGTATTAAAGTATTAGGGTATCTTCTGCTTTAGCTTTTAGCTGTATGCCACATCTTTTTTAGGATGAACTGTAAATTTCCAAACTAATTCACGTTTAATTCTTAATTTTCCATTCACTGTTTCAGTTTAGGCCTGAGACAGTTCTGCTACATGTGAGTGTATGAAGTAAAATTCTAAAAGTTGATCTTGGTCTTATTTTATTAGGGTTAAAATCTGAGGTGGTTTAGGCTATTTAAACTTTCCATCGTGTAATCACAGCCAAGTCACTTCAACCTATTCCTATAAAACTATAGCTGCAAAGAGGACTTCTGCATTTTTTTTCTTTATATATTCACTGTAAATCATGAAGCACACAAACAGAAGTGCTATAATTAGGTTAGGCTTGCACTGCCAGTTACATAGCTTAGTAAATTCTGAGAAGTTGTTTGTAAGGTTAAGGAATAAGAGGTACATTACATATACTTGGAATAAATGTCAAAACCATGAGAACGCAGTGTCATAGGGCTTGGTATTGACATCTACCCTTTTAAATCACAAAGTATTGATCTGCTCTCTTGAGCTCACATGGAGAAAAGAAACCTTGTGCCAGCAAGGGAAAAAGAGTTTTTCATCTTTTTCAGAATGTTTCCAGAAGTTTATACACAGTGAACCCTTCAGATGACCCCACCGCAGAAAACTTCTCCCTTTCCTTCCAGCTATCTCTACATCACAGGCTGGTTGTGGCTGGAAAGGCATCTAAGGGATATTTCAGAAGAACAGGATCTGAAAACGGATCCCTCATAAGAAAAGTGGCAGATCAGAACACTTAATAGAGAAGGCATCTGACCTAATGCTGGGCATGGTGAGAAACTTGAAAAAGTGATAAAGGATGAGAAATCTGGAGTGTTTGACAACCTTTGTTCACAAAAGCATGAAATATGAACGCCCCCAGAATCATGCTTTAAGATACCTGATGGGACTATGGGAAATGCAAGTTAGTCAATAAAAGGAACAGATTGAGACGGATCAATCTCTCTTTCAGTAATTTTAACAAAAATATTCTGTCCTATGTGGTATTCCTTACTCATGGCTTGCAAAGCATTTTATGAAAGTTATTTCACCGGTAGTGCTTTAACTGAAACTCATTTAGTATCAATACCCGATCTCACTTTCTTGGTCTTCTCTACTGATAAGTCTAATACCTGTATTGAAAGCAAAAAACCTTTAGTTAAAAGAGGCAAATTGAAGCAAAACAAAGCAAAAGCTTTTCCATCAAAGTATCGCTTCCTTGACCTCAAGAAACAGGTGTTAGCGGAGCCTACCCACCTTTAAATTATCAGCAGAACTTCATTGGGAGAGCAGGTTTTAGTAAACACTTTCTGATGTACAACTTGTGTTTATGCCTGTGCACTGAACCACAATTCATCATGTATTGTTCAGGTTCTAACACATGAAGGTTTCAATACAATGGCAGTTCATTATAAGAAATTGTCAGTATAATTGCGTTTACCCTGATTGACAAAAGTAAGATGAAGGATCTCATTTAAGGTGTGAGATTGCACTAAGTAGAAATGCTCCTGTGTGTTCTTCAGCTTTAGTTTAAGCAAAGGCATCAGCTAACAAAATTCATATATAAGACATCATCTAATTGCTGCACTCCATCTTTTGTAATGGGAATTGGATAATTTACTATATAACAAAGTTGATAGACTATGGGTGCAAATGTGCTTTTTTGATAGCAGCCTCTGGAAAGTAATTTTTCAAATAGCCTTTTATTAAATAAAGTTATTTGAAAACAGCCTGCTTCCCTGCAGAACAGTGTGGATCTCTGAATATACACACCCATGCTGAGCAGCAAATTACATGTGAAAGCATAAGAACATCTGCAATTTAAGCTCAATTTATTCCTTAAAGGAATAGCTATTTCATATGAAGTTGCATGACTTTCCTCGCTAGTAAGTTAAATACACCTCTCCTCACCTAACTTGGCAAACGATACAATATTCTTGGGAACAGACAAGTAGAGAGCAAAAGAAGAACTGGAATTGCTGCTTTGATAGTCTCTCGGAAACTGTACCGTAAGGCCTGCAAAAGCCATGGGGCATTGAAAAAAAAAAGGAAGAATTGCTCAAGGGTTGTCAAGGTGGAAATAGTGAACTGACTTCACATAACTGGCAGGGAACTTGGTACACTAAGTTCTCAAATAGGCAGGGCTGAATCTTCAGCAAAGATTATGCTGCATCTTAAAGCAATTTCAGGGCTGATACAGCAAATACAGTCATGATGAATTCTATATGATGCTACAAGCATCAAGAAGCAATTTCTCTGTTATTCTGTGTGAAAGCATCATGTGTTTGTGCAGGATGCAACACAATGCTCTCCCAGTTTGGGATGCGAGTAGTCCAGAACAAGTAATTTATGAAATTGTGTCATTCGCAGGCCTATGCTATGGACCTTTTGCTACAAATGGAAAACTCTGGTAACTTTGTTCTTTTTTTCTCTTTTTTAATAATGAGTTCCTTGTATTTGCATAGACTGTTGGGTTTTTTTAATAAATGTCAGAAAATTTACATGTGACTTAGAAGTGTAAAATTTTGCAGGAACATTGACAGTGAAGTCATTCATAGCAAACTATTCCTGCCAGGCAAAAGAATTAAGGAGCATAAGGTATTTATAAATACATCAAAGGGAGGAAGTGCTAGAGAGAAAGTTGATCCTGGAATAACTATTCAAAACTAGTTATGGCAATGCAGATTTCTAAGAAAAAATATTTCACGGGAAAAAAGTAAAAATTGTAAGATACTGAAAAAGACTCAGTTTAAAGTCTGCCTAACCTCTTCAGTTGCTACTCACTTTAGACATACTTATCTCATAGAATGAAATTGTTTAATAAAAAGGTACTGTGCAAAAGTTTATGTTACAAATTCTGGATCAGTTATAATTCAGACACCCAGCCGAGCCAGCCTCTGTCGGAGACTGCTTGAGAGTTGATTTTGAACCACAAAGAAGAAATGAGAAGGAGGTCGGGGAAGATGCACCAGTAGTGAAATTCCCTCCATGCTTTCCTGCTAGCACTAGGATGTGGGAGAAGAAGGGAGAATAAATATGTTGCACATGGATTTATTTCTTTAAAAATGGACTCCCTCAGCTCACAAGAGGCTGGGAAACTGTGACTGGGACTTGTGTGTAATGTGACTGGCAATGCCCCCTGCTTCAGAGGAAGAAGAATCCCTCTCTTGTCTAGTTTCCTTCTAGAGCTCAAGCTGGCGTTTCTCCATCCGTGGAGTCTAGTCCCTGCACCACGGCCGATCGTGGGCCCCAGGAAAGCTGTGCATTGAGTATCGATTAAGTACGGAATAAAACAGCCCTCAGCTTTACAGCAGATCATTGCTTCCTCATGCTGAAGGCACTATTGTGCAAACATTTTCAGTGTTTACCAACAGTCATTTTCCAAAAACAATAGCAGGGGGTTTTGCCAAGTGTGCAGAAGTTACGCAACAGCCTCTTTATTATGTTTGTAGAACTGCTTAGTTTCGTACTGCAGAGGACGTGCTGTGTGTATGAGTTAGGAATAGCATGTAGGATTCACTTTGAATTTTCTGCCTTATGAAGCATCATCTGGGGCATGGTTAGGAGTTTCCTACTGCGGCAATAAATGACATATGGTCTGCCATTGCTACCTAATATAATAGGGTCTCATGGCTTTTGTTATCACCATGGGATCACCTCTTGAAACAGTCTGAGAGCAAAAGCAAGAGACAAAGCTACTAATGTTAGAGTCCTTGCCCCTTGTGACCATGACTTGGGTCTATTAAGCAGTGAGTCTAGAGGATATGTTCTGAAAACTTTCCTTCTCGTATACTCGCTGAACAGAAAAGCCACATTATTCAAGTGCCTGCTAAGAAAGCTGAGCTTTTTTGTAGTTACATACTGGGGAGGCCATTTGACCCACAGGACTGTGGGGATGGATTCATAAGCATGTTTTTAGACATTCAAAAGTTATGTGTAGGTGTGCATTGGGCAGGAGGAATGAGGAAAAAAAAGGTAAAAATGAGAATGCCTGAATTTTAAAATAACACGCAGCAGCAATTTAATTACATCTGACCATTTCAGTACAGCTTTTAGGAAAGCGTAGATCTTCTAATGCTTTTCATCTTGAGATCTTACAACACCGTAGGAAATATGTTAGTATTACTATTACCAAAGTAAAGCAAGGCGGAAGAAGAAAATGGAGTTGGCCAAGATCATTTAGCCAGTCAGTCAGTGGTAGAGTTGGGATTTTTAATGAGGTCACTGAGTCCTAGAGTAGTCCTCTGTCCATTATTTTCTACCAGTTCCCATTTAGGTGAATGAAAAGAACCACAGTAATAGTTATTGCTAGGACGAGAGGTTTTTAACTCGGCCTTCTTTCTGGAAGATTTTTTTTCCTTCTAATCCGGAGACACAGCTAAAGGCAAACAAAACAACAATAGCTTTTGGGGGATTTCTGGGATTATATAAAGTAATAAATAGTTGTCTGTAAAGAAACCCAGGATTTCAACATAAAAGTTTCTTTTTTTCAAAAAAGTAAAATTATTTTGTGCATATTTAGCAACAAACTCATGTTAAATAATAATTTATAGCATGTATATGAAAAACAAAAGAAATACAGCATTGCTTTTCCCCTCTGTTGATGTGCAGGTACTGTATATGGAAAAAGATTTGTAACTTTTAAAGTGACATTTCCCTTTGTATAATGGAAATAGTTCTTCAGTCACTAACATCTAGAGTATTTCTATTTTTTTTCATATTTGTGTTATTTCTGCATGGAGATTACAGAGGCATAGCTTTTATTTTAAAATATACTATCTAAGAAAACTACTTCAAAAAAAATATAATTTAACTGTGATATTAAGCACTCAAATGTCAGGGTTAGTTTCCTTTCACAAAACGAATTCACTTCCTTTGGCTTCATGCATTATAATATGCAGGCACCAGCCACATTAACATATGCTATTTTTCAACAGGCCCCTCCTTTATGCAGTGCAGGAAAAGTTCTTATCACATAATGGACCACTGTTTCAGGTATTATTCTCTCCTGTTCCCTGTGTGGCCTTCTGCACTATGCGCTGCACACTACTCAGACGTTAAGAAGACTTATTAATTCCCTTCTGGATTTCATTGTGGGAAGCATCCATGAAGTAAAGACACAAAAGATTCACAAACACTTACAAATTTCTTGTTATAAGCCGCTCTTGGAAGACGGGAAGCTGGAGCAGAAGGAGCTTAAGGTCAAACATTTCCATTAGTATTGCGTGTTTAACAAGAGTTCTTTAGCACTTGACTCACAGCATTACTGTACAGCCTTCAATGACAGGTATGAGTTCAAAGTCCTGGCTCGCATTGATTTCATTTACATTTCATTGAGTCTTCAGGATGCCCTTCAATTAGGCGTTGGGTTCTCAGTGGAAAAAGTGGTCCAGCTGGAGGGGGAGAAGAGCAATGCAACTACAGTACTGCAACCATATGTGATGTATAGCACAGGGACTAGGGACTATGTGGGATGGTACCATTTGTCAGGGAGAGGGTAGACCCATCAGTCTTCTTCCTATGGAATCTCTGTCTGTTTAGAAGTCAAGGAATGCAAAATCAGTAGTTGTCCTTGAAACGTCCATTTCATCATCATGTCAGAACCCCAGATTTGCTGATCTTTCAGCCAACTGCTTAGAAATTTTGCTTATGGTGAGTTCCCCAAGGTTTTTAAAGTAAAAAAAAATAAAAAATCTAACCAAATAAAAAACTCAGAGCAATCCCATCAAGTCTCTAGTTATTTTAGGATTAGATACTACAATGCATATTTTTTTTAAAAAATAAAACAGAAATAAAAACAGACTAGAAGTAAAACCCCCACATTTTCTTTGTCCACTGTGTCCCTGAAGACAGGTCCTAGCTTGCTGTCAGTCAATCATGCAACAAATGACACAGTCCTTGCTGGTCCCTAGGTATTTTCTCTTTCCATTGTCTTAAAGGCATGTCTGTCCATTCCCTGCTCTTCATAGTGGTTTGTGCTCCCAATTTCTTGCTGTGGTTCCCCTTCTTTCTTGTTTTGCTCTTCTCTGCAGTCTCTAGGAAACTTTTCTCCGTGTTTGTGATCTAAGGAGCAACCTCTTATCTTCCTGAGGAGTCGACCGGACCCTCTCACCCTATGATAGGGAAGATAACATGCAAGCTGGAAGCAAATAAATCAGACACACATGTTTCTTCACAGTCATGTAGAAACTTGTAGGAATAATCTGGGTTACAATCCAAAATTTCAGTTCTCTATTCTTTTCCTGAGGTTTCTTGTTTGGTTTGCAAACAGTCTTTTTTGTTTGTTTTATTGATGGTCTCTCTTTAATATATAATTCCTATTCCTCACCAGGAAAAGTTTAGTTAACAGCGGGAATTGCATGGTCACAAGGGGACAATTTCCTAGATCTGCCCCTAAATCTGATTTTTCACAGGTGAAATAATGCTCTTTTATTGGGGAGTCAGGAGGCAGATGAAAATTGTTTGAAGAAGAAATGGGGAAAAATGAAGTTCTGTGATGTGGTTTCATATTGACACCTGTATGGGTCATTGAAGTTGGAATACTTATATCCCTCATTTAAGACAATGGAATAAAAGACAGGATTTAAGCTTATCAAAGCTAATGAAGTCAAAGGAATAATTAACAAATTTTTATCCTCTGCATGGACAAGCCATAGAGGAGAATGAGCAATTTTGCTAGTGGCTTTTATGGCTATTTGCCCACAGGAGGAATGAACAATGAGATTATGGAGCTCAGGGCTCTTCTCCAAGCTCCAGAGAAGGTGATGCTGCAACAGCCCAGGCTGTTCCAGCATTATAGCCCATCCTCACGTTCCAGCTTCTCTAACCTAATGCCTGTTTTCCAGTTCTGCATCTTTCCCATTCATGGTTTCTTGTACCAGTCATATTGTCCTACCCATAATATTTTATTCCCAGCTCCTCAGGCTTGTCCTTTTTTTAACATACATTTCTTGATTCTCTCTCTTAGCTTCTCCTTGTAGTCCTAGATTACTTCAGCCACTGCCAGTCCAGGTTTCCTTTTCCAGACATTCCCAGTCCCACTCACATTGCCTGGTTTCCCTGTCCCAGTCTTCTTGCCTAGTCAGTCGTAGATCTTGAAAAGAGCTGAATTGTTTTGTTTGGAGTTTTCCAGAAGAATTCAGCCTGAGGCAGCTATGAAGCATATGGAATTTCAGTCTAAATGGTTAAAGTCTGGCAAAGTTTTATGCAACATAAAAGAAGGTCTTTAATAATAAGCCGTGCTACTAGCCAAATCTGTATAAATCCTAATCTGGTTCCCTTTGAAGTCAATGGTAAAAGTCCCAATGGAACCATTAATGTTAAAACTTTGCAATACAGTAAGCAAGTAAGTACGTGCTTAAAGTGCTTTTGTGGATTGGACAGCAATTAAAAATGAGACTGTACCTCTAGTTACTATGAATATGAATATATTATTTGGATTTACTACTTTCACTTCCGTTTTATGAATGTATCCAGTGAAATCTGTGCAATTTCTCATTGAATAATGTGGTCACATGTACTGGACTTCCAAACCCATGGAAAATGAGGAAAATAGATAAATGGATGTTTCTGCACGTAACACACTAAATGGCTTTCCACTGCACTTTAAAAAGTACTGTTCTTTGTTGTGGCTGTATTGGGTAGCAGTGTTTCAGACTGTAAGCATTTTGAGCATGTGTTCAAAGGAGCATGGGAGACAGGAACATGATCTTTTGCCTTTGTTTTCATTTGTTATTCCAAAGAACATGAAGGACTCTTTCATGCTTTTCCTATGGAGTACAATGCTTTTGAAATTCTCATACAGGGCAGGTTACAGCCTTTGGCAATATGGCCAGGATACAAGACCTCACAGAAAAAAACTAATGTGAAGAAAATAATTGATGAGGCTGGAAAAAAAAAAAGGCAATGGCAACACGTTGTAAGATTTTGACATACAGGCTGTTCAGAGTTAAAAAAAATACAAAGGCAGAGTTGTGTGTGTCTCATGGATGATGTAGATGCAGAGTCTCCTTTTGAGGAGAAACCCTTCATTCCCTACTATGCTCTGTACACATCCTATTTCACAAACTAAGTCAGAAGCCATGGGCATTGACAACCAAAATTTCCCCCTTTTTAATGCAGTAATGAGATCTCCAGCTGTGCTATCTATCGAGTTTGTGGTCTATTACCTAGAAAATCATCCTGTGAACCACATCACTTTAGGCTGTTTTGGAACTTTCCAATTTAAAAAAACAAAAAACAAAAACCCACCACCTCTTCATGTTGCTTCTATCACGTTTACCTCAGATATCATTTTTTTGATGTATGTAAGTGAACATGCCTCAATCAAGGTCATCATGAGAAATAAATTATGTGGGCATGGAAACAGTATAAATAGTAGCTAACAACTTTTTCTTTTTTTTTCCTGATAGGAAATTCTGTTTCTCTGATGCCCTTTGGGAATAACAAACTGCCTTTATTTTTTTATTCCAAATTCCATAGTGACTCTTCTGAGTATCATAATTTATAAGAATAGGTAATTTTCTTTAGTACTCACTGCTGACCTCTTTCAGGTAGGTCTTGAAGTTTGAATGACTTGTTTGTGATCTGACTTTTGCACTGGAAAACTCATTAGCAAGGTTAGTCTTATTCATATTGGTGTAATTAAAATCAGAACTGGGTCCAAAGCCTTTGCTGCTTGTTGTAGTGTCTCAGTTTCTCATTAATCAGAACATAATCCTCTCCAGAGCTCTCCTCAATACAATATTGGTTCATTTCTTTCTGCCAAATGAAATTGTTTCCAGGTTAAGTTGACCTAATTATATTAGACAAATTGTTAATTAATTTTCTCGTTCCAGTTTCTCAGGTATCAGGGTACAAATTGAATTACTACCTACCTTCTATAAACTGACCAGCTGATTTCTGACATTTGCACATATTTTTTTAATACATGTAAATGTCCTTGTTGCTTTTTTTAAAGGACTGTTTTCTCTGTTCTGTTTTTCATTGCCAGTACTTTCATATTCCCACAAACAGTTGCTCTCTTGTTCTGTAACAGGCTTCAGATTATTTTCCTAGCTGTGTAGCAGCTCCCCTCATAAGGTGTCTGGTCCAAAGTTACACAATGTACAGGGCTGTCATTCTCCTCTTTGGAAAGGCCCTATTGAAATTCAAACATGCTCACTTTCAACATTGTTCCCAACAGTGCTACCACTGTTTAGACAGCAGTAGCTTTTGGGGGAAGATTTTTTCAGTCATCCTTTGCTTCTGTGATAGAATTAAATGGAATGGTTCAAAAAAACCCTAGAGCCATGCCAGTTCATTTCTATAAGCTGATCCTCCCTCCTCTCTCCACCCATTTCTTTTGCCCTGAAGCTTTTTCCCAGCCATCATGATCTTCTCGTATTGCCACAATTCTGCATGTGTATTTTCCTGCATTGAAAGAGGCCTGCCTTCTTTATGCTTTTATACTGCAGGGCTACCATTGCCTTCTGATGAAGTGATTCATAATGGAAACAGATACTGCTTTTCACTGCAGTGTAGCATATAGGGGAAACATAAATGCTTCTTACACTTCTTACGGAAAGCCTGTCCAAGTAGCAGATAAAGCTGAACAATTAATTCTCAGGGCAATTGTAAATGGGACATCCTTAATTATATCATACTATACAACATTATGCAATTACACAGCCCAGCAATGAGGAAACATCACTAATACCAAAACACAGTAACATAAATGCATGCAAACATATAGGTATGTATCTCACATGCTAGTGTCCTGCTAATTTGCAGGACCTTTACTACAGTGCCATTAGGCAGGGAATACATGATCTGTCAGAGATACTGCAGAAGCATCTTCCCGTTGGCCTGCTGTCCATGAACATCGCTATAGGATTGCTCTAGCATCTAATGAAGCCAACCAGGGTTCTGAAATTCACTTCTCCAGAAGCAAAAGCAGGCCAGCATGTCATATACAGATAGCTCAAAGAGCATATTTAATACTAGGATTTTTTGAAGTTAGAAACTAGTATAAATCCTCTAGTAGATTAGACACACAGTAAAGCCTATTAAAAATACTGAGTATTTATTGCTTGCAAGGACAGGAAACTTGATCTCATAGTAAAGTCATGCAACTGAGACTTTTAAGACAGCAGTGAAACAAAAAACTGGTCAAGTGTTTATAGCCCAGATCCTGAAAGATATTTAGGGACTCAAACTGTTGGAAGTTAGATGCTGAAATACTGCTCAGGTTAACTACTAGGTGTTTACATTCCCAACCGCCTCCAGTTCCAATACAGGTGTGTGTACCTCTAAAAGGGGAGCCCTACAGGACTGTAAGACAGATCTCTTACATTCCAAGCAGTTTTCTAATTGATAGCCATCTCTATATAATCAGGTACATGCAGACTTGTCAGACAGGCAGACCTATGAAAAGCAGGCTGAGAGAGATCACATCTTTTGGGAGCTCCCAGGTTTAGTAGGATAGCACTGGTGTATGCAAAGATGAGTGCTGAAAACATTAAAGTCATTCTAGTAAAACCAGACACATCTGCATGATTTTGCATTTTTCTCCATGGGAAGTTGATACCCATTTAGATTTTAATATGTGTTTCAGCATTTTCCTTACTAGAGATATTTTCTTGTAGTGGGGAGGGAAACACCACAGGAAAAAAAAAACCACACCCCTCCAACCCAAACTGTTTTCATCAGTCATCTGAGCTTTAAAAATAACTTTTAACTTTACATTTGTAAGTTGGGAAGACACTTTAATGATATAGCTCTGAAAATGTACCATATAGACACAAAATTGGTTTTGGACCTTGTTTAATCTTGGTTATCCCTCAGCAATAAAAAGGAATAGAAAATGAAAACTCAATATACAACAAAACCAGAAACATTGTAAGAGTTGAAAAGGTACCATAGGCAGAAAACCAAGGCAAGGAAAAAAGAAGCAAGTTTAAAATTCTTCAGTAAGAAAGGTGAAGGGTTTACAGATGTATTCTGTCCTCAGAGACTGAGTTCTTTTCTATCTGTGGAGCCCTTGTACTGCTGTCTATTGTAGCCTTTATTCAGCTCATTTACCTGGTAGGCCTGTTTTTTCATAATTTTCTATAAGCCAGTCATTGGGATGTCAGATAAAAAAATATAAAAACTTCTAAGTCTCTTGTTCAGTTAAAAAAAAAATGTTGGCAATAAAGCTCTGCTAGTTTGAATCAAGTTATTTATTGCATGTCAATACACATAGCATTTCACCAGTCCTGAGTGTTACATTCCGCTGCTACAGTGCAATGTCTGAAGTTGAAAGAATTGAAAGGGAGAGGAATATATTAAATGAAAATGTCATGAATGTAAATACACTAACAGAAAAGACAGAACTGCAAATAAAGAAAAAAAGCTGAAGTAGAGAGAAATCTATAACGAGATGAAAATGGACTTCCAGATGAAATTAATTCTAGCTGTTATTTAAAGTAAAACTGAAAATGGCAGTATGCATTTAAATGGTTCAATAGCTGTTTCAATCATTGGCCAAATGAATCCACAGTCTAACAGTTATTTTTCTTGATATAGATCTCAAAATTCCCCTTACAGTTCATTATTTAACAGTAAGGTTAAACTGATTTTAAACATCATTGTTTAACAGTAGGGTTTGAGATAAATAGTTATGCTGTTTGAATACAGTTTTTCTTATTTGAGAGTCACAGAAGTTTTGTAGTACCCTAAAGTATGCAATGTCAACTTAAAACCAGTGCCATGTGATTATTTTTTTTTTTTGAGTTATCATTACCACAAATTTAATCTCTTACAGTAACTAAAACAGAAAGGAAAAAATCCTTTTTTAGAATTGTGTTTTCAGCTGTCTTAAATGGGAGAATTCCTTGAAAGTCAGTTGATTATATTCAGACCTCTATATATTGTATTGAGAACTCTAGCAGTGTTTCGCCCTTCCTGTAACATTCTTGTATAAATGAGTGAGAAATAGCACATACAGTTTCCTAATGCTGGGTTGCAAGATGCTAACTGTCTATACAAGTATGGAGAAAAAGTCAATGCTTTTTCTTCTACAAATCTTCTAGAAAAGGTAGTATAAATATAGTGCATATACATATATATATATATAATTTATTTTTTTTTTAATGAGAAGCTGGCCTATGTGGCCATTTGCAGAGGCCAGAGTGGCCCAGGTGCAGTCACCCTGGTGCCCTGTGGGTTTCTGCCCGTGGGAGCTGACGAGGCTCAGAGAAGCTGCCCAGACCCCTGGAGCTGCGGTGAGCCCGGAGCCCTGCAGCCTTTGCAGACGCTACTGCTTGAAGACTAACATTCCCAGGAGCCTCTGAGGAAATCTGCCAAAAACGACTGTCGGTAAAACTGTGTCCAACCTTAGTGACTCTCTGAAATATTTTGATCAGATCTCAACTGAGATACCAGGGAAAGAAGCTTCCTTTGATTAACAATGGCTGGATTTTACATAATCTACAACAGGAAACTCCATCCTTTATTTCAATGTACGTGTAAACAGAGCAGCAGTTGCTGTTATCTGCAGCTCATGGGGCTAACTTTTCAACAGTATTTTAATCCAAAATCTTCCAAACAAATCTTCAATCACACAGCAATAATAAGGAAGATAGTATTGTTAGAAAAATTTAATGTTTAATAAAAAGAAATGAACACACTTGGTGATTTCTGCCCTGTTTTACAATTATTTCAACCTCTACTAACACAAATGGTTAGAAGTTATATTCTAGCTTGTGTTTATTAATTTCCTTTTGAGAAGTATTTGGGTTTTAAGATATTTTCCTTTTACAAACTCTAGCTCTTCTATACAGCCAAATTCTTGGGTAAGGTTCTCCAAATCATAGAGCTCTAATACATTGCAATGTTGTTGCATTTTACCAACAAGTTTTATTGTTCTCCTTACAAGTTCTTTTACAAGTTTTAATGAAATATGAAATAGAAAGCATCTTTTCTTGGTCCTACATTTTTAGTAAGTGTGCAAGTGGAATGATTTTGTCATCCTCCTTTGTTATCAATGCAACCTAAAATGGTTTTTGAATGGGAAAATGTAGTGAAAAATACTTTCAAGAGATATTTTATTAGTAATGTGGTATATGTTGCACCTGAACCCTATTGATGGGGTCACTATTAGCTATCTGCATACAGACTGCCGTAGGGCTGTCAGGATGGAGGTTGCAATAGAGCAGCTGGGTGACGGGATGTTGATTTTTGTTGATTTGTATGATTTGTCTCATAAGGCTGGAAATTATCACAAAATTGTTAGGAACCAGCCCTTAGCTACTTTACGTTCACTTTCTGAAATCTAACCAACTCGATCCCCACTTTTATTGGATCATGACAGCTGTACCCAAAATATGTCCAAGTGAAATAACTAGGTTAAAGGGTAGAGAACATTTAGTGTATTTCTAACCTTTTATGACTGCAAAGCCCATTTAGTTTTGGGTCTAACATGTAACACTTATTTTTGTTACTACTGAAACACTCCTTCTGAAGTCCACACTACTAAGAAATGGCACAGAGGAGCTGACAACAGATGAAAACTAGTAGGATCTAGGCATGTTAAAGCCTGATGAAATGGAATATTAGTCAATATAGATGTTAGTGAGAAATTGTTTGGATTCATTGAACAAGAAAACATATGTGTAACACTGCAGTGTAACTCTCAGGTGAACAGCAAAGGAAAGTGTAAACTATCATTTTCTACTCTCAGGAAGCAAAACAAATAAGAGAAGGGTTTTTTCTGCAATCTTTTGATTGCCAAAAGAAGAAAAAAAGAAGTAGCTTGCCTGTCCACCTCTAAATTCGAGTTATAATTTAAACTGGATTTAGATTGAAAGATACAAATCACAGAGCATCTAGAGAACAACTACAGATAACAGTGCCTAGCTTTAGCAAATAGGTTTAAGTTCCAGCTGCAAACTGTTTTCATGGAAAAATGCTCACATACATTTGAAGAAGCAGCCATGTGGAAACTTAGAATACTTTGGGTAGGTCTTACTAACTATTTTAGGGGGAAAGGCCTTGCTAATTCCCTAACACACACAGAAAAGCTACCTTACTGTCTAAGAATAGAGGAATTCTTCAGTTAGTGCTATGCAGAATTGGATTAATGAGACTAATGGTCCATGGGCATATGATAACTTCTTGCTGCCAGAAACCAGTCTGGCTTCAGCTGGAGCATTCCTGCACTGGGTGATTCTGGCCTGAAGCCCAGCAAGCGGCCGGGGACGAGCTCCACCAGCCTCCCACCCCAACAAGAGCCTTTGGATCAAATCCTCTCTGCTACGGCACAGGGGTGCGCTTGAGAGAGAGGGGAGTTGTAGATAGTCTCCAACTCGGCCTTGGGGAGTTCTGCAAAGTAAATGGATTATGGGCAGTCGGTCAGTTTGCCTTCAGACCTGACCGTGAAGACACCGTGACTTTGTCCGGCTCCCAGCCCTTCTTTCATGTGTCCTTACTCACAGTTCAGGTTCAGGAATGAATCATTGCTGGTGCCCCGAGGCTGTTCTCTGACGCTTTGCCAGGAGTGAACTTGCTCTGGTATCTCAAAATTTGTTCCTGTCACAGAGGCTGATTTAGGATTTAAATGAAGCCTCCAAGTTGACAGCAGCCCCTTTGCCTCTTGGCTTCTCTGTTCAAGACAAACCTCACAGGCCCTACAAAGTCTGGCACAATGCTAAAATTTTTCTGGCTGTTGTTCCCTTCTATTCTGTTTCAATTTTCTAAAAATACCCTCTTATATGGAAAAAAAGACAAAAATTATTTTTAAAAATGTCAGTCATAACTGTTATCGTGTGTCAACAGGAATACAATAGCTGTTGCATTACATAAATTATCAATTATTGCTCTTTTAAAAATGGAGTCTGAACAAAATGAGTCTTAATACTCTACACTCTCACCTTTTTTTCTGTTTTTTTTTTATCATTGTTCAGAGATAGCAGGCATTATTTTATCAAGGCATGGTATTCCAAATTACCTACAAACTAATGACTAATTTTATTCCGGTAAATCTGCTGGGTTTATCGTTTAGATGCATTTTATGACCCTAGCTGTCTAGTCCCCTTTGGATGATGAGTTGCCTGCCTGTCTGTTTTGCTGCAGACAGGACATATTCAGTCTGCTGTTGTGTAGCATTAATGATCTGCCTGTCCGTTCTAGGCAGAATGGCGAGTACTGCTGCTCTTTTCCTAGATGGCAATCTATCCTCTGTGTGACAGCAAAGTAGTAATGGAAAAGAACAGAACCAAAAACACCTCTTGGAAGCCCTTGGGGATTAACTAGGAGTATACGATATTTTTTTATAAAAAAATCACCTATTTTATTGGATCTCGCAGGAGTTGTAACAATACTCAGCTCTGGGGCTAATGAAATCCCCTTGTGAATCATGCTGTTTCGACTATGTGGAGCATATCTTGATTAGCATATGCTTCTTCTAAAAATACATTTTGAGACCCTCAGGACTTGCCATTTGTTTGCAAGCCATACTAGACTTTCAACCTTGCATCACTGATTTTAGGACAAAAACTTTACTTTTAATCCTTGTGGAAGGAGGTCTAGCTTTGTTTGCAATTCCTATCTCCAGTGAAAGCTTAGAAAGGCCATCAGTCACCTCCAGAACACAGAACAATGAGCTTTCTCAATGTGAAAGTGAAACAGAAGACTATGAGCTAGCCTTGACTTTAGAGACAGTCTAATTTAGGAATGCCTGAGGAGCTGAGATTTTAACCAGAATTCTCAATCTTCTTTTAAAAAATCTTTATTTTTTTAAACTCCAGTTCCTTTCTTTGCCATCTAGGGTTCTGACTTCAAGGACACAGGGGTTACAATGTCAGCCCTGAGACTAAAAAAAGAGTATGAGGAGGGAACACTGCCAGATCTTGTTCTTACAGATTTGTTGTGTGTATTGGCTGTACTCCATCCCTATCTGTACACCAGACTCAAATGGACAGCTAGGCATGTGTTGTACCTAACACAACACTCTCACTTTGGGATTTCAAGGCATAAAGAACAGTCCTGAATCATGAGCTCCATCCCTAATCAACCACAGAGTCTGCAGAGGCAGTGAAAGCATGGCTGCCTACACTTCTTTCCAGAAAGTTCTTCAGTGTGATTTCCACTGGTCCAGAACTCCCATGGGGGCCGTTCCCAGGCCAGGGCAGTGAGGTTCCTCGGGAGGTTCCTCAGCGAAGGAAGCTCCCAGTGGTTGCTATCACTGAAAGATGTGTATGTTGCAACCAAACGCATTATATTTCCCTTTGCCAGCCTGATGTGCCCTTGTTCCTCAGCCAAGTCACTGTGAGGCAAGAATGTAAACACAGAAGACATCCTTTCTTGACATGACTCATTTTCCTCTAGTCCTAATCTAACCAGCTTCTCACACTACCTGGTGCATCTTCTTCAAGCTCTGGAAAATGAAAAAATTCCTGTTCTTACACTGCAGGCAGATTAGGACTTCAGGGCTTGCCTTGGCTAAAATAATGTTGAAACAGTGTCTGAGAATATTTGTAGGTGTTTTTATTGTAACTATTTCTGCACAGGTTTATATTAAAAAAAAAGTGTCTTGTGAAAGACTTTGATCTGGATATACTTTACTGGTAAATTTGATTGGAAAATGATACACAGAAGAGGACTATACAAGATGAATCAATGTATTAAACTCTGGCCTTAATTTTGTAGCAGAACATGAGATTAATTACAGTCTTTTTTTTCCTTAACAACAGATAAAGCTTATACCATAATGTCATCATCTCTGTCTTTCATGGGGATGAACCATAATGGAAGAAGAAAGTCTTTAGCTTATTTATATTGTTTCTGTAAGTATTGTATAATGATCAGTCTTCAGTGATTTGGTTAATATTTTCTGCTTCTCTTACTTTTGTGGGTTTTTGGGTTTTTTTTTCTGATTAAAAATTCTGCCATTTTTTTTACTTAATTCACCTTGCAAGGTAATTATGGACCCAGAAAATAACTCCTCTCCATGATATTTCTGTTTTTATTCCAGCACTTTCTGATCATACGAACTAGGCTTGCAGTCAGCAGTTTCTTGATGCCAGCCTGTGCAAAATGACCGTATTTAGCCATGTAGGGCACAGTAAGTCAGGTTTATAAACCTCGCTTTGTTCAAAACATCTAAATAGTTTTCCTTCACATGTGAAAAGCACATCAGCACTATCTTATGATTGCTAATGCAACTGGTGCTGCCAGATGCTTAAAGATCATGGTTTAGTTTCATCTGCTAAGGCATGAGGTAGATTGGGTGTCTCAAAAACTGCATTGATTATTATATTTAAGTATTGTCTTGCTGAACAGTTACAAAAAGGTTCTTTTTGTCAGACTGGTTTTATGCAACCCTCTGCTGCAAATTTTGCAAATTTGCAAAACTGGTCTTTCATGAAAAGTGGTGGAAAATACCCTTTGAAATTAATGTGGGCAAACAGAAGGCCACTGGTAGCTGTTGTGCTGCTGGTGATGTTCCTTCAGGCTGGAAAACCCCTTCTCCATGAGCTGACTTCTGTTTCAGACATAGCTTCTCCTGTGTGCTGTTGGTAAACCCCATTTGGCATCACTCAATAAATCTCCAGTTCAGGGTCACATTTCTGTAGTTCTTCTGCCCATCCGTGTTCCTCTAGCTCTTAGTTTTCATGGAGATTAGCCTTTAATCAAATAACACACCTATTCCATATACAAATCAGATTCAAAGAGCAATTCTCCAGAGGATCCAAGCTTTTTCTCTACATATGCAGAGCTGGGAGTGCCTGAGATATAAGCAGCAATGATCCAAAACCATTTATGAGTCTGGGAACAACAGACCTGCTACCTCTCAGTGTCTTTGTGCACCAGCTCACAGAACGCTTTGCTTAGTTAGACATTAAAAATTTTGCGATGTTCTCCCAGAAGACTAAGTTTCAAATCCATGAATCCTTGCACACCACAGTGGACTTGCCCAGCTGTGCTAAGGGATGAATACAACTCTGTAATATTGCTAGTGGAAGTGAGTAGCTAACCTAAGACTCCTATCTCCTGCACAGATAAATGCAGTAGTAAATGGGTACCCTGAAAACCACTTTGGTTCCTCTCTTCAGTGAGGAGAATGGAAACTTTCAGCTGACTGAAAGAATTTTCTACAATCATACAGAGAAAATCACATAGACTCGTCTGAAAAAGGGTGTTGGTGTTTCTAAGTAACCATCCTTCTAACTCTCATTATGAATCCTTTCTTCTTCCACATCATAAGGCATGAGTATGTTACTGTATAAGTGAAAATAGATGTGTTTCCAAAAATGCTTTAGGCAATGAAGAGTATCTTAATGGAAAGAATGTTAAGTGATGTGAGTATGTTACATAGAAAGTCACAAAAATAAAGGTAGCATCATTAACAGCATTCATGTTCGCAGTTTGCTAGAAATTTGCACTGTGTTTAGGTGTAGCACATGGACATAGTAGATATCGAAATTTACTGTTTGTGGAAAATTCTAACTAGAGAAAATGCTACCAGCTGTGTGCGAGGTAGTGGAAGTTCCACTTGCTGAGCTTGTGCTCTTTTGCTGAGCTTTTCATTTTCTGGGTGACTGAAGTAGTCTGGGTAAAGTTAAAAGCAACCTGATCCTGAAACTTTATTGGCCTATGTATGTATTAATAATAATAATAATATTTTTTAAAAAAATCACTCCTCTGACCATTTCCTAGATAAGGTTAGAGTTTCCCCTGAGAAATGTTGCATTTTACTCTTGCAGTTAAAATAAAGCATTGTGGAAGTAACCAAGTTCTAGCAAAGAAGATCCAGCAGAAAGCAGTACTTCTTTACAAAGTTTTGAAAGATTATACTAATTACTTTATGTTTCTTGACTCATTAATTTCTGTTATATTTTATAATGTAATATGATGTGGATTTTGTTATCAGTACATTATTTCTAGAGCAAAAATGATATCAAAGTCTTAAATAATCTTAAATTTTTAATTTTTTTTTTCAATTTCAGTGAAACTAAATAAGACTTTTACCTAAAACCCTGATTTTCAGGCTTAGTCAATTAGTTTAACAGCAGTTCAGTTGCCTCTCTGGGATGTGATAAAAGTAATTTCAAATTTGTATTTAATTTACAAAGGCTAGAAGATCATCTTAGATCAGCGGAGCATTTCAGATAGTATACATTTCGTAAAAGATGTGATAGAGCTTCATAGTATTGTTTTTATGCATGTTGAATTACAAGAAAGTAGAAAAAGTATCAAAAAAAGGAGTTTAACCTAAGTACCAATTATTAGAAGAAATTAATCCATCTGAAATTATTACCCAAAATATGGTTTTACTGAAAAAATGTGATATCTACTTTTAGATGATATTCTTATTATTAAAATCTCAAGAGGCCCCATTTACAAACTGTACTTATGCAAATGTAACCATTTAGCTAGGCAGGAGAGCATTCCTGTGGCATTGTACACAGGAGAAAAAATAATAGATGATTTTATTGCAGTCGGTGAAGTGAAATATACCATATGAAAAATGTTTTTCAAAGTGAATTACTGAAATTCATCCAGTGCTATGTATTCGGCTGAGATAGCCAAAACCACAAAGGAACATGAGCTCGGTCCACAGGGCTGTGGCACTGACCAGTATCTGGAACCTTGTGCTGAGTGCTATTCAACCAGTGGGAATATGAGTTTTAGTCCACATATAGCAACAATTTTATAATTTTTTTCTCTGCAGTGGTCCTGGAGGTGATGTGGATGAGTACTGAGACAGGTGTTTCTCCTCCTCCCTTGCTCAGGGAAGTCATCCTAACCTTTCCCACCCAAGCAAGCCTCAGAATAATCTCATGTTTCGTGAGAACTGCTATAAAGTCCTCAATCTCACATTTTGTCTAGTAGCCCTTTCTGAATTTTAGACCCTATTCTTGTGTGTTTTACCACTCCTTCCTATCATGAAGAAAAGGAAATTGCAATGCAGATGGATGACCTCAGGAGCAGGGGACATCATAGTTCTCAACTGGCTACACTAGGAGAGAAAATAGTGTTTTGCTGCTTGAAGAATTTCCCACCAACAGGGTCAGGAGGTTGCTGAGCAGCACGCTGCTGCCAGGTAAAACAGGACCTGAGGAAATCTGAGTTTAAAATGAAGGCCATCTGTATGAAAGCTACAAACCAGCCAGCTTACCCAGTGTGTTAACACAATGTCTGGCTCAATCACTGTTTTTGGCAGGAGAATACCATGATCTGTATATTCTGTTAATGTCAAGTAAATATCTGCTAATATCATGTAAATATGTGCTGATATTCCGTTATAACATGTGAATCCTGGCAGAAAAAGATGAAAATTAGGACTCTGGTTTCAACATAATTTTCTGAGGTTGAGATTGGTAAAATACTTGAATAGTATTAATACTATTCATTATTAAATAATAAATTTAAATAGTCAATATTACTATTAAATATTAAATAGTCGAACTTCCACTACCTCGCACACAGCTGGTAGCATTTTGTCTAGTTAGAATTTTCCACAAACAGTAAATTTTGACATCTACTATGTCCATGTGCTACACCTAAACACAGTGTAAATTTCCAGCAAATCGTGAACATGAATGCTGTTAATGATGCTACCTTTATTTAAATAGTATTTGAATAAATCATAATATTTAATAGTAATAATATTTATTATAATAACATTTAAAGTACAGTGCTTTTCCCTGGCAACAGCTTCCACTGAACCCTAGCTCTGTGACCCAACGGGAGCTCTGGTGACCATCTCGCAGTGATCATTCCTGCTTCACCACCAGAGGATGGATTTTCGGGAAAGGACGAGGGCTATGTTTTAAGAGCAAGGCTGTGCGACTCAGCCCCCTTTCCCAGCCCCCTGCTCTCCCAGTTGTCCTGCCCTGCTTCTCCCTGGCCATGCTATTTGCAGTCAGCAGGAGGAAAAGGCTCTTTAACTGACAGCTCTCCAAGCTTTATTCCCTGAGAGCTCGGCTCCAGCCGGGCAACGCTCCCGCACCGCAACAACTATGTCACCCCTTGACTTCCCTCCAACCAAGACCCGTAGACACATTGTGGTGCGCTTTTGCTGCAGCCGTGGCTGCCAAGGAAAACTGGGCCTGGCAAATCCCTGCCGTTATTCCTGCAGGAAACTGATTACATGATAAGGCTGTAAAAGCAGCGCTGTAAGTGCTCGAACCAAAAATTATTCCTATTGTCCAGAACAGCTACAGTGAGAAGGAATGCTCTTTGTCTGGCATTACATTGGTAAAAAAAAAATTAAAAAATCCCTAAACTCCTCTTGCATGTTTTTCACACATCAAAACACTTCTAGTTACATACTAGACCAAGTCACTTCTCATGGGCATTAGAATATGGTGCAGCAGCTCTCGCACATCTCATCTTCTTTATAAAGGCACTTTAAGCACTGTAACATTCTTAATCACCACTCAGAGGGGGCTACAAAGACCCAGAAAAGATCACTCCATCTCTGTCCTTCGCCTGTTTATCTGTACTTGCCAAACAGCTTTTGCTGAAATCTCCAGCGCAGATTGTTGTAAAGGTACGTGACAGCAGAGCTCACCTCAAGATCCCACCTTTCCTTGAAGGTTTACATAGACCTCCAGGTTACAGGTGGGACATTTTCTCCAAAGCTGTTTTACTAGAAGTCCTACTTTGACAACATCTGTAAAGGAGTTCTTCTAGCCTCGACATGCTATTTTGCAGTGGAAAATGTGGGCCCTTGATTTCAGAGTGAGGACGGCTACAGACACGCTGCTCTGTTGCCCTCCACAGCTCTTCAGAGAATATTGTGTTTTGTTTCTTTGACTCCAGAGACTGACTGGATGGAGAGCTTCTGGCCCTCCTTGCAGCCTACCAGCTGCTCTGCACACCAAATAGGACCACGAAACGCTACACAAATAGGAATTGTTAGAAAACATCCTGTCCCAGATCTGTTACATGAAACTGCTGGAGAAGCAGCTTCAACTGCAACAGAAGTGGTTCTCAAGGCAGCGCAAGCAAGCCCACAAGCATGAGCTGGTGTATCCCCACCAGAAGTGTCCCTAGAAGCCGTATGAAACTGTGAAAAGGGACGGTGACTCGTAACGGAGGTCCCTAGTGAGTCCAGAGGGCAAAGACTGCAGAGACGAAAGTAGGACCAAGCACTATGGGAAGCAGGCTTCTGCCCATTTCAGAAACCATTGTGGTTACTCTAATCCAACCACAAGCACAGAAGGAGACTTTCCCGTCCTCTCTTTGCTTGCAGATGCCCACCGAGAAGGCACTCACAGGTTTGGCTCTGTATGGGAAGTTTAGAAATCTGTGAATACACAGGTGTTTCTATGGTCCAAAACTATCAGATCAAACAAAGTAGAACAGTTTCAAGGGGTGGGTTATGAGAAAGAGAGAGGTGATTATATTGAAGTTTTGGCTTCAGTATGTTCTTCTTGTGTAGGTTTTATATTTTTGTTGCAATAGTAAATTGTATTTTTTTACTGTATTTTTTTACTGTCATGTTGAGGTTGTACTGCAAATTGTATTGCTCCTCTATTCCTCTTCTCTCACACTCATTTTCACATATTCTTTCACCACGGACTCTAAGCATAGCACAGTCTACTTCCACCTCCGTCTTTCTTCAGCCTTTAGATCTCTCTAGGCAACTGTTCTGAATCCTTTCCTATCTTTATTTTCCTTCCAATAATTACACTATACCCCATATCTGCATAAACAACTGTTAAACGTTTGGGGATTTTCTATCATCCCTATTTGTCTATAAGATTTTCAAGAAAGCTACTGTCTTCCTCTGTTTTGCAAAGTGTTTTGGCCATTTTCTGAGCTAAATCAGTAATTTGTAATAATGTAGTAAGGAGGAGATCCACAACTCATTTTCCATTTGTCTGCCTGTCAGTATTACATGTTTTATCTAGCTGGTAAGTTTGCTACTGACTCATTAATGTGTGCAGCTCATATCATGTTAAACTAGATCCCTGCCAAGCTTTTCCCACCCTGATGCTATCTTGTGGTGTTTTAGATTAATTGGAATTTTGGACTAAGTCAGAGCCTGAGGCATTTAACTAACAAAATGAGATTAAAATAGGTTGAGTCTGTGTTTGAGAACTACTAAACTAAAACCTCAGGTGTGTAGATTACTCATTTTTTTCAGCATATGGACGTGCTGACTATTTAAAAATAATTAACTTTACCTGCTACCATATCTGGCAAAACTTTGGAAACTTCCTCTCTCCCTGATCCTTTTTGCTGTTGGATATATCATTTGTACATGTTGCTTCCTGATATGTTTTCTCTCACTATTCCATAAATTATATGTTTGTCCTACTAATTATGTGTTCTCCTTTCCATCTCGTCCAATCACAAAGCTGTTTCAAAGCATTCCTGTCGGACTAAGCCTTGCATCCAAAGCAGACACAGACTAAACTTCTTTGCTGGTACATTTCCAAATACTTACAATACCCGGTCTCGGAGTGAAACCCCCATTCAGAAGTCCACGTTGTTTAATTTCTACAACCTCTTCAGCATTCTGTGGTGGGCATAGCTCCATCTCTTGCCTTTAATTATAACTCTGATACAAATATTTAATTATTCCCTGTTCCAGACTGTCAAAAAAAAAAAAAAAATTGTTGCACAATGATCATAGATGTTGCACAATGATCATAGCTTGTTCTTTGGTTGCAGAGGGAAAAATGAGAACAATTATTTAACAAAGATTGCTGGCAGTTGCAAATATATTTTCAGTCTTCATGGGGATTTTTGGCAGTTTTAGGGTAGTAAATATGATGGCTGCTGTGGGATTTTGAGGAATAAGTTGCAGTTCTGGTCCAGTTCTGTCATTCATGTCTTCCCTTGACACCAGAGAAATCACTAAGGGACTGATATTTTTTTTTTGGTTTTGTCTTTACATCTATTTGCTAGACCGAAGCCAAGAAGGTGTCCAACGTGCTGGCGAATTATGTGGACAAGCAAAATTGATGTAAAGTCAGCATCTTGAGAAGAATAAAGTAGAACATACTGCTTACTATCAAAGTCATGCTTTACCCTGAAGTTGCAGCTGACATTTACCATGAGTTAGCTCAAGAGATCGCTGCAGACAGAATGAGTTTGGGATTCTTTTACACCCTACACTGCAGTAGTACACTTGTTAGGTATCGTTTGTGTTTTCTTTCTGATGATTTCAAATATGGACTTTAGACCAAACAAAGGGCAAGATTCAATAATTAGATTACCAGGTTACATTACTGAATTATGGTGAATGTCCACATTAAGAGTTTTAACACCAATTTGCTTTATGTGTGATTTGCCCATCAAAATTTAATGTTGGATTAGCTGTACCTTGTGGTTTTTTTTTTTCTCAAAACATTACTAATTACTAGGAAATGTGTTACAGTTAACATGAGAGGAAGGCACTAGCTGTTATAGTTTAATAGTTCAGCATTTTCTAAGGTCCTGCATCCAAAAGCTTTCATATTCATATTTCCTATATACACACCTAACTCCAGCTGATTGCAGAGCCACAGTAGTTGGGACTAGCAAGCTCCATAAAGGGACGTGGGGCTTTTTGATCCACAAAGGCCATGTCTCATCCTTTTGGCACTGTAACAGCCTTAAACCCCCAAGTTTTCACTTTAAAACCCCTCACATGTCAGTGTGCTTTCCCTGTGCCTATAGCCTGCCTCGCGATCTGGATATTTATGTTCTCACTCCTTCATATGTTTGTCAAACTGTTAGATACCGTGGCATCCAGAATCACAGTGTCCTCACACCTATGCGCTCAGGGCATAAATGTGGTTCTTTATCTGGGCCTATGTCTATTACCGAAACCAGCAGAGGTGAAATAGCACTACTTGAAAATACTACCCTTATTATTAATGCTTGTTCCTCAGTCTCACTGTAAAGTTTTGTGATAAAGTCTGAACTCCAGAATCCTGTAAGCATGTCCCAAGGCAAATTCTGTAGAGAAGTACAATTTTGCTTTCATCATTTTCATTTGCAAGTATATTTTACGTTGTGGTTGCTGATGATATGTATCAATGTTCTACAAGAACATTTTGTGGGCATGCTGTACTTCTGAGGAAATTAAAAAGATGGAGAAAACTAGGGCAGGCACCATATATAAAGCTCAAGCCCCGCTTAATACATCTTGTAAGCACATGCTTAATTCTCATATGTGC
This sequence comes from Buteo buteo, assembly GCF_964188355.1. Lineage (NCBI taxonomy): Eukaryota > Metazoa > Chordata > Aves > Accipitriformes > Accipitridae > Buteo > Buteo buteo. Next base: position 7,766,997 of record NC_134196.1, read on the forward strand.
CTATGCTGAAATGTGTTTGAAGCTGTTTTTCTTTGAGTTAAACTATGTCATCACCCCCAGCCTAAACCTTTCTGATCAAATGTCTAAAATATGCATCTTTTACTAGGTATAGGAGTAAGATAGTGCTATAGTAACTACACACATACTTTCACCTTAGACATATTTGTACTACTACTGCTGGCTCACACAATTTTAACCAAACTTTTTGAGCAAAATGTAGCACTTCAGCAAAACCCCTTTTGTACTGTTTTGGCTTTTCATCAAACAAAAATTGAATATTTGCAAAGAAAATTACAGTGAAGCAGGAACTATTATTTTCCACCTTTTTTTCAAGGAAAAATATTTTCCCAGTCCTATTATAAATTTAAAGTTTGTAAATTCTTACTGAAACCTCACCAATCCCGGAAACGTTTTGGTTACTTTTGGCAAAAGCATGCAGCTTTATTCATAAGGAGCTGTAAGGAATCTTTTTCTACCTGTAGATTTGAGTCTTGTCACTCATGACTAGTTACTACCATGTAAGTTTTGGTTCAGTCTGAAAGTTTAAGTAATTTAAGTAGAAATGATTATGCTAATTTTGTTATTAAGCAGTTTTCTATTCAAAACATTACAAACACAAATTTAGGAATAGGATCAGTAATTAATGATGTAAATGAGCTATTATGCAAAATCACGTGCCAAATATTTGAGCTGATCAGTTTTTGAACAGCAAAGGATTATAAAAACTATCTGAGAAATATTTTCTTACAATTTAGTGAATATATGGAATTAAAATTAATTACTAACTGACTATAAGGACAAAGATAGTCATAATAACCATGATTCATAATGAATTATTTGTCTTTTTTTTTCTGGTCAGGTCTCAGATTCCTGTTTCTAGGAACAAAACAAAATCCTTATACAAATGTATTTAAAAAGGGGGGTGGGGGGAAAGCAACAGAATAAGCAGGATTTTTTAGGATTGCTGTGAAGGAAAGCATGGTAATTTTACTGGGAAAAATTTACATGACAAAAATACATGGTATGTTAGTAGCTGGCCTAAATGCTAACAGTTCTTAACAGGCTCTGTTTCCAGAAACTTCACATAAAATCTAAGAAGTTATAACCAAAGAAATATTTCTACTGAGCTGAAATAAGGATCATAGTTCATATTCTTAGAAAATAAGGTCCAAAGACTAAATACTCAGCAATCCTCAGCATCTATTCAGCAAATTTAATTTCTTCGGTTTTCTGAGAGACAGGAGGGAAAAAAAAAGAAAATTTTATCTGAGGATAACTATGCATTGTATTTTGAGATTCTTTTTTGGTGGGTGAAGATAGCTACCAATTCTTGACATAGTATTTTGTGATTTCTAATGCATAAAGGAAATTCTTATGAGCCTGTTAATCCTTAAACAAAGCTTCCAGAAGCTGTTCTGGTAAAGGCTGGAATTAGTTGTTTCGTTCTGTTGTGTAATTCCACTTTTTTTTTTCTCCATGGGGATGTATATTCCCATCAGACATCCAGACAACTTTTAGGTAATAATTGTTGCTTTCTTTAGTTTGGGCTGCTCACCCATGGACAGCTGTAAGTCATGTCACTTATTTCTAGACCTACCAGAAAACCTCACATGCAGCACCTCAAGGAATGTGCAATATGTGGAAGACATCATTCCTGGAACTGGGAATCACAAAAGCCAGAGTGTTATGCAGGAGTGATCTAAACTGTCAATGACCTACCTGGTAGGGACTGGCTAAAACAACAGTCTCAACTTTCCAGGGACTGCTGGACAATTTAAAATAGCATATAAGCCTAAACTGACGTGGGATTTACACTTTAGGTTATGGTAAATGATGCAGAAGGGCACTGTACTCCATTCTCTGACACTTTGCAGATATCCAAAATATCCTCAGAAAACATATTTTGTGATAGTAGAAATTTTCAGCCAAGTGTGCATGTCCATATGCTGACAGAAATTCAGCCACCTGTGCCCAAATTGTACAATCCCACAGGCCCCTTATATCTCAAGAACCTCTTATTTACAGACTGTTTTATGTTGATCATAACAAACGGGCATCTCTATTAGACCGAGGAGCAGAGGTGACTATTAACATTTTGGTATTTTCACTAAGTTCCTCATTTTCAAACTTGAAACAAACACACAATCCCAGACCCATTTCTTTAAATTATTTTTTTTCTGTGTTGGGTTCTAATTTTTCCGCTCTTCCCCTCATCTGAGACAAGAAATCTTAATCTCAGAATGTATCTAACCCACACTTCTCACAAAGTTTGTTTTTTTTTATTTTGAAGTATTCTCAGTATACGTTTGAATCCCTTCTCCATACCAAGAATCTCTCCTCCATTTCCTCAACGTGCCTTTCTAGGATCATGTCTGTTTGTGGGTGATGTTGCCAGTCCTTTAAATGTGGCTGAGTTGAGCAGCGGCAGCACTGGGATCGCTTGGATAAAAGACTGTGCTTGTAACGGAGTATCTTGAATTCCTGCAGATGTAGGGATATACGCTAATTACTCTTAGGTTGTAGCTGAAGGTCTTGTCAGACAGAAGTTTGACATTCGGTTCTTGGGGTGGTTTCTTCTGTATGGTAAGCCAGTCAAAACTGTTCAGTTGTTTCTGCCGCACAATTGGAAGCAAAACGTTTGACCTTACCTTTGTACGTTCTGCTTATGGCTGTTCTCAGTGGTGTTCATCACGCTCTCAGCCGCGTGTCGTGGAGCAAGGGTTGCATTTGCACTGCAGAGAGGCGGCACAGTGGGGAGACGTCTGTAAGGTCACAGTCTCAGAATAAAGAATTGCAGTCCCCCATCACGTAGAGATTTAGAAGCGACAAGGAAGGACAGTCCAGTGCTGGTATAAGAATATGTCTATCCTGAAATGCAGAATAGCATGTTTTCACCAGAGGCCCAGTTTAAGTGACTTGAAAGCATTTGTTTGTCACAGGAGATAAGCAGATCATTCGATGTAAGCCAGCAAACATATGTACTGTGAAAATATTTGTCAAAGATATACAAGCTAGGGGTGATTTACCATGAAACACAGTGCACATGTGGGAAAAACTTATTGTGGTGATCTTGTGAATAACCATATAAAAAGATTCTTGTACCATATTTTGAAAATTCTATGTATTTTGGGCCTCTATATGGCAGTCAGACCTTCTATTGTTCTTCAATGGTCTTCCAGTGTCATTGGGAAGTCTCTGATGCTCTTACCGTTTTGTTTGATTAATACCCATTCAAATTCCTGTTTGTATGTCAGGACCATCCTTTCACATTCATTCCAATTCTTCTGGATTTAATAGCCTAACTCTCTACTTACTCAAATTTAAATGTGTTTCTTTAATACTGTTACTTTACACTAAAGCTAGATACATAACTTCTGTGTCTGAGTACAGCCATCTTTTCAGAAGACCAAACCTTTCTGGTGATTAAGATGATATATGAAGTTAAAACATGAAACCTTTGCAAGAATATGTGGGGTTAAAATGAGAATACTGGCAAAAAGACGTTAAAGGTTGCACAAAGTTTTCACCTGTTGCTTTAACAAGTGAAACATTTCAGTTTAACAAATTTTTTGACTGGCTGTACATTGCAAGCAGCAATGCCACACTTTGGTTTAGTTTATTTTTTGGTACACTTATTTTTGGACATTAAATTGGGGGGAGGAGAGAAGAGTTACGTCAAGTTAAAATGTTGCTGACCTCCAGCTAAAACCAAACAGAGGATATGGAAGAGATGGAAACCACTATAATGTTCCAAACTACTGCAATTCTGTATATCATTGCATGGGCAGTTCCTTTTTCTGTGGCATTTCTGAAAGTAGAGAATTTCCTGAAGGTGTCTATGATCTTCTTTGTTCTTATTTTCAGCTATCCAAACCCTACCGTTTGTACACATGCTCCTGAAACCAATTGTATTCCTGACTATAAGTCTTACCTTCATCTGGTGTTAAACTGAACTGCATTGAGTCCTATTCTTTTTGAACTTTCATTGCCGCCCTCCAGTCTTGTCCTTTTTTTTTTTTTTTTTTTTTTTGGTAAAGTCATATATAATGATAACTCTCAAGTGAAGGGTTCTGTTCATAGAGGTAAAGCACATCCTGTCCTGGAGGAAACATTTTCTTGCAGTTAAAAAGTAATCCAGGAACAAAGCCAGTTTGATCCTCTCTGTTCAGAAAAATAAGTGTGATGTGGACAAATGTTCACTTGGAACAAGTGGACTAAGAAAAGCAAATTTATTTCAGCCTTCAGATTATAATGACTTTTTTGGTTGTAATCTGAAACAGAGATCCAGAAGTGAAAAGTCTGCTACAATTACCTAATCTATTCAGCTCTTTCACTTCAGATCTTCTCTTTGAAATCTTCTTTTGGGACAGAAATCACAAAGTACCCATACATTTGTTTTTCTAACAGTGACCACATTAATTGTTTAAATATTCAATTTCATCAGTGAGTGTTACATGGGTCGATCATGCCATCATCTAAAAAATGAATTTTCTTGTTATGTTCTAAATTATCCTTTCTTTTTCATGGTTACATTAATCTTCCTTTTCATGAAATTATATTTTAAGTTACTACCTGAATTTCCCAGAAGCCAGTTTCTTCCTTTGCTGATGCCTTAACAAAGATTTTCACCTACTATTTATCTTTTTTCTTCATTGTTACTATGTCTATTTCATCTTATCTTCAAATATTTGGGAAATTATCCCCCCCTTCCCCAAATCCCTAAGTATTTCATTCATTGTAGAGGGTTTTTTTTATATATATATAAAAAACAAAATTAAATTCAGCTTAGAATCTGACCTGACCTGTACCTTAATGACTGTTATACATAATTAAGGAGGTTCATTCCTGTTTTTCTGGGTAAATTGACTGGTGTTTCTCCATTGTTTTTTCTAGTGGAAATTATTGGTTTATACCAAAATGCTGTGAATTTTTTTGGAGGCAGATATAGAAAAAGACAACATGTAAAATGAAAATGTAATTTTTCCAGACAGTCAGAATTGGGTCTGTGTCTGAATCAGTGAATGTATTGGCAGGTGTCACTACATGGTGTCCCCCCTAAGCCTTGCCAGGTAGTCAAATGGATGTTTGAAGCTAAACAATTTATGAGGCGATTAAGCTGTAAAAAATTAAATTTGATTAGAGGTCGTAGTCAAGGATTGTTTTCAGTATTATAATATTTTCATACTTTAAAAATAAATGCATCAGTGACAAGTTTGTCTTGAACAAATTTGCATAATACCTGCAATACAAATTTACTGCTTCAATGGCATACAAAATTTTGGTATTTTGGTTAAAGAAAAGTATAAAAGTATTGAAGATTTTGTGTAAGTTAACCAATGGAGACATGTACTAGCCAAAGGATGCAAAACATAAAACAGTTCTTTGCTTAAGGTAGAGAAAAAAACATCTCCTTGCTTCCACCAACAGGAAAACCACCATTTACTTTATGGTTCCATGACTCTTTATCGACTTGCCAGGAAAAGTTTTCGCACATGGCTCAAACCTAGTATGTCTTGAAGAAGGGCAGGATTCAGACCCTCTAGGGTGCTGAGTGTCACAATACCTATCAGCTTAGACTCCCAACTTCTGAGGAAAGGACCATGACCAAAATGAATCAACACCTTCACAAGGACTTATTTGCTGAGGCAGAAGTAGCCTCGTACTCCTCTGCAGTGCTTGGAAGGGGAGGTCAGGTCCCTGACTCAGGACTGCAGTTCAGTTCAGTTCAGTTCTCATGACTGGCTTCAGGTCTTTCCTCTGCTTGAGTCCAAACTAACAAATCCCATTTTTCTGGATATTACTCCAACCAAATATGATGGTTTGGAAGTTAGTTTTTTTCAAGGGGGGCTAGTTTCTAGTCTTTTTACTGAAACTGCATCTCCATGCACAAAGTTATTAATTTTTTTTTTCATTCAGTTATGGTTATTTTGTGATATACAAATGATGGGAAGTGACTTTGCTGTAGAGACACATTATGATTCCAGCTCCTTCTTGAATTTCAGCTTCTTGTTGATGTAAAATTTATCTCTATTTCCTTTTAGAACGTTCATTAAATAAACCTAATTACCCATTAACGGTTTATTCAGTTTCAGATTCTCTGTGCTGTGTACACTGCCCACCGGGGTACGGGTGCTTACAGACAGCATTGCACAAGTGTGGGTACCACCTTTTGACAACTGGACCCTGAAGAAATGCAGATGCTCTCCTGCCACGTGGAGCTCTAGCTAACAAGTCTGATGGAAGCCAGTTTGGGTCTTTTCACATAGTGTTTCAATTACTATGGCCCCTGGAAGCACAAGACAGAGACAACTGAATCACTCTTCATGCAACCACCTCTGGTCTGGCACAGCTGGATATGAGCCCCAGCTAGCAAGCCCCCAAGGCCCAAGGGGACTCTCCCCAGCCATGCCAGTGCTCTGATTGCAGTTCCAGCGGCACAGAAGATCCCTCGATAAAAGACACGGATGCTCCCAGTACTTCAGGCACTAAGACTATATCCCACCATCCTCCGTTAAATCTCCCACTGCGTTCACGCTGCTGTCTGCAAACCTAACAGGGATTTTGACAGTCTGATATATACCACCTCGTATCACATTGATACGTCATATCAAAATCACACTGTGTTTAGTGCAGGTGTGTGGCTATGTGCCAAACTTGAGTGAGACTGATTTTTTATGACTTAATATCTCATGTGCTGCAACATTAAAATTTGTCAAGAATCCTCAGTAGCAGACAGGCAGACATTCTGGGCTAATATTTTACAGCTGGCATAAAAGAGACATATGTTCTGTGATATTCCAGGAGATTTCACTTTCATCTCTCTGTCATCTAGAAACTATCATGTTAGATTGAGAGCATGTGGTTACACAGAAAAACAACCTTTAGAAAGCATTTTTATTTCTTTTAATTTATTTGAGACATGCAGGACAAAATTTGTACTTTTTATTTGTGTATAAAAATCCAGAGTAAATTGAAAAAAAAAACAAGCACAAATCCCTAACATTTACAGCATTCTAAGGATGAATCTTACTCTAAATAATTTCCACTGGCAGAAAGAGTGACAACATCTGTACACTGACTAAAATAAAACTGAACAATTAGAAAGTGAATTCTGATGTGGTAAATGAGGCTTCAGCTATTGCGGGCACACATTCCCTTATTTTCTTTATCAGCAGATGCTGATGTTACAAAACCGTACTAGCAATTGAGCACAGATGGTTATCTCTGTTCAGCACAAAAGCTCAGAAGGGAATAAGCACTTGAATAGAGAGACCTCAGTCACCCCTCTCAGTAAGTTTCCTGTTCTGACTTCCAAACAATATGTCTCTTACAGTTTTCCAGCCACATGCAATCTGCACATCCAGCAAGGTAACCTCGGTTGCCTTCAGCGCAGACCAGGCAGTAAATGAAAGCTGACCTCACCTGGCTGAAGCACAGATTTCTGCACTCCCACAAGTGGCTCTGCCTTGGCCTTGAGTTATAACGACTGCCACTAGCACCCTGGGAGCAGCGTGCTCCCACCTCTCTAAGAATCAGGCCACAGGCAGACAACTACAGTAGATATTTGGTGACTGCAGTGTTTTATATTTTTTTTTTATGCTTTCTTCACGGATTTCTTATGTACCTACTGCAATGCTGGCTGGCTGAAGTAAGGAAATGTTTCAAATGAAATTTCAAATTCCTCAGCTTGAGATAAATCAAAAAAAATTTTGTTATTCAGTGATTGAATTTGCTGAACATGAGGCAAGGGGCACAATGGCAGTGTGGTAAATAAGATGAGTAGGTAAAATTATCTTCCTGCTATTCCAGGAAAAATAATGAGAAGGCGAGTGAATGCTGCCCAAATTAAACACGGATTAACTCCATATACATTTAATTATACCACTGAACAAGTTCCCTCTGATCCTCTCCTTTAATGAGGAAATAAAAGTAGTTGGAGCTAAAGAGGAAAGTTCAAAGAAGTTCTGAGTTTCTCAGAAACCATTTGTGACTCCGACTTCTCTTTGCAGAGCCCTGTGCTGTAACTCGGCGCAGAAGCACTGTCCTTCTGGGGTCACAAGGAGCTGCAATCAGTGCATGCCGCCTCCCGCTTGGCACATTGTACAGAGCAACTCCTCCGTGAGATGGATCTCCCCAGGTCTTAGCATAGCTTCTGCTCCGGAGAAGGATGTGTATAACTGGTGAATGCAGTTTCTGTAGCTTGGTGCTGAATTACAGGAACGGGGCAGAGAATGTGTTGTGATGAGCTTCATGAAGTCTGAGTGCTCATTCACTCTATCAAAAAAATATATTTTATATATACAAATACATATTATACATATATGTCTGTATATAGTGTATATTATATATTGTATATTATGCATTATATATCATAAATTATAAAAATTACCTGTGAAAATTCCAGTTTATCCTAAGCTAGATGGAGTGGCATATATTGTTTTGTGGTATGTGGGTTGACGTCTTTTAAAACGGATGCAGTCAGGAAATGCACAACTGTGTGAACATGAAAAGTGTCTACACCCTTTCTGGATTAATGTTTTAATAGCTCTGAACAAATGTAATTTAGACTCACTACATTTGCTGAAGGAAGGTTTGTCCAGTTTTTTTTTTTTTACTGCCAGTCTTTTTCTCTACATGTTATCTCTTTAAAATTCTTGGTTACAATGGCTGAAAAAAAAATCCTTGTATGCGAACAGATTGGTGAGTGTAAAGTACACATTATGCAAAAAGATAGTGGGCGTGTTGTTGGTGTGGCTGTCTCTCTCTGCCCGCTTGAGATAATTAGTCATGCTGAAAAACTGGTACAGTTCTGTATGATTGCTATGTATGCATTCAAAATAATGCCAGAAACTGGGATAGATGAATATGCTGTGGAAGATATTTGAATTGAGTAGGAGAACCAAAGGGGAATTTTCTCCCAAATAATGGTTTCTAATGCCCACGATAATGTTGGCAGAATTATCTAAGTATGAAAGAAGACCATATGCTAACACTGCTTGATTGACATTTAAAACAGGAAGAGTTGCTTGTGTTTCTGGAACAAGATGCCTGTAAACGAGTCATGAGGTGGGTAGTGCTGGGTGGTGACTCTTATATATTAATGAAAGGCCTCTGTAATATATTTTACGATTAACATATGAAATACTGTATTGCACTAATGTTCTTTTCTCCTTATTTAAATAGGTCACTGTTTGGTGGAGACTAGAAGAGAGAACAAGGAGCTTTGTGCTCCACCATCTGAGTGTCCATTTACTGGCCTCAGGGTGCCTGTATCTCACCTACCCACAGATTCTGTTGTGCCTTACTCAGGATGGGTTTAGACTGCACAAGGGTAAAACCTGGCCTAGTTAGATTATCCACATTAGCCAGAGGATATTAGGTTATATGTGGTAACATTAGTATCTGTAGAGGACTGGAGGATGAAGACTGGCACTGAAGGTATCCACCAGCTAAATTCAGTGTCTTCCTTGGCCTGAGGTATTTTAAATCTACACCTCTCCCTTTTTCAAGAATAGTTTAACCACCAGGCCGTACGTTTTTCTGCTGGGAACATTCACCTGGGAAGGCCGTGACTATTCTGTGTAACATTCTTTTCTTTCTGCTGGAAACATTCATAAGAAAAATACCTGCTGAACCCGCATCTCCCACTACCTCCACACACCCTGCCTTGAAACCCTGTGCTGAGGTGCCTTGAAAAAAAAGCAGGAATGACCAGTGTCATTTTTGAAAGAGAAGAATAAAAGACTATGTTCTGAAAGACAAACTTTCAGCCTGAGGTTCCTGAGAACAAAGAGACATCTCAAACACCTCCACCACTCTTGTAGACAGTTCCAGATTTAAGGCACACAAGGGTTTTTAGTGATCTCAGTTGAAAGGTGCTAGCTTTTATTTCGAGGCTTTGTGCTCTGAGTATTTCATATTTCATTCTAAACCACCTGATTTTCCACATACTGTAAGAAAATTTGAAAATTCACACTTTTCCTTCAGCTTTTGAATGTTAAGAGTGACAGAAGCAAAGGGCTCAGCTGGTATTGTAAACAGTTTTTTAAATGGAGTCTGAGTACCTAAAAGTACCTAAAGGAGTTTGCAGACCCATCAAGTGAAACTTTACTTTTATTAACTCAGTCGGAATAATGCACAAGTTATCACACGCCAACTAAGTCACGGTATCTGACTATGGGTATCCTTTTAGCCTGTGGCAAACACAGGATAATACAATTTGTTTGAACTTTCTCTTATTTTATGTCTTAAGAACTTCTATGCAGACAGATAGAGCAAGTCAGCCATAACTTGATTGCAAATCTGAGTCCATGGAAGTTGGTGAACTGCAGCTCTGACCAATTTAAACTCAAGAGAAAGGCTGCCATTATAGTTCTAACAGATAAGAAAAGTGAGCTCTTATTTTAGGAAAAAAATCATAATGCTGAGTTCAGTGTGAAAGAGCTGAAATGATGCAAAAAGAAAGCTTTAATTTATGATCTAATAGCTGCAGCTAGTTGTTTATGCCTTAGGTTTGTAGGGTTTTTTATATCCCCTCCTTATATGTAAGACTAGTACAGAATTTCCCATTTTGTTGCCTCCAGCCCTTATCACTCTGAACTTTTCAATAGCATTTGGAGCTGATTTTATCCTCCTGTGCACTTGCTGCTGATCCAGTTTTGATTTTTCTTTCAGACTTTCTTTAAAGGGAATTATCCCTAAAAATACTTAGTGGGAATACCTGAAGCGCTTGTTTCAGGTAAAGAAGGCAATTTGAGGTGACTTAATTGGTCAAAATACAAAATCCCTAATACACTATAAAGTCCCTTTCAGGATGTGGCTAGAGGAAGTTTTCATTATTTGCAGATAAAAAGAATCAGATGTCTGCTACAAGCGATGGCTGTTTTAAAAACTTTGCAAATGGAAAAAAGAAAAAAAAAAAGATATTGAAGGTATTAAATTAAGAGACAGAATGGTCCAAAACCTTTTTACTGCTGATGATTTTATTGATCACCATTGATAGCAATGCTGCTGTGCAAATTAAAGGAATACTGTTGACCTCAAAACCTCAGACATGTAATGAAAGGTTTCAATGGTGGCCAGAGGAGATGAAATGAACCCTCTAAATTACAAGGTGACCTGGAATATGATAGAAAAGTCTAACATTGGTTCACTGTCCCAGGAAATGCAACATGTTCCACTCTGGGAAGATTTACTTTTGGATGTAGAAAGAAGTCTCAAGCAAAGAAAGCTTAGTTTTTACTGGAGAGAATGGCTGAGATGGTATCTCAGTGTGGGGAGGGCTGTGCCATGTGTACTTCACCTCTTTTAAAGTTCCTTGGGCAGTACTGCTCTGACAATCTAACGTGAACACAAATACACAGTAACACTAACTATGCATTTGTTATAACACTATTTGGGAATGGATAACATAACCAGCTCCCATAAAGACAAAATCTTGAGAAATGTATTTTTTTTAAATACATGGGAATGACAAGTATGCAGGGAAAGTGCCCCAAGTTGCTAGGATATTGGCCTAATACCTGGGAGACACAGGCTTGATTTTCTGCTTTCTTGAAAGCTCTCAGTAAAACTGTTTTCCCCATGCTTCTTCCCTGTATATAAAACAGCTGCAAAGTCAAGTACAGGAACGAAGACAAGCAGAATACGTGTCTGGAAATTATGGAAAAAAATCCTATCACTACTTAAAATATATATTAAAAAATATAGAATAAGTCCTAATACCTGTACCCTGACATCTATAGCTACTACTTTTATAAGTGTTTGAGAAATGAAAGCAACTCTCCTAAGTAGGAGTCATCTTGATCATCACTTTCCTGATTCGATTATGACGAAGGGAACATAGAGTACACCGAAAAAGCAATGGTTACCATTATGTAGAGTGCACAAGAATGAACTGAATGAACAACAGAGTGAATTTTGGGCAATTGCAAAGACTGACTCATTTTCCAGAAATATGTGCATGATATGTGATAAAACCCAATAGTTAAATCACCATCTAGAATGGCTGTAAGCAAAACGCTGCTATCTTTCACTGCTTATATATAAAACTGTTCAGAAAACAGAAATCAGATTTTCATGAGTTAAATCCAACAATTAATTACAAGGCTGATGTTCTGCCATACATTATAAGTAACTAAGAGAAAATAACAGTGTAGCACACTACCATTAAGAACAGCGGTGAGGTTTTTGTTTTGTTTTGCACCTGTCTCCCTTTCTCCATTTCCATCTCATTGTCTGTAATCTTACCAGGACAACTGTACTTCATTTCTCCATTACTGAATTTATACTTTGAACTTATAGTGCTGCAGACGGCAGTACTATTGATCAAAGGATTGCTCAAGCCTGAAATGGTATCTAGAAAAAAAACAGAGGTTTGCTTTAAGTGTAGACATGAAAGCAGAGGAGAACAATGCACATTCATATCATGCAGTATCATCCAAGGTTAAGAGTATATTTGTTGTTGAACACTGGGGACCAATTGGTGAATCATTTGAGGGGAATTAAGAAAGCAATAAAAGAAATCCCATACTTGGAATACTTGACATATTATGGATTGAGGTTACTGATGTACTGATGGAACTCACAAATCTGAAAACTCTGTTTATGTACATCAGAATCAGGTTCCAGTCATGGTGTTTTCTTAATAAAGCCTTTTCTCCAAATTTGAGTAAGTAATGAGAAAAAAGGATAGTATTTTCTTCGTTTTATATTGCAGTGGTGCTTAATTGTTGTCCTTAAAACTTATGTGGTATATTCTCTTTGATTCTTATTTTAATTTTTTTAGCTTCTGAGACTTGAACTAAGCACTATAAATTAAAAGAGAATTGTGGTGGACTATTAAGAAATATTCTTATATCATGCTTGACCAACTTAATGACCCTTTATAAAGAAATGACAGGCTTTCTACACTGTCTTCCATAAGATCCTCATAGAAGAGCTGATGAAGTAGGGGCTGGATGAGCAGAGAGGGAGGTGGACTGAGAACCGGCTGCATGATCGGGTCCAGAGGGTGGTGATCAGTAGTACAAAGTCAGGCTGGAGGCCGGTAGCTAGTGATGTACCCCAGGGTCCAGTCCGGTACGGTTCTTTAATGGTCTGGATGATAGGGCAGAGTGTACTATCAGCAAGTCTGCCAACGACACAAAACTGGTCTGAGTGGCTGATACGCCAGAAGGTCGTGTTGCCATTCAGAGGGACCTTGAAAGGCTGGAGAAATGGGCTGACGGGAACTTCGTGTCCTGTACGTGGGTAGGAACAAGACCATGCACTAGCAGTTGCTGGGGGCCACCCAGGCAGAAAGCAGCTTGGAAGAAAAGGACCTAGGGGTCACGATGGACACCAAGTTGAACGTAAGCCAAGAATGTACCCTTGCAGCAAAAAAGGCTAGTGGTATTCCAGGCTGCATTAGGCAAAGCATTGTCTGCAAGTCCAAGGAGGTCATCTTTCTCCTTTATTCAGTACTGATGAGGCCACACCTGGAGCACTGTGTCCAGATCTGGGCTCCCCAGTACAAGAGAGACATGGACATACTAAAAAGAGTCCTGTGAAGAACCACTAAGAGGATTAGGGGAGTGGAGTACCAGTCCCAAGCGGAAAGGCTGAGAGTTGGGAGGTCCAGCCTGGAGAAGAGAAGGCTCAGAGGGATCTCATCAGTGTGAATAAATTAAGGGGAAGGTGTAAAGGAGACAGAGCCAAGATCTTTTCAGTGGTGCCTAGTGACAGGGCAAGCAGTAATGGGCACAAACCGAAACACAGGAGGTTCCGTCTGAACGTCAGGAAACGCTTTTTTACTGTGAGGGTGACTGAGCATTGGAGATACTCAAAAGCCATCTGGACATGGTCCTGAGCAACCAGCTTCAAGTGGCCCTGCTTGAGCAGGGAGGTTGGACCAGGTGACCTCCACAGATCCCTTCCAACCCCAACCGTTCTGTGATTCTGGTTTGATAGATAGAGGGTTTTGAACTGGGGTTCAATAGTACCACCTTTTACTGTTAGATCTTCAACTAGCCTACCGTATCAGTCTCAAGAAGGCAACTAGAATAACCAGGTTTCTTTTCTCACTTCTGTTCTATATGAGGTTTTCAAGCCAAGACTGTCTGTGGATTGCTGAGGTTAATGCCTAATCAATGTTTTTACTAGCTATTACAAGTAGTGTAAACTAGTGACTAAAAGCCAGTGTGGAAATCTGGGTAGACAGAATATGATTGCCCGTCCTGCCTCACAGTTATTTGTGCCCCAGAAATGGTCAACCTATGAATTATTTTCCTTACAAGAGAAGTGACACAAATGGAAATAGTAACTCACTCTAATAATCAAAGTGTAATAAAACTGTGAGATGGGAAAACTGCTAACTGCCTGTTGATGCAATACTTGGCACTGAGTAGGGCTACCAAGTGTCTTCCTTTCATGGAGAGTTAATTTGTAAATATACTACACAAAAATAGATAGGACACTTAAAATCTCCTTATTTTTCAACAGAGGTGCACAGCTTTCCCCTTATTTTCTTATTTTCTGCTCTTATGTGAACAAAACCTCACAATTCTCTTAAAGCCAATTACCCATACTATCAGGTCACAACTCACTTACACTCCATACTTAAGTGTGTTTGAATTCTGCTCTCTTTCAACATATGCCTGCTCATGTTAGCACAGTGTAAATATACAGAAGGACAATGTATATAAATAAGTATGACATTAGATTGTCTTGATTAAAATGCACAAAGGGAAATGGTTGCTGATGTTATGTGTCTATTACCTTTACAAGAAAATTCAAGCATTTAGCATAAGTTAAAACTAAGTCTTTTATCCTGACTAACCTAATGGATTTTATTAATTAACAGACTTCAAATGTTACCTTCTACTAGACTAGTTTGGTACTTGCACATGTATTTCTATGTATCTAGATGTTTTCTCCTGCGATATAAGACTGATGCTTTTGATCTCTTTTTTGTTCTTTGTTCCACCTCCAGTACTCTGAAAGACCTGCGCTCATAGCTCTTACTTCCATGCTCCGCTCTTTTGTGTCGTGAACTGGGTTACCCATACCCCAACCATCAGGAAGGGGATTCTGCAGAAGTTTGACCATGTGTTTTTTCCAAAAGAACACCTGTGCATTTCAAGAGAGCACGCTTCCTCATCTGAGAAGGGGAAATACAAATGTGCTTGTCTAGAAGTGCTTAGATCATCTTTGCTTAAGTATTCCCTATGAATATGGGCAATATTGGAATTGGTAATACTATCTTTCATATAAAGGAAGAGTCAGCCAGACATGGAATGTGTTCATGTGCTAGTAATTGCATTCATTTTCATGAACGTACATGTGTGAAATATGATCATATTCATGGAAACATGCTGAGCTTTCTGATTCATAAATTAAAAACTGCAGCCACCTTTTGAACCCCGTATATATGCATCGGTAACTCTACTAGCTTGTTACCTGCCAGAGTTCATTACAGAATGAAAAGCTGGAGTGTTTAACTGAGGTGACCCATGGAGCACAGTGGGTCCCAAATTCATAGTGGAATTTAACAGGTCCAAAACCAGTTAGAAAAAGGCCAGAAGCTGTGACCGCTTAAAACAAGTGCAGTGTCCCTGTGATAAGAGTTTGAAGTCCTCTACTGACAGGAACAATGACAGTATTCAGGACCTATTCATCACGCTGTCTCTTCGTAGAGCCACCGTAATATACATCTGTCACTTTTCCCAAAATGTCCAGGCTGGACGGAGACTGCAAACACATTTACTGGTGCCATTCGGCTCCATCGCAGCCCTCATTTTCTTTTTTGTCCTCGCTAGCTTGACACTTAAAAATGGGATAAACAATGATTTTTTTCCTTGCAATATTTTCTGGAGAAACATTTATTTTGGTGATGTTAGTCACAAGTTACTTTTAACTGTAGCATCTAGCGTAATTAAATGAGAGACACCTATTGTTGGTAATTATTTATTCTTCTGTGCTAATAAACTTGCCAAACTGGGTGGTGATGGTAGAGAGAGGGAGACACTAGAATGGATAGCAAAATGCCAAATTTTGCAATTTGTGCTACCCCACTTGGCAATCATAAACATAGAACGTGGTAATAAACAATTTAGTAGTTGATCTGGATTTTGACCATATTTTAGACTTTGTTTAAGAAAGCGAACATTTGTGCTTTTTAAATTAGAAAACACATATGCTAAACAAAAATATCAGACTATGACCGAACTTTTCAGAAGCTTACACTTTAAAGAAAATTAGATTGTGAAGCTTCCCTATTTTGATCTATGAGAATCTCAATTAATTTAACTAATTAACATTACTAATTAAATCTGCCCTAAAATATCAAAATCAGACATTCGAATTCATACCCATTGACAAAACAGAGTACTCACTTTTTAACTTAATGTATCCAAGTTTTCTTTTGATTCTTTATTTCTTCCTTTGGACTAGAGGTTCTTTTCATTAACAACCAACTTGCAAAAGACCCTCAGGTTTTGCCTGCCAGTAAGCACTTTATTTTAATATTGTATTAATGGTCATTAATTCACTTCCTATCTAAACTAGAGAATTCTGAAAAGCAAAATAGATGTAGAAAATCAGAGCCAGTTCCCTCCTTTGATAGTTTCCAAGACAACTAGAGAAGTCTAACATACTTTTAGATGCTTTAGATGGGGCAAACTGCAAAGAGAAATTAAATTACTTGTCCACAGTGAAAGGAATGGAATGTAACAGAAACTGTACTTAATTTCCAGAATCTCAAGTGTTTCCAAGAAAGTTAGAGCAGTAAAATTATTCCACACGGTTCAGCTGCTCAAGCTATAAGAACATAGTTTTCCATGAGGGCACTGGTTTTGGATGTTTTTTCTGATGGAAACTTCTTTAGAAATAATTGAAATCTAAATATTGAGATAATAAAAATATTTCTAAAATTGTAACTGCTTTCCTCTGTGTAATTTCACTTACTGATGTGCAGCATAGGAAGATTAGCCCATCCATACAAAAATGTTCTACAATAACTAATGGTTTCGTTTGTGAACAGCTTTCAAAGTTTACTTTTCTTTTTCACTGTCATGCTATAATTATAAAAAATTTTGCTTCCTTATTTATTTTTCTTGTCTATGTAAAACTGGATATCAGTCAGTGAATACATGTGTCAGTCACATTCTGTATATTGGTGGGTGGGGATTTGGCTTATATGCAGACATACTGCAAAAGCAAGCATCACTTCTTCACTTTCTGGATGTGTTTCAAACCCCAAATTTTCTCATTAAAAACTTGATTGGAACAGATGTACAGATGCCTGTAAATTTTTTTCTGCTTTGATAAAATCCTGTATTTCACCAAAGTTTTCTTCCATGAAATGTTCCAAATGGCTTTATTCAGGTATTAAATTTGGCTTCCGGCAATCACATTTTTTTTCTGTGGGGTAATATTAATTGACCTGAAAATGTCAGCTCAACAATACAATATATGATATCACCTGTAGGTGACAAGTGTAACAAGGGTTAGCAGTTGCCAAAAATCTATCCTAATCAGAAGCAAGCAGGTAGCTCTTATATTTGGGAAAGTGCCCATTTTTTATTTAAATATTCAGAATGTCTGAAATATGATATTAAAAGCCTCCGAAGCAAAGTTTGAAGCAAAACAAACAGCATCACAGACTATCTTCAAAAATTCTGGAGAGCAATCAAGTATTCCTGAGTCTAATTTTATTTACATTTCAGTTGGAATGAAGTGATAAGATTAAACAGAAACAAATACAACCTTTAAACTTTTTTTTAAAGGGCTAAACGTTGATCTACTTTCATTGGTGTAAACTTGGAAACAACAAGCAAAGAACGCAGTGGCCATAACTTTTAAACTATTAATTTTACTTTAGTAATCCAACCTGTCACACTATGATCTGCCAGATTTTTTAAATCTGTTGCTTAAATCCCCAGAGTGGATAGGAAACAAGTAAACACGGAATCTTCTACTTTCACGTTATTTATTTCATGTTGTTTAAAATCCACCCCAGAGCCTAGGAGACTGTTCAGCAGTTAGCCATTGGCACAACCCCAGATCCAACAATTAAGGGAGAAGGAGGGTGTGAACTGAGAGATGGCAGAAATTTTAAATCTGTTTGGTCTTGGTCCAGTGTATGTGTGTCATTTCCTCCGTGCTTTGTTTAAGAAGGTGCGGCCGGGCAGCAGGACGGAGGGCTGCCAGGTTATGTGTTCTGGTTGTGGGTGGACAATGCAGAGGCTCCTGGAGACAGGGAAAAATTATTTTGTCTCTGAGAAAAAAAGTGAGTATGCTCAGCCGGGACAAATTTCTGCAGTGCAGACCAAAACTAAGAGACGTAGCAAGGAAGGATCCTCTAACACCAGAGGAGTCTTCAAAAAGGAGCTACAGTTAGAAGTAATTTAAAGAAGATTAACTGCAAAAAGGACAAAGGCACAGTAGCTGCAGAGGGAGGGACAGAGAGAGGGAAGGAAGGAGGGGGTGAATTCTTTCAGTTCTTCAGTCTTGTCCCACTCAGCAGATCTGATTTTTTTCCTATTTATATGATGTAGCTAAATTTGTGTGTGTGTTTTCTACAGAAAAATAATCATACAGGTGGGAAACCTTTTGACATTGTTTGGCTTGTCACTTCATGGAAACAGATGAAAAGAGAACTTCATCTCAAATCAATGGCTGGCTCTGGAGCTGACACATTCTGACGGTTTGCTGGTAGGCATACCCTCATATTGCGCTCACCTCCAAAAATCAACAGCAACAGGTCAAACAAGCCCCAGAATCTAAGTTCATGCCCTAAGAAGGACATCTTACTCTCTCATAATTAGCAGCTTTCAGAAAGCAGCAATAAAGTTCTGGAAAGTACAGAGCAGCCCATGCAGTCTGAAGGGCAAATATGAAAACTTATGAAAAGCTACCTGAAGTGATCCCTGCTGGGTTTTTCTTTGCTTCTTGCTGGTCTTCTTAGCTCCGTGAATGCTTTATCCACCTTGGATAAACGTTCTGAGAGAAATGTCATAGTCTGTGCCTGATCAGTTTGAGGGCTTTTTAGAGAATCTCACTGTGAAAGCATCCACATGGCAGTCAGACATTTTTCTCCTGGAATAAGCCTATAAAAAAAGCTGAGAGATTGTGGTAAATCTGAAATATGTCATCTATTCTTGTCTTGATGTTCTCACCCTTCAATGCAAAAGACTCAACAAGGAAATAGGTTGCCACCACGCAAAATATATTTCATCGGGGTATAGAAAGTTAGTTGGTGCTCTAAAACATTGAAAATGTAGCCAGTACACACTTTCCAGTAAATAAGAATACTAAAGAACTACATTACTAAATAGATACAGATATGTTTACACCCCTCTGATTCTACTTCTTTGTGTCCTGTTCAGTATTTCATTATTTGTCTGGTGAATCGTTCAACGGGACAAACTTTTCCTTTTAATTTCCAAATACAGTCAAAAGATGAATGAGATTAGAAAGACTGTTAGCTTTTTAACATTGTTTACTCAAAGATTGCATTATTGAAACAGAATTAATAAAAAGATAGTTTGAATTCTACTACCACATTTCATTACTAATCCATTTCCATTTGTACACATTTCTTTTATTGATACCTTACGAAAGCACAGTTTAGTGAAAAACTAATACTCTGTCAGTCTAAACAGCATTTATTGCTGCTATTATTCAGCTGAATTTAAAGTAAATATGAATACAGCTATGTATATTTCAGGTATTTTTGCCACAGTCATACTTTGCTAAATCCAGCTGTAATGTGATCCTGGAAAATTGATGTACATGTTATCAATATCCATATCATAAGGATTAATCAGTAAAGCTGAATTAATTAGAGAATAATATCTGTGAAATTAAAGTAGTATGAAAGAGATGGGTAAGAGATGAAAAACTGTGGCTAAACCATGGCTTTGCATTAGTAATCCTCTAATTCAGGAGATGTTCTGAGAAAGATGAGTCAAGAGCTTTAAAATTAATGTGAACAAGACTTAGCCTTTAAAGCAACTATTTCTTCATCAGTGTTAAGTACTGTTATCAAGCCATAGCATGAAAGGGTGTGGAAAAACATATCAGAGAGCATCCAGAAATCATGAGAAAAATCTATTGATTCTGAATTTTAAATTCCACAGAAGTATGTAAATGAGAATGTAATTTATTTCACTCCCAACATACACTTAAGCATCTGTTACTGGTGCTTGAAGAAATGACTTATCAAATCTATTTTAACTGAGAGAACATTTGGTATTTCTGATTGTCAGTGGGTCCAAAAGCTTTCAAAGTCACAATCATGTTTCTTTTATTCTTGTTCTTGTCCTGTGAAGAGAATGACTTTTGAAAATTGCTTTTTTGTTTCTGTCACATTTTCTTTCCTTCAAAGTTCTAGATACACCAAGCCAAATCTATAAATTTGGAAAGATCATCAGATGCCTAAACTTTGGTTGTTCAGTTTCTGAAGATATTCTGCTTCTCTGCTTTTAGATTTTATTTTTTTTTTTGAAAGCTGTGGTATACAGACTGACTTATCTAAGGGCAAAATGCTGAAAAAATGTGAGAAAAATTAGCGTTAGACATTATGGCTGTGGTTATCAATCGACATAGCTTCTTGGAACAAGGAAATAATACTTGAATATTACAACAAATCTACAACCCAGCTCACATGCTTTCCATCTTCTGTTTGAAAATCTTCATCTTTGATTTGTTTGTTTGGTTGGTTTGGTTTTAATTTGGAAAGGCAGCTGTATCATACTGTGGCTCATTTCTTAGTTGCCTGAATTTACCTGGCAGTTTCAGATGGCTAGAGAGTTGACTCCTGGTATGCAAGGAGCGAGGGCAAGATGGAGCTCTTATTTAGGAATTTGGAATGGTTGTGAGCATCAAGACCCTGCTTGGGAAAGTGGAATTCCTGAGACAACAAAGGAACCTGCGATGCAGAAAACTCTGTCTGCTGAACACCACCTCTTTGTAGTCACATCCCAACTACTTGGGAAAAGAATTTAGCTCATCATGAACTTCCAGTTCATCTTTTGATCTGTGTACCATCTTTTGACAGATAAAAGACTATTTATGAAGTCTTCGGAAAAAGTATGTGTGTGTGTCTCTGTTATCCTCCAAAATATATAGTCAAAGCAAAATCTTAGAAGCTCTGAACAATTTCAAAGTATTTGATGCTCAGTGTGAATTGGGAATGTCTGAATAATAAAAAAAAAAATTCTGAACACTCTCTTGATATGTGTATAGATATGTGGGATGCTAAGTTTCATTACAGATTATTTTAATAATAATCAACCATATATATCACCATATTAAAAGGAAAAGTATAGAAAAGCATAATACAACTTTAATTTTGACCATATTCTTAATTATTACGGTGATATAGTTTAGTATAATTATTCTCAGTTACATGATCCTGAAAAACATCATGAGATTACTGAAACCTGTATAAGTAATTCACAGATTCCTTTTACCCTTTGAGCAATGATCACATCAGATTTCTCTTCAGCTGGGATTATGGCCCTATTAAAAACCATCTGCCTGAGCAGCTCTGTAAAAATGCTGCAGAGACGAATCTGTAACGTTATATGATACCAACGACATTATCATAAAGGAGCAATAAGAAGTAAATAGATAGAATGATAGGCTATCACAGGAATCACACAATCAGCTTAGAAAGCAGTCAAAGCAACCAATACTCATCTGGGTCATTCTTTCCAAATGCTGGATTTTTCTCTGAAGTGAATTTCCAGGTTCTAAATCACTCAAATGAAAGTGCTTTATCCTCTCTGACTGGGAGTTCTGGTTATTTCTTCACCATTCATTTGTTCTGACGCTCAGCCTAAATTTACTTTTTCTTGGTTTCATACCATTATTCTCAGTTATTCTGACACTGCTTATAAAAGAGAACTTTATGAAACACTTCCAAAATTTGTTTAAAAGGAAGAGCGGAAGAATAAACTTTTTTTTATATGATTGTGCTAAAAATGCCAATCTTCAGAACTTCACAGCATTGCCCTAGAGAAGAGCTCTGAAATTCTCTTCTTAAATACATTAAATCGCTCGATAGCAAGATACCTGTCTTCAGCTTCACACCACATACACATGTGCATACATACCCCCGTATATTTTCAGAAACCCAAGTATCCTTACCACCTAGTAATTTTAAGGTAAATACAACTTTCTTCAAAGAACTTACAAAAATATCTACTTTTATTCTACCTACAGAATTTTGCCAATAACAAAGTATAAACAGACTGTTCATAAGAACAGAATTAATCAAAATAACTATATTTTTCTTCACAATGCAACAAGAAATATGAAACCCTAGTCCTTCCTTGTTCATATTTACATAAGCATACTTAGTGAAAATGGATGTGAATGTTGTTACTGTCTCTTTGTGATGTTTAAGCAGTGCAGAGAAGATAGAGAGAATGAAAGTGGCCTCTTAGGATCTTTGGCCCAAGAGGGTGAAGAGTTATTTTAGCTGTTGTGAATTTAACGTGTGTGTGATACGCTCTGTCTACTTTGTCTCCTATCCATTGTAAGAGACCCAGTCATAATAAAGAATATGCCAGAAATATGGTTGGCATAGAAACACATGGACAGTTATTGGAAGTTTGCTCAATTCAGAATATACTTGGGGCTGTTTTGTTACGTTGAGGCTAGAAATAAAACCAAAAGTGGTTTACCACTGTCATTTGCTGCCTGGTCTTGAGAAAACATGGAACGTGACTTGAAGTTTATTGGGCCTAATGTGCTTTATTTTTTCTTTTAAATATCTGTTTACCATAACAAGCCCTGATATTTACATTGTGCAGAGTGATTTATTTCTCTTGCACTCTTTGCTATTGTACATATGATTTGAGTTTGGGTGGAATTCTTTGGTTGCATCCCAAATTTTATATTATCTAAGCCAAATTTTATATTAATTTACAAAAAGACAAACTTCGTTGCATGAAAACACATTTAATCAATTATACAGTTCCATGTTGTTAATATAATAACATTATCCTGGTATAACTAAAATAGGCTTTGGACATTGAGAGTATTACATATTTGAAGGGAGAAATTTGCTGTTCAAATTTAAATTGGAAGAATATTTTTTGAATCCAAGAAAGCTAAATGTACTTTGTAAGTGATATAGACAGGGTTTGTTTGGAAGGAGACAGGGTAGACTAAAATATGTTGCAAAATTGTCTTTTACTTTTGCAGCAATCCTGAGAGACCAAGGCAGTTCTGCTTTTTCCAAGTTATATTGAAGTTAATAAACAACAAATAATAAAAGAGACTTCTTATTTAGAATGAAACAAAGCCTAAACTTTGCAACTGGCATTAATCACAAAAATAATGAATTAGTTAAGAGAATGAGTCAATATAATACATGCTGTTATGCTCAACTATAAATTTCAGCATAAATTTGTAATTTTGGAGAGCCTTAACTCCTCTCAGTCTCCACTGTATTCAGATTCCTTTTAAATAGCCATCGAGAGTGACACAAGGGTGATATTAGTCCCCACTAGCTTCTCTGTTTTGATATAGTGCAATACCAATACTTTCCAAAGTATTTCAGGTTTATGCACAAATGTGTGTAACGTTGGATAATATTTAAAAGCTAAAAAAAATTGCATTACAATATGGATACAAACATGTTAATGCCTGAACATCCAGGCTTCCCCTCCTTGAATAATGCTGAAGAAAAATTTAAAAAGCAGCAAGTGTTTTGAAGACAAAGAAGAACAACAACAACAAAACCCCAAACAAACAAAAGGCCACACACAATTTCCCCCCCCAAAAAACCAAGTAGCAACCATCTCCAGTTTCTTCCTTGTATATTGTAATTTAGGGACAGAAAATGTTGACTACTCATCTTGTGCAATCTTCAGAGCATCCAAATCAATATAGATTGAAGTTAAAGAAATGCTTTACTGGAAAAGTAGTTCAGATGAGCTGTCGTTTCTGAAGCATTCAGTTATCAGGCTGCTTCTACCTTGGTACATCTTTCTTCTAGACTAACCACGAAGGGCCTGGACTCAAGAATGGGCTAGTTTGACCTTTCATCGGACGAGAAAGTTGCAAATTCTGTTAACTGCTTTTGCTGATAGTTTTTGCAGAATGCTTCTCATTCCGTGAATTGTGAGAGGTAACAGAACAGGTATTGTTTTGCCCTCACTCATCTTTAATGCATCAGCTTTTTCAGAACTCAGGCATGAGCGTTTCTTACACTGTCAGAATTTCTGTAAGAGCGCAGCTCTTTTAGGGCAGAAAAGGATTTATAGAACAAACTGTTTGCACTCCAGTTGAGTGAAAGATCTTTTTGCCCTCAGCAGCAAAGGTGAATCATCAAGCTATCTATTAGATGTTAACATATATGCCCCTACAGGTAAAGTAAATTAAAACTAATGCATGCCACAACTCACTCAAAGGGCTTTTTTTCATTTACAACTTTGCACTAAAAAATAGGTGAGGGCTGAAGAAAAAACGGGTTGATTCAACTCCACCTCAGCAGTTGTCGTTAGCTCCGTGCTTAGGGAAGGGCAGGGCTGTGCAGGCCAGCAGAGAAAGGACAGCTTTTTCTCTTCTAGAGAAAAAAGATGCTGGAACCCACAGGGCTCTGGTGGCTCTCCTAATGCACGGGTGGGGACTGTGACCTTCTGTCCCTCTGACCCTTCTTTTGGCAAGACAAGGGTTTCTATGTTGTGCTGCTTCTGCTGCAGTGGTGTCAAAAGCTCAGAAATGGCTCCTGTGTTGCCAGAGATCAGGACAGCAGGTTAAAATACGGCCCTGCATCAAATTAGTATGTCCAATTAGCTCAGCAAGGGAGAAAAACAGATTAATAAAAACAGGTAAAATATGGAGCTGGATGTACCTGTACCTGAGCACATACTTATGTTTTAGTTGCCAGAATAGTTGTCTTCACTCTTATTTTGCTTTTATCTTGAACATAAGCTTAATAACCAGCAGGACAACAGAATTTAGTGTTGTTCCGAATGAAGCTGTAATACTAGAATCACAGAAGTGTTGAGGTTGGAAGGGATCTCTGGATGTCATATAGTCCAACCGCAATTAGACCAGGTCGCTCCAGGCATTGTCTACCTTAATCTGATCAGCTTTGCCATCTCAGTGTTATGACATGGAGCAAAACTCAAATAAACTTTATATAATCTTATGTTTAAAGGATTTTTCTGCTTATGAATTACCCTTGCTTTAGAAGCAGAGTCTGCTAATAGCAAGTGGGTGTACTAAAATACAACAAAACTAATGGTACTGATTATATTGCTTCTAATGTTGGTATTTATGTATGTGCAATGTAGATGGTGTTGGCGATGGGATTGTTTTTTCAGCTACCTTCACATTACTTTCTTAGGTTTGCATCCTACTAAAAATATTTATTTACTTAAAATGTACAGGATTCAGAATTCACAGGAAGTGATTCAACTGCTTAAATATAGACATTTAGTGACATTTTAGATAGCCTGCCTCCAGCTATCAGCCAGGTTATGTATGATGTGCCACGGGTCCCATGTTATATCTGTCAGTCCCCCTCTGGACTTCTCAGGTATCCTACAGCCTATAAGATGGTGCTGAGTACTTATGTGTAGGAAGTTGGATGCCTCCGTGCTGGTTAAGGACAAGGAATTAATCCACCCCTTCCCATGGGCAGGCAGGCGCTCAGCCATCTCCAGGACAGCAGGGCTCCATCACGCAAAGCGGTCACTTGGGCAGACAAACGCCATCACTCCCAACGTCCCCCCTTCCTTCGTCTTCCCCCAGGACGTCCCATGGGCTGGAATATCCCTGGGGTCAGCTGGGGTCAGCTGTCCCGGCTCTGTCCCCTCCCCACTCCTCGTGCCCCCCTCGCTGGTGGGGGGAGAAGCAGAAAAGCCCTCGGCTCTGTGTGAGCACGGCTCAGGAATAATGAAAACATCCCTGGGTTATCAGCGCTGCTTCCAGCACAAAGCCAAAACACAGCCCCATACTAGCTACTATGAAGAAAATTAACTTTATCCCATCCCAAACCAGTACACTTAATAAAAATTATAACTTGTGGGTGGGTAGCCACTTTATACATAATTTGCAGCAGAGTTTAGAGCTTCAGAATAGGATTCTCAAAAGTCAACAGACAGAACACTATTAAATACCATTCAACCCTCTTCTCTTTGATGTTCAGTACGTAGTGGAGTCCTCCTGGATTGTCAGAAGTACATAGCAAACACAACGTCCATTTCAAGGAGGCAAAACTGGTACAAAAGTCCTTACACAGATACCCATTTTCTGTCTGGTTTTTCAAAGAACTGTGTGGCTTGCTTATTGTGCCATGCCTCACGTTTTTAGGGAAAAGGGCAAGGCACTGTCTTTGCTGCATGGTTTTACTGAAGTCTACAAGATCCTTATGTTTTCACTATCTATTGCTTATATGGAAAGCATTAGTAGCATTTGCAAATTTTGTGAAATAAGTGTTGTTTTCTTATCAATAGTATGATAGGTGGGGTTTCCTTTGTTGGGTTTGTCTTCTTTATTTGTCTTGTTGCTTGACACTTGAGCTGCTGAAAACAGAATATTACCTTAGAAACCTCAGCCTTCATTTAAAACCAAAAAAATTTCTAGCCTTCCAGACTGACTATTAGTTGGAGGTTAAACATTCCCAGTGATGTACAAAACCAAACAAACTCCCTAACCCCTACACGTGCTCTCTTCCAAATCTCATCGCTTGGGTGGGGTGGGCACAAGGTGTGGTACTAAAACAACTTTTGAGTGCCTGTGGCTGACAATACTGAATTGAAACCTCACAAGAAGAGTTTACCCACATAATGCATTAAACCTTATTTGTGAATAAAAAATATTTTAAATTAGCATATATACTTTAGGTTAATTATCCCTACTAAGCTGCAGCATGCTCTTTAAGTTTGTTAGTCATCTTTTCAGAGAGTTCTTTAGCTTCTGTTTTTCTTCCTGGCTCATATGGCAAATTCTGAATTTTACTAATAGGATCATTGGGGACCTCAGTCCCATCTTGCGCTTTACTAATACAGCATGTACTTTTGTTCTTACTAGAATGAATGAATAAGCAAAAATGTACAAGCCATTCTCATATTTCTTTTCATTTATATCATTCTGAAGAATAATTCTGCTTTCTGAAAACTCAGCCCCAACTCTAGGAAAGTCAAATCAGGTTTCTGGGATCTAGTACTGTGTTTCCTTATGCCTCGCCTTCTCTGAGGTAACTTCCTTCCTGCGGGATGGTTATCAGCACTGTGCATGCTGTTCCTGATGGGACATTATCAGTATTTTAGAACTGTGATAGTACTGTTGTTTGTTTTATAGAGCTATTCCCCTGTTAATGCAGTCTTCAATACCTTTCTTGATTGCTTCATTGCTGTTAAGATTAGAAACTAAAAGGTAATATCAGCTTTATCATACAATTAATTGACTACAATACTTGAAATGACTGATACAGGGTAGAAGAGAAAATGAAATACTCATGAAAATTCATAAGCTGAAACTGAAGAAAAGTGGATGTACATAGCATACCGAATACAATAAAGTGTGTTTCTCTGACTTTTTCAATTACAAAGTGCCCTTAAAATTACCCACCTGCTTCTGAGGATTATCAAGGCATCCTTGAGCTTCAGATGACATATTAAACACACAGATTTTTGTTTTCTTTGCTCTGTGAAATTAATTAGAACATATAGAGCTTTGTGAAGCACCTAAATCACATAAATGATACAATAAATTACAATTAACTATATCAAATTTAAGATATGCAGTGAATTTTGATTTGCATTGTCTCAATTTGCTAGAGCAGTTTTTCTTTAAAAAAAGAGATTAACTTCAAGAAAGCTCATCAAAAGAGATTTGTTATTTGGGATGAATCTGCATTCAGGTTACAAATATGTTTGCTATCTATCTTCAGTTTTCAGCTAAGAACACAAAATTTCAAAAGATTTTTAGTGTCTAACTCAGAATACTTGATTTTCAAAACAGAACTGAATTAAGTCCAATCAAGCTTCATAAAATCTTTGTAAAAGTTTCTACTTGACAACTGATATTTAAATACAAGGAAAAGATGGGAGTTTAATAGATCAATTTATTAATGAAAAGCTGAGTCACAAGCTTTTCATTGATTGCAATCTCAAACATGAGGACAAACATAAAAGAATAATACAAACCGAAGGAAAAAATCAGGAAGGACATAATGGGGAGTAGATAATGCTGAGAAGGTCAAAGAGCTTTATGCCTCTTTTAAATCAGTCTTCAGTAAAACTAGTTTGATTACAGAGAAGTGACTAATGCAATTAAGGACAAATCAAAAGGATAAATTTCCACTCAGAACAGGCAAAGAAAGGGCTACAGAATACTTTACAGACCAGAACCTAGATAAAATTCATCTCAAGATCACAGAAATCTGTCTGAAACAGTCTCAGAGATAATAGTAATTATTTTTGAGGAACAAAGTGATGTGCAACATTTCTTGGAGGATGGAAAAGTGAAATGCATTCCCTCTCTTTAAAAAGCAGGAAAAGGTAGGAGCAGAAAACTGTAAGCTGAGCATGAAAAAATACTGGAAAATAATCAAACTGTTTGTAAGCTCCTAGACAAATATAAACTAAATAAGAGCTAGCACTGGTTTGGCCCAACTTGTTGCTGAGCAACTCTTGCATGACGTCTTCAGTAGGTAGTGGACAAACAGTAGCAGAAATATATCTAAATTCTTACCAAGTTATTGACATATTCAAAAAACCAATGGACACCTGGCAAGAATTCTAATGATAAGAATAGTCTAAATGAAACTGCTTAGACGTGGGTTCATAAGTAGCTGGACAATCACAACCAGAAGTATTATCAGTGGTTCAAGACAGAGTAATACCTGAAGTGAATCAACCTTCAACAGACATCAGTCCTGGAGATATACTGGCTAATATTTTAATTAATGAGAACTACTTTTATTTTTTATGTATGGAATTGGGAGTAAATTTACATATAAACACATGGAGGTCAAGCTACACTTTAAGTAAAGACAAGTGCAAGGACCTACGTTTAGGTGGTAATTCAGAGCAGAAGTACAGTTTGGGGATGATGCTACTAGCCCATCAAAACAGATTTGTGGTTTAAATTTACATGCTACTTATGAATGACCAGTTTCATGCTGTTGTAAAAAAGGGAATTCTACTTAAGGTATCTAAATAATGTATTTGCTCTGTCATATATAATATGAAATTTGTAATCTCTGAGCTGCAATCTTTGCATTTCAAGCATAATGTGAACCAAGTGGAAAAAGTGGAAAAAAAAGATGCCCAAGTATGAAGGTTTAAGAACCATGAATTATTAGAAAAGACTGGATTAATTGGATTGTTTAGAGTCTATAAACAAAGCAGAAGAGAAACATGCTAATGGAATTCAAGTACATAAAAACTGCTTCAGAGATGAAGCGAATAATCCCTTTCTCATGTTCATGGTCAACAGAAAAAAATTAAAGAGCTTAAACTGCAGCAGGAGAGATTTGCATTACACACTGGAAATTTTAATCTTAGACAAATATCTTTCAAGCTAGCCCTAGACATAATTGGTTGAGAGAGGAAAAGAAAAATGACTAAGTGATCTCTTGAAGTCCATTCCAGCATTCTTTCCATGATTTTATGCTCCTGTTCTGAGGAGCAGAAGCTCTCGGGCTCAAATGACATTTCTGAGTCAGAATATTCCATGCTGTCCCTAGGTGTTATGCACAAAATGGGGTTATGATGAAGTAGTGCGGTACCAGCTTGGAGGAATGCTACAATGCAAGCAACATTCCACATAACTATTCAAGGAGTCAATAGTTGTATGGAAAGTTTGATTTGTAAAATAAAGGAAATATGGAAAAGTTACTTTAAAACCTGTTAATTTTGCCTGATGTTTTTTCTTACCTTTCTCATGAAAAACAATTCCACAAGTCACAGCTTTAATAAAAATGTGAGCAGATGAACAACAGCTAGTAGTACGGAAAACAGCCTAGCTTTTGACAAACTTAGGAATAAATTCTGTAGGAAGCAAATTATTACCACCATCATCTGGAATTTGATAGCATTTCAGTTTAATCAGATACCTCCAACAAACATACACAGATGGCTATGAGGCACATAGGATTAATAATTCTATCTGCAAAAAAAAAAATAAACGTGAAAGCAGTGAGAACAGGTATAAAGTACCTTTTTGTGTGTGCCCACAATGTATATAGTACAATTTTGATGAAGGAAGTACTGACATCTGACTTACTGGTACCTGCAAATGCAGATGTAGATTTATGGATATGGATAGTCCCATTAAGAAGAAAGACATATTTTATTTGTGTTGATTCAGGTACATGAAACTGCAAAAACAAAAGCTAAAAAAGGAAAAAAAGTGTAGTAAGCAAAATGATTGGAATATCTTGATAAAGTTGTTTTGGATGATAACATGTTTCATAATAATGAGTTTATATGACTCTTGGCTATGATTTTAAATAATTAACAGTTGCTTCTCTGTCTTTGAAGTTTATATTTTACAAATGGTGAAGAAATTCAACTTATGCAATATTTCTGGACAGTAGTGGTCCTCTTGGGAGTTTCAGAAGCTTAGGGACTCTTAAGAAGGATCATTTCTTGGACGATGCATTCTGTCAGTCTGGACCTCTCTCTGGATTTGGAACACCTGAAAATTGAGAAATCCAAACTCACAATTCACTTTTCAAAATTCTGAATGAACGAGCTGTTTCCTAGAGACCTCACTAATCTGTGATCAAATGATCATATGCTAAGTGATGAATAGAGCATAGAAAGGCAAATTTTAAATGGTAAGAGACAGATGGAACAGTTTATGCATTTAAGTTATATGTCTAAGAAACACATCCTATCACATCTCCTGCTCACACAGGCTGGTCACTGAAGCCTTATTCATAAATGCAGTTTTGTATACCACAAGAAAAACTGCTAAATACTTAGTGTATATTAATTATATACTTCTAAAAGTCTACTGAAAAAGAAGGAAATCTAACTAATTTCTGAAACCACAGAGCTTAAAGCACTTTTACAACAACTCATATCAGGTTATATTATCCCACAGAAGTGAAGGTATTGCAAATAGTAAATTTAAAGCATGAACAAAATTAAAGCATATATTATCACATGGGAGAGACATCATAGGTTTCACAGTTACTTTATGTCAGATTAATTTTTTAGTGTTAATGGAGCTATCCATGCTGATGGAGATCAAATCTATTATATAAAACCTGGCATGACTTCAGAGGACATCAGTTGTTGCAACTATTATCTGTAGCGTTTTTTGTATTTATTTTATTTCATTTTTATGAATGAGGGAAATAATATCTTTCCAGGAGCAGGTTTTTGTTAAAAAATTCTTTATGCTCAGACTTTGAGGTTTTGTAGTTGTTGTTACTGTATTTTTCTTCTAATATAGAAGTTAAAAAATAAAATAAAAATAAATTCCCTTTTTTCTTCAGTCAAGAAGAATATCTGAGGCATTTTACTCCACATGTGCAATTAGTGCAGGTGACTATATATGTATTATGAGCAGGTATGTATGCTTCTATGTGTGTATGTCCACATGTTTGAAAAAGAGATATAGAATTAGCTCTCCATTGGCTCCTCAGCATGGATAGTCCTACATTCATCACTGGTCTAGGCTCCAGCTGACCGCCCACTAAAGTGAGGGCTGTTGGACTGCAAGAGGAGACTGAAGAACTACTACGGTCATTTCAGTAGTGCTGCCCATCATTTAAAAGGAAAGTTAATTTACATAGTATATATTTGCACTTATCTCAAAATGCTTTTTTATATACTAATATATGTTTTAAGGACAGGTAAATACCTCATTACTTTTACAAAGAATTAATAGACTGAAATGGAATGAATGTACTGAAAGAAATCTTTGCAAACAATTGAAAAATTCAGTTAATAATTCATAGAACAATGATAGATAATAAATAGAATAAGCCAAAATGACTCAGAATAATTGAACGTTGCTCTAGGAATGAGGGTGTTGTACAAAGAACCTCTGGTGAGAATCTGTGCCATAGATGGAGTACTTTGTTTGTAGGGATCAGTTAGGAACTATTTCATTAAACCTAGACAAGAAAAAAACAGCCTGATACAAATTAATACACTGTAGAATAAGGGTTTTGTTAAAGGTAGAGAACACTGGGGTTCTTCAGTCTGGGATTTAATGACGTGATATTGTTTGTCTGAGTATATATTTTTCAAAATATTCCTTTTTTCCCTGCTTCTGAAGGTAAATGCTTCAGAAGCAGGAGCTGGTTTCTTGTATGGTTTGACTCCATGATTGTTTGCTCTATCAGGCAGAAATTATTTGTAAATAAACAGCTGAGTCCTTGATTATGGTTAAGGAATATCTAGACGTAGTCACAAGTAGAGTGAATGAGGAAAGCTCACCTGTGCAAGTGTTCTACTCTCAAAAATGTGTCTGAGTTGTTCAGGCCTGTTTAAAAAAAGCTGCTCTAAATTACTCAAGCTACGTATGTCCTCCAGGGCTGAAACAGCAGCTGGCAACCAGCTTTGTGTTGGGCAATGCTTGTCTGTATTCCCTCTGCATTGGTCACCCCTTTTACCTTGGCAGCAATAAGTGTAATATGAAGATTAGCTCAATCATTAGAGAATTTAGTTATACTGGCTGCCCAATCGGGTTGTCGTCAGGAAGGCAACAGTACATGCACAACCCGTGCGCAGCCTCCAGAGTCAGTGGGATGATTTCAGTTTCCGTAACGCACTGTTGTGCCGATTCCCTGCACGGTATCTTCTTACGGGAAAGTTCTTCAAAATAAATTGTCAGAATTTCTCAAAAGGAAAGCATTGCTGTTGTCAAGTAACTGTCGAAAAAGACAAAACAAGACCATAAGGAGTGAATAATGAAAGCTCATCGCTGGCATATGTGAAATTCAAGTTCATGTTTGAAACTATTTCTGCATAACTAATCAGCTAATAACATAATGTCTTCCAAGTACGTGTGTTAATAAAGACCCTGGGGAGGTAAACAAAAGAAATTATGCCTTTTCTTTTGCCCAAGAGAGGCAGGCTTACAGCAGAACGTTTGCAATTCTGTTGCGCTACAGTGGGAGACGGAGAAGATCCTGAGTAACTGTTTTGCATCCTCAGTCTATCTGCTCTTACGGCTCAGCATCTGCAGTCCTCACCAGCACAAGCATCATAAGCATTTAGAGAGCAATGGAGGTTGCTCATCACTGTACTTCAATTGACATAATTCTCTGCCATGTGCTAAACAAGGGGTCAAGCAGCATGATTCATAATGGCCCTTTACATTCCTCTTAATCTATGAGCTTATGAAATTGCAGGTTATTACTTACCCTAGAACTGGGGTCATTTGGCATTCTTAGTACTAACAAAATAAGCCACCCTAGAAGGGTCCTTATTCAAGTCTTGTTCGAAACATAGCTAGCAAAAGAGCATGTTTGACTTCCAAAATGCAACGCTGAGACCATATTCTGTAAAATAAAATCCCTCTGCCAGAACCTCGGCAGCAGTTAATTAGAGTAGCTCTGTTGAATCAGTAAAACCATGCTGGGTTATATCAGCTGAGATCCTCTGCCATGCTTATTCAGAATCTGTTTATGTAGCCTTCCCTCAGGCAGAGCTCTCATTGAAAAGGCTTATTTATTTCTTCTGACTTCGTTTACATAATAGGTATAAAAAATATCTTTCCAGTAAGGGGTGCTAGAAGGTTTCAAATAATTGTTATTAGGGAAATTCTTTATTCTCTTTAATACCATTGATTTTACAGCTTGTCTTTATTAAACGGGTATTTTTAATGAAATGGCTTTCTCCAAACTTATTTATCCCATATTTTCATTCAGTTGTGCTGAACATTTTCTCTGGGGTAGATACTCACCAATGCCAATCATTATAATGAATTTACTCCCCTACCTGTAGAGTTATTCCATCTCTAGAAGTATTGCACTTCATTTAAATTGTGCCCATTGAAAACATGTATTTCAGCTCAAGGACCCGGCGGTGTTAGTTTTCACCCCCAAATGTGGATCATTAGAAACCCTAATTCCAGTCTTTACAATACAAACTACACTCAACCCTTAGCATTTCAGCAGCAACATTATTTTTGCAGATTCAATTTCAAACTGTCTGGAGCAGCGCTGTCCAAGATATGCCTAGAATATCCCAATAACTGTTGCAAAAAAATGGATTAGTCAAAATGGACCAAATCCATAATGAGTTAAACTATTTATGGTTTTTCTACTGTTAAAATGCATTAACAACTTTTAACTGTATATATATAGTTGTGTAGTTCTTTTTTTTTAGTCAGAAAATCATGGACTCAACTTCATTTTAGGGGAAAGATTGTTATAAAAAGTAAAAAATATCTCTGCTTGTGTTTTAGATATTAGATTAGAATCTTTTAGGGAAAGTAATAGAAGCACCTGGATACACTAGGATTTGATTCGCCTTTATCAGGACGATATCGGAAATTGGCTATTACAGGTAGCTGACATACTTGATGTTGTTCAGTGGCAAATCTAATGGAAGGCAGGAAGTTAGGAATCATTAGGTAAGAAATGGAGATCAAATCAAATTACTTTTTATAGAACTATATAAATCCATAGTTCCTGCTCCTTGAATAATATATGCAGGAGTGGCCATCACATCCAAACTTTATGTAGTAAAATGGAAAAGGATGACAGGAAAGTGAATCCAAAGAGTTACAGCTCATGTAGTATACATCTGCAGAGCATGCAATCAACACCAATTTAATTCAGGGTATCAAATTTATACATATGTAAAGGTGTGTAATTAATTTATTTGTGACTAATTGTAAGTCTAAAGGAATCTAACATTGCTCCCTTAGTTATTTAATTTTTAATGCCTTGTTCAAAACACTATAAATACAGTATCTTAATATAATATTTTGCCTAGTTTGGGGGGCAGGGTGGAAACAACAACCAAAATTAGCAAGGAGGTGTATACTACTAGTAAGATTTTATGAAGTCAGTCTCTGCCATGAGCTAAACATATAACAATGTGTTTTAAATATACTGCAGTAATACGTTTCTTGTGAATGTAATGATAGTAAATCATCAGAGGAATGGGCACAGATTGTTTATTCTGCCTAATTCTTTTATTTGAAGACTCCTAACGTAACAAAAGTAGGACAGTTTGGATAACAGGTCAAGATGTGCCACAGAACACTTGCATAAATACCGGCATCTGATTTGTGCCTCATATTCTGTCTATTAAATGAAGCACACTGAATATATAAAGGGTGCTTTTCCTTTTCAGTTGGATCCAAAAGGTCTCAATCCCTGCAGCAATCTATCCCTGCAGTACCAAAATGCCCAATTCCTGATGCCTGTCCCCAAAGACAAGCCCAGACCCTTACAGCAAGGCTTTGTACTGGGTTCAGGGAAAGTCAGGCACCTAGAAATGGTGTCCGAAGTCTTCAGCTGAGCTACCTAGTATGAAATACTGGGCGTAATACAAGGCAAAATCATCCTCCACTCTTTCCCACTTTGTCTCTCTTTCCCTCTCTTTCTTCCTGGCTTAATGTTTCTTCCATGTTTCCTTAACAGTGGCAAGGTTTCAGCAAGAACAGAGCTCAGAAGGTAAGGAGCAGTTCATATCGGGATACCAGTCAGGCTTTGATGTGAAATTTGCACAGTCTGTTGAACTCTACAAAACCAAGGCATTTCTGGGCATGTCTAGAACCAGAACTTCAGGAGCCTGAGGAATTTTCAGATAGAAATCTGCATCTTCTACAGAGTTTAAGTTCCTCCAGGGCTTAGTGCCAGAAGAACAGGGATTTTCAGGATGGCAGTTTCAGTTATGAGTATTTAAACTCTGTCCAAATCTTACACTTGAATTTGACTTAGTAAAAAATGTTGAGTCACATCCTCCATAGGGCAGAAGACCCATTCCACAGTTTGTTTTGGTATTAATTCTTCTCTTCTTCCTCTGAGACAGAAGAGTAAAACATCTGCATAAAACATTTTACTATATTAATATCTTTCTCAGCCAAAGGATAATCCAGAATGATTTGCATAACAATTATTGCTTTGATATACTCATCCTTATACAGAACAGTATACTGCACCATCTCAGACACCAGTAACGTCCAGAATATCAGTAATAATATAGTCACTGTAAATATCAGTGTGCTAAATAAGCTGATGCATGATTGCCAGTAGTTTGCTGAAGAATTTGAGTCAGTTCTACGGACATTTCACCACTTTCACTGAGGGAACATTT
Source organism: Buteo buteo (assembly GCF_964188355.1). NCBI lineage: Eukaryota > Metazoa > Chordata > Aves > Accipitriformes > Accipitridae > Buteo > Buteo buteo. The sequence continues at coordinate 7,803,242 of NC_134196.1, forward strand.
GAGTAAAAGATATATGTTCATCCACTAAAGAGTCTTTTGTTAATGCAGGTATGAGAGAAATAGTAATTCAAAATCATACATTTGTCTTCATCTGTGGTCTTCTAAATTTATACATGTATATGTTATGTATGGACATAATATATGTCAGTATAACTCAAGTGACCTTGTCCATGCATATATGTGTGTGAAGTTTTATAGCATATCTGTATCTTTTTCTGTCTATACAGCTACTAATTTTTTCAGCTGAGCCTTTTTGTAAGAACTGATCTTTATGGTGTGATTTACTGGGGACACAATGTTTAATCAGACAGTAGATTTCCTTCTTTCCCTTCAGGGCAACTGCCCAGAGTGGCCAAATGCTCCTAATCACACAATGTACCATACCCACATACCCTTCTCTCCTTACCCTATTCAAATTAGAGCTATGTCCTGCTCTGCATTTTAAATGGTGTATTATAATGGCATGTTATAATGAAGTGAGCCACCCAACACCTTGTGAATGGAAGCAGAGTTGCCTGTTGGTGTTTGATATGGTCTATCTATTGTTCCCCAAAGCAAGCATTGCCTTTAAATTTGTATCCAGAGGCCCAATGCTTGGAAATTCAGGGGTTCACTATTGTAAAGGCTGGTCAATACAATATGTAGTACTTCTCAGGCATATTCTTATAAAGTTCTTGTTTTGTTAAAGAAAACAAGCTTGTGTACTGTCATAAATACAGGATTCCTTCTGATCTTATGATTGACATTATAGATGTTATTTTTTAAAAATATTATTAAATTACTGTTGGGGTTTTGTGCTTATAAATAAAAATCTTGGCATTCATTTAAAATAAAGTTCTTTCCAGAACACACTCAAAATCTGTGCTGATAAAGTCCATATCATATGTTGATCATTGGTTTGACTTATATAAGTCTTGGGCAGCAATCCAAGTATGGTGAAGGCTTACTGTTTAATTTGTTTTATCATCCCAAGTTTTCTTCAATTGCTGCTAAGAAGTGAAATATTAATCAATCAGCAAACATAATAAAAATAGTTCTGAAAACAACCTTCAGTAAAAGCTGATATAGAAGCGCTGAAGCATGAATAGCCATTTGCACATTAACTTAAGCAGGCAGTTTAGAGAATGAGTTGCTTAGAAACCCTAGACTATAGCACCTAGAATTAGTTCAAAGAAGAATCAAGCTCACATTATGGTTTGTTGTATACTTTTCTATTATATTTCTAGAAGTATTTTTAATTGATTTTGTTAATCTCTCCTCTTTTTTTTTTTTTTTAATACCACTGATATAGGTTACATCTTTTGCTCATGTTAGGTCTTTTGCATGGTATTAGTAAGCAGAGTGAGACTAATTCTGAATGCTACTGAAAACATTATACTGAAAGGTTGAAACTTTGTCATCACGTGGCTTTTTAAACAACAGATTTAGACAAGCAAATGGCAGTATTGATATCTGAGAAAAATATACAGGATTATCACAGAATCACAAAAATCACAGAGCGGTTGAGGTTGGCAGGGACCTCTTGAGATTGCCTTGTCCAACCCTCCTGCTCAAGAAGGGTCAGCTAGAGCAGGCTGCCACAACCATGTCCAAACGGCTTTTGAGTATCTCCAGAGAGGGAGATTCTACAACCTCTCTGGGCAACCTGTGCTGGTGTTGGTCAACCTCACAGTAAAAAGGTGTTTTATTGTGTTCAGGCAGAATTTCATATTTGTTTGTTTGTTTTTAACTTGTGTCCATTGCTTCTTTCTTATTTAGGTGAAAGAAAGCTTATCTATCTTTCTCTACCAGAGAGTCCTGAAACAAGGTCTACAGAATTTACCTTAATTGCAAACAGGGGCACAGACTATTTCGACTATTTCTTAATCCTTAGCAGTTTCACATTTAAAAAAAAAAAAAAAAAAGGTTACTAATAATTTTTTATTAAGAAAAGGTATATTTTTGGGAGCCCTTCAGGTGTTTATGAGTTTTAAAAAACTCACATGAGAAACTTTCCAACGGTAAGAGAGTATAGTTCTTACCGAGTTTGGCCTGCAAATAGTGCTCTACTGACAAAATTTCCTTAGATGTTTATTTATACATTTCCCATCCCCAAACTGTCTTCATAAGCATTACCCTAATCAAGTGAACATAGTCACATATGTAATTCATTCACGGATTTGATAGAATTAGTATGCTCTATTTTTCACCAATTAAAAATAACATTTACTCTGGGGAAGAAACTTCACAGACTGGGGGCTTTTTTCAGTTCTCCCTATTGCCAGAGTGTGGTGTTACCTTCAGCTGAGGACATGACCTTGTTTAAGCCAATTTGTCTTTGAGATAAACAGAACTATTAAGAAAATCATATTGTATGGGACTACCATGGTCCTTTGCAAACTAGCACATACAGAGACTTTTACTATATGTTAAGACCTTTCTACTCTACTTTATAGAAATACCCCTAATCTACCTCAAAGTAAAACTACTTTGCCTTTTTTCCCTCTTGGATTTCATAGTAAGGCAAAGCTGATTCAAGTCGGTGTTGCATGGAAATAAAAATTCTTTTCACTATCTCTTATTTATAGAGAAATACTTGTTCACTGAATCAGCCATAGGCTTGCAAGAAATAATTTTTTAATAATAAAAAGTTACATAGTATACTGCATTAATCATAGACAGTAAAGTCAGCCCTGCTTTACCCCTCATTGTAAATAAAGTCTTATATTTGGTTAGTTGTCATGTCTCAACTGGGATGGAAGAGAAATAACCTCATAAAGGTATTTAAATTTGATGTCCTGGCGCATGAGTGATTTGTTGACTGAATGAAAATATGGACTTTCATTATTGCATCCTTCTAACAGTTTTGCTAAGTTATGTATATTTAAATGGGTGACATTCATATGAAATATGTTTACTGAAACTTGAGGCTTTGTCTGGCAATGGGCCATTCAAATTCAAAGTGGTCACGAACCATAATCATGCCGGAAGGTGTTGCTTAGCAGCTTTAGGAGGTCAACATCTCAGACAGCTACAAATATTGTGAAGGGCATTGTGCCTAGCACTTGGTTATGTCAGGGAACCATGTCACATGATCGTATCATAAACACAGCAAGCTTCATCTTAACAATCAGTTGTTTCCTCCCTCCCTCTCATTCTACCAGAGAACGTTCTAGAAAGCTGTTCCAAAATCTCATTCCTCTTTCCATCATTTTGAGACTAAACATATTAATGTTATTTTTTTTTTCTCCTAAAAAATGTTATACTTTAGTGTGGCCTTAAGTTTTGCAGCTTTTAAGCATGTCTTGCATATTTATAAATAGAACATACATATTTATACATTTATATTGCGTATATGTTGCATATTTGTATAGAGATTATACAGGTATGTTATACCTTTCTAGTCCTTTCAGTGTTGATAATCTTAGTAAAACAAGCAAATTTAGTTGCCTTCTATAAATATATCCTTCTCTGCTCTGACCACTTCAGTGGCTCTTACCTATTCTGGTTCCATTTCACATTCATGTTTCCTGAAGTGTGTATGGTATGCCAGATCAACTCTCATCTGTGACTTTTACAATGTACACTTCTCTTTCTTTCCTCTACCTAACTAACAGAATTTTCACCTCTTCTTTCCTTTGTCTTTCTCAACAGAAGATTGACCTAGTTTTAAAATAAGTCTTATTTGTCTGTCCTTAAATGACTTGATGTATTACAATGATGCAGTACTTCCTATTTTTCTTATCTTTCAAGACTATTAATGACACATTAATTAATCTCCTGTCCAGTGCTCATCCCTCCTAATTTTTCTGCAAAGCAATAATGGTAAATATTGCTAATATGAGAGAAAACTGATTTCAAAAAGAAGAAGGATAGAATATATTTTAATGTAAACACTCTGTAAGTCAACAGCTCTCTTGTATAGACTGAGCACAGGTGGAGCTGAGAAAATAAGTAAAGTGCTGTAGCAAGGAACCTGTATCAAAATGATTTTTGAGTGAATATATGTTTAATTTTTATATATATATATATGTAAAACAAATATTTTTCCTTTTTAATTTTATCTTGAACATCATAGCAATATCATAACAATAGAAGTTTACTAATATTGGACAGATAGCGGGATGTTCCCCAATCTGTGGGGAACAATAAGATAAAATTCAGCTCACACTGCAATGTCTCCTGGTATAACTCAGCATCAATATGAGCTTTTTATCATCTTTGGAGGAGAGGAAAGGTTGTTTGAAGCACTTACTTTCCCCCTACCACTAGAAAGAAAGGAAGAAAAGGTAGAAAAGGATTTAAAAGCCTTTGAATACTATGAATACCCATCAACTCTTTCATTTCCTGTTCCTGTTTCTCTCAGGAGCTGTTCTGGATCAAACCTTAGTCCAAACTGCATTTTCAAAAAACATTTATGAAAGCACAAAGACTGCATTATTAGAGTTGAGTAGAAGAAGAAACAGCAATATTTCTTCTTTATAGCCTGAGTTCAGTGACCTAGAAACCACAGCATGGTGGGTGGCAGATTAGTGTTCAGTGGACTTCCACAGGCCAGAGTCTCAGTAATTGCCCAATATCATCTTCTGAAGTATTTTTAAAGGTAAGAACAAACATTCTAGTCTACACCTGTCTGGGTCTATGGGTGAGGCAACAAAACCTCAAGGTCATTGTTGACTGATGATGGGAACTGTGTTAGCTAATCAAAGCTTGATGATAGGAATTACAAATAAACAAAAATAATACTTTGTGCACCACATCCTCTAGTCCTTGGGATCACAACAAAGTGAAAAGGAAATGGCAATGATCTAAAATATTACTTTCAATTCTGTAGTTACCAAAAAGAGCGAGCTTTGTTTTGTATTATGCCACCTTATCCCCTTCTAAATAATTGTTAGATGTTGACTCATGTCTGATTCAGATATAGAGCAATATTCTCAGTGGGTGGTGCACTAGCTTAGGAAATTTTTGCATCGTTATGGCTTGTCAAGCATGTATTTTCATGAAAATCTTGATCAAGTTCATTAAAAGAAAAAATATGGGTTCATAATTATAGCTTGAATAGCAAACTCAGCACAAATTTAAGAAAACAGAAGATGCGCTTATTTATAGGAAGTAGCCAGTGTAAAAGTGACCTCTTTTATGACTTAGCTTTCTCCATCATACCTAGACTTCTGCTGCCAGCCCTCCTAATCATGCATTCAAAAATCAATGTTTACCCTGTGAGTAATTAGTGTCATTGAGACACTGTGATGAGGCAAAACATTGGCCAGATGCACAGTGGAATCCTCCTCAGCAGCTGGACTGTTCTTGGAAGTTTTTATTTATTTTTAAAGAAATTCATATAACACCAGTGCCTACAGTACACATTTGTACTCAATATATATATATATATATTCCTGAGGTGTCAGTGTTAACATTTAAACATATTGTTGTTATTGAAAAATAATTCAACATTTATCCTTTATACAACTCAGTGGTTCATATTCTGAGTTCTGGGTTTCCTCCCCACCCTCCTGATTCCCTCCTACATTTATGTTCAAACATCAAAATTCAAAAAATCAGAATAGTCCACTGACATTTCAATTGAAAGCTACAACTCTCTTAAGCCTGTCTTCATACTGAGTTTAGACAGTGTGAGGCAGTGGAAATAGAATTAAAACTAAGGTTCACGAAGACAATTTTTTAGTCCTTTTTAAGGAAAGTGGTAATATACCATACTACAAGATGAAGCTGTTAGGAAATTATCAATACTATATTTAGTGATACAATTACACACAAAAATCACAAACTAACAATTTAAAATTTTGAACAAAAAAGTGTCTGCACACATTCTGCATTGATACAATCAATTGGTTACAATTCTTCCATCATTTTCTTTGGAAATTAATTTACCAATTTTTTAAAGTGAAGTTGAATATGGGATTAGTCATATGGATTGGCAAAATTACTGAATTACTAAGATTAAATTTCTTGTTCCTCTGTAAACTGATTCTGTAGGAGATGAACTTAGCATTATCGTGAAAAAATTCTAAGTAGCTAGAAAGAGGACATGAAACTGAATTCTACAAAATCATAGAAAAGGAGGGAAAAAGTGTAGAAATATCTTGCATTTTATTTGCATTTGTGTAAATGGAGGGGAAGAAAGCCTTTAAATCTGCTTCTATTGAATTTTATTTCATCTATCCTCAGCCTTCTGAGTGTGTTTTCTCTGTCTGGTGTCCAAAGGCTGTAAAGACACTTGGGTACAGAAGACTGAATATGCAACAAGTGTGCTATATTATGAATGTCTTATTTTCAAAAGAGATGCACTGAAAGTAAATGGGATTTTTCTTGGCTTTTTCTCATGGTATGTAATCATGTGTGCTGGTTTTGACTGGAATAGAGTTAATTTTCTCCACAGTAGCTGGTATGGGGCTGTGTTTTGGCTTTGTGCTGCAAGCAGTGCTGATAACCCAGGGATGTTTTCATTATATCTGAGCCGTGGTCACACAGAGCCAAGGGCTTTTCTCTTCTCCCCCACTAGCCAGGGGGGCACGAGGAGTGGGGAGGGGACAGAGCCAGGACAGCTGACCCCAGCTGACCCCAGGGATATTCCGGCCCATGGGACGTCCTGGGGGAAGACGAAGGAAGGGGGGACGTTGGGAGTGATGGCGTTTGTCTGCCCAAGTGACCGCTTTGCGTGATGGAGCCCTGCTGTCCTGGAGATGGCTGAACACTCGCCTGCCCGTGGGAAGGGGTGGATGGATTCCTTGGTTTGCTTTGCTTGAACACATGGCTTTTGCTTTCCCTGTTCACCTGTCTTTATCTCAGCCCATGAGTTTTCTCACTTTTACCCTTCCAATTCTCTCCCCCATCCCACTGCGGGGTGGAGGGAGCAAGTGGCTGCGTGGGGCTGAGTTGCCAGATGGGGTTAAAGCACAGCATCATGAAAGTAATTCTTCGCAATATATTACTTATCTGTACTAATCACTCTTGATCTCAAACATCAGTGATCCAAATGAAAAGATAATGGGTTTAAAAAAACCAATTATCTAGAAAGCCTACTCGAGTTAAATGGAAGCTGAACTGAAATTGAAGAATTTATCCTTTTGTACATGAGCAAACTTTTTAAAGAGTTATCAGAAAGAGCACATTCTTAGAATGACTTGGTACTTGGTGGGACATAAAGATGTAGAAAAAAGATAACCTTCTCTTTAATCCTGAAGCATAATATTTTCCAGCGATGGGGTAGTTAATGCCAAGAGTTTCTGTACACAGTAGTGTTTTCACTAAGATCATGTAGTTTAAAATGAATAAATGTTGCAGATAATAAAGGCATTTTTTTAAAAAGGGGGGCAAAATCTTTCATTGGCAGGTATGGTGCTTTGATCTGTTGATTAAGCTCCTGTTTGGAATGTGCATTCCTTGTAGTCTCCATGGGGATCCAGATAGTTGCATATTATGTACAGTGCCTAACCACAGAATTAACCTAATTCTAGTGTATTTTGTGCACTTTGGCAGTTATTAAAACAGGTTACTATGGTAATAGCTGTTGAACTCCAGAATAATCAAGATAGTTGTAGAATAAATCTGTCCTAACAATCAGAGCTAGGAACAATCATTCCCTATTTATTTGTGCACTGTGACAGAGTTGAAATTGCCAGAAAGTCAGCCAGCCTTGAAATTTTTAACAAGACTCCTGGGAAGAATGGAAAGTACAACTTTGCAGGTGTGGGACTGAAACACAGAGGGGCCAAGCGATTTGGTGGTCTCACAGAAAGTCTGATGGACTGGGGAATTATTACAAGCCTTCTAAGCCCAAACGTAAGTATCCAACACACTGTGTTATCCTTTCTCTCATTTAAAGTTTGCGTGTGTAAATCCACTGTCTTCAGTTTAAGGACAGGTTGAAATCTTTTAGAATTTGTTGCTCTGCTGGTATCTAAAAGCAAAACATACAAACAAGCAAGCAATCAAACAACCTCCAAAACCTCACTGCATTGGTTATTGGTGCCCCAGTAAACTAGGGCAGGGAACAGGCTTGAACATTTGCACACAAGTAGCTGTATGTGTGTCCTGGTTTCAGCTGGGATAGAGTTAACTGTCTTCCTAGTAGCTGGTATAGTGCTGTGTTTTGAGTTCAGTGTATGAGAAGAATGTTGAAAACACACTGACATTTTCAGTAGTTGCTAAGTAATGTTTAAACGAAGTGAAGGATTTTTCAGCTCCTGATGCCCAGCCAGCAAGAAGGCTGGAGGGGCACGAGAAGCTGGGAGGGGACACAGCCAGGACAGCTGACCCAAACTGGCCAACGGGGTATTCCATACCATGTGGCATCATGTCCAGTATATAAACTGGGGGGAGTGGGGGTGGGGGGATCGCTGCTTGGGGACTAACTGGGCATCGTCAGTCAGCAGGTGGTGAGCAGCTGCACTGTGCATCACTTGCATATTCCAATCCTTTTATTATTATTATTGTCATTTTATTATTGTTATTATTATCATTATTAGTTTCTTCTTTTCTCTTCTATTAAACTGTTCTTATCTCAACCCACGAGTTTTACTTTTTTTTCCAATTCTCTCTCCCATCCCACTGGGTAGGGGAGAAGTGTGTGAGCGGCTGCGTGGTGCTTAGATGCTGACTGGGGTTAAACCACGACACTGTGTTAGCAGCACTGACCTACAATCAACTGTTAATATAGTGCAAACAACCTGCTGTTGTTTGACCACACATTGTTTGCCCCAAAGGCTCTTCCAGGCAATGCCTGAGCAGGGTGTTGAGCCCATCAAGAAGCAGGGAGGACAGTCCTTCCCAGAAGGTAACACAAAAGAGTCCACCCTGTTTTGTAGAGCATTACCATTTGAATGCAAGGTCAGCCATTGCATTTGGCCTCAGGACCACAAGACAGACCCTGGGCTGTTTTATTCATTAAAGCAAACATAGACGTTTGGACAAGGAACTCTGAATTTTAAAGGACATTTCTATTCAGGAACTGAAGCACATTTTCAGAAGCTTAACTTCCAACAGTCAAATATGACAACTTTGGTGTTTGTGCCTCATCTACATAAAGACATGCACATCACCAGTGTAAGGAAATTAAGGAAGATCCAAGAAGGCTGTGATTTAACTGAAAAAACCCTGTTGCTAAGAAACTTTTTTTGGGGAAAGGAAACAAGGAGAATGTTGCATGGAAAAGCTGTCCCCCTCCCAGCCAGGTCACCCCCTGTGGCCTGAGACAGGTCTTTGGGCTGATCTTTCTGGATATGCTAGAGCACCAGTGTTTGTGCTCTGCTCAGATTTTAAATAGTCATGTTGGGCACCTTTGGTACAGAGGCCCTAAAGCAAAGGCATTTAAAGAACACTTCTGCTTACATCATGTTCAGTAAAGACCTGTTGAAAATCAGATCCTTTTAATATGCCACTAAATTTGCACATGCAAACCTTCAGAGATTTTGGCTGCAATATAAAACAGTGTGCATAGAAAAACTGCTTTCACTTGTTAGCTTAGATTTCTTTTTTTCTTATGTCTATTTACCTCTGCACATGTAGAACAGTCTGACTATATGCCATTATTGTTCAGTTATCATGGTTAAAACTAGATCACACAAAAAAAGAATGTAAAAGAATCCTGACAATTTCAAAACAGTATATCCAACCAGGTCTTACAATTCCCCTTCATGAGATTCTTAGAAAATGTTTCATCTTCTTCTGAATATTGGATTTGTGTTTCTCTGTGAAGAATTTATAACAAAAATAGAGCTAAAATAACAAAAGGCTACTAGGTTCCCTTCATGGATTTCCAGAGCCAGCTTTTGTAGTCATATGTCATTTTATTCTATTTGAATGTTCTTCGAACCGATCAGATAGTGGATCTCACAAAATCTCTCAGAGTGCTAACTCTGACTTTGTAGTCCTACCATTATGATCAACAAGATGGTTAAAACTTGCAAATAAGACCCCAAAATCAAACATTGCTATCCTTTTTCTTTCCCCCCTTACTGTTGTAAAATAAAAGTAAGAGCATAAAAAGACCCTAGACCCTGGTAACTCCAAAAGTAGCACTGTTTGTCAACAAGAAGGTGTGTGTGGTATTCATACGTAAACAGGCATATTCTAAACTCTTTCTTGCTCAGACTGCATCCCTGAAGATTTTTTTGATAGTGAAAAGAGGACTCTGAAATATTTACTCTGTTCTTCAGCGAATAAAATCTTGCTATTCCAAGAACAGAAATGTTCTTACTAAGGTGATTGACATGTTTATATTATGAATTTATCATCATTATAACAGCCTCTGACTCTTAAGATGAATTTTTCTTAGCTGAACTTATTAAGGGCAGAAGAAAGTTAATACTTGTCTGCCTGATGTGGAGTTCAGGAAAGAAAAAGGTTGACCCGTGGGATCAGTACAGTGGTTTAGGACGGCAGGTCGCTGGCAGCGGCAGCACCTTTACTCCGGGCCTAGGCAAGAGTAACGCGGCAAACTTCATCAGGTGCCGGACACCCTCTGAGAGTCTCCAACTCAACAACCTCCTCCTCCTTCATTGCCAGAAGGAGCAATGTGATGTGTTGGTGCTCCTCCTAAAGCAAAAGGGGATGTAGGGAGGGAGGTCCCTTTCCCACAGCAGGCGGCTCTGGCCCAGCACTGGCGTTCGGGTAAGGCTTGTGGACCATATGTTGTCTCTTACGCAAGTGATTCCTGAGCGGCATGGTCACATACGTGCCAGAAGCCTGATGGATTAGTGAAGAGATTCTATTTTTTTGTTTCTCATTACAGTAATGGTCTGGCCAAGTCACAAATCTATAATAAAATGAGAGTCTGTGGCTTAAGCCATTTTCTCTTTTGCAACAGAGCTGTGAGACCAGAGACAAAAAGCAGAAGATCATATTTTATGAAGAACTATGTATATTTACATGTCCTACTAGAATCTGGAACAAAAGAGTAGTTTTTCATTCTCTTTCTTACCCTGATCATCCGGTTGAAGAGTTTTAGATCCATTTATATTTTAAGACTAATTTTTCATGGAATAAGGGGACCATTTGGGGATGAGAGGGCAAGGAATGGAGAAAAGGCACTGATTTAGGTTTTTTATTTAAATTTCATGGTTTTCTAAATGTAATGCTCATGAAAATCATTTCAGCTCTGGTTCAGAAGGAACATCTGAATCTGGTAAAATCCATGTAAAACTGAACCCTTTATGGGAATTTGGATTTCCTATGGAGAAAAAGGAGGAAAAGAACAAAAGAAGTGAGAAACTCTGGACAACACAGTAAATTTATGTGTTGCATTAAGACTGGTTAAAGGTGCAAGTAGACAAGAAAATCTACATTTTATAAGTTATTGTGATAAAAATGTGGGAAAATTCTGTTCACGGTGAAATTTCAGGGTGTTTGGATAGGCTGTCTTACACATAGACTTTATGTACTTGAGAGTTTCCTCTTCCTTTAAATTCTTTTCAATCCCCTAATTTTCCACAGTAACTGCATACCACAGAAGTATATTTTGAGCATTGTTTTAATTTACTCTACAGCGTATAGAGAAAATAAGTTCTGCTTTCAGTGTATGAGCCTTTTTCGGCAAAGGATGAAGAGTCAGAGAATGAGTGTGCAAGTCTTATGGGGCCTTATATGCATCACCTTGAAAGTGTTCTCTTTAAATCAATAAACTACAAAGAAGAAGGTTTTTTGGGTTTGGGGGTTTTTTTCAGGTTTGGTACCATCTGCAAACTTGCCTGCTTAATTTGGAGCACAGTACTAGAAAGAACCTCATTCTTTTCATCATTTTCTTATGTAAGTTGGCAACACTTGGGCGGTGTACTTACCAGATAATGATGGCCTAACTATAGTTATGCTATAATCTCATCAGACTCATATTATACACATCTTCATGAAAACGTTTTCATTTTATCGAGGTTGTGTTTGAAATGAAAGTAGATGTCAGAAGAATGGTTCCTAAGCACGCCTATTTGTGATCTATTGAAGACTTGGCATCCATGAGGACCCATCAGAAGTGATTGTGAACAAAGAGCACTCTGAAATACTTATTAGCACAGTAGTTAGGGGAAATGTTTCCTAAGACCATGAACACTTGCAGAGTTTTTAGCCTACTGGAGACCGGTGTCCTGATGAATATCTGTGAGTTCACAAGGCTGTCCTCTTCAGCTGGAAGTGTCACTAGGGAACATTTTATTAGCTGTACCTTCTACCCAGAGAAAGAGATTTCTAGATTCATGGAATAACACTGTATGAACCCTCTTTTTCTCTGGAACTGCACAAATTTGGTCATCCATCTGATCCCCTGGAATATGCAGCCATAAAAGAATGCTATCATAACTAATAAATCTGACTCCATTTCTTGGTATCTCACGAAATGCCCATTAAAGTTTGAAGGTAATCCAGGTAATGCAAACAATTTTGGGAAGAAGCCCTGCTTATGGATTGCTTATAGGCAGACAATTTACTAAGGAGTCACTGTAGTTGCCAGGAAATGGATTGAATGAGCAAATGTTGATTACTTTCGTAAACTGAGCCAAACACTAGTTACCCATTTATGTATACATAGCTGCCTGAGCATACCAAATGGTAGGTAATGCTTTCTAAAGTAGTAACCTAATGTTCTACATCTGTGGGAACATCGAGCAGTGGTTCAGTACTCTTTAGTGCTTGTAAAATTCTACAATGTGTGCTGTAAGGACATATGATTGGATATTGCAAGTCAAATACATAGAACAGTCAGATATCGTAAGTCAAAATGTATTTAATTAATCTTGTCTAACGGGCTAGTCTCAGTTAATATACTAAAAAAGAAAGGAAATTTTAAAAGCAAGCAAGGAAGGACATTCTTCAGCTATTCTATGCAAAGTGAAAAGAAAAACTTGTATGGTGGAAGGGCTTAGATATTTATAGCAGCATCACCTGATTTGTACCATGGAAATAATGCTGAGTGAAGTTAATGAGATGTCTATAACCCCCTTAGCATTTCTTAAATCCTTCCCATTTCCTCGTTACCAGACCCCCTACATAACACTTAAAGTATTAGCAGTATAATGATTTGTAACTCCTTCATTCCTTTAATTAAGCACACAGATTTCTCCATTCTCTGGTGCTGGTTCTGTTTACAAAAAAATCAAAGCATAAAAGCACGGTCAATTTACATCACAAAGATCCCTTTTTATTTTCAGAAAATTACATTAAAACTGCAGTAAGTTCTAATAAACATTTGTGGATTTACTTCACTCAGACGGCTGTATCTGTCCATGTTTATGATTCCTAGAATTCCCAGTACTCTGTGTTAAATACTGCTCTTAGCCAGATAAGAAAAAATAGTTAGCTTACCTTAGCTAACTCTTTTAGAATTAAATTTCAGTTTCTTAAAATTGGATGATGGATCCCTGAAAGATTTCTTAGTTTATACTTCTACTCTTAGATACATAAAACATAATAAATATCTGTAATATAAAAATGCAATAAATACAAACAAATAAAAACAACATCTTTAAAAAAACCCACAAATATATTTAAACTTGGTATTGATATGTTGCTTCACCTAACGTGGATATCTTATCATTCCATTCTTTTCTGTGGATGTCTCATCATTCCATTCTTTTCTATGAACCAGTTTCTCCAGAAAGATTAAATTTGTCAGTGTTCACTATAGTCTAACCAGGAAAGGAAGTTGGGGGAAAGAGGTGTGGTGTTGTTGAAACATATAGAAATACTGAGTTCCTGACACTGGGTTGTCTTTAAAATATTGCTCTTTTATTAATGACTTAAGCAGGAGTGTTTCCTTTCTTTTTGACCTTGTGCATTTTTATGAAAAGATGGCACTTTCTACAAAAGAAACCAAAATACTTTCTAGCTAGTTCTTACAATGTATGGGGGATTATCTGTGATATGACATTATCTGGAGGACTCTGTGAAGAAGTGTTCAATCCATCTCAAGTCAAGGTTATTTTAGAATACTAAAGAAAGCTCAAGGAATGATCATGAGACTAATTATCAATGAAGAGACACTTGAAAAGATACAATTCCTAGGAAATAACCAAGGAGGTGTCACAAGAACTATAGGATATAATGATACAGAAGATTAATCAGGAGACTTTACTGTACATGCCAATGCCCTTGACAAAGGTCACTGAGGGAAAGTCAAAAAGTTCATAAATCCTTTGTTACTCAGCACATACTTAACACATGTATATGCTTTGAGATCAAAAAATAAAAAAATGAGGGGTGGGGGAATAAAAGTATTTTGATATATACCAAGAACAGTATGTGTAAATTTGAGCAATACAGAGCAGCAAGAGAATTAGAAGCAGAAAGTATTTTTTTTTTTAAATTGTAAATTAGAGGGTTTCAGAATTTTAATTAATGTCTAAATTCTCCAAAGGCCAGCATAAAGCTGCCATGGGGGAAGCCAGATTTTTTCCATGACTGCTACTAGGAATTTGCTTTCTGTATTCTGTCTGGTACTGTCCACAGTCAGCAACAGAGTTTTGACTAGATGAACATTGGATATAGTTTAACAACATAGTTCCTGAGATCCCAAGAAACACAGAAATAATTGACTAAAATTATAAGACACCCCATTCCTCCAAGCTAAGAAAATCGTACAAGGTACAAAGCACATAAGCAGTCGCCTCTAGGAGATAACAGGAAATTAAAAATATCAAATGCAACACATAGGTCATAGGGATACAAGTCAGGTGTATAAACTACAATCCTTTTAATAATTGAGGATATACATGAAGGTAGCAGAAACAAAAATAGCTTGAGGAGGAGTTGGGAGGTTTATATATATTTTTTCCATACAATGATTAAGTAAACAAATGCCTCCATTACTTTAGCAGTGCAAATATATTTCTTTGCAAACAGTATGAATCAGGTAACTTCATCAGGTATGACCATTAAACATTTAAAATCTGAGGTATTTTAATTATTCCCTGTCATTCTGATTCTATTTCCTGACTAGGTAGATAAAATATTAACAGTTGAGGATGCACATGCTGTACATTTCTTGGACAGAGTGAGTAATTGAATAAAACATGCACATAAAATCATAAAGAATAAATTGTTCAATCTTTACTTCCTTTGCTATGTAGGCGAAAGACTGTGCTTAATTCTTCTTTCAGCACAGCCAAAATAATTTTGTATGGATGTGCTGTTCTCACTGAGAAGGGTGTGGTCTGACATTTTCTGGCTTAACTACCTCTATGCCAGGGCTCTGGCAACAGACTTTGGGAACCCAGCTCCTCCTTATGTCCCATCACATATGAAATACACAGAGTTCATTGCAATTACCTCCCTTTAATTGTCTGTCATCACTTCAGCCTATGCTGAAAAATAATGAGTTGCACAGCCCTAAACATGAGGACAAGATCAATCTGTGGCTCATTTAAGTGTCTATCTAACAATACGCTAAGTGCTCTGGTCTCATTCCAGCAAAGCAACTACTTTTGGACTCAGAGCTAAACATTGGAACTGTCCAGCTGAATCCAATGAGACATCCCTCTCATCCTTGAGGCTAAACAGTTGTTGTAATTGCTGGGCCTAATTATTCTGTTGGATCGGTGACAGCACGCTCAGCATTTTGTAAGATCAAGATTTGGCCCAGAAAATTTCAGAACTCAATCCTGTAGTTTGTTTTCTTTTCCAGTTTTCCAGTCACAGTTCTAGGAAGTAGTCCAACCTTCATGTAAGCAAATAGATATACTCATTTTTTCCTCAATAGGAATGTAACTGGGACCATGGATCTTTCTAAAGCAAATTAATTTCTAAATTTTAACAAGAGTTTACAGGAAACATTGATTTTTGTAGTTTTAATCCCTCCCTGAAAAGGTGTGCACACACATTTTACAGGTGTAAAGACAGTGCCATGTATGATAACTTTACCTTTCAGTCTAAAAGGAAAATACTCCAAAAGAAGTGATGTGTGGTCAAAATTAATCCAATTTTTATGCTAATATCTCTTGCCTTGCCTGACAACTTTATAAATACAAATCATGGAAGATTCAGGAGAACAAAAGCCTTGGTTCAAAGCAAGTCATAGAATACTGAACATGGAGAAACTGGTTAGAGCAACCATGGGAAGCATCTGGTCTTTGTGAACTTAAAATTACATGGAAAATACATCTGTCCAAAAATTAGAGCACTGGCAGCTGTTGTGACCAGCTATTACTTTGTCCATTTAAACAAAGAAAAAAGAAAAAGGCTATTACTTTTAATTAACCATTTCTTACTGCCATTTTAGTTTCTCAGTGCAGAGATATCACTACAGTAACTCAATCAGGTTAAGAATACTGTACTGTAAATAAATTCTAGCATGAAATACATATTATAGACAACTTAGGTTAATTCTGCACTGAATATTAGTTTGATAGATAAAGATTAATTGATCAGGGTACTAATAATCAGGCAGGATACACTGTAAATGTAATTCTAAGGGCTACAGTGATGAGATTTAAGATTCTTCCTGAGGCCTGTTCACAGGTTTCCTCAGCCAAACCATAGAAAACACCTCCTGTGACTGGTGGTTCCCAGAAATAATATCCTCCGATAAGGAAGCTAAGTTAAATGACACAATGTTTAAGACTTTTTTTTACAGTGATCTGGCAACTGCATGGTAAACATCATATAAAAGATAATACATTTTCCTTTTTCCTGAGATGTTAATAGTTCTGGCATTTTCTATAGGTTGATCAATATTAATTTTTACTTTGTGATCACTCTATGACTCTATTGCCATGTAAAAGTTATAACTGCAGTTTATCAGGTTCCTCTATTATTCCTTTATATATCTCAATGGAAGAAGAAAAAAAATGCTTTCTTTGGTAGGCATTTTTTAATTATCATTACTTCATGTAGGGAAAGGTTTCCTTTCATAATCTTGGTTGTCTTCAAGATCAGTTCACTGGTGATCTAGGCCATTATGAAGCTCCAAACCAGAAGACTGAATGAAAATTCATATGGAAGGGGTCTTTACAGAAAGACATGCATGAGATTACCAATGTTTTGACATTCTCATTGAATCTTAATTGCTTTCCTTAAGGCACAACCAATTATTCTGCAGTAGGAACTTGGTTTCAGGTTATGAAAAAAACCTATCTCAGTTACACTGAGATATATATACACATACCAACAAGGAGCTAGAGCCAGAAAAGGTCTTGGACACTACAAATTGAGCTACTTCAAGGCCTGTATTCAGCTGATCTTCACAGCAGAATCCAGGGTTCAGTATTAAGTCCTGACAGAGTACACAAGGAGAACTAGAGTCTTCAAGGGGAATAGGGAGTGAGGGGAGGATCCAAAAACCCACACTGTGCTTAGGGAATAGCACAGAACCCATCACAGAAAATTCCATGCATACATGAAATAATTCCCTGTCTAGAGTTTAGGAGCTTAACTCCACTCCATGATGTTAAGTTCCGTGCAAACCAGTTCCTGAGTCCAAAATACCCTCCTGAAGGTGTGTTTGTCTATTATTACTTAAAAACAAAAAAAAAAACAAAAAAAAAAAAACAAAAAAAAAACCAAACACCAAAACAAACAAACAAACAAACAAACAACAAAAAGAAAGCCAAACAAACAAACAAACACCCCCAAACCAAGTAGATCTTGGGGTTTTTTATACCTTGGAACCTGGAGGATAAGTTGTCACCACCTGCTTTTTATTCGATATTCTGGTTAGAATGCTTGACCACCTGAGCCTGAACAAGTTGGAAACCCTCATCCAACTGGCAGGAGAATATCCTAAATAGCAGGATAGAAAGTTTAAGGGTTGTCTTCCCATTGCACAAAAAGAAACCTTTAAGGGAGTCCACTCAAACGAGATCTAGAATAGGTAACTTAGTGTCAAGTGCACTTAATCAGAAGGCGATAAAAGCCTTGGAGTAGAGAACTGAATCCAGAATTTCTAATTCAAGCTCCATGACCTAAGAAATTACAGATTTAGGGTATTTTTATAACCCTATGCCTAGTGTTGTTATGGGATGACAACTGAGAACTTTCAACTAGAGCATAAGAGCTTCATAAGCCACTTCTATCACAAATAACCTAAGAAGAATTAGAGGAAATAATTTCAGTCATGTTCCTCAGGGCACCAAAAAGCCCTTAATGGCCCTGACTAACCTCAGCTAGACCTCCATCTATCCTAGGCTCACACCATCTATCCAACGGCCCAGGACCCCTTATAAGCTTAGGCCTGCCCTACCTACAGTGTAAGAGTTCTGGTCCTCAGCTTTTTGTTTGTTTTGGGGCGTTTATGTTGTTTTTTGTATCGGTGCTTTGGGTTTATGTTACAGCTTGTCCCTGTCCCTGTGTCTTTTTGCTTCTGACTGGACTCCCTGGATGGATCTAGTTTGTTGCCTGCTGGGTCTCAGGCTGTTGAGGACTCTGTTGCCAGCATCAGGCTTTGCCCACCACGCTCAGACACCTTGTTGTGGGTGTTGGCCTGTGTGGGATTTGTTTCCATTTTACCTTCCTTAAGGGAGTCACTGGGTCTTGCTGGTCCCTCACGTTTGGAGAGGTTAGGGTGAAAGGAAGAGAAATTATCTCCTCACCACCTAAGGACAAGGGGCCATCACTTAATCTCTTAAATGGGCAGTTACCTTAGAAAGGTTGTCCTTTTTGTGTGTGTGCAGTGCCACAGCTGTGTTAGGAAGGATAGAGATGACTCAGGACTGCTTTTTCTGGACTGGTATAAAAAGTGGGGGTCATGACCACCACCCTCCTTAGATGGCTGTGCTTAATTAAAAGACAGCAACCACAAGAACATATTGTGATGGTCTTGATGATATCAATGTATTCTCTGCATCTTCTAACGTGAGGATCCCCTTTAGAAGAAGACAGAAACAATTTTTAGAATGAGGAATGTCTCTCTGTAAAGAACTCAACGTACTTCAAGATTAGAATGAAATAAGGTAATGAGTGAGAAATGTACATTTGTGTTTATGTAAAATTAAATATAGATAGGAAAAACTTAAATTTTTTATTGTTGTCTAAGACCTACCTTAGGTGTCTGCATCTTTCATTTGGTCTAGCTTAGAACACTACCAAGCCCTGCTCAGGATGAAGTTCTATAACATTAGCTGGTAAAACCTTTCTTTAATGCCTAAATACTTAGATGCTAGCATGTAGACTTTGCCCTCAAAAAAAAAAAGGATCATATGATTTTTAGTTAAACAAATTGGGATGGAATTATAGAAGTTAAAATGACTTGTACATTATATTGATTGTCTAATCTGACCAAAAGTGCAATACTGTATGTAATAAACCATTTACAAAGACAGAAGGTTTTTTCTAGAAATAAACTGTTGTTCTTTTCAAGAAAGTTTATTGGGGCCCAGAATCCTATCCATGCTAATCCAAGCACACAGAGATCATTAAAAAAAAGAAAAAGAAAAGAAAAAAAAAGGGTGGTCTGCAGCCTGCATTAAAATTTGTAATGCACAAATGAGGAATCTTGGAGATCTTACCAATAAAAGCACTTTTACTATCCTGTTTTCTGCTGACATTTTATTAAAAAAAATTTCTCTTCTGAAATAAACATAATTGGAAATGGGTTTGAGTAAGCTGAAGTTAATAATATACTGCATGTGCTTTATATGCCTCATGCATAGCCCTCTGATTTAGAGAGATACATTTAGGGAGCACTGTGCACACTACAGTGTGTATATTTTGTTTATAAAGTTCTAAAAGTATGCTACCATACTTTCTACTTTCTTATAATAGCTCTCAATTACTTTTATAATTTTCCTTCTATACAATTTCTCATATATATAATGAATTCACACAGGGCCCACACTGTTAAAGCTGACCCTAGTTTTTCAGCCATGCATGGTTTAAAGAGAATTATTTATGTCTTTATTTTGAGTGTGGTTTACTAAAATTGAGTAGTCAATGAAAACAGAAGTGCTGAAAAATGATTCAGCAAGTGAATGACAACAACTCATTAACAAAACAAAAATGGAAACAAAAAAGTTTACCTACTCTATGCAAAACTGTTTGGAAAACTTATTCCCTTTACTTGTAATTCAGGGATAGTATTTTTAATGAAAGGTTAATTTTATACAATTGAAATCTTTAAGTTTCTCTAATAGGCAGTCCTTTTGAAGTTGTGAAGACTCGCTTTCCTGCAAATATCTTGTTTCATGTGTCTTACTATGTAGTAAAATTGATTAACCTTTTCTAATTACATGGACAGCACCTAGTGAATAAACTCCACTTATTTTTCTTGGTAGGATTGATTAAATTACTTTTGTTGCTGAAAACCTGAGAAACTTCATAGGTACTAGATTATTTTAATAGGCCTGCTTTTGTAATTGAAACTGCTAATGAAGGTTGCATATTTTGGCTTTCAGTTCTGAGTTTTCACTTTCCCACTTATGGCTCCCTTTTGTAATTACGCTTATATAAATATGGGGGGGGTGGTAATTATAATTGCGGAAACTGCGACTCTGCAGAACTATACACACTTTTTCCATTTTGTTTTCTCCAAAATTAAAATTACTTAGAAAAAAAAGTGAAGTTAAACTAGAAAATACTATAAAAATATCTTCTGGAAAAGTTTAATATTTGCTATTTACTTTCTTACACCAAAGCGAGTTGCAGTTTTCATACTTGGCCTTTGGAATTTTGCTTTCTTTTATTCCTCATATCCTCTTTGTTTTTTTGACTTGATCCCATAAGCAGGTCTGTACAGTAAGTATACTTGTGAATTTATCATAGAAAGGATCCTGTCAGAGAAGACTCATTTCATCAGTGCCACTCTTCCACCTCTTCCACTTCCTTCCTTGTGCTCGAGTAGTTTAACTAGTAAAATGGCGATGATGGTCCTCTCTGAAAGGCCCCAAGTTTTACAGTTAGAAACAATAATATAAAGTACTATTAAAAATATTATCCACCTCAGTAGTCCTACACAGAGACAGATTTTTTACCTCAGGTGTTTGATTAGTAAAACTGGTGTGTTTTCTACAACTATGGGTATGTTGTACATTTGTGTCTTACTGTCTAAAGGTATTTGTTGAAAAAACAAGTCACTTGTCTACTGAGATATGCCACGACAGAGTCTCCATATCAGACTTTGTTCTGAATGGTAGGTGTTTTCTTTTGGATGACATAGGTGTGGAAGTGGACTGATATATGTGTTTGGAAGAAGTGAATCCATTTCCAAGGAAACAATTATTAGTGATAATATAAGGATCTTTGTGCTCCCAACAGCACTGTGCTAACTCAGGGCTATAAATTTTCCACTGGTGAAATACTTACTGTTAAGAATGAGGTGTTCTGACATTATCTGTCTCAAAGCTTAAGTCTTTTTCTTAATCTGTTTCATTGTTCTCTTTGGATTAACCGGACTCTAGCTACTCACTTCCATTAAGATGTAGATTCCAACAGCAAAAGAAGAAAGATAGGTCATGGCAAATCTGTCAGCGAGGTGGCTTTTGAAATTTTCAGTCCGTGGGATGCTGATATAGATAATGAATGTCATCATTAGATTATTACTGTTTGCCCTTTCAATATTCATACTAGCTTCTTGCATTACCTCTGATCTATTAGATCATAAACATGACACTAATTATCTTAATTACTTGTGTATGCAGTAAAATGTTCAATGTATTCAACAGCAGAGGAAAACTGGTATTAACTAAAAGACTCAGTCTTGATGAGGTCAGTTCTAAAGAATATTCCTCTGAGTAGCTTCAGCTTACTCAACAAATTTCAAAGCTAAGATTGGAGTACATTTTAGAAGGAAATCTTTTTAAGACTGATAATTCTGAGATTACTGTTTTCAGATTATATTTCTCAAATGTTATATCTCAGTTTTTTCTTTGTATTTCACAAAAAAGCAAGCCAAACTTTTTAAATCTTTTATGGAGTATACTCTAGAATAACTAAATGTTGGCTTTTTAGTCTAGATAGGTAGCAGGGCTACTGTATAGAAAGGAGGATTCAAGTGTCTTCTCTGACATTATAATAACAAGGAAACAGAAACACTGTCCTGGATCTGAAAAGCCCTAAACCTGTTTGCACTTTTAAAAAAAGGTCTAGTTCTATGAATTGGGTTTAAAGGAAGTAAATTAATTTTCAGTTAATCTGAGCTGCCATTTTTACAGCTGTAGATTTGCTTTAGATACAGGAAGGGAAGTCATTTATTTACTTGTGCAATACCACAGGTCTGATGTGATCTTAGGAGACCTGGAACTAAACATCTATGAAAATACTCACAGTTCCTTTTAGACTGATATAAAAATAAATAAATAAATAAATAAAGTTATAATGCAGTTAAATTGCTTATAATTGAATATACTATTTTGACTGTGAGATCATTCTAAGTAGATAAACAGGAGGATGTATGATGACATAGACAACCTGCTAATTAAATCTACCAGCCATGCCTTAGCTTGATTTTTTTTTTCTTTCTAGCAAATATAGTGAGACAATTGCCCAATCATAATGGAAGATTTTGTTGACTTATATATATATATATATACACACTAGTGATGTAAACTGAATATTTTACATGTATCTTACTTTTCATGATGTACCTTTTAAAAGATTGGCTTTGTTCTGTGGTTACCACCTTGCCACCTAATGGAGATTGAATTAATTCAAGATTTTTGAGGCTGCTCTTATAAGACTTTACAGAATTAAGATGTGTTGATCTAAAATAGATTATTATTATATGGAAGTAACTCTTTTAACTCACGAAACACTAAGTACACATTGAAGCAGTAATCCCAAAACAAAGACTTTGTTTCAAATAGAACAAAGCACAACATGTATAACTGACTTTTTATTTTTTTAATACAGAACATTGTTTTGATTTAGAAGCAAGTTTTGTAAGATGTTTTAATGTTAAAATTCTTAGACTATCAAAATAATGGAAACAAGTATCATACTAGCACATTACTGTTCAACTAGGTTCTAATTGTATTTTATTTAAATTAATAGTAAGCTCTAGTTTACTTTAGTAAAAGCAAGATATGGAACTTAGATCCTGAGGTCAACACTGACTTTTTTTTTTCCAAATAATTCAAAACAATATGTCTTGTGTGAATGTGTGTTCTCTTTACATGCAATCTTAAAGAAACTTAAGAAACCTATAGAAACTATTATTTTTTAAGACAACTGCTTTGCCATAAAGTGGAAAAAAAAATAATTGCACATTGCAAATTTTTTGTTTTCAAACAAGCTGTATAGAATTTAAAATATTGTGAATTTTTATTAAGGAAGTATTTGTAGTGCAGTTAAAACTATCTCATTCATCAGGAGTATTTAATATAACACTGAACATTATGTTTATCTATGTGGCAGGTGACTTTAATTTGGAGAGCGCTTCTATGTTTAGCTCATGTACACAGGCTTATAGTAAGCCTCCGTCAACCAAAAGTTACTTTTCTGAGAAGCAGGATAAAGATCTCCAAATTTATTACATGCTGTCAGCTTTTCTGGACTGCTTCAGACAAACAGCTCTGAGAACTTTTTGAAGATAGGCACAGAAGTGCATCCTTTCCTTTTTATACCTGGTAATATGCCTCAGATCTTTCCTCACGTTTCATTCTCTGAGGTCATTGGTGATGCATATGTTTTGGGGAACATGTTTTGACTCCAACAAGTGCTTTAGCAATATTTTGCAGGCATGAAACTGCAGGTTTCCCTGGTCAACCTCTAAGTGTGATGAATGATGATGAGATACTGTTTGTCATCAGAGGCTTTATGGGTCTGTTTGTGGAGTACGCTCTTAAAATTAGATAATGTTTTGTATTTTTAAGCTCTCTTTGGAACAGACAAAGGAAGAGAAAAGAGTTGTCAACAAACTTGAGGTTGAAATAGGCAAACAGAAACAGCAGATTCCTGGAAATAGGAAGCTTGCCTCATTTATAAGGTTGAATGAGGTAAATATTAGGGTTTCCTGAACAGTTTCTTTTATATCGCTTTGGATCACATGGCTTTCATGCAAACAAAGACTGTGGAGCAGTACTGAGGTGAACTGGTATGGAGGTAAACCAGACTGAGCCACTCGGCCTTTAGGCTAAGGAAGATTCTTCTTTTCTTTTTTTAAAAACACTTTATTTAATATATAGACTTAGGAAATAGTCTTAGCTAGGTCAAGCTTCCCTGACTGAAACCAATTGCAGAGTGAAACTAGCAGGTGAAAAGCTATTTGGATGTTAATTGTATCGTATTGTTGAGATGGTCTAAGAATAGCCTTTACATTAGCAAGTAAAAGAATTTAATGTTATCTGTTGCAACAGTAAATATATGCAGAAAATATATTAAAAAAAAAGAGGTATATTCATATATTTCTCTGCCTATTTACAGATGCTGATGGCAAAATCTTCTGAATCAATTTGAAATCTTTGTGGTACCTGGAAGATAGAGGCTGAAATATGTCACTATTTCATGAATATAATGCTTTTCTGAAGTTGAAAATCTGGGGTTTTTTGAAAGTCCAATGCTTTTTTACACAAAGTTTATTAACTCACCAGGGCAATAATTTTTCTATGACAGCTTCCAAATTCAGATGAAAAACTGTCTTCTCAACTTCATGTAAAAACACCAAAGAACCTTGTTTCAAATAGAACCTGCAGGAAAAGTATTTTCCTGCTTTAAATTGTAATGAAGATGTTTGTTTAATGTTGGGGAAAAAATATTAAGAATGCTCCTGAGAAGCTTTGAGCTGTCGGATATGTGTTTATCTACTCTCTTTGAACAAAGCAATAGATAAGCAGCTATTTTTATCAACCTATGAGTACTTTGAATATTTTACCTGAATGTTCATTTGGATTTTTTTTTAAAAAACATGTTTTGAGCTCTTTCCTGCTACTTACTAATGGGCTAGATAATCTTTGCACTTGATGGTAGCATGAAGTTGCATATGCATTTCGAATTTAGTGTTTGACAAACTTGGATTTGGAAGCTCACTATCAATTTAACATTGACAAATTCCCAGCACCAATATGGCTTTTAAAAATATTTTCAAGGTGATTTACCTGTGGGCAGTAGTTGAACTACACCACAACCTGACTGATCTTTGTTGGTAGAGTTCAGTTAAAAACTTTGCTATGAGTATAGGCCAGTTGGGATTATAGCAATTTCAGAAGCCTTATTGATGACTCCTCTCCATTACTTGGAAAGCTCCATCCAGTTGCAGAAGAAACTGGCTGTTTCTCTGGTGGAGAGGACGATGCATGCTCTGTGTTATTCCTTTCCTTACTTCTTTCCTGTGGATTCAGTTCTTCTGAGCCATCTTGGGTAAAAGTTAAATGAGAAGTGTTGAATTCATGCTAGTGGAATGCTCCATGGTCACCCATTTACCATGAGTGCTAGACAGATGACGTGCTTCTCTGCATAAGCGTGTTCATTTGGAGAGGACTGAGATTTTTGAAGGGAATCTCCCAGTTGTCCCCACTCGCTGATGTGATTCGCATCATAGACCATTCGCAGACTGCAATAGCTCAATTGCTTTTGGATGAAACTTAACAGAAAAATGCACTCCAACCCCTCACGGACATTCAGTACCTATAATGAGATTAAACTCCCAGATAACAGTATGGCATCAGGTCCTCAGCAGCAAACGTTAAGCTTCACAAACCACTCCTATCATAACTGCACCACATGCTCATGCAAATATAGTCAATGACAGTTCAGAGTGGAGAAGTGCAAAATAGCAACACCTTGTGTCATTGGCTCAACAAATTCTGATTATAAAGAATTAATTAAATTAATTAAAAGCTCAGAGTTCCATTTTAATCTATTTATTCCTTTATTCTTGTCTTTTAAAAGCTACATGTCATGGACATGTAATTACAGATGCACACACACTTTTCTAAACATAGATGTTGTGTTTTTTCAGCTGACACAGCTAATGCTTGATGAAAAATTTAGTGGCCAAAGTTAAGCAACACATTCAAAAAAACCCAACCCTTTGTCAATTACAGAAGTGATGACTCTCATCAGATATACAGTAACCATTTCTTATCAGTGATTTGTGCCTGACACCAAAGCCATGAAATTAGATGGGAAAATTTTCCAACGGTTAGTTTGCAATCAGACTTGATCTACAAGTCAGGCCATAAAGGTAATTGTATCTTGCTCTGAACTCCAAACTATTTAGAGATAACATGCCTATCCCTTATTTACCTCTGTAGGCACAGAGGAAACCAGAAAAGAGGGGTTGTATACATATTCTGAACATTTTGTTGCCATTCTCAAGATGAGTTTGACAACATGCAAGTTTCAAAGGCGATTGACTCTTTTGTCCTAATTTGTGGTGATTGGTGGCAGGGTTCCTTAAATCAATATAAAGCTGCCCAGGAAAGAAAATACCTCTGGGACAGGGAACTGGTAATGAAAATATCACAATTTCTTATTATATACAAATCCACATCATGGAGCAAGTGACAAAAAAAAGGAAGGGTATGATTTGATTTGCTGGTTTGTGCTGGGCTTTTGCTTTGAAAGATTTGCAATGATCACATAATCTATATCGCCTAGATCTTATTTTGGTTTTGGCTTTAGGCACTTTGGATATTAAAGTATATTTTTGGCCCTGCAAACAATCATTTTCTAATGTGACTGTTGTTAACTAGCTTTAAAATGTTATTGAACTCACTGAATGGTGCATCTCAATGAACTATATATCATCATCTTTCTTCCTATAATACTTCTAAATAACATCAAGTATGATTAGAGTTCTTTCACTAAACTAAAAGCCAGTATCAGTCTCAACTAATGTTCTTGTGGCAAACCGTTTTACTCAATTACAAGACTCTGAGCCTTTATAGCTTTTCTGAAGTATTTCATTTCATTGCCTTCACTCTTTTCTAAACTACAGATAGAAATAGTTCATGCTAACTTTACTTTCAGTTATCACGGTACTTACAAAAGAAAACTCTTAAACTATGTCTATATTCACTTTGCTATAAAGTATAATTACAACAAACAAAATCAGCTCTAGTTGCTTCTCAGTGACTGTTTTGGACAGAATCAAAGGTAAGCAGATCTTGATGATAAGTTCACTTGTAAAAACAGTACTGGTAAAATAAAACTCAATGTGAGCTTTAAGAGAAAAGGAAAGGTCATCTGATTTGAAGTAGTGTGAAAAGGAGAGCCAAGTGAGTAAGGTAATGTTTGTATGATGTACTAGAGGCACATCTGTAATGTTCTCGGAGGTTGAACAAAAGGTTGGATTAGATATGAGGTTCCCTTAAGTTAATAAATTGTTCTGTCAAAAAACTCTCTGCTGAAATGGATATTGGATTGGGGATTAAGCAAGTTGCTATTTGACCTAAGGCAAACTATATCATTTACAAAAGACTTAACTAAAATCACATCGTTTCTAGGGCTATTTTTAAGTCATATTTCATCTTACTTGAGAAATGTTAGTCTTATAAGAAGTGAATACTATCAATGAAAGTTGAAAACTCTAAGTATGTAGGAATGAAACAGTTTTTTATTGAGGATGAAGACTCAAGCCAAGGGCGCTTTTAGAAAAACAAAAAGCCATTAGAGGGGTCAAAAGTGACAAAGTTAGAGCCAGTACCTGTTTTTTGAAAATGATGAGATTATAGCCTTTTTCTATCTCTTCATTCTTACTGAGACAATCAAATCAGAAAATTTTTATTTCACTGATGGTGCATTTGACTTAAATTGTATTTTCTTATGAGTAATTTAATATATTTTTGAATCACTGTAGCACCTCTAAAGTCCTTTCAGAAAATTGCCTTTTTCCCTTCTCAAAGTGATTCACTTGTTCTAATTCAGGTTCAGATATTTATTACACTTTTGCACGTATACTGCCTGCAAGGATTTGTACCCAGGGAAGTTCTGTAAGGCAAATTATGTACAATTATAAGATGCAAACTTAATTTAGGGATAAATGTCTAAAAGGATTAAGGAACAACATTATCTGGATGTTATAAATAAAAGATTATTTCAGTATTCTTTTTCACTGTTGATCTTGTCCATCTGCTTCATTTCAGAAAGGTAACAGATTAACATTTTAATCCTTGTTGCTTGCTTTATATCCTCAAGGCGTTTCTGTTTTAAACTGTTTTCTCCGTAAAAAGATAGACAGAGGCAGTTAACAATGACACCTTTGTGCTTGGCATTGCATTTTCCTAAAAAAATTTAGTACTTCAAAAGTAACGCCCTGCTTTTTATTTTTCTTCAAAATATTATACCATTGAAAACCATAACTGTAAAACAGGAAAAATATCACCTTTTGGAACCGGGGAACCTTTTAAGTGTTTACCACATAATTTGTTCTGGCTTATTGTGATTTTAAGTGACAGAGTAGCTAAAATAAGACAAGCGAAATAGCATATATTTTCTTAAATTCACATTAAATTAGTGTTAGGTTCATAATAGAAGTTTTATTTGTTTGCTTGTTTGTTTAAATCAATGACTGTTTAATAGGGATTTCAGATGAAGAACAGTGAGATTTAACGAAATGGACCACTCCGTGTGGTCACTGACTAGTAAATCCATATTCACTTAAGTTTGACAATTAGCTAATAATAGAAATATGTTCTCTACATTTAAACACCACTCAGTGTTTTATTGATATTCACTTTTCAATTTTAAATTCCATTAATAATTATAATTGTTCCTTCCAAAGTTAGACATGTCTTTGATCCAGTACTGAAATACTTGCTATCTGCAGTACCAAACAATTGCACCAATCATGTGCCAATAGAACCTGCAGAATCAAATCTGCCTGAAGATAAGATGCTTTTTTATGGCTATTCAGTATTCTCAGCTACACTTCCATGTGGAAATTTGCTTGACTGCATTAAGTTTTATGATGCCAGGGAATTCAAAATGGAAAAGCTTGATATCGAGATGACTTCAGATGCTTGTTTTCACAACAAGAAGATACACAGAGGTTCAGCCCCACACATGATCTACATCTCATGTATGTTTTTCTGTATTAAGCTTCACAGGAAATAAAAGCTAATATTTGGACAAAAACATTTCAGCTGTATTTGTCCCAGGGCAGAGGGATGAAGAAGACTTTTCGAATATCTAAAGGACTTTTGAGGAGTGATATGTAACAGAACAGAAATTCTTGCATACTCTTGTATGACGTGTAATGGGTGCTACTCTGGGTCCTTTATACAGTCAATTTCTGTGTATATCTCACACTATCACAGACTACATTTTCCTTAAGACTGTGGTCATCTGAAAGTTGCAAAACTGTCACTACATGACCTCAGCTGAAGATAAGTTCAGGAAACTAAAGGAATTTTATAATTTAGAAGCTTCATTCTCATATCTTGCAGTCCTTTTTATTTGTTGATTTTTAGCATCTACTGTAAAATATGTACTAATGACTTTCTCTAAAGTAATGTGATTGGACATGAAAGTGTTTGGCCAGAACTTTAAGGTCAATCTGCCAAGATCTTTCCCATATAGTGTACCCCTCAAATCACATCTAGGATCTTGTAAACTCAAGAAAGATAGATTTTTATAAACATAGAAACTAGATTATTGAAATTCTTAGAAATAAACAAGCCCAAGTTAATACTAGAAAACAAAACTTTCCCCTGCCCATTGCATCCTTATGCATGGATTTGTGTTTCTTGAAAGCTGTATCTTGTGTGGATAAAAAATTGCTAGCGTGCTTCTAAAATGTAAATGCTTTAGGGATACCATGAACCAACCCCAAGTTTTTATTGTTGTCATTGAACTAAGTTTATGTTCAGAAAAATAATGTTTTGAGCAATATAACTTATATCTGAGATGTTGGGATAAACATTTCTATAGAGGGAGAGCTGTTTATGGTTATTTTAGTGACCACAAATAAGCTCAAACTTTTTTTTTTTTATGGCTCCATCATTACCATTTTCTGTAGCTCCATAGGAAGATGCTGGTTCCAAATTACTCCAGGGTAAAGGGTGCATCATTCCAGACTAAAACAATGTCCTAGAGAGCAGTCTTCGGGGGCTATAAGTACAGTCAAAAACCTGTTAAACTAGGCATTGTGTACATAGCAAGTGAACAGTGTTTACTCTAAAGTCTAGAGATAGGACAAGTAATATAGGCACTGAGAAATAAAGAGTGGTAGTAAGTTCATCTGGTTTACCTATTTAAAAGTTAAATGTCTCTCTGTAGTCTGCCTTATAGTCAATAGGAAGAATTAGTCACTTCTACAGGCTGCAATCTGATTCAGGTACACTCTAGAAGTGCTCGGTTTTGTCACTTGACAGGAAAGGGAGCCTAGGATTGCGAGTTCATGCATAGGTCTCTGACTGTTCCTGATACTAAAACTGTGCTTCAGTTTAGATATTTGAATGAATCCCATTCAGGAAGACTAAATTAGCAGCCATACACCAGGGAAAGTGGCAGAGTTGAAGCTAGAATCCAGGTCTCGCAATTGCTGGCTCAGCGCACCGTTCACTAGTGCATGCTTATACTCTTCTCAGGTTGCTACTGGCTTTGATTTAAGAATAAAAACTATCTTCATATACCTGTTTTCTGCCCTACTATAGCCACTGCTGGAGTTTGTAATGAATAAGACTGCCACCTATTGAAAGAGCAACGTTATGGTCATTCTTGACAACAACCTGCCAAGACAGGATGGAAAACTAGCTCATCTGATGAAAACAGGAGGCATGATGACCAAAAATTACTCTGCCATTTTTACTATTAAAAATAATGTATTTTGCATTTTTTAGTGGACAAGAACATTATGTTCTTTTAACATGTACTTCAAATTTGCTTCCCGTCCTCAGGAGGACATTTCAGTTGGACAAGAAATGGGAATTAAGGGCAGTTGCAGTTACACGACTGGATTTCTTGTGGAAAGGTTTTATTTGCTTAAATATGGGTTTCTTGATGGGTTGTTAATATATTGCATGGATATATTTCAGCTGAATTTTGATTTAAACCCAGAAGTACAGGAAGTCTGAGAATCTTTCAGGAGGGGAGGTGTTAATAGTAGAAGGCTATAAATCACTCCAGTAGCTAAAGGATATTTTTTGCATTTAAAGTTCCTTGATTTGAGTTTTTGTTGATTAAAGGCTTCTACATGGAAGGCTCCAAAATAATTTAAACAGTTATTGTAGTATAAACAGAAGCAGGTTTTTCAAGTGCCCAGAGAGAAAAACCCAAGAAAGTTGCCTGAAATTTATTACCTATTTCTCCAAAACATACTGTGGAATGAAAAAGCAGTTTCAGGAGATGCTTTTGCTTTTTCTTTTCAAATTAAGTTTCTGTTTTGTACCACCTTATGAAACCTAAGAAGCCAATCAGAAAGGTAGCATTAGGTAACAGAAAGGTAACAATAATAACATACTGGTTATCTATTGGTAACAAGTGCCTTGGCAGTTAAGATTAAGTAGGAAAAACTTTTTTTGCCTGTATTTAACAACCAGCAAATAACATATTGACTAGTCAGTGGTGTCATTCTTAAAGATCAGTAACCCTGGCACGACCTAGCGGATGACTGTTTTCTTCCAGATGCAATTTTTCTGTTTCTTTCTTTTCTGCAGAGAAGTTACTCTTTATCTTTCCTCGTGTTTTCCTCTAATGGAGATAATTGTGTGCCTACAGTATTCATGACATGGAATGTAGCCAAGGAGGGAGACCAACGTGCACAGGCCTGTAAGCCTTGTGCACAGCCACTTCATGCCTTAGAAAATCCCAGGACTTAAATGTTAGGAAATAAAAAGTCATGACTTCAGGTTACATTTCTCAAACACAGCTCACGAGCTTCATCTATAATCTGACAAAATAGTTGTCTATAATGAAAGGCTTCATATCATTAGAGCTTGCAGCCCTGGCACACCTCAATGTTTGCTATGCTTCTGGTGCTTACAGCTTTTTCTGTCATCTAAAGGAGATTTTATATAATTTTATAAACCTCAGATTAAAAAAAAAAACAATCATGCTGATGGCAACCATTTCCTATCCCCACTCAGTTTTAAAGGGGCCTCAGTAACATGTAGGTGGTTCTTGGCATGGCTCAGATGAGTCGCTCTGATTTCTTATAGCAACTACTTCTAGCACCACTTCCCAGA
The DNA here is from genome assembly GCF_964188355.1 of Buteo buteo. Taxonomy (NCBI): domain Eukaryota; kingdom Metazoa; phylum Chordata; class Aves; order Accipitriformes; family Accipitridae; genus Buteo; species Buteo buteo. Next base: position 7,835,221 of record NC_134196.1, read on the forward strand.
GTAGTGGCCTGTCCCAGTGGTAAGGAGAAATCATAGTGGCTAATGAGAAATGATGTAACAAAGCCAAAGTTAAAATAAACACAATTTTTTAGCTTGCTATTAAGTGATACATATGTTCCATACTCTGTGTCTGAGAAAAGGGAAATTGGTGGATTTGCATGGAATCATTTAGGTTGGAAAAGACCTTTAAGATCATCAAGTCCAACCGCCAATATCAATGACTCACAGTTAAGGTACTTCTTTGATGCTTTGACCATTTCTTCATTTTCTAGTTTTCTGATATCGCGAAAGGACAGAAAATGTAATTCTAACATACCTGAATACCATGATTTTGAATCACAGCTGTGTGCTCGCATTCTCATCCTTACCCTAACAAAAATTTAGTTTAGGAGATGTTTCCTTCTACATACAGTTCTCCTTTGACTATGAACATAGTGACAGTTAGACTTAATTCCCGGCATGGCATCTTACTCAGAAGTTTGCCTTATAACAAACAAACAGCTGTGTAAGTTACTTGCAGCTTTGCACATCTTTTTAGGTACCAAAAATATAAATTTTTTTCAGCTGCTTGCTAGTTAGAAGAGATCATTTGATTAAAGTGTATTTTTATGCTTTTGAATGATGGCAAGGACTTACATTTTTGCATTAAACTAGTTATATTCTTTCAGAAGTGCATTATAATTGCTCCTCACTACAAATTTAATTCTTCCTTTTTCTGAGGTCTTTACTGATTAATCATCACCAGTCTTTGGATGTGTTTCTACCCAAAGGCGTAGCCACCTCAGTACCAATATGTCCCTGATGGTAAAGCCCAGCACTCACACTGTTTGGCTTTGAAATCAGTTAAGCTCAGGTGTTCTGCTGAACATCTGCAGTGTAGGAAGGTTAGAAGCTTATGCACAGCCCTGCACTGACGCTGCAGTGCTACCTGTTTAATTGCTAAGGACATTACGTTTTCAGCTAATGACAGTGAGGAGCTGGTACCCAAAAATCTATCACTGGGCTACTTGCACACTATTACATTTGACTAATTGCCTAAGATTTAGGGAATAAGATGAGAAAATAGATGATAATACCAGTATAATCAGAGTTCACAGAAGCTTTTCTTAAGATTGTCCAAAAGTTGAACTTGTAAAAAATTGACTAATCTACTCAAAAAGCTTTCGTCACTCCAAAAGAAGTATCTCATATAAGGGAGGGTGCAGTATAGCACAGGAGATAGAAAAACATAACTGTGGGTGATTTGGGGCATTGAAGTGAGTTGTTCTGTTTAATAAAGGCATTTATTGGCCTTTGTATATGAATTCAGTTATCAGCTGAGATCATTATTTCCTCTTACCTAATGTTTCTGTGAAGTTTCTGTTCTATAGTAAGGGTGTGAAATGAGTGTTTGCTGTGCCTGCACAGCTCCAACATTTTCTGGAAGAAGAAAAAGGTGGGAAATCTAACAGTTTAAGAAAAGACTGTAAACTGGAAGCTATATATTGTGTATGCTCACTGATTTTTAATATGATAGACATGATGATTTCCAAAGCTTTAAATTTAAGGAGCTTATCATATGCATGGCATGCCTCTGATTTTTTTCCTTCTATTTTTAAACTGACAGCATCTATCATCCATTTAAAAGTCACTCCTGGCTAAATTTGATAAACCTAATGAGATATATGACCTTTAGCAAAGGTCTGTTACTAGAGATCAAAAAGGACTGAAAAAGGGAGAGGCGTTTCCTAACAGGTGCTTCCTTTCTGAGAACATGCGGTACCCTTTACTGGAGGCAGAAAGGTGGGATGTGACCGCTTGAACTTGCAGTGGACATGGCTGGCAATTTCAGTGACATGTCCTTTCAAATGCAAATAGTGACATACTAAATTGTGACACTCGCTGCAAACTATTTGTTTTCATCCTGGTGTGAAAAATCAGAAGTCCCCATTGTGGATGATTTGAAATAGTAATGTTAAGATAACTCATTTAAAACACAGGAAAAAATGAATTAAGATAGTAATATGTGTAGGTAGAAGAATGCTTGCCATTCTGAGAAGTGTCATCTTTTCCTAAAGAAATCATGGAGACCGCAGGTATGTTGCAATACACTTGAAGAAGTGAACACTGAGGATGCTTAGTTCCAGATCACTGTAATTCCTCAGTGCAGATAATCAGTCCTCAGTAAAACTCACTTGGAATGATCAGCAGAAAGTTCAGAAAATTCCTATGTATTCCTGCAACCATAAGATGAACTTGCTTCAGTCCTTCAGTACTGGCACAATATTAGATTGTTTGTGTGTCCATAGTGTCATGGAGTCAAGTCAGTACATGCCATTGGGTAATACATTCAAGTCAACCAGAGAGCTTTCAGAAATATAATTTTTGAAGACAGTATTTATTATCCTTCTAATGAAAGACAGAATAAAAAAGTAGCAGGATTTAAATATAAGACCTTGCCAAACTATGCCAGACATATGAAGAGTATATGTATGGATAAGTTTGAGTTGCAAAACACACCCTTCTGTCTTTTTACAGGTTTAGGGAGACCAAGTAGTTCACTGGAAACTTCATGAAGTTCATGGGCACAGGTTGTGAGGATAGTTTGTAGTTTGGACAGGCCAGACAACAGCAGAGTTTCATGCCTGCAGTTTGTGAAAGCCAGCCTGACTGGCTCTTGTGCTTTAACCCCAGCCGGCAACTCAGCCCCACACAGCCGTTTGCTCACTCCCCCCACAGAGGGATGGGGGAGAGAATCGGAAGGGTAAAAGTGAGAAAACTCGTGGGTTGAGATAAAGACAGGTGAACAGGGAAAGCAAAAGCTGCGTGCAGAAGCAAAGCAAACCAAGGAATCCACCCACCCCTTCCCACGGGCAGGCGGGCGTTCAGCCATCTCCAGGACAGCAGGGCTCCATCACGCAAAGCGGTCACTTGGGCAGACAAACGCCATCACTCCCAACGTCCCCCCTTCCTTCGTCTTCCCCCAGGACGTCCCATGGGCTGGAATATCCCTGGGGTCAGCTGGGGTCAGCTGTCCCGGCTCTGTCCCCTCCCCACTCCTCGTGCCCCCCTCGCTGGTGGGGGGAGAAGCAGAAAAGCCCTCGGCTCTGTGTGAGCACGGCTCAGCAATAACGAAAACATCCCTGGGTTATCAGCGCTGCTTCCAGCACAAAGCCAAAACACAGCCCCATACCAGCTACTGTGAAAAAAATTAATTCTATCCCAGCCAAAACCAGAACACTGGCCTACTCTGGTGCTATAGTTTTACAGGTAAACACCAGGAAAAGGAAGCTCACCTACTTCCTATAGCAAGCACAGGAGGCTGGAGGCTTGAACAGTTGACCTCACGGAGGAAGACTGCATGAGCTAATGAAGCACTTGGCACACGGTGCACGTTGACATTAATGTATTTGGAGTTTTGTGCCTGTGAGGAAATAGGAAAATGTAGGCTACTATAGCCCAGACTTGCACCATTTTGTAAGTCTGAAAAAATAAACTTCTACCATTTTGACTTTCCCTCAAAAATCGAGGGAAATTCCAATGGTAATTATTTCTGTGCACTGTAGATGCATAGAAAGATGCATCTGCATATACTGTCAAGGAAATAATGTCTTTAAAAAAAACCCCCAGCACCTTACTGAAAAATAGCTAAAGGTGATATCTAAGACAGCTGCAAAAAGGGAAACGGTACCCGTGACTGGTCAGTGCCGTGTCATTTAGTAGCTCTGAGGCTACTCTTCCACATCATATTCTTCCCTGAAGTGCACTTCAGGGAACCTGCTGCCATCCTGTAGTGTTCACACTGTAGCAGAGACGGTGCATAACTCAAAGCCTCGGGCATATACAGCCGTGAGATAACTAATAAATATCACTGGCTATATGGTATAATAGACTGCGTGGAAACCAAGTGGTAAAGTGATGAGGTTTGAAGAGAGCTTTTTTTGATACTCATCAATCATTTTATGTGACATTTTCAAACAAAGGCTGGCTGAAAAAATTTGGTAGTACTTCAGACTTACTGCAAAATATCAGTTCAGTTGAACTGAAGTTATTCATCAAAATATTAGGATGGGAAAATATGAAAAATAAAAGTTTAATTTTGGAATTAAGGAAATGTTTCAATTTTGAAATTAAATTGAACAAAAATTCACCCATGGCTTGTCTCACATTATTTTAACTTTCTCATTTATATGTCTCAAATATTTACAGCAGCTGAGAAACTGAATAATCAAACACTTGAACTTGTGGTAGTATGAATGTGCTACTGTTCCTCTTACTCAGCTATTTGTTGTCTCACTGTTGTGTTTTCTAGCCACCTGTAATAATTTTTCAACCACTCATCTCGTGATTATCATCTTTGTTGCAGCTTTAGTGTTCCTCCTCGAAGTGTACAAGCTGGTAAGATGACTGTCTGAAATCTATGGCTGTGTCCAGCAGTGCCTCTCCCATTTTTCTTTTCCAATGTACTTATAATTCACCACAGGTAATAGAAATTGTGGTGTATCAAAGCTAATTTATTAGAGAATTAATAATTATCTGTCAGGACTACTCACATGCTTAAAGTTTTAAGTACATGCTTATCCTTGGCTAACGTTGACTTATAATATAGCACTAACTTTTCTGTACTGACATCTTTTGAAAAAACATATTTTTAACGAAGTTCAGACTGTTCAAAATTAGGCTTTCAGAAATTCTATTTGTAAAAGATGTTTAAAAATTCCTTGTTAAAGCCTCAAGGTTAATCCAAATAGTTTTTGATGTCTAAAAATTAATCAAGTAATTCTTGGTTTAGCTACAGCCAGAATTAGATTGTATGGTAGAATGACTGTAGTAGTTATTTTGGCTATAATCACAACCTTCAGCAACTGAAAATACCAGTTTTATAGTATAGAATTTCATTTTTATTTAATACTGCTGCAACTGAGACAGTTATGTGGGCTTGTAATCAGGTATCAGTGGGCCAGCTTAGTTATTATAATAATCAATTGGTTTATTTCCACATTTCTTTTTGATAAACTTCTGCAACTCACTTTTAAACAAGATTATTAAACATTTATTCTCCAAGATCCAAATGCTATTATTCAAAAGCTCCATATAAAATGTATGTGCTTATATAATGATGAAAGATATTTCCACAAATTAAATATTGGAAAGAGAAGCTATAATTTTGAAGCTGTAAATTCATCTTATTAAAATGCACAGGAATTTAATTTGTGTAAACAATTGCTCATAACTTCACTTACAATAAGAGAAGTTATGAGCAAGAGATGGTATTAACTAGGCTTTCATCTCTCTTTAATATTTGATTTATGTGTCTGTCTCTAAGTTGATATTAAATTACAGTTTTTAATACTGAACAAAAGGTGTATGATGTATTAGAATGATCTTAAAATCCAGATGAGACCATGATGTTTATTAAGAAAGCTTCAGAATAATAGGGGTCAGCCAGTATCTTCTCAGAACTTGAAAGAATATTTTCTTATTTGTATAAGTATAAATTGAAGATAAGCCCCAAGTATGAGATCTATAGCCTTGTTACAAAAAGCCACTCCTCAAATTTATCAATTCTGCTTTTTATGGCTGTATTTTTCAACAATTCTGCTTGAGAGAAAAATATCAGATCAATTTAAATTTAGACAAATTACAGTATGTTTCACAACACGGAAGAAATCCCTCATTAAAAATTCTAATCAAAGACTTATGTCCCTCCCCATATCTTTCATCCCTGACTGATTCCTCAAGTCTTGTTTTCACTTGTGTTTTGGCAGCAATTTCTGTCTCTTTCTTGATAAACTAATCTGCTAGTTTAACTTTGCCCTCCAAGTATCCCATTGCATGTGTTTTTTGCTGCTGTTTCCTGAACTTGTCATATCCCAAGTCTTGCTTTCAAAGTTTCTAGCTAGTGAACAGCTTTTTAATTCAATAAATGTAAAAAAACCCCTGTGTGTATGTGTGTGTGCTGCAGTATCTGCTGTTTGAAAGGCATTCCTTTAGCTCCCCATCTTAAAAGTGAGTCTGGGGCTTCTGTAAATCAGTGCAAAGGCTCACTAGCTTCAGTGTGAGATAAACTAGACTCTATCTCCTCTTTCTACTTCCTAAGTCCAACCTTTTGGCTATAACTCTATTTTTTCATAATATAACTTGTCTCCATAAAGAGGTTTTACAGTTCTATAAGGAAACTATAAACAGCAGAAGAAAAATTTTCCAAAAAAACCCACAGGGGGCTATGCAAAAAATAAAAATCATCCTGCAATTTATGGCTTGTGCATACCATCTCCAAGAAGATAAACATTCACACAAAGGGATTTTGTTAGGAGCTGCCAAGAACGTTTATGTAAGAGCTTAGCAGTCATGTTCACAGTTTGCAAGTCAATCTGATAAGGCAGAAAAGAATTTAAAAATTTAAAGCATCAGCAAACAACTCATGGAAAAGTGGATAAAGTTAGGGGATACTCAGTGTATATATTGAGACCAGTCTCACCCTGTATGAACACACCTCAGGCTCAGTAGTGCAGCATGTCATTGCATGGATGACTGACATCATAGTAATAATAATGATAATACCACTTTGATTTAAACTAAATTTAGAAAGTGTAGCCATATCACCATAGAACTCTGCAGAGCTAATTAACTCTACCTGTGGCAGTGGAAATTATGTGCCGATTGTCTGTCTAAAGACCCTGAGCATCTCACTGAAAAGACTGCTTTCTCTGTCTGAAAATCAGTCAGTGCGCTGTGGAAGTAACAAGGTTGATAACTAGTAGTTCAGGTAATCATACATTCAAGATAGATTTAATAACGTGGAAAGCACTAAATTAGTGTGGAAGATCATGATCACCAGGGTAAATCATGAGGGAATGTGAAAGCCCTCATGATTTTTCCCTTTCCTGAATTTTGTCTCATATTTGCCCTTGAACCTAATTTGAAATACTTATTTTAGATATTGAAATATTGAAGATATAGATGACTGTTATCTAGAACTGCATTATGGTGCCGGTGAGGAACTTTTCACTGACTTAAGTAAAACCACCTTGTTGATCCTTCAATCCATTTATTGCTGTTTGTCTGTCTTCTGATGTAGTGGCTATAGGATTATTCAAATATCTGTGGTTTTAGAGGGAAACCTGAAGGCTAACAGGAAGTTATAAGTTTATTGCAAAAGCAGCAGCAAAAAGCTACTTGAAGCCTAAAGGACTTCCAGAAGTAAGTCATCTAATGCAACTGAACAGATAAAAAAACTAGTAATATGAAAGCTGGACAGTAAAAGAGTTGAGTGGCTACATTTTTTCTCTCCTTGTAATATTTAAAGATCAAGGGCAACAGAGTGTGCTACGATAAAGAAATATCCACTTCTCTTCAGGTGGAAGGAACAGGAACTCAGGTTAGAGTCACTTATGTCAGAGACATGCTTTGAAAAAGGCCTGGAGAGTGGCAGACTTTTGAGAGTATCTCTGGGACAGTTTTTGTGGCTTTTCACTAATCCTGTATGTGCGAGCATTTAGAATGTTGCACATCATTAACAATAATGAGAGGATATGAGAAGTTTGATAAATATGAATAGTCTAATATACCTGTTCTCTAATGACAGTTAGATTAAAATTGCTTGTTGTAAGCTTATTTGAGCTTATATAAGCTTGTTTATTGTTAAGTTTATTTGAGAATTACATTGTCCAGATGAAGGAGTGGAGTTTGACACATCACAGAACTTCTACAAACTTGCAACAAATGTAATGTGGAACACAAATGAGAACTGTAAGCAGGACATTTGTTGTGAGTGATAGTCTTCCTGTCCAAGAAATGATCAAATCAGATTATCCTACTTCTCCAGAGCCCTCTCAAATGGGTTTGTTACCTGAGGTTAATAAATCTTGATTAGTTTTTCTACCACATAAAATAGCTTCATCACTTCCAATTAACTCAATGATCAACTAGTGTCTGTTCAGGATGCCCCTTAAATCTATTTTATCTCCAATTTGAACCTTGTGGAAATCATCTCTGCAAGATGGTAAGGTTAAATTTTTCCTCTCAGTCTATTGCACATCACTGTAAGAGTCTGAGACATGACTTGAAATAGAACACTATCACACACACGCTGCAGTTTTAGACAGTCTGCCTGTATGCTTTGCTGATTTGAATGCTCACCTAATCAAGCTTCAGCGCTGATCAATGAGCCTTTATACACTTTTAAGTATTCTGCAAATTTAAGGATTAAGCCGATCATTTTGTCTTATGATTAAAAGAAGATTAATAGTAATTTCTATTCATTTTGTTCATTATTTTACTTCAGCTAGCCACAACGGGTAAGAATTTGAAGAGGGAAAAGTTCATAATTTAAATGGAGGGAACCTTAAATCTAAATTTTTAAATGTTTTGATTCAGCTATAGGAGGTTTAATCTCAATATGTTTATTGGAAAAATCCTGTTGCAATTGTATACTATTTTAGAAAGCTTGTTAAATCATTCCAGCTTGGCATCTTTTGCTATGTAATCAGATTGGAAGATTTTTGGTAATGGATCCCTCCAACTCTCTATTCCTAATTTCTTGAAGTCCCGTGGAATGACCTGATTCTTCGCCTCTCATTACAAGATAAAACAGTTGAGGAACTGCAAGCTAAAGTCTTCTCTGTGGGCAAAAGAAGGCTCTTCAGCTACTTGTAGAAAGACACATTTTCTCAGTGTACCTCAACTCCTAAGAGCTGGTTAAACTGAAGATCTGTGAGATGCACCTTCCTGCGGTGATGTGTCACAACTACTCAAATTACCTCCTGAGGTGCAAATGGGGTTTGTATTTCTACCCCATATAGAAAACACATATTGATCTCTCAAGGACTTAATTTCATAGAATCAGAGTTTCAACTTCTGAAAGAAAACAAGAGGCACAGTAAAGTCTCTCAAATTTTGTATTTGACAAATAATCTGGATGGGAATCAGTTTGCAATGAAGACATGTAAATGTAGATGTTTGCATGTATGTTGATATGCCTAAGCTTCTATTAAAGGAGATCTACTGAACAAAATTTACAGAACAATTTAATTCACCTTCAAGTGAATATGCGGGGATTAGTTAACTAAACAGTTTCAAGACTACACCGTTTGTATTGTTTAGGCTGTTGATAGTGTAGCCTGAACGCAGGTTTCCAACTATAGTGCCGTGTCCGATGCCGTAGGATGTGGGTTGTCTTGATGAGGCCAGCACCAGCAAGTCACAGGGCGTAAAGGGGGATGTCCTTCAGGTGGCACTTGGAACTGCAAACTCTAGCACACCTCAGGTCATATTGAACGTCTATGCCTAGGCAACTGCTTCAAGCCCTAGAACTCTATTAACTTTAAGGGAAATTAAGCACCAGCTCACCTTGTAGGCACCTAATTTTAGGTGACTTAAGCTGGAACAGAATTCTCAGCTATGTCTTTCAGATGAAGCATTTGCCTGATAGACTCTGATCCAATGCAACAGAAAAACTTTTAACAATCTGTGGAGAAGTGTGTAAAGCAGTACTTTAAAAGCTGAAATGCTCACACTAACCAGGAATTTTCTAAGAGAGTATGTTATTTCCTCCTGAACATAAAGGAATATGTGAGGCAAGAGTGTGTGTGAGAAGCAGAAAGTAACTGTAAAAAAATGAAGGGACATTTATTGTTCATAAACTACATGTATATCATTTTTAAGCTTAGTTTTACTTTTTTCAAGCCTCAAGTAAGACAGAAAAGAAGGGACAAGAGTCATATGAGGCAAATAAAAGCAAAAATAACACTGAAGGGGTTTGATTTTTTTACACCAACAAAAAATTTCTGAGAAGATAATGTAAAAAAGAAAAAGAAAAGTCTGATTAAATGATTAAATGATTTTCATATAACCTCTGAAAGCATACTGCAATATTGTTTCATGAGAGCATTTTTACTCTGAGGTTTAAAATCTGTGTCACTTGCCCCTCTACCCTCTCTCCAGCATCCATAAGCAGATGTAATGACCAAGACAAGCACATCAGTTCTGATTCTGATACAAATGGGAAACCATTCATTTCATGATGGACCTGGATCTTCAAGCCAAGTGCCCACTTATGTTATTGGAGTAGTTAAGCATAGAAGAGATTTTTCTTGATACATTTTTCTTTATTTTACCTCTGAAACCTGTATTATCTGGAAAATCCTGAGAGTTTCCTATAATGATCCATTCTGGACTTAGAAGGAAACAAGCTTTCTCTTAGCATCTTTAGCTTCTGGGTCCTGCTTACATTGCAAAACTGAATTGACAAGAAAGGTTGAAAAACATACAAGAAATATCTGGACAAGGCAAAATCTCAAGGAAGTTTCCTCGGGAGACCACCTCTGAATATGAATGAAGACTTGCAAAAGATCAACAAATGGTTTGATGTAGTTAAAATGTAGTTTATATATCTTTAAAAATGGCAATTTTGAGAACACCTAATGAGCCTCAGACAAATCTGGGTTTTACCTTATGGGAAAGTCAAAATGAAGTCAGGTTTGTTTTGGGGACTGTCAAATAAAAACCACCATAACTGCGCAAGAACTCACATATTTCTATTTCAACCTATCTGATTTTGCTAAATTGCAAAAATTGCCTTACAAAACTCCTAAGGTAATTCTCAATTTGTTTCTGAAATGGGATCTTTGTGTTAAATCCCAATCTTTGGATGTTTTTCAGATGATTTTTGTGGTGTATTTCTTCAAGCAGTTGACAGCTCAATTAAGCAGAATGATTATAAATACTCAGGAGTGAAGCATGTCACTCAGTCTGTCTATAAAGTACAAGCAAACTCAAAAAGAATACAAAAGCAGTGAGCAAATAATTCACCTTAATTATTTTAACACGAAATTTAATCAGTAATTACTTGCACGCATGGCTTAGAAAAAGATATTTCATCAATTCCAATTTGCAGAAATAATTTTCTGCTTCTCTTATTCCATAGAAACCAACTGCTTGGGAAATAAATTCATATTATCTAGCCAGAAAATTGTAACAAATATCCCTCAGATCACTATGACTGTGTTTTCAGTCCACTGTTGTAATCTATACCAAGTGGTACATATTAAAATGTAGCGTTAAATGCATGAGCAGTGTAATTCACTTTTACCTAAGCAGTCTTCAAAAAACAGACATATTCGGTGCAGGCAGTAAGATAGTCTCTTTCAAGCCATTATTGATGGGGCTTGTATTTTCTTTGATCAGAACACTTTTTGTATCCACTAAAACATTTTTCCTCTCATTGTGTCAGCTTCCTTATTAATCAGACCTCAACATATTTTACCACAGACGCAACTTATGCAATAGTTCCTTTTGCAAAGAGATATGAACGTGAAGGATTCTTTTTCCCCTTTGCCTTAGTTACCCTTCTGTTGAAAGTGATACCTTTCAGCTCGCCAGGAAATGTGCATTTTGATTTCTTGCTATTGTGTAATAAGCTCGTCATTGCAAGGAGCAGCCTGTGCAGCTGTGTTCAGGTGCCACTGCAGAGTGACCTGTACTTCCCTTGCCAATCAGAACAATGAGGAGAGAAAAGAGATAACAGGCAGAATGCTGCAGATAACTGAGGTAAAGAATTGCAAAGGGAATTGCTTTTGGCAATAATAGTCTTTTCCTTTGATTTAACAGCCAAAATATGGCTAAAATTTTCCACCACCTTGTCATAAGTTCCATGGAAAGTGACGTCTGAGCTCTCGGTACAGAGCCTTTCCAGATCTCTCTGAAGCCAACAGAGGGTGTTTCACTTACACTTACATTGCAGTCATCTCAGTGAAACAGTATTTATAGAATAAAATTAAACAACATTCAAAACTACTGTAGACAATCAAGGTGAATGTATGAACTTGCTACTAAAAAAAAATAAAATAGTTGCAACATCATCAAAGTGTGTTGTGAAGTGAAACCACTTTTTATGATCGAATAAATATAGTTTCAAAAACACTGAAATATTTCTATTGCTCATTATCAGTATCTAACACATAAGATAATGACATAGGAAAGAAAATTTGAGTAGGTAATGCTTATAGTAGACATGGAGGATCTGTAGTGCTAATTACCATGAATTTCCTCATACTTTGAATATAAACTGGCTAATAGAAAGAAGAATAGGACAAATAAGTTTGAAGCCATGCTCCAGAAAAGCAAGTATAATCCTGCACTAATACATGTCACCATAAGATCAATACTGAGACTCTTGTAACAGATATTGCTTGTTTGAAGAAACATTCTTCATATCAACAAGTTGCTTCTTTAAGGTGTCTGAGAAAGGGCTAATCCTGTGTTACTTGTCTGCTGGCTAGAGGCTGGTGGACACACAAGGTACATCATAGACATCGAGGAGAAAAAAATGTGTCAAGAAGTGGTTTTCACTACTGACTGTTCTTCATGAACGATGAAATCACACAAAATACTTCTCATGGGGAAAACAAAGCAAAAATGGACAAGATCAATTAAGGTAAACATGGGGTTTATTCAGTTAGTTATAAAATTTCAATTTGTAGATATCAAACTGAGAAAAGCATAACTAGTTGAACCTCAACATGTCAGTGCCTCTAAAAGAATGAATTAAGACCTGTATGGTGTACTTGTGTTTAGAAAACTATTATGTTGCTATGTGCTAGAGGGACAATCCTGATTAGCCTTGATTAGCATCAGTGTACAAATGTCAAGGTGGGGTTTAGTTCACTGTTTCTGGCATAATATTTTCCATAATTATGGGAGTGAGAAAAAACACATATAGAAGTAATGAGACAAAGCAAGCTACTATTCCACAACATTTTTTAATGGAATTGTAAAGGAGAACTAATCTCCTCTAAATGAAATGTTAATTTTTATTTTTTTTTTTCCAAATTTTATTCTATACAAGAAGATTGAGAAGGCTGTAAGTATGCTGGCTGGCTGGCTGCCAATTGCTCAAGAAAAATCCTGCATGAAGCTTTAGTAGTTTCAGCTTATATATTGTTGCATATTTTTAGTGGTGCCTTAGGTAATACCTATGATATAATTGTAATGTGATGAATACAATTGTGTTTAGCTGACTTCCTGTACACAAATGATTTCTAATTTAATAGCTAAAGATTTCAGTTATTAGCAAGAAAGCATATGATGCGGGAGAAATGTACAATGTCTGGTCTTACATCTGAGGGTATGGAATGCCAGTATAGTAAAAAAAATGGAGAGATTTTACTAACACAGTAGATGAAAGAAGATAATAAAATATGTGGAGCTGTGCTGAATAATGGAGAGAAGAAAATTCTCATTTATTGTATGAAAACAATATTTCTTTTCAAAGCTTGCACTGGGATACTACTGTGATGTGTTCCCATGCGAAGTCTGAATTCTCATTTAATTCCCCTTAGGGCTTCATTTAGTTTCTTCAAATTCAAGTGGCATCTCCAGGACAGGTATTAAAGTTCATCTAGTTTTCTGAAAAGACCTTTTTATTTTCAGTCTATTTCTGGGTTTGTGCTGCTGAATCATATTCCACCTGAGAAGAGCTGTGACCTCTTCACTTCGTCTTCCTCGGCCAAACATTGCACATGGTTTATTCATAAAACACATTATATGTTTTCTGCCAAAGAAACAAAAAACACCTGGATGATGGTTGGAAGATGACTGAGAAGATACGGAATCAGAGAAAATATGTCTGAATGAGATCTCAAGAGCTTATTTGATTCATTCCCTGACTCATTCCAGGATCAGCTATCATCTCTCATAAACATTTGTCTGACCTACTGTTACAGAAATCTCTCCTGATAGTGATTTGAAACTTCCCTGAACTCTATTAAAAGTTTCTTTTCGGCATTTACCCCAAATCTGTAACTTGAGGCTTGTGCTATGGATTTTAAGGCTGAATTCATAGGTAATGTTGAGAACATTACATTCATTTCTTTTGTGAAGCTGTCTTTTACACACTGTAAGACTGTTTTAATATAACAGAATATACTAGGGAGGGGTCAGTCTATCTTATTCTGCTTCTTATAGTCTTTCCTAAGCTGTTCTTATCAGCTAGTGTTAGATACAGAATGGTAAGTTAGGTGGACCTTTGGACCCAGTACAGATCGTGTTAGCATTACCCCTTTCAGTCCTGCCTAGACTTTTTCTTAACCTTTCCCTAGATGAGATGGTTTTCAAATTTCCTGCTGTCAGTTATTTTTTTCTTGACATGTCATCATACTCATCCTTCATTTTATTGAGTATTTTGGAGGTTGGACAATGTTTCTGAATTGTTCAAGTTTTGTTCTCTGATCTGTTTGTAACACCTTCTGTACTGATGTTGTTGAAAATCTGTTTGTCAAAAGTTGTTAATAACAATAATGGTATTGGTCCAAGACAAATCTTTGTGGTCATCATCAGATAACTGACTCCAATTTCATAATGAGCTGTAAATAACTATTATTTGCTCTGTATCAAAATATTCTTTTCCAAACCAGTTTTCCATCCAGCTTAATGCTTTCTTACCTATAGCATGTCTCTCTACCTTGTTTATGAAATTATCATACAAGAGAAAAGCAAAAGTTTATGAATGTATGTATTACATATACTTCCACTTTTCATCAGAGATTGTTTTTCTGCCACAGAGGAAACGAAATTGTTTTGACCTGGTTTGTTCTTATCGTAAGCCAAAATTATGAGTTATTTCATTGCCCCTGGTCATGAGAACTTAGATTCTGCATACCTATCTGAGGAGAGGCTTTTGTTCAGATCCCTACAAAGTTTCAGTAATTACTCCAACCTAATTTTCATTAATTTCTTGTTTAAATACTTGAGTTTAACAGAGCAGTAGTTGCTTTTGAGATACTATTCGTGTTGCTCTTGCTGCCTTAGTGTGAGACCTTAGCAATCTGCTGGTCCCTTCTGAGTCCCATTTCATGTGTATTACAGGCATTTAACATAAAGATTCCACTCGACCCAAAGAAAACAACAGACATAAAAGCTTTTATTTATGATCACTCCTTTGTGCGTTGGTTTAATGTCACAGTGAAAGACTAAAAGATCTCATTTTAAACAGGTACACTGCAAATCTCATTTCCATTGCCAGAGTGGGCAAAACTTGGAAATGCAGATTGTTTATTCTTCTTTCTATTCTACCAAACAAGAAATTCATATTTTTGAGACAACAAAACATATATGCAAATATTGTACCCAAAGGCTGTGTCATCTTTACTGAAGGGTGTTGTTTTTACAGTAAAGCAGCTGACAAATTCTCTAGCCTCTTCTTGTAGTCATGTGCTTAGCTGTGTTAAGAGGTAAAACTAATTGCCTTGGTACCACAAAGATATGACCCTTTGAAAAATGAATTCTTGTAAGGTACCACTCAGAGACAACATGGCATTTTTAAACAGGAAAGCCAAAATACCTGATTTCTTCCTAGCTCAGTAATGGACTTGATTTGATTAAAAAAATGATAAGAATTCCAAACACGCCAAAGTGTAATTGACTAGAACAAATACTTAAGTATAAATTAATTCTTTCACAGTTTTTTCTTAGAATATCAGTAAATCTTATCAGGATAACTACATCTGCTACATATGATTGACTGGAGGCAGGTTTCTGCATGCAGAGAAGAATATTACAGAAATTTTAAATAGAGGAAGTCAGAAGAGTTTATTTACTATAGATAGAGGAAATAAATTGATTATTTTCCTAATTTTCCTCTATAGGTATCTTTCCCACCTGCAATCTGCCTTTATTATCTTCTTTTCTGTGAACACTGAGGAGAGGTAGGTATGAGCCAGACTCAGCCAAAAGCTCTCACACAAAAGTCCTAATCTGGCAAAAACGTACCAAAACCCTTTTCTTCATATGTTTCAGATCAGGTTCAATCCTTTCATCCTGAGCCTACTTCTAATAGAAATGTCCTACCATGTGCCACTTTTCTTTCCCTTTTCTGATGCAATAGCTCTGCATAAGGCATTAAAAATGGTTTGTGTGTCAGTGAAGGGAAAGAATAGCAGTGGAGGAAGCACATTAGACTACACAAAAATATCCTTGCAACTTAAAGACAGGTGACACCAGTTCAGGGAACTGTCAGCTCCTTGTAGAACTAAATTCGAGCAAAAGTTTGACTGAAATTCCCTTTTAGCTTCTATCATCTCACAGAGCTTTTATTTTCCAAATTCATCCTAAAACCAGAAGCGTGGAAGCTTTAATGATAGAAAATGGCTTCTAACCACATTTAACTGCTCGAACAAACTCTTGTAGGTAATTGTATGTCAAAATTATCTCCTGGTATTTTGAAAAATTGCATGTACTGAGGGTCAAGATGTAACAACATCTTACCCGTGTCTGTTTTTAGCAACTTTGACCTTAAGATGTTCTACTTGACTCCTAAGGAAGGACAAGAATCTACACTTTTGCAGGTTCCTCTTGTGTTTGCTGATGACAAAAATAGTTCTATGTTCTGTGTCCTTTGCATTTACCTATTGTTGAAGTAAATGTTACCTCTCATGAGGTAAAAGGCTTTTCTAATGGTTCTAATAATTTAGATGCATTAGTTTTCAGGTCTTAACCCAAGATATCTTTTTATTTGTTTGTTAGTTGGGGAAAAAAATAAAAGAAAAATCCATTTTCATTATTTCACATTGGAGTTTAAACTCCATTACTTGGAGAAACTGAAGATCTCAACTGTGATTTCTGTTAAATACTTTTGTCGCCTCAGCTATTGCAAAAATACTTGCCCTTGTAAAATTCATGATCAAGTCTTGTGGATTAAAATGCTGAAGCTATCAGGTAACTAACAACTTTGAGCTGCTTATAAGGGTCAACTTATGAAGTTTTCCAGGTTTTCCATCACTATTTGCTGCTGCCTGGTAATTGATTTAATTATAGCTGACAACACAGCTTCAAACAAAAATGCAACAGTGAAGAAATCTGTGGCTGGAAGTGGGCATTGACTTGCTTTAACTATCTTTCTCTGCAAACAAAACAGCTGTCTAAAATTATTTTTTATTTATTAGAAAAATATTAAACACAGTGAATGAAATCTAATGTTCACAGATGTGTTTCCAGTTTGCAAGTTCAGGTGGTTGGGTTTGGTTTTTTTGGGGGGTGGGGTGGGGCGTTGTGTCAGATTTCAGTTTGTAGTGCTTTATTCCCTTTGCCCGCCTTTTTATTTTCCAGAAGTAAGATATAAACCTCAGGTTTCTCATCATCATTCATTCATTTTACTTTTTTCTTGGCTTCTGGTTTCCTTTTACTTGTGCTCAGTAACACTGAGGTTTTGACTCAAGGTTTAGTCTCAATGTTCAATCGAAATGGATTATAGTTTGAGTATAAATTGATTTTACATGTCTTTTTCTTAATCTGTTTTTATTCTATTTTACAGTTCCTACTGTCTCCCTAAAGTTTAATTGCACACTATTAGGACTTTTATAATTCCTTATGCTATTCTAATATATTTAAACAGAAGATAAAAGGTAGTTCATCACTCAGTCACCCTTACTACTTCAACCATTTTTTATATTTGCATTAGGATCGAGTTAAGAATAGTTTATTCAAGTATCTTACTATTCAAGTGTAAATGAACAAGTTCAAGACTGAATAATTTGTGTTAAACATCAGCTTTTCTTAACTTTTTTAATCTTCAAAAAATTCAGTATCAAAATATCCCAACTGGAAAATCATGAGTTGCTTATACCAAGTGAACATTTATTTCTAATATCTAGGAGGAAAGATCTGCGTTCAGTGTCTTGTGTATTCCCCCTGTTGTTGACTCATTTGCCTGTTGGTTATGGCCAATATGCATGTTGGTATAATTAGTGTTACATGTATTTCTCCATTATTCAGCAGATTTTTCTTTTTTTTCACCCCCGAAATTCTGGAATGTCTACCTATTTAGTCAATACTTGTTTCATTGTTTCTTTTTCCTTTTTGTTTCATTGTTTCTTTTTCCTTTTTGTTTCTTTCCTTCACGTTAGCCCACTAACAACTGAACTGATCATTCCCAAGGGAAACAAACAAGGAGAAAAAAAAAAAAAAAAAGGAAAGAAAAAAGATTGCCTTACAGTTCAATGTTCTTTGAAAAAAACCTCAGTTGCTCTCTATTTGTATTCTCTGTTGGTTCCCTCTGAACTTCTTATGCAGCAACACTGGAATTACACAAGACTGAGTTACTCAATTATAGCCAGTTCCAGCTGTATAAATACAGACAGTGAAAAATTTTATCTGCACACCAGTTGTTATTGATTACAATAGAAAGATAAGTTTGACAATCAATAATTCAGAGTGGTAGTGATAGCTATCTGATGAATCCGACTTCACTCCTTCCATCTCCAGCTATGTTTCAGGTTATGAAGTGCCTTGCTGTGAAATGGATTTGTGTCCAGAGGTGCCTATACCTCTGTGTTTCCAAGAAACTCAATAGTGTAGCTTTTATCCAAAGAAACCCACTTTGCACAGCATAGGTTTGTTACTTTCCTTATAACTGACCAGCAGAAAGACGCCTGCTCCTTCTTAGGCTGTTTTTCCAGGCTTTTAAGCACTCTTGTGCATACATACCCGCTTCTGCTTCAACACCGTTATGGTTTTAGCTAGTGATTTCAGGGTTTGTTTAACGATTATGGTCCGGTAGCATTGCCAAGAATAAGAGTTTCTTCCTGAACATTTTGTGCAAATAAGCTCTTTACAGCCAGGTTAATAGCACTAGATACACCTGCTGATATTTACATTGCTTTTATCCAGCCTGGAAATTATTGGGGTTTTAGCATTTTACACAGAACAATAATAAGAGCTGACTGCTGCAGTATAAACAAAGAGGGTGGGTGCTCTTTATTATCTCATCTTACTTTTAAAATGCCATTTTGCTGTGTTCATATTACTAAAGTGATGGGTTTACAATGATATGAATTGTAAAGGTTGCAATGCACTATTTAGTCATCAAATATATTAACTGGTGATCCTGTATGCACACTAGTGCTGTAGAAAATAATGAGTGAGCCATAAAAAAGAAAAAAAAAACCTTAGCTGTTTTGAAGAGTTCCTTATTCACTGGGTGGAGATAATGCAAAAGAATTCTGCCTGCTAGTGCCAACCAAGTACCACTTCCAGGCAGCAATATGCAATGCAAGTTCTTCTTCCCTAGCTAAATTGCTAAAGCCCAAACCAATCTTTTCAAAGCCCTTTGTTCTTGGTCTCAAGGCCTTAACTTATATTGAGTCAAAACATACAGTTTAATCATGCAGGTTAGTTTAAAATTTGATGGCATTAATTCAGCAACTTTATGCTCGTTTTCCCCAAACTGAAAAAGGTAAAGAACTGAACTATTTAATAAACTCAAATAAGACTGGGGAGAATAGGGAGAGTTTCAGAACAGCAGAGAGCGAGCTAAATGCCCTCAGCTAACAAGTACAATAACAAAACAACCTTGTGTGAGGTTTATATTCCACAGACTTTACTGCTTAGAAAAAAAAATGAACAGCAAAACAATATTTTGTAACTACTTTTTTGTTATAAATGAGGTCACAGGGGTGAAAGAATAAAGGCGAGCCATGTTCCACATATCTTGTCATTTGACACAAATTGGGACTGATAGAACAAAAGGGAAAACAAATTGGATATTCTAAGCCAATCTTAGTAAAACAATAATGTAATTACATTTAGGTACCTGTTTGAAAACGAGAGATAGTAATACAAAGGATTGTCTTTATATCTTTGCTGGGTTCACATCAAGACGGTGAAATTCATCACTCCTTATTTTAGCCATCTAAAACGTAAACACCAACCTACCCAGTCACCTGGGCTTTCTCTATGGAGAGGGACAAGCATGATTCATGATGTGCAACTATTTTAAATGTGAACCTTACAGTGGAGTGAATCACCTTCCAGAGGTATCACTGACTGTAGAGAGAGCCTAGAAGGTGAGAGACTATCTGCCTTTTAAACGGCTGAAGCTACAGGATGTAAATGTCATGTTTAATTTGGGGTTTCTTTGCTTCTAACTTAGTATCAGCAGTGTCCACTTTACCACAATCATTGATTTACATAGATAGGCCAAAAACCAACAGCCTCCTTCTTATATTGTGGAGTTACAAAGCATCTGACACAAAATGGCTTTTACTTATAATTACAAATAAATAATTAACGCCATAGCTTAAGAACTCTAGGACAGAAATTAAAGCCTGTAGCTAAAACAGTATGTAAATAAATGGTATTTAAAAAAAAAAAGAAAAAGAAAAAGAAAATGTAAGAAAAAAATAGAGGATTGGATGAATGAAACTGTAAGGAGAAAAATGTCCAAATAAAACTTCAAATGGTTTTTTTTGCATCAATCTCCCTTCTTTTTGCCTTACTCTTTTCCCACCCAATGTACAGCTTAGGTCAGTTTTTCTGGCTGCCAGTAACAACCTTCAGCTGTTGTAACTGCCAGGATACAGAAACCCCAGTCAAACCTCCTTCCTTTTGAACAGACCATATTGCTGAAAAGAAATGGAATAGTATACCTAATGACCCTACTAGGATATTCTTCTACAACTGATTAACTGTTCTGGTAGTGCAGGGGATGTCTGGTGGAAGAGAGAACATGTGCAGTTATTTCCTTAGTATGATTACCTGATCAAATGTCATGCTATTCCATTTAAATTTTTTAAATTTTGCATTTAAATAACAAGCATACATTAATAATATGCAGTGCTGATTGCCATCCTCTGGAGCCTTCCCTGCACGCAGATAAATGTTTCCTCCTGATTGGAACTGTTAGTTTTCAGGCATAATAAATAGGAAACATATAAGCATATGAACACGTATGAACATAGAAAGGTCACCCACATTCCAATGCCTGAGCGCCATTCTTTCAGACAATGTTACAAGAACATGACAGAAAGCATAAGAGACAGGTAGATGATGTGAAAACTTTTGCAACAAACTTCTCTAATGTTGTAATATTTTCCATCAATACAAGTCAACTTCGCCTTATCCTCAATTTGAGTCTACGTCTCACATTCAGATTGAAGGTTTAAGTCTTCATGCAGATTGTAAGCCCACAGCCCTTTAAAGAGCGAATAAGTAATAAGTGAAAGAGAAAATTAAAGTAAATTGACTTATCCACTTTACCTTCAGTCTTTATATATCCCAGTAGAATCTTTAGTGTGTGCATTAATAAAGCAAATGCTGGAATATTTATATTGCTAATTATTCTAACTGAAAATAAGTGGCTTAGGAGAGATTCTTCTGGCTGTAATTCCATTTAATGAAGCTGTATAGTCATGTCCATAGAAGAATTGAATTAGAACTTCTGCAGACAGTATACAAATAAGAGGGTTTTTTTGCAGGTATAATTAACCTTTGGGATACTAAATTCCAGATGTATTTGGTGGACTGTTTATAACGTGTCAGGTGAGAAATCCTTGAGTGGCAGATGATTTGAAGAGAAAGGATTCTTCTCAGCCTTTTGTAGCACATAAATTAATGCTTTTGCTTTATCTAGCAGATTAAGCTCATTTTACAAAGACAGTAACTCTTGACGTGTTCTGATCTGATCTGCCACAAATAGCAATTATATACATTTGCAGTGCTTTTAGAGTCTAACCATGTATTTGCTC
Source organism: Buteo buteo (assembly GCF_964188355.1). NCBI lineage: Eukaryota > Metazoa > Chordata > Aves > Accipitriformes > Accipitridae > Buteo > Buteo buteo. Next base: position 7,856,718 of record NC_134196.1, read on the forward strand.
TTTCCAGAAACAAGGAGAGGCATTTCTCTAACATATAGATTGTACTTGGGAAGTGACTACATGATTTCTGGAAGAGTCAGAATGAAGGGCATGAGGCATATGTTGAGGAAAGATAGTCTTATGGAACCTTACTAGAAACAGAGATTACTAAATATTGGGTACTTTGCTTTTCTGAACTGTACTCACTTTTCAGAATCACATAGTAATGAAAGAATTTCTGTGTTTGAATTTCTCAACTTTCTGATCTTCGAGAGTTTCTCATACAAAATAAGCCCTTTTGATTCCAACTCTCACAGAGCTGAATATTTAAAGAGCTTATTTTATTGTAGTTAAAATATTCACAATCAGAATTACCTTCAAAGGCAGAGCTATCATCTTGAAGTGTCATGCTAGAAGCATGATGTACACATTTTTATTCTCAAAAAAAGGAAGCAGTAAATTAAATGAATATAAATGATTTTACATAACTATTGCTTGATATTTGCACTGTGGCAATACTTGGGAGATCACTTCAGACATCTATATATATTGTACAAACACAAAACATACTCACTGCCTCAAAAAAGTTTATAATTGAATGTAAGGGGAGGCAAGAGGCACCAGATGAATGCGGACTGGCAGGGAAGCACAAGGAAGAAGTGACACAGTATTGGTCAGCATGATAGGCAATGGTCTCAGCAGTCTGACATAAAAGTTTCACGTTGAAGAGATCAAACAAAAGTTGTATGTGATTATTCAGCACCAGGTGGATCTTTGTACTAGAAAGTTCAATAGCCTGTAGCTTGAGAACATCAGTCTGTGGTAAAGATCTTAAAAAAAAAAGACAAAAAGAAATGCACCTTGAAAAGAAAATGTTCTTTTATCTACATTCTGATCCTTTTGATTTCTCAACTCTTCATTTTCCCTTCCCAGTGGACTTCAACTTGAATAAGGATGGAAAAAAAGTGTATCATCTGAATGATCCCAAAGTAACTAACAATGTGACAAAAGAGTCAAAGAGAGTTAGTAAGTTTTAAAATATTATACCATCAATTGTAAGAATCGCAAGTATTATTGGACTCAGATGAGTGTAGCTTAAAGAAAGAATGTGACCCCAAGTGCACTGCCTATATGATGCAATTAATTTAATCAACATGTTGTTGATCCAGGACAGTTTAGGAACCTGTGTGCTGGGAACAATATGCCATCTTTGTTCCAGGGATAGGAACCCAGATACTCAAGGGCTCCTAAACAGTGATTTCATCTGAGATTCTGCTTTGCCTGGTAACTTCAGTGCTTGAGGAACCTCCTCTTCTTGTACAACAATATCTCAAAACCTCTAATAGAACAATCCCTAAAAAACAGATTAATGAAGATTTGACAACTCTTTCAAACAGTATCATTTTGATGCCTCACTTGTATATTTGTCACAAAAGAGAGCTTGACCTGCCATTTCCAAACACGTATGACCTCAAAATAAAGCACTTAAATACATAGGTTTCAGGATAGAAGTGAAGCCAGTGGCAGTAGCAAGCACTCTGCACAACTGAGAACTGCACCGTATTTTTTTTGCACAGGGAAGAGACATTCAAAAACAGTTAAGGAATTTAGGAACACACATTTTGATTTTTTTTGTTGTTTGCTTGTTTCTTCTTTGGTGCCTAACCAGAGCTAATAATAAAGGTCATCATGTCTAGGTCTCCTGGATCATCTGAACTAACATTTAAAGGTGTTCCGGCTAACTTGGAGTTGATTTATAAAGTGAATTTTCATAAATAAGCTTTAAGGATTGAGTGGCCTAACCTGCTATGAAGCTTGTCTCTGGCTACTTCTTGGCATCCTAAAAATTGAAGTATCTTCAGCTAAATCCTTTATATATTCAGTGGTGATGATCAGCACTTATTCAACTTATTTTAGACAACATCTCCTGAAATATTTCTACATTATTGCATGTCATAATTGTTTCGGAAAATAATGGCATTGAGGTGAGTAAACTTTGGGTTAAGTATCAGTAATGCTGTTCACACTACCAGGCAAGTTTATTCTCAATGTCATGTGCCTGGTGCATTTTTCTTGTTTCGGTGCACATTTTCTCTACTTAAACGCAATGGGTAAGTATTGTTGTTACCTAGATCAGAAAGGTCATAAGTGCAGAAACCTGGTTTGTGAGTTTTTGATTTACTGATGAGTATTTCATGTGTTTCTAAGGTTTGTTCTCTAAAGAAACATGTTTCTGCAGTTAACTACAGGAAACAAGGAACCCTGCTACATTATAGTGATAGATTTTGCTTGTTTTATTTTAGAAATAGAGGGCATTCAAGGCAAGTTCCAGTACAAGATTTAGGTACTAAAATAAAATAAGTTTGGGCTGCTGAGGGGAAATTGTAATTGCAAAGTCCTGACTCACCTTCTGAGCTGGAGACACCTAATCTCTATAAACTCTTCAACATTTGATGTTAAATCTCTTCAGGTACCTATTAAGTCACTGCACGTGCCCAGAACTGTCCTATACTTGGCAGGCTTAAGCAGCTCAGCACTTAGATCATGTCTGAGCTCAGTCTAGATTGAGAAACTAGGAGGAGTGAAGTCTGAATCACCCCAAAAGCTCAATCCAGTAAACACTCCCAGAGGCCATAGAGCATGGCAGGAGCACTCTCTTCACACACTACAAATCTAAAGTAGGTCAGTTTTAGACCACAGTCAGAGAAGAGATGAGAAGCCTTTCCCATGTTTCCCAAGCAGCACGTCGCTTACTGGCATACCACTTGGTGCACCCACTGAGCAGGCTGGACTCCCAGATTCAGTCCCGTCCTTTTCCTAAAAAACCTTGATCTGCATCTCCCACCTTCAAAGCTCACGTCCTAGTCACCAGACAATAGTCTCCTGAAGTGTGGGAAGACAGTCTGCATGTGTCTCTTGAAGAAGTCCCCAGGCAGATAAGAGTGCAGGATATACTGGACCAGAGAGGAAGCACAGGGTGGATTTGACTTTGTAGTCTGCTGGGTAGACTGCCTTGGAAGAGCTTCAATCTGGCTCATGCTTCCAGGACTGTTTTTGTATTTCATATGAAATGGTTTTTACATTACATCTTACAGTATTTTTTTGATGTTACCTAGGACTTCTAACAGTTCAAGATCAAGTGGTAGACTCCTTCTTTTTTGTGCCTCTAGAGCAGTCAGTAATGCTATATCGGGAAATAATTTCGCAGTTGCTCATAAGCCATGAAACGTAAATCAGAACTTTGCTAACATTAAAGATTTCCTAGGCACCTGACCCAGCATGTTATCTGGTGCCAAAGAACATCCATTTCTTACATGTTCATTTTGGTCAACTGAGAATCTGGCCCTTCAGGTAGACAACTCTAATTTGATTAAAATCAAATTAAATTAAAAAGTCAACAAAGAAGTTCTTCAGTTTTTCAGACTCTCTACATAAATATCTACACATGAACATATGGGTTCAACTGCAGACAAAACATATAAATAAGCAGGTAAAAATATATAAATTAATAGCCTTAGCAGGCAGCTATAGGCCAACTGATCTATAATTCACTGGAGCTTAATTACAGCATACACTAATTATGTGCTTAGCTCTAAAGCCTTTAATAAAGAAAAGCATTTCTTTAAATATATCTAATTAGGTAAAGTATCTGTTCTGGTTTAGCTGCATTTGGCACCAAAATGAAAAATACAGAGAAAAATAGCTTTCTCTTCATGTATCCCTGAACTAGGTAGCCCATTGTCCTCCTGAGTTTCCAATACAAATGAAAGCAGTGTTATAACTAGGTCAAGTTGCACTCACAAGTTAAGGGCCTTGGAAACCTATATGCATGTAAATATGTATGACAATAGCCATGGAGCTTTGACTGCCTCTTTGTATCCCCAGTCCTCACAACTGTTCTGAAGCCACAGAAATAAATTCCTTAGGACTGATATATTGGTCTTTTTTTTCCTCAAGGAAAGAAAAAGTATTTCTTCTTTCCAAAAAGTAAGTACAATCATCTGCCCTTCTGGAAAGGCTCTGTTGCTTTCAGACAGTCATAAAGAGAAGTCTGAGGTGTCCTAGAAGTGGAAATGACCTATTAAATCAATTCAGATATATTCATGACAAGAGGGGTTTAACCACCACTGCATACTAGTGCTGCATTTTCTCTTTTATTTTTTTTATTTTTTTTTTTAAGGTAAGACCTATACAGACCATTGCAAACCCAGCTATATATGTATTAGAGATTTCATGTTTTCACCTGCAAGCAACCCAGAATGAGAACTGTCATAAGGTGACTTAAGTGCTGGTCCTTTTGGATTTTTTTGAACATCTTTGCTCATCTTTCATATCCAGGTGAGCCCTGCTCATTCTTCTATTACATCAGGGGAAACTACTTCTTTAGGCAAAACAGTGACATTAACAGCCACAAGCAACCAAGCTGTGAATGATACATCTTGAATTTCCTTTCCTTTCCTTTCTTTGTCTTTATGGGCTTTCCACCTACCTGTTTGCAGTGAGTTTTGTTCCTTCCCTGCTTTCTCAACTCAGATTCCAAAACTACTACCATAAGTAGATCTTGCTGATAACTTGCTTGACACCTTGAAACATTCGTTTTCAAGTTATCAGAAGCACATGTAATTAACTTACTTCTAATTCCAAGAACAAGAATGTATCTAACAACTATAAATGCTATTAGGTTTATAGGAGACAGATGGGAAATGGTCAAAAGATGGGGGAAATCACAGCAAGGTGGTGACTATTATTGCTGTGATTATTATCTACCACTTTGCCTTATCTTTCAATCTGCCTAATAAAAAGCTTCTGGAATAGTTATACAGAAATACCTTTTTTCCACTCCATTTCAACAGGACAGAGCAGAGAAGGGAGGGTATGCAGTATATTCACAGGTGAGGAGTGACTTCCATCTAAGTAGATATTAAATAAGTTAGCACTCCCAAAATATGTAAGGGAGAAGGTTATGGCAGAAGTCTATGAAATCATTAATTCTATGGAGACAATGACTTGAAAAGGATAATCTGTTTCAAAACAGCAAGTTGATCACTTAATCAGGTGTCCCTATAGCTTTATTACACGAAGTAGCAATCTGAAAGGAGTTATTTATAAAACAAACTAGCTCATGGGGTATTGTCACAGGTTATAACAGACACACAAAAAAATATATCCATTCAGAATAGGTCTGAAGAAGTTAATGAAGCATAGGTGGATTTAATTTCTGACTTTGAAAGTGCCTGAATTGCTGATTTCAAAGGGCTGGGGGTAAGAACTGCTCTGTACATGCTTATTTTTCTGTATTTTCCCCAAGGGTTCACCGCTGTTCACTGTTCAGCACAAAACAGTGGTCAAGACAAGCTGATTCATTCTGGCAGTTTCTTACAGTATTGTTTCTCTTTGATGAAAACTTTTTCTTGGTTAAAACTGGCTTTATTTTGGAAAGTAGCTTCCATAATGGACAGCTTCAGATAATAAGCTTTTCAAGAGAGTCTTTTATTATTGTGCTCTCAGCAGAGGTACAGTACATGGTTGTTTTCCCAGGCACAAATGATATGCACAAAAAGTTAATCATAAAATTTTTAGACAGATTACTGATCCCGATGAAGTTACAGGGAAAGTTTTTTTCTTTTTAGTGAAGTCAGGGCTTTCTCTTTAGTACATTATCACCCAAATTTTAGGTATAAATTAATCTGAGTAAAATATACAGTGTGACAGCTGTCTGATCATCGAGTCCAAAAAGGGAAACAAAGAAAATTCACACTATTTTGAAAGTTATGTTCTATGGCTCTGTTACTTAGCAAATAACTCCAGTAAGTGCAGCCTTATGACAAGCACCCTGTTTGTTTTTCCCATGCCATATGTCAACAGTGGAAGTAACTGAGAAAAATACCATCCCCTCGTTTGATTGACATGCATTTAAAACTCCTTGTCAAAACTGCATAATTATTTAAGTAGCATAAGTGTGCCAGTCTCCAGATTTAAAAGTAATTGGGAGCCCAACAAGTTGTCGTGTTTGTCTAGTTGATGGTAAGAGAGTTTATAAAAGAATCAGAGAATAAAATTAGGGTAAAGGAAAAGCTTGCTAACCTGTCGATACTTTGCCTTTACATTACTGTAGGTGATACTGGAAAGGACACTAAAAGAATAAGTTGCCAAATATTTTCCATTTTAAGCCTCTATTTTTATTTTTCTAAAAATTTGCTGGATTTTAATTATCTGTTCTTGTATTTTTTGCAAGATTTTTCAGCAACAGCTGTTAGCTATTTCTCAGAAAAAAACTGAGGAGAAAAGAAAATGTTGTTATGACAGTGTTAAAAAAATAGTCATGAACCTGAGAAGTCTTTCATCGTTTATGATTCTGTATGTTTCTGGTCATCCTGGAAGCTGATTGACCTGTGCTATGAAGGAAATGTGGCCAAAACGTTACGTGAATATGAAGGTCCTCTGAAAAATCTCTGATATATGTTCAGAAGGCATATTTTAGTTTAATAACCAAAAGTCTATTATTTGGAAAAACAGTATTGGACCATTATCAGTATTGGACAGTCTTTGCTGTAACATCAGTGAGCAAGGGAATATGAGTAAACTGGACAAATGACTTTAATGTCACCTTTTCTTAAAGACTGAGAATTTGACCTTACACCATTAACATTTTCTATTTTTATATGTAATTTTAAAGCTTTTAGTTTTCTTTCCCTGTAGCTTTCAAATAATGATATCACTTAGGATTCAAGGTTAGGATACCATGAAGTTATCTTTTGGTTATAAAAAAATATTAATAGTGGTGCTCTCTTTAGGAGCTAATTTCTGCAAAAATGTAGCACTTCAACAGCTACACCGCTGCATTTGCTTGGAGAATCTTACTGTACCCAATGAGACCACAAAAGGGAAAAACTATAAATTGTAGGTGTATACAAAATTGCAGAAGTGTTAAAATTGCTTTATAAAACATGTTGTTCTGAAACAAGACTCATGTCTGTACAGTGCTGAAGAACTGAAATGTGTGTAGTTAGTATGGGGATTAGTGGATACACGGGCGAGGGTTGCTTCATCGCTTTCAGCATCGAGGGATGTAATTTTATAAACATTTTGTCCAGGGGCAAAAATGGTTTATATGCCTGCTTCGGGCTAGTCATTGTGAATTGCAGTGCAGCATGCATCTATGCAACTGTTCTATGGGGTAATAATCCTATAAACCAGATCATTTTGCTAAGGCAGAATAGCAAATACATCTTAAAAATACTCTTTTAGTCTGAGATAAATTATTTCATTTGATGAGGTAGCATAAATAACTTCAGGATGCCTAAATTTTGGCCAGTTCAAATGATATGAAATATAAATCTTAATGTAAAACTTTTGATTAAGGCACTAAATAATACGAATAAAATTTAGATTTTTGCTTTATGCTGTTTCTCAACTGCAGAGTGACTTCAGCTGCAGTGAGCTCTCTTGCCTGAAACAAACCTTCACTTACTCTCTGTTCTGATTATTTACGACTAGTAATTTCCATTTATCATTACTTCAGAGTTATCAGATCTGAACAATTTTCTACATCATTATTTCTACCAAATATTTCCTACACATGGATTGGAGAGCAATTTAAATTGATAGTTTGAGGATTGTTTTGTACTTACAGAGGTAAGGAATCCAATAGAGATATCTTCTAAACCCTTTTTAATTCTATAGTTTCCAATCTATGTGTCAATGTATACCAGACTTAAAAGCTTTGAAGTAGGTCATGTAGAAATTTTTTTGCTTTTTTTTTTAGCATCTTTTTTTTTACCTCTTTTGTGACACAGCTAGTTGTAAGGAAAATAGAACCATCTTCTGCTCTAATTATGCCTCTAAATGAAATTTTAAAGAGCTAAGACAGAAAGGACAATGATATGTTGATACACCATTCCCAAACCTGAAGAAAAAGCAACTCTTAATGGTCTTTGGTGATTACAAAGCTGCCTTGCAAACAAATGCTGTCCTACCTACTGGCAGGACTGAGTGAGACTGAGAGCTAGTTAGAAACTTCTGAAACAGCCATTTGTAGCTTTTAGGTTGCAGCTCAAGTGTTCTTCCTTCAGACTCTGCTTGGCAAAAATGCCTTTAATGGAAGAGGCCAGTCTCTCTCGGAGGCAAGCTGTGAGCAGGCGTTTAGTGCTGCGCCCAGCACCGACCCGGGGAGAAGGCACTCCGCAAGGAGACAGGTGCCTGACCTTTCTTTCCTGTCATCCCAGTTTAGGAACTGTTCAAGCTTTCCTTGGGAAGTTAATTTCAGAAAGAAGCCGATTCAGGGTCAAATGACTCCCATACAGTCAATCCCCCTGTTCCCTTGGTGGGTCAGCAGAGTCACTGAGAATATGTAAGGCAAAAGCGTTCCAGTTTCTTCTCTTCAATAGGACGACCTCCCCCCTCATTCCATGGTTAGATCTGAAGTATTTGAACAGGTTTTGAAGCTGATAAGGGTTTAGACTTAGGTGTTTGAGACAAATCACTGGAATTACGCTATCTTATTTACTTTATTCTCTGATCTGGTCCAGCTATAGATCTGAACATTAACTACAGTGCTACTTATTTTGATTTCTGGGTTTCTTTAATGTTAAGACATCTGATTGTTTCCAGGGATCCATATCAAGATGCTGGATGACTGACTGACCACTTAGTAAAATATTAGAAAGCATGCAGAAGCACCTGCGGGTGGCTAGGGTGCCACTAGAGCATCTGGATTTTTTAGAGGGTTTTTGGGTTTTAGATTTTTTCCCCTAAAGATCTGATATAGTATTTAATACTTCATTTTTATTTTCCTTCTAAAAGTGGGTATGAATAAGAACAATTTATCTGAAAAACTCAGCTTACCTCAATGAGGTTGTCCACTATTTTTTGGTTGGAGAATGGAAAACCAATACTCCTCTTTTTATTTATTTTTTCTTTCTCTTTATTCTCCTTAAGTGAACATTCTAAGTGAATCTACTTTTCATCAACACCTTTTTGTGTCACAAGATTAATTTTTTTTATGTTTGACTTTTCCATAGTCTGAAGGAATCTTATATTCACAGACAATTGGATGGGGTCATAATTTGATTTGTGCTATTTAATATGTAGTTTTTCATAGCTGTCACTTAAAGATGTGCATTGTCTCTCCCACTGCAAAGCTGTCTCCTTTTTAAATGATAGGACATTAACTTTTTGTCAGTGATTAAGGTATTCAAATTCCAAATGGTCTGATTTTCAAGTCCTAATCCAGACTCTCGTGAGCTTCAACAGAAAGTTTTGAGTGGGTTAAGCACTTCAAGATTTGGTGTGACATACAGACATTTGGCATGTCTGTCAACGTGTACTTGTCTACAATGTCTACCTGCCATGTCTACAATGTCTATACTTATTTATTTGTTCATTTGTAGAGCTTTAGAATTGGATAACTACAATTGGACAGACAACCTTTGAGATCGGTTACTTTTATATAGAGTCCAGAAGTGAATTTTCCTTTTTTCACATGATAAACAACTGACTGTAACAGGAAATAAACAACTTAAGTCTCCTTTGATATCAAATATAATTCAAAAAGTTAAGTGGTCAAAGGTATGTCCTTTCAAAAAGAGAAGTAGTATATTTAAAGAGAGGCAAAAAGGTCAATTGCTTTTATTGACTATTTTAAGTATTCTCTTTCAGATGTTTACTTGATAGGAAGAATGGCTCAGCGGAACAGTTAAAAGCAATTTCTAGCAGACAGAGATAAAGAGAGAGCTTGTAAAGACCAAAGTCCAGAAAGACTCTTGAATGTAACTGTTTGGCTACTGACAGAAATGCCATGGTGGCCAAACATATAAGCCTAGATCATCCATGAATCACAGCAAGCAAGGAAAATATTAATAAGACAAAAAGGGTGAAAAGAAAATACAGAGTGCTGTATTTATAGGAATAATTTGTTGCATGTATACATGGTGTTATACAAAAGAGGCCAGAATGTACTGTGGCACGCAGATCTGGCTTCATGACAACAGGTATTTCAGCAGCCACAGTAAGTCCCTCACTGGCACTGTTTGTCACAGTGTCAATAGCCTCAGCTGCAATTCTGCTTTTCCCCTGGAAAGTGTCCTTCTTATCCTTTGAGGTTCATAGAAAACAATACTGGGTTTAGTGGTATCAGGAATATCTAGCTATTCCCTTAAAAGATCATAATGAGAAAGGCTCTGACAGGAGACAAAGCTCCCTGTTACACCTTCCTTGCTAGAAGTAACTTCTCAAGTCAAATATTTTCCTCCCTTTTTATGTACTTCAGAATTTTTGCTTTATACAATCTCAGAATGCTCTGAAAAATTGCTTACATTGGTATCCAAGTGTGCCTTCCTTCCAAAAAATAAGTCTGAAGTGACAGGACAATGTAAACTGACGGATCAAGTATATTGTGCTATTGTCAGAAAATTCTTGTCCTATTGTCCAAGTCACTGTATGAAAGTCCAGCAAAATATTGGACATTTTATGGAGCAGGAATCATCTGTAAACATCATTGAGTATTAAAAAGTCTTGCTCTATTATCTGCTAAACAAACACATTAGTAGTGACATATCCAGGAGGAAGGGTACAATTGATGTAATAATTGGTGTTGCTTAACCATCACAGAATAATTTTCCATACACTTCCTTCCACCTCCAAAGAAATAAAGGTGCTTTATTAATCAACAAATTCACTGCTGTTTTTCCCCCAGAAAATTCTGCAGTTTAAAATTAAAGTCAAACGTGGCAGGACCCTAAACAACACTAAAATAGATAATTGATCTGGAAACAAAAGGATCATAAGCTGAATGCCATCTAGCAGTTGTAAAACTGTTCACACAGACTGGAACTGAACTAAATTCAGGGTCTTCCACTCACTTTAGTGAATCTTCAGGTTCCCAACACCTTTGAAAAGTCAGCTATTTATGCAATGCTTATCATCAACTATAGTAGACTTCCATATGGTATTCTTCAGAAAAATTTTCTTAATTGTTTGTAACAGTAATTAAATAGTAATCTGAAAATGAAATTACATCTGCAGCTGGTGGAATATTCCAGTTAAAATTATTAGCCTTTTCCTGTTCATGAGTGGTTTGAACACCACGGATTTCTGCGTGTGTGTCTAATCCAGAAACACTTGCCACACCGTTATGCCGACAAATTCCACCTTAGGGATGGAAGAGTTAGTCACAGCTGTCATATACGTTGTGCTAGCTTCCTAAAAATTATAGTATGGGGCAGGGGATGGGAGGGTAGGAACAAGAACAGAATAAGTTTCTTCCTGGTGAGAATTCATTGGATAACTGTTTGTAGCAAAAATAACATAAGTTTATATTTACTAAAATTTTTCCACAGATAAATAAATAAATAAAAGCCACCGTCTGAAACATATATTCAGTCTGAAAAGTCTAAATATCACTTATGTGTATGGAAAGAGAACATTAAATGCAAAGACATGATTAAAATCATTGGTGTGCAATGCAACATGTCCAGGATACATGTTTATTCATCTGTTCCCTGCAGATGTGACAGCTGAGGCACTGTTTTCACTCAGCTGGGAAAAGAACAGTTTTCAAATGCTTCTGGGAATAAGAAACTCTGTCCAAAGAAAATCTGTTCTATGTAAAACAATGAAGCCTATGTAACCTAAAAACTTTAGGATGATTCCACTAAAGAGTAACTGTGGTTCTATCCCTTGTTACTCAACATTAACTATTCTAGAGCTCTGACTAATTTATGTAGACTAATAGCATTGAGAATAAATGAGACGAATTTCATGTTTTGCTTGGATTCCTTATTTGACTTCAAACTCTTTACATAGCATCTCTTAGGCATCCAAAATTTCCATAATTGCCAAAACCTGTGTTGAGTAAAACTATGTGACTCAACCTCTTAGAAATCTTTAAGCAGCAACTTTGATCCACATCAAGGAGTAGTTTCTCCTTCAGACAGACAAGCTGGTATTTAATCACCATAGCTGCTGGAAATAATTCTTGGTGCTGCCTAAGAACACCTGAACTCTCCCTTATCAGGAGAATATCAGTAAGGACAGAGAGGATTTCAGACTCTCCAATTCAATCTATCCATTCCATATATGTTGGGGTTTAGAACAGGTTCTGAAATACAGTTCTTTTCCCATTCGGAACATCTCACCCATTCCTATACTTCTCTCCTTCCTTTCCCTCCTACCTTGTTACATGAAACAAGGAAAGTGATATATAATGGAATGACTTTACAAATAGTGATTGAATATATCATTTTATATATACCTGATAGCTGATAGTTAAGGCACTATCCAGAAGGGTGGAGATGTAGGACTGGGTTCTTTAACCAAGACAAGGGTTATCAATTTATGGCCTCCTCACTTCTTCAGAGCTCTTTAAACACTGGTGTTCTCGCTTAGAGGAGACAGTCTTGTTTACAACAGCAAATATAGGTAAGTGACTCCAGAAGCTCTTCAACTGATTACAGTTATGAATCCAAAGAGGAGTGAGGTACCGACTTCTGTAGGCATTCATTATTCTCTAGGGGAGGAAGCTCCCTGTTCAATAAGCTGGTTGGTGTGGAATCCACTCTTGGACCTCCAACTATTAATCACGGTATGGAGATCCTATGTCCTCACCTGGAGTTCTGTACAGTGATGCCATCTGCGTACTACAGCGACAGCCCTGCAGTACCTCCGTCCTTGGTGTGACTGTAACTCCTAGTCTTGCTGTCTTAGTCTTGTTCTACCTAAGCTGTGTCTTTTCCTCTGAAGAGATGTCTTTTCTCTCAGTTCTCTCTTCACTGACTATAGAGGGAGCCAAAAGTGGCAAAACTTTTAAATGGGCTCCATCAGTTGGATATCAGAAGTTTGGTTGGATGAAACCTGGCCACTGTGGTTTGTTTCTCAATTTGTACCAAGGGGGATGCCACAGCGCTGTGGAGGGGGTGGCAATGAGGGCTTTAAGTAGGCCTGAAACGGGGTTCCTCTAAGTATGTGAGATAAAACTATCCCGTTATATGCTTTGTGAAATGAATATAATCTGTGCCAATAAGAGATTTAATTTATACTTAAATCAAGCACAGATTCAGCTTTGGCTTTGATAAGGCTTTATAAAGAGAAAAAACAGTTAGTTGGAAATGTTAGTGGAAACAAATCATCTTTAGAGCTGGCAGAAGAATAGTTCTACTTTGCCAGGACATCATCACAAACCCAACAAACTCTGGATTGCTCACCTGGAGCCTGAATCAGAACAACTTCTGTTGACCCAGGGCTTTCAAAATGTTTGCAGGAAAAGACAAAGGACAGCCTGCAGGAAACCACATTTTGAAACACTGTAAGAAACAAAACATCTAGGTAGGCCTGTTTTGCCCCAGGAGGAGCTGGTCCATTATGATCCAAGTAAGCGAGGCATTTAGACTCTTTAAAGTATCCTTTAAAAGGCTATTTGTTAGAGTTAACACTGGAAGAGAATAGCATGGATAATTTTATGTCCCCTTAGAAGCTGGGAGCCCTGGGTGGTGTAGCATGGATCAGGACCCTGACCCACACGCGGCATACCATGCAGACCCCGTCCATAGCAGAGATTCTCCCCTTTTGGTCCTTCAAGCAAGTCTCTTCACCGTTTCTACAGTCAAATATTAAAGACGTGCCCATGAGAAGGCAAGGCCACGCAGGATCCATGACCATCGGTGCGGAGCAGGAGCTGCCCGCAGGCTCCCTTGTTTCAAGGAGTTGGTTGAGTTTGTCCTACGGCGCAACGCAGCACACCAGACATACGGACGGCACGGCACGGCCTGCTGAGGCGAGCTCCGCTGCGGATCACTCACTCCTCCAGGCACAGGGCTCTGCCCGTCAGCGTCGCTACAGCCCGTACCCCGGGCATCACAAACGAGGCACATAAGGTGATCTCAGAAAGGTATTACAATAGGAATTTGAAAATTAAGGCCTGCTTGCATGTTGCTGTGGATTCAGTCCTGAAGTGTTACACAGCTTAATGGCAAGCGAGTACTTGAGCCCTTATGAAAATATCAGCTGGCTACTAAATATAGCACATTAACTGACCTCTGAGGAGTATTTGTTTTCTCAGTGATAATACTTTTCCAGTGATAATGCTGAAATACATTTGTTGGCAGCAGATTTAAGATTCTGAATAAATATCTAGCTGTGTCTAGTTTTTCTGCTACTCATTTGTATTCGGGGCCTTCTGCATTTTTTGAGTGCATAGCTCCTGAGTTAACATTTAGTCTGATAATGCATAGCTCCTGAATTAACATTTATTCTGCAAAAGCATAATTTTCCATGGATTTTTCACAGTTATATTTCAGTAAAGTAGAAAGAACTCGTAGAAAACATGTATCGTATTGGTGTTTTAAGTGGAATGAAGTTTATTTTGCTTATAACCTGTGCTGTGAGTTCACTTCACTGAGAGCCATGCCTATTTTTCTCTCTTTTAACCCCAAGTCACTCAGAAAGAAATGTGGAACAGATTTTTTATCTACAAAGAACAAAATTAGCACCCTAATGTAGGTATCTCCTTTTTGACTGTGTCCCTTGTTACTTTTCTGTATAGTAAATTTACCACTTCTCTATTTGAATAATACTTCTTCCCCAAGTCTGCTATGCAATTTTGTGAATTAGCTCATATTTTCACTTTTCTGTATTTTTATGTTGTAATATATTTAATTACCTTGCTTGGAACACATGTAAGTATATAAAATTATCCTTCAAAAATAAAAAGAACAAACACAACAGTTAAAATATAAGCCATAAGATCTAAAAGACTAAACAACTAAGGTAAACCCATGTGCCATGGATCATCAAAGAACATAAAGGTGCATGGAAAGAAACACTAGTGTGTCTGCCTGTTTTCTTTAATTAATGTAAAACTGTTCTCTTTTATCTAAACATTCTCTGTATATTGTGGGAATAGGTTTATTCTTATATAATGCTCCATAATGAGGTAAAGCGGTTCATTAATTAGAAGGCAATTACAGTGTAAACAAGTATAGCTATTTCTAGTTCTTTAGAGGTGTAGGTGAGTCAAATAACAGTTGCTGAGGGGTAAACAGTATGCTGGGACCAGTACACTGATATGTGAAACAAAGACTACTTTAATAGGCAGGTATTTTTATAGCTTTGTTGAACAACGCAATGTTTTTCAGTCATGTTGTTTCTCTGAGCACCTTTACAGGGGGAATCAACAAGTTCAAACAGCATGCTTTCCTAATATAAAACATCAGTTCTTTCTAAGAAGCATCACAACTCCATCCACCACTTGTATGCACAATATTTTGCCATTTATGTTTTTCTCTTCAATAACATTACAAATTAAACTGAAATGAGAAAACCTGTGTCTCAAAATACCTGAAAGCCAATCAGGTGTTACAAATATTTTGATCATAACTAATCCTTAAATAATCATCAGTGAAGAAAATTGAATTGTGGCCTTTGAAAATATATTCACTACAGATGTATGCTATATAAGTGGTAGAACTATAACTAAGAGGGGACAGAATGATCTAGATTTTATAATGCTATAGTTCTCATTGCATATGTCTTAATACAGAATGACAATTATTTATAAGTGTCTGAATGTACTTTTATGGTAAGAATTGAAATGCAATTTATATGCTCCTCAGGAGTAAATGTTCTAAAGTAATGGCTATAAAATAACTATGTCTACTCCTTCTTGGTGCTGGCTGGTATTGGCTCTATCAGACATGGAAGAAGCTTCCAGGAACTTCTCACAGAAGCTACCCCTGCAGCCCCCTCACCACCAAAATCTTGCCACGCAAACCTAATACAATCCCCAACCTTATCTGCTTCTCTGTTTTCTCCAGCGAAAAAGAAAGATTCCCACAGCCTGAAGATTAGGAGGTGAGGTCAGATTCAGGATTTGAGAGAGCTAGTGAAGTTGGTGCTAAGGCACAGAATTCTCTTTTCAAAGAATTAATCTTGAATAAATTCAATATTTTGGTGCTTACAGAAAAAAAAGAAATAGGTTATGGATTAGATTTCTTCTCCCCAGGACTTCCTTGTGCTTCACTTGACAAGATGCTTTGAAGAAACATCAGATGTAGAAAATCTGGGAAAAGGGAGATTTGCCATAAAGCATGTACCACTAACAGGCTAAAATGGTCTCTAAAACTAAGCCATAACACACTATTTAACATTGTAATATGACCTCTGCTGTCTTATCCCAACGTTGTTTTTCTCAAAGCAACTAAGTCTCATTGTTTCTTATAGAGCTCGATTTACTCTAAAAAGTCAAACGCCACGTAAATTCCAAAAGCTTGCCCAGAATGACTAAGACTTGGTTGAGTAGAATCTCACTTCAGTAGCTACCTTTGTACTAAAACTCTCTCCACTCAAAATTCTTGGCTCTGACCTGGCATTGCAAGCCAATTTACATCAAGAGACTATTCACTGTCTGATACACTGAAAAAACCCAGCTGCTACTTCAAAAGCAGAGTATGTACTTAGTTCTTAAGAGTCAAAATCTTGTTTGTCTGGTAGGGCCTATTCTTACTCCCACAGAAGTCACAAGCTAATTCATATTGATGTTAACACACATGCATTTGATTAATATTTGTGAAAGAAATTTAACTATTAATAAAGCAAAGCAAGCCAACAGATGAGGCCAGCTTACCCATTTGGTCAACAATGGGAATGAAAATAGCATGAAACCTATTTTCATATTTTCAATGCATTTTCATATTTTCAATGAAAGCTAATAGGAATGAAAATAACAATAGCATCAGTGGAATTTATATTTCAAAACAAGCTAATGTCATCTCGTTACTGATTCCAAGTATCTGGTTATTCATGGTACATCAGTTTCAAGCTCACACTGGTATTCTTCTGCAATGCTGTTAAAGTTGAATTGTTTTGAGCCAAACACTATGTTAAATGTCAGAATGGTTATATTTCTGGATGAGGAAATGGTGAGGAAGGGCAATGGTGTCCCAAACTCACCCTTTTCAATGTTAGTTTTATTGTCTCCATAAAATGTCAATTAACTTTTATGCCTTTCCTCGGTTTCCTAAAATATTCAGTCTCAGTGGAGAAACTATGGTGCTGAAGTATATTGATAAAAGTCTAACTAGAATGTTCCACTTTGATGCCTGAAAAGTCTCCTACATACTATAGCAAACACTTCCAAGCAACAGAGACAGTATATGCTCACATATCTATTAGTATGGCCTATATGCAAACTGTGCACCTTATTTATGCATACTTCTACAACAGGAGAAAAAAAGTCTCTACAATAGTTTACTTTTTTTCTTTCTCCCAAGGTTTTCCTCCTTTTAGTTTATGTTATCTTCATATCGTCTCAGATCTTTGCAAGAGCACTTTAGAAAGTAAGAAGTTTTGGTGAGATAACTTTCATTACAGTGACAGAAATTACTCAAGAGATGACTACTTTGATGCTGTAGAATTCAAAAGAAGCTCAGTATTGAACTCTTCACTCTTCAATACCTATTCTATAATTTGCTACAACTGTTTGGATTACAGTATTTTGATATCATGCCTTTTGATGTCATGTTGTTTTCCCTACTCCATTGGATCCAGTTCTCCACCGTATCAAAACTAAAATTTGGGCAATAAAGCTGGAAATGCAAACTTTTCTTTTAATTGTTTTTACTTAAAAAATGAATTTTAATATTTGGCAGGGTACTAAATGGTGCTAATATTTCTTCACAACAGAATAATCATCACACCAAGATTTTTTGTTTGATTTAAATAATGAGAAAAAAAGAATGTCATGAAAATGTGATAAAGCACAGTCTGGAATGAAGATGTGAGCCAGTCTAGGAAGCAAACAGGATCTGAAAATGTAAACCTTCTCTTGAAGAGGACAGTGGAAGATAAGTTTCCTTCCAGTTTATCCAAAATATTTCCCATGTTTATGATGGGGAATTCAGGGTCCACTTGGAGAATTCTGTGATTATTTTCTTAGATGTTTCTTAGAACTGAGAAAACTCTGCCATGATGCTATGGATGTAGGGCTATGCTATTGTCAAAATTTGTACTCCATATTTATGTGTTGCTGATATACTAATAACTGTATCATTACCCATGAAATGTAGCAAACAGAGAAAGTAAATTTTGAGTGAATATTTTCAAGAAAATTTGATGACGCCTCTGTTGCCATGGTGATGAATTAGATATTTTCAGTTTCAAATTTCAGAAATAAGAGGGGGAGGAGTGATTGGTGGGTAGGAGAGTTATATAATGTTTTGTAAAACCAGTGATCTGAAATGAAGGTCTATAATATTCACTGGGGTTTTTTGAATCATATTCAGCTTCAACTCAATTATTTTCTTGCCAAGAATAAGCAAATTTGAGGCTTTTTTACTCTGTTTCTAATTGTGCTTTGAAGAACGACTGTTGCAGAACTTTGTGTAATTTCTTAGAGTTTCCATAGAAACCATGAGAGTAGATTTAAGAATCTTTGGAAAGTTTCAGAATGGGACAGGAGTGGAACAGAACTTTGACCCTGAGTACTGGAAAATGATCCAAAACCAAAAGAAGACAAAACCTGTGCTAGACAAAAAGTTCTTTAGTTACCAAACAATAAGAAGGACCTATATATAACAGTAAATTTCTGTTGGGTACTGATTGGCTTTTCAGCTTGTCAGTCTACATTAATTTTAGCTCGACTGTCTTCAAGTTTCCATAGTGCTGCAAATGCTGCAAAAATGATCAGGGAAAAAAATCACTGAAATAAAATATTGCCTATGATTACTATGAAATGGGATACAGTGTTTGGCATACAGATTTTCATTATACCAATATCTGGAGACCTTCAGCTTTAACCCTCAGTCCTGAGCATGTGCATTGCTAATCTCATAATATATGGAGCAGATGGAATATTTTGTTGCTGTATTTTTTTTTTAAGAAGTTGTATACCTGGTATCTGAAAAATTACAGTTGACTCTTTTTCTTCTTTACTGCTTTTTAAGTAAAAGGAAAAGCCATAAATAAAACAAGATATAAAACAGTGCGTGACACATCCTGTCCTGCAGCAATTACATGGATGTACCAGCAATATTCACTGTTGCGTCTACAGGCTGTTTTTTTGCTAAGTATTTAATTCCTGAATTCATTTGTCATTTAAGAATGAAAGCAGCAGATGGTTGAGAAGGAAACTTATTCACTGTTTAATTTGATTTGTTTATTCTGTTGGTAATTAATTCCATGCATCAGGGCCTACTGGTTGCTCCCTTTCCCACTGTCCTCTGAACCACTGGAGACCAACTGCTGCTAGAGAAGAGACACTGGATTAGGCAAGCTGGTGCTTTTGGTGGCACTGAGAAACTTTTCAGCTGTCTGGCTAGTGTGTCTTGCTCATACACTTCAGTCACTAGATTGGGAGTTACAACGTAATATTTTCTCCATATCAGATTAGCAGTGACTTTCTTTGTTCGTCTAATTTGGAGATGATTGTTCTGCTTCTGCTGTCTTTGGTGGTACGTAGCGGTGTCTGCTCCTTGGGTAGTGTGAGCTCATGTACTCTGTCAGTACAAGGACTTTGATCTTTTCTCTTCTCTTTCTATGGCTTTGTGTTTTCTCTTGTTCAACAGTGATAGTTTTAAGTTTATAATACAGTGCTGATATCTTTTGAGGTGAGTCATGAAGTGACAGATAAAGAGCCTTTTCTTATATCCATTAAAATTGCCGTCAAAACTCTAATTAACTTCAGTGTTCTGGGATCTGAACAAGCGTTCAGGATGTCTGTGAAGAATTTGAGTCAATACTTGAATCCCTCAGTAGTCAGAACTATCTTTTTTAAATGCGTTACACAGGTTTTCTGAAAGTTTTGAGTTCATATTACTTATGGAAGTAGTGATTCATTAATGATAATTACTATTAAAATCATGTGAATTCTAGCCTCAAACCTGAACCTTTTTGTATCTGATTTTTTTTCTTTTTTCTTTTTGTTAAAGAACTGTCATAAAAGGCTTAATACTTCAGATAAAAGTCTGGTATGAACTGCAGTTTTAAGAAACTAAAGCAGTTCTAAATTTGATCCAGTAAACAGTGTTAAAGTTAAATCAAATTATCTGTGCCTAAATATAACTGCATTAGTACAACTGGATCTGTTCAGAAAGATAAATTAAAAGTGAAGTACTCTTGAGAGACATTGCATCTCTTGGAACATTTAGTAGAAACTAAACTAGTTACAAAATAGGTAAACGCCATTCTCAAAGCCACAACATCATGCTCTGATTCAAACTTTCCTAAAACCCAGTATTGTTAGGAATCAGGATTTCATTTGGGACTACCTTAGGAAAATGCAACATATGGAAGCTTCACAGAAGACTTTTTAAAATGTTTTGGATGCAGTAGTTTCCATACTTGATGTAAAGCCTCACGATAAGATGCTTATGAAAAGACAATATCTTCTAGTCAATTTGTGAAAGCTTTATTTCTTTGTGATATCTTACCCTAAGGACAAGCTGAGAACTTTTTACTTTGAGGTAAAAAATTTTACAAAACAATTTTTTGTTTCTGAAGTCTGCATATTATCTGAAAGGAGAAGTATCGTGTCTCTTTGTATATGTTGCTCATGTTTTATGGAGTAAAACAAATGCTGAAAAAATTCATGATATCATGATGTCACATAGATAGGCCTGCAAGTGAACTCATGAAACTATATTTTCCCCTTCTGTCCACTTAGACTCTTCTAGAAATTGTGCCGCCTTTGTAGCGAACAATTATATAGCACCTAATGACAGAAAACTGAAGCCAGACAAATTCAAACATGAACTAAGGAATGAATTTTTAACACTGAGAGTAATTTAGCTTTAAAACCATTTATTATGGTGTGTGATAGGTTCTCCAATGTTCTAAATATTTTTCTTGAAATGATGTGTTCTTCAGAAGATGTGCTCCACTTAGTAACAATAATTGATGAAAAAACTCTATAGCCTATGTGATATAGGAGATCAGACAGGATTCTCACAACGCTCCTATCTGTGCTTACAATCTGAACTTTCATTATCTCCAACACAAAATCGAATCGGAAATGAATTTCCATCAGCACTGACACCAGTATGTTATCAGCTAATGTTAAGGGGATAACAGTAGTTGAATTCCCTTTCCTTCATGTGTGATTCTTAAATCACGTACAGTAACTAATACAATGCCATGCCAAATACATATTGCCAGTATGATTGCTATATTATTGCTGTTACTGTTGCCTGTAGTACAGTTAACCACAGATCAAGATTGGGGCCCTATAGCACGATGTGCCTATCATCTGCTTGATCAGCAGAAAATTATTGAGCAAGTGAGCTTCTTGGAGTATCTCACTTCTTCCCAGTCCCTTCTTTCAAATTACTGTGCTTGCTTTCTTTAGTGTACGCAGGTTTTCTCTCACTCCTATTTCTAGCACAGAGAGACTAAGGTTAAATAGAAGATATGGTCATGAGTGGCCTCAATTAAAAAATAATCCGTGTCTGAAATGAGCTACTGAGAAATAAACTACAGCATAAAATCATAATATTGCAATAAAAGCATCAATGTCAATAATAAGTCCATATATTGGACTTAGCAACCACAGAATGACTCCTACATGTTAAATTTAGGTAGGTTTCTTTCAGTCAAGGCATATGTAAACCACTTTAATTCTGGTTTTGTGATGTTTTAAGAATTCTTATAGAGGATGACAGCCTCAATATTTGCCTGTCATCTCCAATAAGCAGTAAAATTGAGCTAGGCTTCTAGTTAGAAAATAAGTTTAGACTGCTGTATAGCTGCAGCTAACATCCTGCATGGGTCAAGTGTTCGTTAGTGTTCAAGATCCACTAATTGACAAACACGTTTGTGCTGTCTCCTCTTTATATTTCAGTTGCATCAAAAGACCTGAACTCTGTAACAAAGGTAACAGAAATAGTAAGAGGCAGCTCCTGAGGAAGGAATCATCTCCTAAATTTTAGTGATTATTTTGTTCTTTTAATAAAACATGTTACAAGTCTCAGGTGCATCTGGAAATTAAATTTTAAGCCCTCTAAGCTTTACACATACTCAAGTTTACTTCTATGAAACTTTCTTTACCATATTGCCATGAGATCCACTTATTTCCTTTTTGAAACTTCCCATTCAGCTTCTAGAGAAGATAGAGATGAAGTAGGATTTATGAAGTATGATATAAAATTATTAATATTTTTGCTTTTCAAGAGTGATCTTTGTTTTAGATATCTGAATAGTAGTTACATATTTCACTAACACTGTTAGAGCTAACCAAGGGAAGAGGGGAGAAAAAAACTTAGAAAAATGTCAGAATTAATAAGTATGTAAATGATTACTTGTCTTGCAGGAGCTCAGGCTTGCACAAGTTATTTAAGGAGGGTATGATTACTTTTCTGATAATAGTCAAAGAATGAAATTATGTCAGATTTGCAGTTCTAATTGTGTTGCTTTCAAGTATTCAAGAATGGTAACAACTTTATTTCAGAAGAGGGCAAGTCTTTTCAAACAAAACTTTAATCCTGACTGAAGGAAAATAGAGACTGATTCATGTTACATCCCCCTGCATCATTCTGTGTTCTCCAAATTTATTGCTACTTTAAGCAGCAGAAAATATTTCATTTATTTCTCCTCTTCACTCAGGGAACGAGTTACCGAATTCCCGTAGGCCTCTTTCACAAGCTCATCCTTGGTGCCAGCATGACCATCACAAATTGTTTTGCATATCACAGTCAAAACCAACAGACACCTCAGGCAGTACGATCATGCCAGAATTCACATGCTACATTAGACTGGAATGATCGCTATCTGCAAAAAGAGTCGAAGAAAACAATCTCCTCTGCCCTGTTTAGTCAACAGGAGAAAAATGCCACCTACTCAGGGCACTCACATAATTCTTCAGGGGTTTAAACTTTACAGAGCAGAAGACAGTGGAAACTGGGCTTACTGTGCTGTGTGAAGAAATTAGCTTTTATGTCTGAACAGTGGGAGGTCATGGTTTCCATCCCACTCGTCTCCTTTCACAAATCTCCAGAGTGAACTTGGAAGGACTTTTTAAACAGCAGGTGAGGAGACGCCTCTATGGGATTTTGTAACACACACAGACTGTTCCCTCCATCTTCTCAACATGGACCTAACTCCATTGCTTTCAGGTAGAAAGAGACATTAATTTTTTCTCACTACACACCAATGAATGAACTAGAAAGAGACATCACCTGTGGTCACTCATTTTATTTCTGAGCAAGATCTCTTGGGTCCTATGAGGATGATAAAAGAGCAACAATGTGTTCAAAACACATTAGTTGGATGGTTGCATCCAGAGGGTAGTGGTCAACAGCTCGATGTCCGGATGGAGATCGGTGACAAGTGGTGTCCCTCAGGGGTCTGTACTGGAACCAGTACTGTTTCATATCTTCATCAATGACATGGACAGTGGGATCGAGTGCACCCTCAGCAAGTTTGCAGGTGACACCAAGCTGAGTGGTGTGGCCGACACACCTGAGGGATGGGATGCCATCCAGAGAGACCTGGACAAGCTCGAAAAGTGGGTCCATATGAACCTCATGAGGTTCAACAGGGCCAAGTGCAAGGTCCTGCACCTGGGTCAGGGCAACCCCCGTACCAATACAGGCTGGGGGATGAAGGGGTTGAGAGCAGCCCTGCTCTTTGAGGGCTGAGAAGGACTTGGGAATACTGGGGGATGAAAAGCTGGACACGAGCCGGCAATGTGCGTTCGCAGCTCAGAAAGCCAACCATATCCTGGGCTGCATCAGAAGGAGCGTGACCAGCAGGTGGAGGGAGGGGATTCTGCCCCTCTGCTCCGCTCTGGTGAGACCCCCCCTGCAGTACTGCCTCCAGATCTGGGGTCCTCAGCACGGGAAAGACACGGACCTGTTCGAGCGGGTCCAGAGGAAGGACACAGAAATGATGAGAGGGCTGGAACACCTCTCCTATGAAGACAGGCTGAGAGAGTTGGGGTTGCTCAGCCTGGAGAAGAGAAGGCTCTGGGGAGACCTTATTGCAGCCTTTCAATACTTAAAGGGGGCTTATTAGAACAACAAGGACAAACTTTTTAGCAGGGCCTCTTGAGATGGGAGAAGGGGTGGTGGTTTTAAATTGAAAGAGGGTAGATTTAGACTAGATATAAGGAAGAAATTCTTTATGGTGAGGGTGGTGAAACACTGGCACAGGTTGCCCAGAGAGGTGGTTGATGCCCCATCCCTGGAAACATTCCAGGTCAGGCTGGACGGGGGTCTGAGCAAGCTGATCCAGTTGAAGGTGTCCCTGCTCATTGCAGGGGGGTTGAACTAGATGACCTTTAAAAGTCCCTTCCAACTCAAACTTTCCTATGATTCTATGAAAAATCACTGCACCCAAAGTAAGAACAAGTGTGAGCTTGCCAAATACTCTGGATGTGTATGGCTTGCATATGAGATAAAAATCAGATTTTAAATGTGTAAGGGTAGGATCTGACTCATCAGTGAGAATAAAGGATGCACTGATCACTTTGATTAGAAAGGAGAGCCTGGTAAAGGTCATGAAGGCCTATGATATAAAGTCATGATGGAATCACCTAAAGCAAATATCATTTTATGAATTGCCCACAGACACTTCGCTAATGGTTTGTGCCAAATGATACTTCATTATTTTATGATAACAAGTTTAGCACTGAGGATAACTCACTAGCTGAATGAAAGAGCAGATGCATGAGCAGACCAGCCAATGCTGACCAGGAAAACTTCAAAGATTTGCTTTCTGAATTGAGTTTCCACATCTCTGTAACTGAAGTCAGAGAATATTGCACAAATGAGTGTCACTAGTTAACATGATAAATCAAGTTATACAAATGCATCATTTTTTATCTTATTTATCTAATTAATAATTTTTGCTTTTTAATATGAATAACAACCTGTGGACTTCCCTCAAGCAAGACTGTCATTACACTTTAAAAGTGGTTTCAAAATTAATGAGTGTAATGAGAGTGACTGACATAAACTTTGGCTTAAATCATGCCATGCTTGTTTCTCATGCTAAACTGCCATAAAGGTCTGACAGACTTTTCTGAGAAGTGCTGTAATGTTAGTCATAGTGAATCTTCAGTCTAGTAGAAAAGGAAGAGACCGCTTATTGCAATAGCTACAAATGGCTCAGGACATTGCTGAGAAGAAATAGCTCTTTTAAACCAGGGCTCTCAATAACCATTTCAGCATTATGTTAACCTATTTGCCATGTGGTTTGAACTGAAGCTTATTTAACATTATTTTATTTTTGAGCTTTTAAAAAATGTGCTAAATGTTAAAATGAGGGGGTTTGCACATCCAGTGTAAGGAATAGAAATCTGCATTTGATCTGTTACAAGCAGGAGAGAGGTAAGAGCAGAATTCCAGAAAAGTCACGTTTGTACGCACATGCAAAGCCACATGAACATGTGCAGAGTTCCACACAAGCACAGGGGTAGGCATGAACTGTAGCCTGTCCAAAAGCCAATGTTTCCAAAGAGACATATGTACTAACTTACACAGTGTTTGGGCTGTACCCAGAGCTCTTGATAGGAGCAAAGCTTTAGCTTTAGGCAGAGATACACTTTATTTTCTTCTTTGCAATGCTTTTGGTTACATGTTGGAAATACTTGTTAGTGAACACATTCTGTGACCTCTGGGGAATCAATGACTATATTTTGCTCTGATTTCTATAGCATGCTAGTCACAGCTGTAAATTTGTGCTATAAACAGTGATACATGACATAGCAACAAAGCCCTCATTTTTGTACTGTCAGCTGATAATACCTCTAAATTATAGATAATGGTAAATAACAGCTTTAAGAATACTCCTAATTACAACTCACATTTTTTCTGCTATGCATCACCTAGTACATTAGATAAAGTCTGTTAAACTGGAAAGAGTAGGAAGTTGAACAAAAGACTGAATACCTGCCTCTTCACTTTTAAAAAGAGTTACTGGAGAAAATATACCCCCCAAAAAGCATTTGTCCAAACATGAGTTTGGATTTTAACTAAGAGAAACAAGATCACTTTTACTTCCTTCAGATTTGGAACAGTGGATGTTTCAAAGCTAAGGTTAATTGGAAAATTAGTGAAACACTTCTTTTAATGATGTTATTTTATTAACGATGACCTTATTGCTCCAGTTCTGTTTTTATATCTTTCTTGAAATGTGAGTATTCAGTTATATATCAGATATGTTCAGATATAGTCTAACCACAATGGAGAAAAAAAAATTGTTACCTGGCCCCCAAAATAAAAATGTGGGTTTAGTTGCTGGGCTCAGATCTCATCTAGAATGAGATCTGAAGTGTCTAACAGAGATAACTACCTAAAGGTAAGTGCTGAACACAAAGGAGCATCAAAGCCATAAGAAACAGGAAAGCCACATTGAGATAAACAGCCATCCTGCTAGGTAAAGTATTGTGTCTTCAGCTGCGAACAAAGGAGATGTCTAAGAAAAAGCACAGAGTATGGGTAAGTGATACTTCTGTCAGTGATCTGTGACCATTATCAGTCCAGAGCTCCTGGTCATCTGCATCTTTCTATGTATCCTGCAGCCCTCAGTGAATTTTCCTTCCATGAATTTACCCTGCCCCCCTTTGGAGGTATTGGGGCTTTTAGGTATCTCTAACCTTTTGAAAGCCACAATGTCCTGGAAGTAAATTCCTTTTTTTCTATTCCAAATATTAAGCATGATTTACTTTTTCTTGTAAATGTCTCTTAATTAGTGCTGGCTGTGTCTGCCTTAAAGGCTTGTGGTTATTACTCACAGAAAGTGGATACTGTGTTCAGCTTCCTTGAAAGCTGTCTGAAACACAGAAGGTCTTTCCTAGAGGAGCACAGTCACTCCAAGAATTGAATCAGCTAGCAAACGGTGGGTTTAACTAGATAATTTAATGAAGTATCTACACAATTGGTCTGAATTCATGTAAGTTTTTACAGCTCCTCTGCAGAAAGAATTAAATGCCATGCAATATGCAGCGGTTGAATGAAACAGCAGACATGAGATTTAATTTTTTTCATTCTCTATCCTTTCTCTCTTTTCCTTCAATTCATAGTCAGGAGCTAAAGTTTACATTTAAGAAAAAAAACAAACCAACATACATTAGCCTGCCTTGGCTATAATTGATTTATATTTATAAAACATTGAATGTATATGAGAACTAAGATTATCATGGTGTCTCACTTGATAATACTGGGAAGTAGAAACTAATTCCTAGGCTTATTTTATGAAACTTCTTGGACTTAAGCCTCCTAACCTAGAAACACTGCAGAATTCTTAGGTCTTCAGGAGCAATGGAGCATTTGATAACTGAACGCAAGTCTCAGAGGGATCCTTGCCCTCGTCAGATGCCATATGCCCTTTCAGTGGGTGTTGTGGGTAAGTAAATTTCCGACAGTGCAGAAAAAGTCAGAATAGACAGTGAAACTGATTCACTTTTAGCATTGCTATTTCATAATTTGTTTTCTTTAGGAAAAAAGTAAAGATAATACTCCATATTATCTCAAGTCTCAAGGATGGATCTTTAAAAGAATAAAATTATTTGTGAATTATGGTATTGGAGAGTTCATCAAAACATTTATATAGAAGATTCGGTATCTGGTCCCAGGAGACAAACTGTATCGACTTCATTGATCCTCTGTGATATGAAGATTTTTTGAGCTCTGCCTATCACAACTGTTCATTTCTTGTTTCCCCAGTAAGACTTTACCAAGCTTTACCAGCAGAGGATTCAGTTTACATGGACTTCTTTAGCCCCAGGTGCCCTGAGGCTCCAGGCTGGGATGCTCCACAGAAGGACAACACAGCTACAGAGAGATCATTCTAATTCCACCCTGCCCCCATTCTGTTTACTTAGGACACTCTGTGTGAGAAAGGAAAATATGTTGATACAGAAAAGGATTCTGCTTTTATGCTTTGAAGTTGCTAGTGGCCACTAATCACATTTTCTGGAGTCCTGACCTGGAAGAAATTTAGCCGTATAAAGGCTTTCGGTTGGTCAGATCTGACCTCCAGTTGGACTACTATAATCCATGCTGCATCTCTTCAATTTCCTTATGAAATTATTTTTAAAAGATGGTGAGAAAAAAGAATATGTATCACACCTACAGAAGGATCTGGAAAGCTGATAGACACCAAAATTGAAATTTTAGGATATATGGGGAATTAAGGAAAAAAGTGATGCAGAAAATTCCATACAGAAAATAGACACATACACAAAAGCACCCTATAGATGCATTTCATCCTCTCCTTATAAACAGTTGAGAACTGCCTTTCCACCTGAATTTAAGATTTAGTAAACACTAAGAAAATGTATTCTGAATTCTTTAAGTGAAAGCCCAAGTTCTATCACAAGCCAAACAGATTTCTCAGCCCCATGGGAAAGATCTCTTAAAGCACATATCCTCAGAAGCTACCTTACTTAGACAAATAGCAAGGAGAGTGACAAAACCAGTGTCTAGAATCACATCTGTTAAAATCCCTGGCCAGAGGTGATGCTGATCATCTTTGATGCGATAATTTACTCCCTAGCTCTCTCCCAGGAGGTCAGAGAGAAACTGATCTTTATTTTGTCCTTCTCTTACAACTCACATTTTGAAAAATGTATAATGAATGAAAGTCGTGCAACTCATTTTGTGTCTTCTATAGACAAGTTAACATCAGTGTCGTACTTTAGGGAGGGAAAAAAATGTAGGAAAAAAAATGAGATATGTTAGCTACTTGTCAAACTATTTTAATGTGCCATACATTTGAGTAAAGCATTTTTCTTTGTCATATTTCGTATGCTGTATTGTATTTGTTATTTTAGATTAGACTATGTTTAATTCATTTTAATTTTAAAAGCATACTTGATATTTATTGTCCAGTTATCTCCTCTGTTCATGAACTGATTTCAGTCTCTAGAAAGATTGCTGATGCAGAAGTCTGAATGAACAACTTTCCAACAGTAAGTTATTCTCACACCATTTACTTAGACTATTATGCTTTTGTTTTTCCCACACACACACTAAAGAACAATTCTGTGCATTACAATACTTCTGTTCACTAGCTGTACCGCAGCATCTTTTCTAATAGGCTAATGACAAAAACTGACAGCCATTTCCAGTGTGACTGTTTATACATATAATTTCTATGCAGAAATGTGAAACTTGCAAGGAAAAGAATACATGAACAGTGCCTAATTAATATTACTGCACTACTGTTCTAGAAATTCTAGTAATATTTTTGCTCAAAGTAATTTTGTTTTATACATCTAGATATTACAATATTTACTCACCTTCCCCTCCAAAAAGAGAGGCAAAAAAGATAAAAACCAATACTTCCAAAATTTAAGTAGCGTTTCATACACATTATCTAAATTTGTCTAAGGAAGTATTCTAAGACAATGATAAAGGGGTTTTGTTGTTGTTATTGTTGTTTTAAAGCAATGGTAATTGTTTACTTACCTGTTTCATGGTCCCCAAAGCAGGCTGGTAAGCAGTTGGAAATAGATTTAAACCTAAGCACATAGTTTTCTGTTGCTGTACTTTATGAAATGAGTGACACCATTTTTGTCTAGGCATCATTCATATTGTAAGATTCAAGTTCTAGAATTTTCCTTTTTTAGAAAATAATTTTTACATTTTTACTAACTGAGATGCTTGTCTTCTCAAAATATTAAAAGCCATGTCTTAACATTTCAAATGGTTGTAAGCCTCCTCCTGAAAAAGAAGAAAAGTGCAACTTTGATATCAAATGTTTGACCAGATCACCACTCTTTAGCCATATATATACAGAATGCCTCATTGAGTCTGGATCTTTCAGAAAAACTTTTGTGTTTTTTGTTGTGTTGTGGTGGGGTTTTGGTTTGTTTTGAGGTTGGGGTGGGTTTTTTTTTGGTGGGGGGAGATATTTGGTTTTGTTGTTTTGGGGGGTTTTATTTGGTTGTTGGGGTTTTTTTTTCCTAAAACTTAAAGCTTAATTTCTCTACAAGATAAATTTCTGTATCATTTGAATTCTGGAATTATTACTGATCAATTATATTTAGGGAAGATTAAAGCTTCCTCCTGAATTTTTATCCACATGAACACATGTAGGATTATGCTGCCAACATGTCAGTATAATCCACAAAACCATGGGGGTGACCGCACCAGTGACTTTCCAGGTGGAAAAAGCTAAGATAGGAAACAGAGAGAGTATAGGAAATATGCATTAACCTCATGTTATTCAAGGAGAATCCGGGAGCTGGGAACACCCAGGTCACCATCAACATTCCTCCAGCTGGCCGGTCTTCCTTCCATTCATTACTAGACACGGCAGTTGTGCCCAGCCTTTGGTTGAGATGAATGATCCACGTGCTTCCCATAAGGCAGAAGATCTAAGGAAAATATGTTTAGCACCTCCCCCGGAATTTAACAGCGTAGAAGCAGTCATGAATTAGAAATGGAATAATAGAAAATCCCAGCCTGATTTCTGACATTGCTTATTTGTGCATTCAATATAAAATTAGAAAGAAATCACAAGTCTCCAGTTTAAAGTTGCAAGCGGTTTTTCCAGGATAAATGCACAGGAACGGAGGCTACAGTAGAACTTGCAGCTTCCAATTAGACATTAGCATAAAATCAATATATGGCAGGGAGATTGATAGAAGCCACACATGCACTTTTAACCAGAACTCCAGTATCAGCTTAGCACACAGAGCATGCTTGGTTCTCAGCTGCCTGTCAGCCTAGTAGTGCCAAGACTGACACCACCACAGCAAGATGGACATTTCTTTCTTAGATCTAATAAATAAAGAAATGGGCATTTTTGTTAGAATCCCACAAGAATTAACTCCCCTTTAAATCTGAGAGCTTTCCTTCAGTAAAGGATAAAAGGATGTCCAAGAACTCTATATTCTTTTCAATGGATAAGATCCAGTCTAAGTTTTAAAGAGGACAACAAACTCTTCCCAAGTATTTTAAAATATTATTCTCACTTTTTGGCTTCAATGAATTATTGTCTAGTAGAGGAAAATTAATATCCTCTATTTAGAGCTGTGAAATAGAAATGAGTACTTGCAGCAGCCGGACTGTCTTCATCAGCACAGACTCATATCTGAACTTCAACACCAACAACAAAATTCAAAAGAATAAAACATCATCCTCACCTAAGCAAATGCATAGATGCTCTTACTATTACTTTTTCTTTCCACTACCTCAGGCTCCCTGAAATACTCCTACCTTGTTTATATCCAAATAGTGATAATTACTCTCACCTGCCAGGATACAAGCTCTACATATTAGCATTTCCATTTTGGATGAATCAGCAGATAAAGGCTGTTTTCTCTATCCAAGAGCTTTATGCTTGTGACCCATTCCCACTTATGTGTGGAAAAGTAATGCTTGTGTGGTAGAAATCTGAGCTATTCATCAGCCAGTGCTTTGCAGAAAGAGAACTTTGGGGGTTTATTTTTTATTATTATTTCCCCATAGACAATTGAAGCTGGAGTCTGACTAAAACAAATAGACAAAGGAACGTTTTTTACCTCTGTTACAAAATATTGTACGTAGGCTTAATAGCTTTTGAGAAATTTCTGTCTCTATAAAATAGTTTCAAATTGCAACAGATAGGGTAGAACAATTTTACGTGTATGTACAAATTCAATTAAATTGCTGTAATTATTGAAGATAATTTAATCTCTGTGCAAACCCATTTGGCATACCTACAAGGGACAGGAAATGAATAGCATATGCACTTGCATATCCTTCCTTTATAAATTCTTTGATGCACCCCCACAAAGTATCTTTCTAACTTACTCCTTACATCTAAACATGCATGCTGTCAGCCGGCTCTAGAAAGAGCTTAAGAGAGTATTTTGGAAAATGCAGAAAGCAAAGTGTTGAAATTTTCATGGAAGTGGACTGGTTTCAACATATGTCCTCTCTTTCCATTAACAGCTTTGTATTTTCCTGCTTTTTCCTGTGTATATGCATTTACAGAGACTGTGATTCATGAGAAGGGCAATCCCTGCACCCCCAAGACTTCTAGGCTTTCTATGCTAAAGTAAAAAGCATACAAACCCCCAAATTGCGTGTTTCTGATCTGGCATTTTAAGTAACAGTCTGGTATGGTATTTTTTAAAAACTGTATCTGGTCTGGTATGTTTAAAAACTATTGTATCTGTATAAAAGAGCATAGAAACCATGAATTTCATAGTACATTCCATAGTGTTTCTGAACTAAGTAAGAATTAAAGATAGGTCTCCTAATTGTACTTGAAAAAGATGAAAAAGAAAGTGGACTCTAGCTATTATAAATGGAGAGTCTTCAACATATAACATAAGTGTAACCAAAACAAAAGTCAGATTTTTGCAAAGCCAATAGGAAAAGTGGAATTCGGGGGGGGGGTTAATAGTTGCTCACTCAAAGTACTTTACATATCTCATCACTTAACTTATTTCATTCATCAAAAGATACAAAAGAAAAAGTATAACATTTTTAAAATCGCCAATACAGTAAAGAAACCTGAAAACATGACAGGGTTGTTATTATTTCTGAGAACTGGAATGAGCTTTTTTTAAAGCCCTAGCACACACTGCCTTCCAGAAATCAGGTATCGTATAAATAAATACGTCAATAAATCCACCCATGGTATTTCACACAAACTCACTGAAACAGAGATAGACATTTGTCTGCTGAATGAGGCTTAGGATTTTATAAAGTTTTTGCAAGTTCCATGTAGGTCACAGGTCACTTAAGGGTTTGTTTGAATTTTATAATATATTAATAATAAATAAGGAAGACAATATGCTTTCCTGAAACAGGTACTTACTAGTATCAAGATTCTTAAAGAAAGGACTAAAATTTAGAATAAGATTACCTATTTCTCCAATCTTTCTCTATCAGTCAGAGTAATTCATTGCTACTCTGAGCAACCTTTGAGAGGCATAGGAGTTTCTACTTTAGAGCTTCTAATGCATATACTATTTAAAATTTGTTCTTGTCCTGTCTTCCAAATGTTTTAAATATTCAGATAATTACCCAGAAAGGAGGGTAATTGCTTCCTCCTTTGCTAGTTGATTCCTCAACTAGTAATTTAGTAACTCAGGTGAAGCTACAATTTTAACAACTACCTTCCCTTGTAGAACATACGTCAAACAAAAAGGTTCACAGAAAAGTACGTGTTTCTATAAGCCTATTGAAATAGTGCAGGCTTATATGTTATAAGATCATGATAAATAGAGGAAGCAGGCACATGGGCAAGCCTACTTGATAAAAAGCTCCTGTTGGAATTCAAAAATTCAATTCAGAAACAAAACCATGATATAGTTTCTTTGAGAAAATAATTATGCAAATAATATATATGATTATGTAGCAGGGTAATGTTATTATTTTCCATCTCTGGGTGGTAGTTTTCATAAATAATGAGCTGCACTGCAAGGAATAATTGAGTTTTCACGTTGCTTTTCATCTACCATGCTACTTTACATTATTGTATATCTCAGAGGCTTTTAGCAAATGACTGAACTTTCTTTATTTCATCTACTTCAGTCAGAACTCACCTGTTAATCTATGTAAAGGCTGTAAGAAAGAGTAGAATTCAGTTCCAGAAAAGAGATTAGATTCTAGGAGCACAAAAATTGCTTTGTTCTTTTTTCTTTCTCATTTCCTGTTGCCATTGTCATACAAATTTTCAGTAATAAATTGTACGAAAAAACAGAAAAGATCCTTTGGAAGAAAAAGTGACTTAGTGTTCTGTATTTATCAAAGAACTTGGAAGTCTGATTATGGAGATAAACTGAGTGCCATTCCAGAAGTGGGGAACTGCAGTGTTGGGATTTAGCGAGCTCCTTGTTCACAGCCATCACTGCATCTCTCTCCAGCAAGTAAGAGGGATATTGATCACATTTACATAAGGCATCTGCAGGTGGATATTTACATATGAACGAGTCATTATAGGAGACTCTTACAGATACTAAAAAGAGACAGATACTTTCGGGGACTCTTCACCTGACCAGTTTTAGATACCTGCCAAATAGGATGAAATGTGCACGTACAGTGGAAAGGATTTGCCTGAGCAACAGTGGGAAACTAAGAACTAAGACAGAAAAGGCCAGGAAAGGGAAGAGAGCTGGCTGTGGGGGGCCACGCCATCCTCTCATAGGATCTGAGTGGAGGTTCTAGGGCAGAGTCGATCACGGTACTGAATGTCCAAAAAGAAGTTAAATGCTTTCCAGCATGTTCTGGGTTTGGCTGGGATAATTTTCTTCACAGTAGCTGGTATGGGGCTGTGTTCTGGATTTGTGCTGGAAGCAGCGCTGATAACCCAGGGATGTTTTCGTTATTCCTGAGCCGTGCTCACACAGAGCCGAGGGCTTTTCTGCTTCTCCCCCCACCAGCGAGGGGGGCACGAGGAGTGGGGAGGGGACAGAGCCGGGACAGCTGCCCCCAGCTGACCCCAGGGATATTCCAGCCCATGGGACGTCCTGGGGGAAGACGAAGGAAGGGGGGACGTTGGGAGTGATGGCGTTTGTCTGCCCAAGTGACCGCTTTGCGTGATGGAGCCCTGCTGTCCTGGAGATGGCTGAACACTCGCCTGCCCGTGGGAAGGGGTGGGTGGATTCCTTGGTTTGCTTTGCTTGAACACATGGCTTTTGCTTTCCCTGTTCACCTGTCTTTATCTCAGCCCACGAGTTTTCTCACTTTTACCCTTCCAATTCTCTCCCCCATCCCACTGTGGGGGGAGTGAGCGAGTGGCTGCGTGGGGCTGAGTTGCCAGCTGGGGTTAAACCACGACACAGAAACAAATGTTACAGACATTCCCAACAACATTTAGATGGTTATTGACCTGAAATTTAGGCTGCATGAGAGTCAAGAAAGGCATTTATGAGCATGTAAATGTGTCTAAATTTAGACACCAAAAACTTTCAGGCCAAATAACAGTAAAGAGCTGGTTACCTCTTTAGGTAGGCAACAAACTTCAGCGTTTAATATAGGTACAACTTAGACTGCAACCTGTCCTATCATGTCTACCTTTGAAAGGTAGAGAGTGAACAGCTATAGAATTACAACTCTAAATTCAGTTTCTATAACAATATAGGAATAAATAATAAACGTGCCATAGGCAAATACCTGGAGTGTAACGATGTGATAAGAAATGGTCAAAATGGATTTTAAAGAGCAAATCATACCAAACCACTACCATTTCCTTCTTTGACAAGGTAATAGGCCTCAAGGATTGCTGTAAATATCCAGACTCCTGTAAAGATTTAGACTCTGCCTGAAGTGACACATTCACAAGCTATCAGGAAAATATGGACTTACTATAAGGAGTCTGCAAAAACGGGAAATCACTGGAAAGATAGTGTTGAAAACATAGTTACTAAGTTCTCTTGTTAAGAGAGGTAGCGTCTCTGGTAGAGAGGAGGTTACACAAGAACTGTTCTGAACGTGCATATATCATACTGTGGTGGAAAAAGCAAATGTTATAGTGGGGTGCTTAAACTGGATTGGTATCAGTATGACTCAGAGCATAATCCTTTTCTTCTAGTTAGCAGTGGAAAGGTCTCACCTGGAGCAGCAGAGAAAGTTTTGGACACAGAACTTGAGGAAAGTTATACCTCAATAAATGAGGCTGTGTTCATGCAAAAGGCCAGGGAATAACAGAGTGATCAGAGAATGATTTAAAGTCAAGAGAACATGATGAGGAATATTTGAAAGAACTGGGTTCCTTTAGGTACTCACTAGGCAGCTGAGGGGATATGTCTTTACACATGTGAAGGGGCAGAAAGGATAGATACACTACTTCATGTTTATACATAGATATGGTACTGCAAAAAGGAAGGACCTGCTGTCCATAACCAGGAGGACAAATCAAAAACTTATGTATTACACTGCTACAAGGAAGATAAAGTTAGACTTCCTAAACATTTCCTACTGTCTACAAATTTTCCTTCTTGCGATAGAAGACAAACACAGGTGACATCGACTGTTCTCACACTCAGTGCAGACATCTGTTGCATGACATCCATCTACCTAGGAGAGCTGTCAAAATTTGGCACAGTCATCCCATCCTTTCTTTCCTTTTTCTAGTCTTCTGGACTTCCACACGTTTTCTGTAAGTTCTTAGAAATAACTAATGACAGCTCTGAGACTTGCTTCAGCCACTACCCTAACTAGCCTAAAATGAACTCGTCTTGATCAGTATTTGAAAACTACGTTTTCAGTATTTACATTTTAATATAAATTTAAGGATGTAATAAAAGATCAACTAGCTATAATCAGAAATAATTTATTTCAATCATTTCAATCAGCTTCAATCACCTTTTTTCCTATTTGTAAAGACAGTTTTGTGTGTGGAAACTAAGCAATATCCTCAAATCTGGGATGAAAAGACCACAAGTTGATGCTCACTTTGTACTGGCATAACTCTAAAAAAAATTAAATAATTAAATAAATCTGGGAAAGAGAGCAAAAAAAAAAAGCTTTCCTTTAACCCAGTTTTTCATAGTGCTGGAACAGTGGATGTCTGAAAGTTCTGTCTGGCTTTGGTTCATTTATAGATCTAGAAAACCACAGATATTTAGAAAGGTAATTATAATGCAGTTCTTTGGAAAAAATGGGGCATAATTATTCAGGACCTACTTAGCAGATTAGTTCTTTTTATAAAGCGGATGATACCTCACCCTAGAATGTGAAAGACACTGGAGAAAAGATTTAAAAAAAAACAAAACAAAACAAAGAAGATATGGATAATCTAGAAACAATTATGGTGACATTTTTAAAACCTGCATTTTAGGAACTGGATGAGGAAAGAAAAATGAAAATCCTGTTTCATTTAAATTGGTAAGGAAAGTACAAAACTAAAAGTTTCAGTGCACCACTGGGAATTCTTTCATACGGCTACAGCATGCATTGTAAGAGATCTATAAGGAAATAAGTGGTATAATCACTGCAGGAGAGGAAATTCATAGAAATGTGCAAAGGGGGAAAAAATAACTTATTTTAAAATAGTGCTAATTATTTTCATGCTGTTTCCTCCTTTTCTACCTTCAATATATGTTGTACCTCTCTATCCCAATTAAAATTAATACCAGTTACATGACTTCATCTAGTGTTCCCATTTTGTATTCTACTTGCACAAAAGACTTTACATTACACATGTGTAAATCTGTATTGATTACATGAAAACCCCAGCAAATACTCAGAACAGACTTTAGATCCAAGACTGATTTATGGTACTTTAACAGAAGTTTTGGCAAGAAACACCCACTCACGTCATTTTTGAATTTGAACCAAAAAAATCTCACCAGTACTCTTAGATTTTTATCTGGTGCCAGTCACTGGGATAACTATGCTGATCTCTGCAACCAATTTAATCTGAGTATAAATCTAATGGAACCGAATAAATGGGAATTTTGAGTGAATTGCTCTGTATTTTAATCATCACTTACTATTTAAATGGTTAATGAGAAGTCAATTCCTCAAGGAGAGACTCAGTTTCATGCACGACTTCATTATACTTTCATTTTTTCTCACATACCAGAAATAAGACTGCTCTGCAAGTAGTCTGTTAATCACCTAAAACTAAACATTAATCCTGTTAACCGACTTCCAGTGTCTGAAGCTTGTTAAGTTATGTTAATGTCATAGCAATAAAAAAACCCAGAAACCTTTTTGCACTTTCACAAATGTTTTATTCCTCAGAGAGCTATTCATCGCTCTCAGAAAATACAGTGTATTTTCAAAACAGAAGACTGCTTTCATTTGTGTGTTTCCAGTACAGCTAAGCTTTCCCTACCCCCCCTTCTTTCTTTTTTTCCTTTCAACTTTCAATAGGCTACCTTCCAAGAATCTGCTAACAAGTACTAACCAAAATCTAGATCAGTCCTGAAACTGTAGCACATAGAACAGTCCCTAAAATCAATTTGTACTGTAACTTCAGCTCATCTTTAGCAGCCCAGACTAATGCAAATAAATGTAATCAATTTACATATGCAGAACCGTGTCAGTAGCATGCATTATGCTTTCAGTACAACTGTCAGGGATGTGAACAGTTTTTAATGTTGTTGTAAGTTTACAAAGTTGTTTAATAATTTCTATTCATGAGTATTCAAATAGGACAGGCCATATGAGACACAGAACTTGGGTGATAGTTCTTTGTGAAATTTAAATTTGTTCTTTAGCATTTCAAAATTCCCTCTCCCTGCATGTTATTCATGAACTTCAGCATTTACTTAGAATTTGTTCTTATTTTTCCAAACAACTTGACCAGCCGTTATTTATTTGGAAGCAAGATGGAGAGCCTTTCTCTGTGTCTCATACTAGCATATGCCGGAGAAAGCAATAGTGTATTCTAGAAATAACTTCATGATTTCCATAGCAATGAAGGCTTGGAGTGTTCAGAACAGACTCCATCAAACTCTGTGGAGCTTTTTCTTTCATAAATATTTTAGCATATTTTGTTTTACTTTGAAACATAGGAAATTAAAATCCTTAATCATTTGCTAGAATATTGCATTATGAATGGCATCACTGTAAACTTTACAATCCACTGCCTTATGTTTTTTCAAAAACTTAGAGCATATAAATAGTTGTTATACATTGATTAGGCAGGGTACTAATGTCTGCTGTTGTAGGTGTTATTGTTATTACTGTTATTGTTCACTTTCTTCTGCCTACAGAAGTTAGAATGGCATAAAAGTTATATTAAAGACAAATTACATATTTCTTAGTATAGGAAATAGAAGAAAGACAAATCTATTGTTAGTCTATTATTTGACAACAATCTCCAGCTGAAATCTGTGCTCTTCAGGTAAGTAAGGTTTGTTTGGTTTTGTTGTGGTCTGTTTTCAGAAGATTACATACTGTGCAAATATATGAAGATGGATTAAATGGACTTTTGAGGTGTGTTCACCAAGCCCACTAATTGAGCTTCACCTCTCATCTTTCCCACAGCAGAACTGTCTTCAAGGCACTGGTTTAGTCATCTAATAATCCTCTTGCATGGACCAAGAGCTATCACGTGCCCATGTGGATTGCCATCATAACTAAATTAAAGTCTTAGGTACTTAGAATAAGAGAATCATAGAATGGTTTGGGTTGGACGGGTCCTTTAAAGATCGTCTAGTCCATCCCTTTCATCTCTGCCGTGGGCAGGGACATCTTTCACTAGACCAGGTTGCTCAAAGCCCCATCCAACCTGACTTTGAACACTTCCAATGACGGGGCACCCACAACCTCTCTGGACAACCTGTTCCAGTGTTTCACCACCTTCACTGTAAAGAATTTCTTCTTTATATCTAATCTAAATCTACCCTCTTCCAGTTTAAAACCATTGCCCCTTGTCCTGTCACTACAGGCCCTTCTAAAAAGTCTCTCTCCATCTTTTTTATAAGTCCCCTTTATATATTGAAAAGCTGCAATAAGGTCTGCCCAGAGCCTTCTCTTCTCCAGGCTGAACAACCCCAACTCTCTCAGCCTGTCCTCACAGGACAGATGCTCCAGCCCTCCGGTCATTTTTGTGGCCCTCCTCTGGACCTGCTCCAACAGGTCCATGTCTTTCTTGTACTGGGGACCCCAGAGCTGAAGGCAATACTCCAGGTAGGGTCTCACGAGAGCAGAGAAGAGGAGAAGAATCCCCTCCCTCGACCTGCTGGCCGTGCTTCTTTTTATGCAGCCCAGGATATGATTGCCTGTCTGGGCTGCAAGCATATATTGCTGGCACATGTCCAATTTTTCATTCACCAGTAACCCCAAGTCCTTCTAAAGTACTTCATTTTACCTACCTACGGTAACCACAAAGATAGACAATGAAATACAGAGTCAATTAACGAATGGTTTTCCAACGCAAAATGGATTAATGAGGTGTGGAATTTGTGCCTATTTGAAAATAGCAAAGTATGGGGAAGACACACAAGAGACATATTTAGAGGTTTCAGAAAGGAAAAAATGTTCTTCATGAAAATCAGGGCATTTCACTACATGGTATACCTTAGTGTTTGACAGTCTAGCCACACACTGGTAACTCTGGAAATCCGTTTTTGGCTAGAATGTAAAGAAATGAGCTACAGATTTCCTTATCTTTTCTGTTTGTTTTGAAAAAGACTGTAGCACTCTTAGTGCTAGCCAAGAGTGGTCTTGCTATTCAGTGGATTCAGAGTGGTGATGTGGCACTGGAGAAAGACATCTGGCACAGCTTGTGGAAAGCCTTTTTTGGAAACTCAAAAAAAGAAAAAAAAAAGGTTTGTGTAATCCATGGGAAAGTTAATCTAACTGTGCGTACTTACTTTTTGTTTCTTAGCCAGCTTTCCTATTTCTGTTCTTATGCTTCTGACAAGATCTTGTAAAACTCAAGCATCCTACGGAAAATTTTACATGAGTCTCACTAAAAGTCATTCCTTCCGAGGCTCCATAAATCCACGGAACTTGTTTTAAATCTTAATACAAAGAATCCTTCTTAATTATTTTTAATTAACAAACTTTAGTAACCTCTTGCAAGAAAAGTTCCATCCACAAATACTCACAGTTTCTGGTTCTAATTGGAACTAGCTTTAGCTGATGTGTTTCCACATCATCTTATCTTTTGAAAACCAAATGCCTACAATTGTGTACCTGGAGAAGAATTTAGGTATTGAGTTGTTGGCTTTCAAGGAGTAGTAGCTGCAGGATAGAACCACATCGCTGATGGGATCAAAATATGAACTACAATGAAAAATCTAGTTGTTTTACCCTTGTTCAATATTCCTTGCTGAAATACCTGTGATGAGCAGAGGAATGATAGAAAAGTATCTATGTAGTGCTACTGCATCATTTGTAACAAAGCAACTAGATGTGAATTAATTTCATTTCACTTAAAGGCTGCCAAAGCTTCTTCAGACCTTAAGTTCCCAAAAATACTTTCATAAAAATTACCACTGTGGAAAAAGTTCTCAGTGTATTAAAATAATCATCCCATATATATTAATTTGAAATTATTCTGGACACCTTTTCATAATAATTTAAATAATTATATTACTTGTTTGATTTCTCCTCTTGATTTTTTTTCTCTTTATTCTTTTCCCCTTTTTATTTTCTTTTTCTCTTACATGATAATTTGCAGTATGATACACGTGGAACAGAAGTTCAATTTCCAAAAGCTGACTCATTTCAAAGAGATAGCTCCATCTAGTGTCACAGTCAGACACTAATTTAAATCTGTATCTTTTTTTGCAGAAAGTAGAGCTAAGCAATTCTCACAGCTAAAATATGACTTAAAGTATTGTCTCCTGCTGGAAGAACAAAAATGTGAACAAACAGGTGAATGTGGTATCTGAAATACTACACAAAGGCAATTGTATAAAACATATTTTTGGATATACATTCTCCTTGAAAGAGCTGAATTTGCATCATAGTATACTTTGTCTGCAATTAATTACAGGATTCTCTGACTCCAGATGCTTTTACTATGAACTGTTGCATGGAATAATCTGCTGGAGCAAAACATTCATCATCAATTCTCTAAGCCATCATATCCTATTTAGTTTAGGAATGCTGTAGGACTCTGAATATGTGTGGTATAAAGAGATTGCTCTAATGTGTCCAGCAAGGACTCTGCTCAGTAGTAACACAGTCTGCAAAAGAAAACAGACGTAGGAAACCTGGGTGGTGGAATTCTAATATAATTAAGGAATGGCAATCCAGAGATTATTGTTTTCAAGCAGTCATTGGTTTTGAAGCGCTTACTTGTAAATTAAATAATGGTAGAATAATTTGCTTCCCACCCCTACTTATAAATCAACTAACAGTAGAATAACTTGTTTGCCTCACTCTAGCTTTTGCTAGGTCATTTGGTGGTGTGTCAAAAACTTTTACCAGTATAATCATTCATATTTGCCTGGGTATAAAAGCAGTTATATGAAAAGCAAACTACCCAAAGAGGAACAAACAGAAAAGCTGCAATACATATATATTCTGAACTATTAGACCTGAGATCTGCAAAGAAGTATGCAAGGAAGCTGCAACAAACCCCATATTATTTAACATACTCATTAATTGTCTGAGGGAAGAGCTAAACAGCACTTTAATTAGGTTTGTAAACAACACTAAACCAAAGAGAATTTGGAGCAGAACTGGGAACAGGAAACAAATGCAAAGGGAACAAGGGGAAAATAACATTATGAAAGCATAAAAAAAAAAGGGACTAGAAGTAACTAAATGAGATTCAAAATGTTGAGTAAATAATTTAAACGTGGGAGAATAATCTTAAAATAACTAACAAACAAAAATACTGGCAAGTTTAGTGATGGCAGTAACAGATTAGTTACAGACAAGTTTGCAAATGAGTACAGAGAAGTCCTGTGTTAGGTCTCAGCCATCCACAAACTACCAAGTCATGTATGAGAAATGGACTTATTTCCTTCCACAAAGCTATCATGAGCTTGGATGTCACACTCAGTTTAGAGTATTTAAGCTTTGACCCTCCCCAGTAAAGGCAACATCAGATTTTCTATGATCTCCAAAGGTCTTTGAATGAAACACCTGAACGATAGCATCTTGAAAACTAACACAGTTGTCTCCAACTGACTTCTTAGATTTCAATCAGTAAGATTAAAATCTTCTTCCACAGCTTTGGAAAAGAGCCATAAACCAGAAATTTTAATTTTCTTTAAATTCAGACTTTAATTGTAAATAATTTGTTCCAGTAATGGTTTATGTTTGTTACATTTGTTAAAATGTTTGTAGGTGAGGCATTATATAGCCCAAATTACAAGGTCTCATGAAACTTCGCCTTAAAATTTTCATGTAAAATTTACCAGTGGTATTTTATGCTAGGAAGGAGAAATATCCAGAAAATCTTTCAGGACTAGAAAAACATGTTAGAACTTACCAGTGTTGATATTTAGTTTCTTAATTGGATAAAGCTGTTGGTAGCTGAATAGACTATACAGTCCTGGTGGATTTTCACAAACACCTGGGCATATGTGTCCATTGGAATAAAAAAAATCAGACCCAAGTTGTTTTCGAAATCTTTTCCATCAACTAACAGGTTTATGTACTGAAATACTAGATGTGCACGGTCCACAACAGCATCTTCATTATATTACTTTTGTTGCCAGGTTTGCAATTCTCGTTTTAATGCATATATGATGAAATTACATCCATGTCAAATAACATGACATATATTTCTCTAATTTTTAAAGACTTTCACACAGTAGAGTTGAAAAAAACAGTAAAGAGTAGGAGCAATCTGGAACTGATTTTTGTGGAAAAACTATTGTACTTCATAAAAAAAGAAAATCTTACATGTACTGACAAAATGTCTTTATAAGACTAAGTGATAGGAAGTGAAGAAAGAAATGGCCAAAAAGAACCCCAAACCAAAATCCTAAAAAGGTAATTTCAGACCTGACAGATTCAGTTGTCTTCTATTAGGAATCAAAGTAGAAGATAAGATTTGTCCTCGGAATTTATCAGTTAAAGCTACAACTTTGTGAAATATTTAACTGAGGGCATAACTTCAGACGTATTGACATTAGTGCATCCTAAGTAAATGAGGATGCAAAATCAGGTTGTCAGTGCAGACCACAAATAGAAATATGATGGATAGGGGAAAAATACACACGGTACACAACTGAAAGAGGAAATGTGAAATTTGGATTACAAGTC
Organism: Buteo buteo; assembly: GCF_964188355.1. NCBI lineage: Eukaryota > Metazoa > Chordata > Aves > Accipitriformes > Accipitridae > Buteo > Buteo buteo. The sequence goes on from NC_134196.1 coordinate 7,900,250, forward strand.
TTATTGAATAAGTGGTTTATAGTAGAAGAGTTATTCAGATCTGAAATAAAAATGTACTGTGACAGACTTCCAACATCTCAAACTATAGCTGATACAGTCAACGTTGAAAAGTGGAAGTTTTCAGAAAACTATGACAAAGAAGAAAGATGCCTATCTGGAGTCCAAGTCAGGTCAAGGCCATTATTCATTGATACAGAATGGCCACCTGGTCATTGCCCAAAACTTCAAAGGCACAGGAATATCAAAGGTGTCTTGAGATCTCCATTCTTTTGAGTCTCAGAGAGTCTGTGCTTTGAGGATGGGGATCTTGGGGAAACTGTGCTGGTTTTACTTTTTCCCCTCTTATTTTCATAAACAAGCCAGTCAGTGTGGGAAGAAGATGCTGGTGTGCAATAGGTATTATGCGTACAGTAACCACAACCATATTTTAAATTCCCATTTTATGCAATTAAAGTGATATGTAGGGAAAACCTGCTCTTGCTGACATATTCTTTCATTCACAGCTGAACGCTTTCAGGCAACATCATCTGGAAAAGGCATAACTATTTCTGTGTTTGTGTAATGTTTACTAATATGGATTTTTGATCTAGATTTCGTCATTTGAAAAACAGGTCTAGAGATGTGTAAATGGATTTTTCCATTAACTGATTTCTTCTCTTCAGCAGTTGACCCCAATTTTTCTGCTTAACATAAATATTTCATTTAATCTGCAATGGGACGTAAGAGGAGAAGAGGGAAGGGAGGAAGAAAGAGGAGGAAAGAAAGAAGAAAAAACTGTTGAAGACACATTACTTCTATTGCTTGATGAAATTTTGAACTGTATCTTTTATCATATAATGACACTGACCTTTTTCCTAGGTACTGACTGTAGAAATAGAACAATCCTGACTTGTCCCAAGAGTGGTTGCATTTTATTCAAAATAAATAATTGTGGACAAAAGTGGAAGGAGTACTCATGTCTGGTGGTTTTAAAGTAAACTGTCCATTTACCAAGTTTAATGAAGCATATGGATTCCAGTCCTTAATCTGTATTTAAACTGAATGGAACGTAGTTTACAGTAGAGGCCGGAACACTTCTTACTGTGGTGTCTAGGGAGTTTTCTCAAGGAAGGAAAGATGCAGATTTATCCATAAGCTGAAGAGTGAACTGAACCTTGTTTCTAGGATACTGGGTGAATATTTTAACTATTAACATTTTCAGAAAAAGGGAAAACTGCTGTGTTGTACTACTTTTTTCCGCCAAAACCGTTCAGTGAAGCTTAGTCAAATTGAAGGATTTTTTAAGGGAAGAGGTTTTTAATGACAAGAATAATATCTTTAATAAAGTGACTATCCCCATAAAATTTTTACCTCAAGCTATTTCTTATCTCTTCCTTGCTCACTGTTGGAGTCTGTAGTTTCAGAGTTTCTACAGTAAACAAAGAGACTGTTTTCCCTAGCTCTTCATCACAAGCTCCTAAATCAGGAAAGTCTAGAGGGTATTATAAAGCTTCAGAGGAATTAAATAGATAAATTGATTTCTGGCTATGATAACTGGTGGAAAATTTGAATTTTATTTGCTTTGTGGGAAAAATGGTACATGTCCATGCTTTGAAGCTCTGCAGAGCTGAGTAACCTATATGATTTCTGGGCCTGGTCTGAAGCCAACAGAAGCCACGGGAGCTGCTCTAGTGTTCCCGACCATGGAAGAGCGAGTGATCCACAGCAGAGCTAACCTGAGCAGGTGCTGTGCCGTGCCGTGCTGTGCCGTGCTGTGCATACAGTGTGGCCTTCAGGTCCGTGTTGTGCTCCACAGGTCCCTTGGGCACGGGTGAAACCCAGCCGGCTCCTTGTAACAGAGGAGACCGTAGGCAGCTCCCGCTCCGCGCTGAGATTACACCTGCCTATGCCGCCTTGTTCTAAAAGTGAGAAGATTGCTTCTGTCTTAGACTGTAGAAATGTTTCTTCCTTGTAAGGAGCTTGAAAGACAGGAAGGGGAAAATCTCGGCTATGGACACGGTCTGCACTTGAATTTGGAGTGGGGTCTTGCATCGATGTCTTTCCCTGCTAGAGGTGTTTTCTTCGATTTGGATATCGATCTTGGAGCAAGTCCAGAGGAGGGCCATGAAGATCGTCAGAAGGCTGGAGCATCTCTCCTGTGAGGACAGGCTGAGAGACTTGGGGTTGTTCAGCCTGGAGAAGAGAAGGCTCCGGGGAGACCTTATGGCACCCTTCCAGTACTTAAAGATTCCAGCACCTAAAGGGGGCCCACAAGATAGCTGAAGAGGGACTTTTTACAAGGGCATGTAGTGATAGGACAAGGGCGAATGGCTTTAAACTGAAAGAGGGTAGATTTAGGTTAGATATAAGAAGAAATTCTTTACAATAAGGGTGGTGGAACACTGGAAGAGGTTGCCCAGAGAGGTTGTGGCTGCCCCATCACTGGCAGTGTTCAAGGCCAGGCTGGATGGGGCTTTGAGCAACCTGGTCTAGTGGAAGGTGTCCCTGCCCACAGCAGGGGGGTTGGAACTAGATGATCTTTACATCCCTTCCAACCCAAACCATTCTATGATTCTATGATTTACACAGCTCTATTCAGAACTGTAGTAACATAGGAACACCAGAATTTTGACACAGACAAACTTTATTGTGCTTAGGAGAGAGAATATCTTTCAAGAAAAGGCATCAGCAGTTTGGATTTTAGCCTTTCTGATAACTTTTTTAATTGAGAACTAAAAACAATAAATAATGCAAATTACATTTAAAAGATTGAAAACATGTAATATAATATTAATATGTCAATAATACATTATATGGTTAATTATTAACCATCAATATATTATTAATATATTTTAATGTATAACAATATGTTGCCCTCTATTTTATTGAATAAATATATAATATAGTCAAATATATTATATAAAATTTTTAAAGAAAGAGCAAGTGATAGAAAAATGTGGTAGAGAAGAAAGATAATGGATACTGTCAAAGCTATGATATATCTCTTACCCGATACATTCTAAAAAAGGATGATCTTTTTATGAAGACTTCTTAAGGTTGAGAGAAATCTGACAAAAAGGTATTTCTATACCTACATGGGCCACAAAGAATATTTATTACTGTTCTTCATTTTCTCTCCTGTTAGAAATCCAGAAATACTCTAGAATCTTATTTGACTTCATAGTAAACTGTAATATACAATCGGAAAAAACTGCTTTTGACTTCTATGGGTTTTGGAACAACCTCAAATAAGTGGATATTTCTCTCAAGTGCATACAAAAATGGATAAAAGGTCAAATGTGCAAATTACTTAGGAAAAGGAAACTCCTTAACTAAGAGAAGTGTTATTAGTAGGTGGGAAGGATAAGAACAGACACACTGCTTGTCACAGTTTAAAGTTTCTTTTCAAGTGGCATTGCCAAGATTAAAGTTTTATAATTAAATTCCTATTTGACAAAGATGTCAATTAGTTTACTTAGTGGTTTTATGATTTAATTGATGACTAAGACAACAGCTTATTTAAAGCTTGAGCCGTTTTTATAGTAAAGTATAGTTTAGATTACAAACTTTTCATCCCACTTGGGACCACCCTGTTGTGAAAGGGCAATTCATTGTAAGACTTCTTTATATTCATACCTGCTCTCCCATCATATCGCCTGTTTTATAACTCAGTCATGTGGTTACCATGCAACGTTTTTAAAAGTAGCTGGTTTCTTCTCTTTTTTTTTCCACCCTCTTTCTTCATTTTCATCTCCCTGTAGTTGTGGTAAAGCTGTCACCACTGAACACTCCTTGAAGCAAAATTTCCCAAGATATATTAGTGTCAGAAGAGAGCAATAACTTCCTGCTTCTGTAATTATTCCTTGAAAATTGCTGCTTCAATACAATGTACAGAAACACAGACAAATAAGAACTTAACAGGCAGCTGACTCAAGACATATTATTCTTTTCCAGGCAGTCACGTGGAAAGGTTGCTCTCTGTTTTTCTCTTTACACGTGTAAGAGATGTACCAAGGCAATGTTTATATAAACAAAGCAAGCTTTTAGAAAGATTTTTTATTCCATAGAAAACTGTAGCTACATAATTAGTTTTTAAAATTTGTGAGACAGGTTTCACTCTGCATCTTTTGATGAGCCAGCCAAGAGTTTGTAGATGAGCGTCACAGATATCAAGGCTACTTCAAGCCTATGGCCCATCTAGCTCAGCATCACCTGCAGCAGCGACACTTCAGGAAGAATATTAGATTCTCCTTCCTCAAACTACCACTTTGTAGCTATTACTGGAGTTCTCCAATCTAATGTCCAGCTTTAGGACCAGCAGCTTTAGGAAATACCCTGGGTAATCCTATGAATGATGGCTGCATCTCTCCACTATTCTGAGGCTGATGTCTCTGCTTTTCATCAAGCAGAATCAGGAAGGTAGCTCAAATGGAAAGAAATAGATTTCTTTTCCTTCAGTTAATGGCCATCACAACTTGTTCACTACTCTGGCTCACTTCAGGGCAGCACGAATAGTAGGAAGGAATGAGAAGATACTTATCTGGAGATTGTATGTATTTGGGGTTTTATAAGATTTATTTTTTTTTAATATGTCATGACCTGAAGCTCCCTTGCAGATCTACTGAGGGTTGGTTTTGATATTTCCAGAAATATACATCAACTTCCGAAAGAATCATGTCTACCATATTTCAGCTAGAAAGAGTGAGTTCTTAGATTTCCTGCTGCCAATTGCAAAAAATGTTCCATTTGTTTTCGAAGAATCAGGATTTTTCATGAGAGGCCATTTTTTAATTCTTTTTCTTATATACAAATTATCTGCAATAGACTCTGAATTTTACTAACTAAATTATTATTCACACCTTTGTAAACTTCTTATGAACATTACTTGGGATTATTTGTGTTTTCTTTGTCTATCTTCCCTACTCAACTACTTTAAAAAAGAGATGAGGGAAAGGCAGAAATAAGAGTACTCAAAAACTGGAAAATGGTACAGGGGTCATAAAACATTTTCCTATTGTTTAGTTCAGTCTCTCTGTGATTTTCTCTGTAAAATTCAAAAACATCCCTAACTACTCACTCTAACCTAGGCAGATGACCATACTGAATATATGTATGGAAGGAATGCAATGTCTTTTATTTTTTGTAGGTACCATATATTTGCCAAGATCAATCATCTTACATTTTGAACTGAAAGCTGTGTGGGAATGGACATGTCAGTGATGATGACATTTTCACATTTTCACTCCAGAATTTCACAGTTCTATTCATGAGGACTCCAGTGAAATTTTAAGCAGCTGAACAGAACTATGAATTAAAGACCAAATGCTTAGTTATTTGATTTTTTTTCTTCATTCTTTAAATCAAAGTCCATTCTCTTTAACTGAGTCCCTCAGCTAAACCTTGCAGACTTTCCAAGATTATTGGAGTGCTTTGGAATATAGAGCAAAAATCTTCTAAGTAAATCCACCCATATGAAAGAAGATCCCTGTTCTGTGCTTCTTGGAATGTTCTTTGGTTACTGAGAGTTGATGGCATGAAAAAGATACCAGGACTTTTTTTGTTGGAAGCCACAGCATGTAATGTCTTCAACAGCAAGCCTTTTGTTTCTCACTAAGCCTATTTCCATTCTCATGTGACAGGTAAAGAAATTACTGTCTTACACCTTTTTTATTTTCATATAAAAACTTCTGTTCTGAAGATAAGTGCTACATTGCCTATCTATGATATAAAAAATGCACAACACACTGATGCTAATAACTGCACCAGACACCAGAAATGTAGGCTAATTGCTGACAAACAGAAGACTTAAGGAAACACACTTACCTGAATTGTTACAGCACTGCAGAAATGTGAAATAAAATTGATTTTCTTTCTAAACTGTGCCTCTTATTTTTAGATACAGTTTCTGAGTTTTTCATAATCCCTAATAAATGAGCATTAGAGATCCTCTTTTTGACTAGGGAGTTTCTTTCTTTCATACAGATGATTTTTCTCAGGTTAAGGTCTTTTGTTTACTTAGAAAAGCTCGCTTCTCTAGCTGCAGTAAAGCAGTAATCCCACAGCAATCCTACATCTCCAGCATTTTGCTCTGTTTGTGAATTTATTCTTATCTCTTCACACCAATCCAGAACAAAAATGGGATGATGTAAGTTTGCTTTGATAAAGCCAACAGGTAAAAGAGAACAGAAATAGCTTTCTCAGGTAGTTGCTGTAGATTGGCAATTACTGTAGATAAAGAGCCAAAACGAACCTTAGTCCAAATCTGGCCAAAGGTACAAGTTTAAAAGTATTTTTCGTATCTATTCTGTGTCCAGTTGCTGAAAAGAATTCATCTAAACAAGGGACAAAAGATACAGAGAAATAAGTCCCAATGTGAAGACTGAGATAAACCAGTCACTTTTAACTTTACTTGACTTGAGAATTGGGAATTTTAGTTTAGACATTTCAGTGTAGATATCTAGATGTTTAGGATGAACTAGGTGTTTAAGATCTTATTATCATCAACTGAGACCTACTTAATTCAGTCAGTAGTGCCAAGGGTGGTGCCAGTTATAATAGGTGTCTGATTTTGGTCAATTTAATAGTTAAAAAAAAAAAATTACAGAAAAATGAAGTATTTTTTATATGAAATGCAAAAAGTAGCTCCCCTCAGTTACATATCCAAAGATCGTTTCTCAATGGGAACTAAACCATATATGCAGGCAAATTTAGCCTTGGACTTTGTGATTGAGAAAATTCTAATTTTATCAACTTTTGTAGTATTTCATGGAACTATAATATATTGAAACAATGTTTATTTATTTTAGAATCATCTCGTAGATTTACTCAGATATTGAATAATTGCGTGCTCCAAATTCTAGTTAAAACAGTAATAAAATTCCAAGATGTATAATTCTGTTTCTAGAAAACTAATATCAGACTTTGAAGAAAAACTGAAATTATTTTTCCAGTATAAATGAGTCCAAGTATTAACATTAAAGAATAAAAACCAAGCCTGTATTCAGGCTACAAACGAGCAAGGACAAATGACTTCCTCATATACATTAATTCAGGTGTTATTTTATATAAGCAGAAATTCTTCTCCAAAAAAAGGAGGTAAAAATAATCATTTCTCTGCTGGTCAGTAAGGGTTTCATGTACCCTAATTATACAATAAACATTAGTCACTCACAGGATGTTACTTCCATCAAAAAGCTGGGAGTATGTGCTTTGTAGACTTACTACCCAGACATAATTAGAGCTTTGAAATCATCAAGACAATTTCATGCAATCTTGGAGTCTATTTCTCTCAATTTACTCTTTCTTTAAAAGCAAAAGTGCTCAGTTAGATTAATTTCATCTGTATTCTCAATGAATCCCATGAAGTCCTGTATTTTGTGCATATTAAACAAACTGGTATTGCATACTGGCAGCATACAGAACAAAGCTTCTATTTGCTACCACAAGAGGAAAAGGAAAACATCTCAAAACTAAAAAAAAAAAAGAATAAAGATATTTGTTACTGAAGGTGTATCTAATTGAATTCAGAGTTGGTCGAAGTCTAGGACATTGAGATTAGTTGTCTTCTGCAGGGACTGCAAACTCGCAGTGGACACATTTCAGTGTTTTTTGTCGTGCAATCTGTTTAGATATCAACTGCTTTTTTAAACTCACCATACATTCCAAAATTATCCATCTATATAGTATGTATTCCCTAAAAAAATTGGGATATCTCTCCTTGCTTCACTTACTGAAGGCACCAGCTTCAGTGTCTTCACACTTCCATATCAACACTACATTTCGAAACTTCCAGTTTAAGAATGCAAATAGTCCGAGCTGTGATGGCAGGGCTTTCTGTCTGGTGTTTGAACAAGGAATGGTAGAGACTATTAACGGCCTTCAGACATGGTAGGCTGTTGCAAATTTGTAAGGTGACAATGATGTTTTTACTATTGCTCTTGCCTGAATTCATACCACTGGCTTAGGGATTTTTCCTTGTTTTTTTTAAAAAAGAGATTGTATACCACTACTATGTCCTGGAGCCAACCATTTTGCCACTTGGGGTTTCCTTCGGTTGTACTAATATAACTTATTTGACAGGTTTTCATGTGTCACCCAGCTTTCTGCCAAATGTGGTGTTTGGTGTATCCTGCTTGTCGCTCACTTCATTTTTAGCAGAGTTTAAGTTATTTGCAAGGAACAGTGCTGGAAAAGGAAACAGCTGAGGCATTGTACAGTCAGCCAGGAAGAGTGGATAGCGGAGTCACTCATCTGTCTCCTCATTCTCCATACTCAGTTTTGTGATATATGGCGCAGAAGTGAAGTAAGCATTAAATTACAGCTGCAGAAACACCAACAAAAAGTTCATTTACGATATTAAATGCACATCATTACTGCATTCTCATAGAATATCCCATCTGACATAACATCAGGTAAATTATATGATGGGAGCAGTAGAAGAAAGGACTCTATTTAAAATAAGGTTATAATTTGAAGACTGGCAGAAGAGTGGAAACATCTCTGCCCTCAGATTTTGTATCCAGACCACACGGTTCCACCTTTCCCTCTTCGTTTTGTTTTTTGGTTGGGTTTTGGGTTTTTTTTTTTTTGGCGGGGGAGATATTGTAGCTGGGGCTTTCTGATGTGGAGGCTTCTGTTCCTCTTTGCCTTTTAGCTGTAGTCTTTCTGAAACCAAAAATCCTTACCTATACACAGAGCTCCCTAGCTGACCCACACAGAAACAAGACTTAATTCAATTCAGCTAAGCGATATCCCTGTATTAACTTTCAGCCACTTTTGTTGATCTTTTCCTCCTTGTTTATCTCTGTGTTTTTTGCCCCCCGATGCCATTCCACAATACTGCCTCTGTTAGAGCTCACAGGGAAGTAAGACAGACCTGCTGGATGCATCGATGCCAAGGAAATGGTTTCCTTAGCAACAAAAGCAAGGTGAAAGCTCCCAGAAATTTTTTTGCTAATCAATGTAACTTCTATTCCCAGCTGTAGACAAAGAAAAGGTAAAGAAATGGATCCATTAACTACTCTGTTACCACATCCTCTCACATATCCCCAAAAGCTATATATATCAATGTGACTAGTACAAATTTCCATATTTTAAAAGTATTTTAACTAAGAATTCTCATGACTGAAAATAGCTTTTAGATTAATTTTCACCACTTTGCTACTGAAAGACTAACAAAGCAATAACTCAGAATAAGTACACACACAGAGCACTCCATTCACATTCTCTCCAAATTGCCATGAGAAAGAGGCCCACAGATAAGGACTATTTTGTGCTTTATGGCTAGGGACTAATGCAGTTTCTAGTATCAAGCTGTTTGATAATTTTCAACACTAATTATGATGAATGTTGTTTGTCTAAGGACAAAAAAAAAAAAAAAGACAAGTTATTTGTCCATTTGACAGGTTTTGGAAGTGACTGTTATCTTAGAATTTGTGGGGGAGGTATTCCCATCCCATTTCTTTCACAAAGACCACTTATGAGAGTTATGAGCTTTGAATATATTTCCAAAAGAAGAAAAGTTAAAGCTAATGGAAATTATTTTGTCAAAGAAACCATAAGAGCTATGCATAAAACTAATCATAATTTTTCTTCCTAAAATTCTTACTTACCATAGGTGCTTTATAACAGGAAAATGACATCTTGTAAATTCACTTACACAAGATGCCACTAGATTATAGCTGCTTACTCTGCTGCCAAAGCTGAATTTGAGAGCTGTTGAAGAACAATGCTCATTTTCTTCTTCCCTCAAGCTCTGTCAACATAATATTTCCTCAACTCATTGCTGGGGTGTACCACAGGGAAAGCAGCCTGTTTTCAAGGCAGCAAGTGGGACATTCTTTCTCATATATTTTGCTGATTGCATAATAGATGTGAAACTCAAAGATCGTTTCTACATTTCAGATAAAGAATTTAATCCTCTGATAAAAAGGCTGGGCTGATATGGATACTCTAAAATGCTGTGGTTTATGTGCTGTGATGTGGAATATAGAGCTGACGTGTGGATTTCAAGAAAAAGTTACCAAAATAACTTTGAAAAGGGAAAAAGAAAAGTACCATTCAGATCTATTGGTATTCACACCCCTCAAAAAAAAAAAAAAAAAAAAAAAGAAATCTGGGAAATGAACACTTAAAAAATGAAGGTGTAAATCTTATTGAGGTCTAGTTTTTCTGCCTATTAAAAATTCTGCACAAATTTAAATAAATTTAATTATTTTGACATTATTCAGTTGAAAATTGAGTAGATTCAAAATGTATTCTTGAAAATATCATCCTTAGGTCCTGTTTACTGCACCTGGTTGAGATAGGAGATTTTGTTAAGAGTTGCAATGGATATATTTTAGTTAGAAACTAAGTCCTGTATTTTTGGACAATATATAATGACAATATACCTAAGAAACATTACCATTTCAGTAGCGCTTGCAGAATTCCCTCTCTGCTACAGAATTTTATTTCTTGCCTAATTTGGATTACAATTCTGCTGCTCAGGTCCCACCCAACAAAATCTGTTTTGAATGTTTTTTTCATTCACTGCATAATCTAGCATGGAAATGAAGGATCTTATACAAAGAAGTTAGGCAAAGTGCATAACAGAATGTTTAGCAGTATTTGTCATTGCAAGTAGTTATGAAATCAATGCACCTTCCTCACATGCTTAGAATAGGAATTAACTGGAATGTCTTGGGATATTTCTGAGGATATTAGCATTCTAGTTCATATCAGTGTGTTTCTAAAGTAAGTCTCCGGGGTGATGCTGCCTGCTGTGCCTTGCGCTCACATCCTGAAGGGTTCTCAATGTGATCGGCGGATTTCTTCTGCATTAAATTAAAGAAGATACCTTTCAGCAAAACTTCTCATGTGCTCCAATTATTAATAAACTTATAGTCTCCTAGTCTGGGGCTAGACCAGAGCTCATCTGAAATAAATACCCCCAAAATACACTACAGCTCCACTCCTACTGTGCTGCATTGCTTGCTAATGTATACATAACTTCAGTATAAAGTCATAAGAGAGGGTAAATGTTGACTTTGCAAAGGTAAAATCCATACATCTCATCAAGGGGCAAAATATACTATCACCTGCTTTTATTGACACCTACAGACTGTACAGGAGATACTGAGGGAAAAGTGAATCAAGCCACACAAAAATTCTCCTGGACACTGTAATGACTGTTCATTGCAGTCTTCAGTTTTGTATGTAAACTCATTTCAGTCATCAGTACTGAGAATCTGATCTCAGACTTCAAAACCTAGGAAAACACTTTTAAATATGTTCATTAACCTGCCTTTTCTCATCACTCTTAAATTTGTATCTGGATTTAATAGGAGGACATCATGCCATTATCATGTTGTTACACTAACACCTAGAAGCCCTGAAAGCTTCAGTAGGGATGAGAATACTAACTAGGTGTAAAATATGACCACAAGAGGTTAAAAAAAAAAAAAAAAAGAGGACAGTTGTAAGCAAGCATTGTAGTAAGAGGACAACAGGTATCAATGGATCAGTGAATCAATGCCTAGCCACATTAAAAGAATGCGTTAGGGAATGAGTCTAGATCTAGAAAAAGTACATTAGGAGTGCAACAGCACTTTTTCTTAGCTCACTCTGCTTGATTCTGTGAGTGTCAGAGCTGCTAAATTGGATCAAAGTACAGCCAAACCATGCTTTGTTTGCCCAGAAGTTTGCTTGGTCTCACAGAGCAGTTCTTTGACTCCTGTTACTTATGACTATATGGCCTGGTATTATGAAGCAATTACTTTGGTAACATTATATGTACCACCTACTTTCAAGGACTCAAAAGAAATGCTAACAAAAATAAGTTGCTCCAAATTATGCATAAACACTATTTTTACTCTTTTGTTTATTTGGTTAGTAATTCATAAGATTGGTAATTTTTCTGTTTTACAAAAGGTTTTTGGTTTGGGGCTTCCATTTTTGTGACTAAAACACACCTGAAAAAAATACAGGCCCATCCATCAAACAGCAAAGCTGGTGCAAACCTGATACATCCAGGAGTCTAACAATGTCTCCAGATGTTCAGAAATAACAGATAAATAGCCAAACTTTTTCCAGGTGAAAAAGAATATATTTACAGAAAATTCAGACATATAATAACCCTTTATAACCCAAATACAGATCATATTCCATGATGAAGAACATACACGAGTTTGTTGTTTGGAGGTAGATATGTCTAGATAGAAGCTAGAAATGTCTTTATATCAACATTATAGGCTTTGAAAAAAACTATAATGTCCATTCCTAGCAAAAGGCTGTATTGTTTGTTGCATCTCACCCACATCAGGATTATTTCTTTTCTGTAAAGCTATTGAAGTGTTCTGGAGTTTGCCAATAATAAGAACATGAACGTCAAGAACTGGGCTGCTGTCAGAATCCTGCACTCCCTCCTGCGCCTGTACACCCAGACCGACTCAGAGTCTGTCAAGGTGCAGTTAGACCCCTGAGAGGGGCAAAGGCTATTTTTGGTAGAAGGAGTACCTCCAGAACCCAAGTAATTCTGGGAGTAAGGTTTCAGTGCAGATGTGATCATTCCTCAAGTTCATTTGGTTTAAAAAAAAAGTCCTTTAAGAAAATCTACTCTGTTTTATATTTTGCATGAATAGAGGAACTTGCAAATTATCCTGGAAGTTTTGATTCACATCCTGTCATGTAAATTAGAGAACTGTGCATACTATATCTATGACTAGCTATAAGTTTGTTTGTCAGGTACTCCTCGATTCACATCATGAAATGCTGTCTCTAAACCCCTCTCTTTCGTAATGCTTCGAATGCAGTGCTGCCAACAAGGAGGCTCATCACAGATGTGTGTTTTAAAAAGATTTGGAATTGTCCTAAACAATTTCTCACGCAAACAATGAAACAAAACAAAACAAAAAAAAACCAAATGAAAACAAAAAAAACCCCTATGTCTGAACCTGAGGCTACATTTTTCCTGTTGTTTTTTGTTTGGGTTTTTTTTTGGGGGGGAGATGTTTAGAAGATTGCCTACTATTGAAAGTATTATATGCTTTTCAAGAGATGATACTGAGTATACCCCTAATTGTGGTTGGGCAGTCTCAAAGCTGATTGGCACTGTTTTGTTTCAAATAATTATTCCTTGTTGAGAAAGTTCCCAAGGGGATATTTTTTTAAGAAGCTGTGGAAGCCAAGAGAAAGTGCTTAGCCAGTATAGATTTTCAAAGAGTGGCAAAGGTGATGTGGAAGAAGGCGTGTGCACAAGAATAAGGGAAAGATATGGAGGAATTGCTAAGGGAAATGTCATAAGAGCAACACAGATAACAGGAGAGGAAAAGTACAGACACGGAATTAGATACCATCTTACAGATAGCTTCCCGGACAGCAAAGCACATTGCACAGGAAAATTTGAGCTTATGTTGCCATAGTGAGGGAGTGCAGTGATATAGCACATTAAACATCCAGGGCATGATTTTGATCTGTCTTGTTACATTCATGTAAATAAATCACTGGACCAGGTCAGGTACAGCAGTGGTGGCTTTTCTGACAGCCAAATCCACCCTTCTTGTTTTCTTCAAAAGGTAAAAATATGCTAAACTCTTCAGGAGGCTATTATTGCTCTTTGAAAAAGTGCTTTAGATTTTGATAGCACATGACTAAACGAATAATAACAGTCTGCCAAGCCTTTGTGCAATTTAATTGAGTAAGTGCTGATTGATCATTACATTTAATAACTTTAAGCTATTAGGAGCTTTGCACTGGGAGAAAAAATGAAAGCTAATCTTCTGTAAACAAGCTTTCCTCTTCTGCAAAAAGAGGGGCTTTACTTAGATTTGGTTCACATTTTTATAGTTTATATTGGTTTTACAGACTGTCGTCTGCATGAATCTGTCTTTCGTGGCTCACTAGCCGATGCTGTGTGCCGACGCGCAGGAGCACAGCTCAGCACCGCCGTGACAAACCCACCGTCACCCGGGCAGAGGTGGGCTGCTGGCTGGAGGTGGTCGGCATGCTCCGCTCTTCCGAGGCCATCAAATCGTCTAGGAGTCTGCATTATTTTAAAAACAGTGGCCTGAACTCGAAGTTTGCATTTTACAGACAGGAACTCAGGGATAAGTGGTTTCTTGGCCAGTTTTTCAAGCATGAGTAGCCCTTCTGTTTTGTCAGCGCAGCTCTGAGTTTTCACTTGGCTGTAGGAGCTGTCTGAAGTTTTAGCCCTTTGAGCTTACTGTATGCCACGTGCATACAAAGTTATTATCTTCCTCTTGGTCTCATGATGACAGTGATTGTGAATGTATTGCTAAGTAATAATCTTGTTGAGAAACTGTGGAGCTACCTTCAGTGCCAGAGTCCAGGTAGAACATGCAATTGCTTTGTTTTGCAAGGAATTTATTTGCGAAGCGTGTTGTCATTACCAGAAGTATAGGCTTCAGCTCAGCAAAACACTGACCCGTGGACCTAAATGTCTTGCTAAATCAAAAACATTAGAGCGAAAGAGGAGTGACGGAACATCAGAACAAGGTGTTCTGTTACCCCTCATTGAGTGTGCTTTTATCTCTTTCCAGCCATGTGGCAAACAGCTACTAAGAAATTTATAGCTAAACAAAGTTTTCATTTTCTGACCAAAAACTCTTCGACCAGTCTGCTTTCAGCCTAACAGCATGGTACAAATATTTGGGATATGACCTCTCTTAAAGCCTTTTATATCACGGTCAACTGTTTTCATTACATTTTATCTGGAAGTATTTTTGACATGGTTCACACGAAGCAAACTTGCTGGCAAGCTCTGTGGCTTGGCAGGGCTATGAAGGCCACATCTATGCTGTTCTGTTGAAAGGCCCCAAACACCTGATACTAATTTCCCTAGCTCTCCACACCATCTAAATTTGGAATACCTGACCTCCTCTACTGTAGTCTGCTCTATTGTTTTCTATTTGTTCTAGTCCCATTATCAGGACTACCACTGTTGTTCTCTGAAGAGCAAGGGTGTATTCTGGAATAATCAATCAGGCTGAGTCAATCTGGTTTTTTGCATCTTTCGGGTGAGGATTGCTGCATTTGGTGCCTTGAAGAACAAAGGCGAGAACCTTGTGGAACAGTTCTGCACCAGGACAAAGGCCAGGTGTAACTCATAAAATGGCTTCACAGAAACCCCAGGAAACCTTCCCATTCCCTTCACTAGTAGAAAATGTCTGATCATTCTGTAGATTCTGTCGAGCTCCCAGCATCAGACAAAATTACTGCTATGTGCCCCTGGTTTCTACTAGGAAGAGCACATTACTCCGATGTGTGATGCTGCCTTCTGGTGGTGGCACCGTGGGAATTGCAGGAAATAATACGCCTCAAGCTTTACTGTCTGCTAGGAAAGTTAAGAGGTTTCAGCTCAAGTAGCAAAGCCTCCTATCTTTTTTTTTTTTAAAATGCATTTTTATATATCTATGTTATATTAAGTGAGTTAAATTCTTCAACAGCTGACTACTGAAGCTAGGGGTTTGTGTTTGATCTAAAATGCTTAGTTGTCTCATTTGTTTTTCTTACAAACTGGCAGAAGCTTTCAAGGCAGAACACTGACTAGTCTTACAAAAATCAGTTTTAAGCTTTTGCTCAGAGACACTAAAACTAAGGGATTCCACAAGCCTTAACCATTTTGTGTTTTGAAAGCAAAACTTGTTGTCTGACACTGAAGTCGGTTCCAAGAACTGTAATGTGCCCAGTCATCTCAAATAGTGTGCTCAGAAAGTGGCTTTGAGAGGCAAGGCACACACCTGCACAGAGATCACATAAAAACGAGTCAGCATTCTCCGGATTGATGCTCAGCAGTTGGCACAGGACACATGGCAGCACTGGTGTCTATCTGAAGCTGAGGGCTTCTGGAGATTTCTATGCCCTTAATCTGGAAAGCGAGTTTTCACTGAAGTCTGACAAAAACTCAGACCTAGCTTGCACCCTGTACTTACTTTTCTTTCTTTTTAGGTGGCATTACTCATAATATTTTCATAGGAGGGAAAAGCACCACAAGATCTTAAAAAATGAAAGATGAAAAATGGTTCTTTTATTCTTTGAATGAGTAGCCTGGTACCAGCAATATATTCCTTTGCTACAGTCTAAATTTTCTCTACTTTTTCCAACTCTTAGTATAATTTACATAAAATTTATGCTTAGACTTCATGTTAAGCTAAAGAAAATTCCCATAACCCCTTTTTAGTCCAGGGTTACTCGGAGCTTTGTGCTCCGGTTTCTTTGTCATTAGTATGGATTGCATGGTATTTTTGAGGTCACTGGATTTTTAAGTAACTGAAAAAACAGACTCATAATTGCATAAGTTCCAACGCTTACAAATTTCCAGCAATGATCTGTCTTCTAAGCTGAAATTCTTCTTGATGATACTCCTGACAGTGCATTGATTTTAAAGTATTTGAATCTCAAACCGAACCAAACCCAAGTTGGGTTGATGTTTCCAGAGAAACTGTTCGAGTAAGATTTGTGCTGATTGTAATGGTCCCTTGATCTTGTTCAACCCTGACTATAAAAAGTCTGTTAGCAGCAGAGTAATCTGATACCCTTCTACTACTTTAGTTCAGAGGGTTAGGATCCTTTCAAAGAAATTATAAGGGTCATCATCTCACCTTTTAAGTTGGCCAAACTTGTTTTTCATCAGTACAGGGGAAAAAAAGAGCTAACTCATCATTTGAATTAAAGTAATACCAATGATATTTATTCCTGCAAATGACTAATGAATAAAGTCTCAGCCCAAAGCTAAAGAGTTCACGGGGAAGGTGGAATCCTCTCTGCACCACATTACTGATGCTCAAGACCAGTAGTCCTGCTTGGCCATCCCCTAAAACACATACTCACAACAGCTTCTGAAAGCTGCAGAATGGAGGCCTGGAGTACATAAAAAAAAAACAACAAACCATCAGAGCAGGCAGTGGGCTGCTTCTGGGCGATTGGAGGGGAAGGGGACCAATTTCAGAACAGATACTCAGTCTCAGACATTTCAGGTAGGAGTCCTGAACTACTGGGTGTTACTGCCATTTTCAGTATAACCCATTTCTTCCCCCCCCCCCCCTTATTCCCCCTCCCCCCTTCTTTTTTTCAAGTCTGGTTTGGTCACATTGGGATGAAAATTCAATAGTTTGCACAAGATATCTTCTCGTGTTCCCAGAAACAAAACTCACTACATGGTCCCCATACAAAAAAGGATTGGTGGATTGAAGAAAATATGAGGTTACACAGAAAGTGTTATATTTCCATTCAAAGGTTGATAACTAGCAAAGAAATATTGCCTACTTTATTGTCAGTCTACATGAACACATCTGGAGTGTTCAAATTCATTTTAGTTTTACAGTTTATTCACCTTCAATATAAACAGCGAAAAAAGGCAAGTGCTGTGATAATGTGGGATGGATGGGCCAGCCTTCAAATTTATGTTTTCATTATTTTCTCCTATTTCTGAATTTCCAAATTTGACCAAAATCATGCAGCAAAGAATCAAACCACAGAAGCTGGCTTCAATTTTTATAACTGCAGTCTGGCCAGAATTCATATGTAGAGAAAGTTTCACAAAAATCCTCAATATTTTTTTCATAACATACACTGGAGGAATTGTTGATAGGCATCCAGAATAACAAAGATTTTAACTAATAGAATCAATTAGTGACTGGACTATTGATTGTGACATTAAGCAATATTGTGTGAAAAAAAGAAGAAAGGAAGAGGAATAAAAACAAATTAAGTAAATACAGGGAGGGAGAAGTTGTATGTAATGATCCCTTAAAGAATACAGTTTGTGGGAAAAGATTTTTTTTTTTAAAAAAAAAGATGCATGGTTATTGGCTGCCTGCCTTTCAAATATTTTTTTCTCTGGGATGTAGCCACAGGCCATTTAGGTGGCAATCAGATCCAGCTGTAACTGTGGCAGGTGAAGGGAGTAATGCTGTGATTTCTGCCTGTGAGTCACCTGGGGCTCCCAGAAGTTGTTGCTCCATGACAGATGACTGGGAGCTTGGAGGTAAGTGTCTTAATGGGAAAGTTGAAATGATATAGATACGTGAAACTATGATAAATCTTCTCTGAAGTCAGGTAAAATGTTCTTCCCTATAGCAACTGTTCCAGCAATGGATGAACCCCATCCTCTGTTTCCAAGCGAAGCATTCCAGTGAAACCTTCAGTCTTTCAGGAACACCAGTAAGGAATCTTGAAATCCACTTACAGTCTTTCATAGAAACAGTCTGTTGGGCTTTTTGTTTGGTTTGGGTGGGTTTTTTGGTGAGCACCTTCAGGTCTCCTCTAATATTGACTGGGGTGTAGGCATCTTTCTGTTGACCTCAGAGCTAGACGGGGCTTTTTGCAGTGGGTAGCAAGTACCGTTATCCCACTGCAGCTTTCTCGAGCAAATACAAAATCTCTGAGCTAACAAACTTTTCACTCAGCTTTCCAAACCCAGTGTCCTTGCCTTACGGTGACACCCAGTGGAGGAAAGAAACACTCCAGTTTTAAATTATTTATTATGCCTATATCTTGGGTTTTTTGAAATGTGAAGTGCATTAAAGTTGTGTAAACTGCTTGATATAAAATACAGATCCATGGGAAACTCATGTCAGCTGGCATTTCGGTTGAAAGCGAAAGCATAGTCCAGTTTCACCCCAAGGTATTTTATGTTTTGCACTTCTATTAGTAGTACAATTTGAACACAGATCCAACTGAAAATTAACTGCTGCTTTCTCCAAGGACCATGGGAAAGAATAATGGTTTTGTCTAAAACTGTGGTAAACCTAGCTATTATATTTGGTTTCTACCTGACAAGAAACAAACTTAATTTCAGCATTCACAAAAACTGGCTGACCAAAACCTCTGCAGAAATCCCAATTTCCTGCACCCAAACCAGGTCAAAAAGTAGTGCTTTCTATCTTCATTAGTAATTTGGCCCAAAGATGTAATCCCTCTGCAGCTCAGGCTAGCCACAGAATTTGTCAAATCCTTCTTTCTATTTTCAAAGCCTTCTATTTTCAAGCTGCTTTAGTAAGTCTTCTATTGAAAAATTGTATCTATCTACTTTTATATTCATATGATGAGAATCTTCCAGCTCCTTACAGGATACTATGCTGTCTTTTGTTTAACAAGAAGGCAGATGATCTGTGTGAAATAAATATGATCATCTTGTGCCATTCAAAGGCAGTGAAGAAGAGGCACAACTGTATAAAGTGCTAGTAACTACTACAGCTGTGTTTTCTGTTTGTATTCTTCACTGATTGCATTTTAGCTCTTTCTTAGGCTACACTGAAGTTTAATTACACATCCATTTCCACCAAACAGGCCCAGTAACACCAGCAAAGAGTTTCCACTGCAGTTTCTTGTAGTAGTTACAATGTCTCTACTCATTAATCCATGATATGATGAGACATATTTTACCGATCTCAAGCTAGGAGTAATTTATTTTTCATTTTAGCAGGAAGGCTTCTTATATTAAGCACTATAATTTGTGCTTAAGATGCTTCAGATGCAAAAAGGAGAGGAACTCATAAGGGTTGTGGTTAACAGAGATGCCTCAAACAAGTTATTTTGCCACTTCTCTGATCTCATGATTTCTTTGTCTTGGCAACATCTCTCCTGAATACTGTTGTTAAAATTATTTTTAACTTAGCTACCACATTCCAAAAATTCTTCTGTGAGGAATAATGGTTGGTATGACTCTGTAGTCACAAGGGAATTCAACTGCTAAGAGGTTATCTAAGACCTACAAGAACAATTACATTGCTTTTGTTGGCTGTGCATGAGCATGGGCTTTGAGTTAACCACAGCACACAGCTCCCACAAGCTGTGTCCATACTGCTCAGGTAGGCAGGATTTGAGTACGTTCAATAATACGAGGCAGATCTGAGCATGAATGCGAGTGCCTGA
This sequence comes from Buteo buteo, assembly GCF_964188355.1. Taxonomy (NCBI): domain Eukaryota; kingdom Metazoa; phylum Chordata; class Aves; order Accipitriformes; family Accipitridae; genus Buteo; species Buteo buteo. The sequence continues at coordinate 7,920,101 of NC_134196.1, forward strand.
AATTATCGACGTGGAGAGGCTGCTTGCTCTGAGGGGGAGCTGACTTGTGTGACGCGGGTACCGCTGGGGTGTTTGGGTTGAGACCTGAACCAACGTAGCGTACCCAATGGGCCAGGGTTCCTCTCTTTTGTGCTGCTCTAGGTTTCCTCTCACACCCTCTGATTGCCCGACTCCATGTTGCAAAGAAACAAAGTACTTGAGCTTGGGGGGAAAATACATTTCTACCATAAGAGTTGCTATTAAGAGGGAGAGAAATACTTTTTCCTCGAAAGGCGTGGAGGCAAAAAGGGATATGATCAGAGATCAGGGATGTAATCGTACTCTGCTGTCAGAAAGCAGAGCTCGTCATCTCGTTAGCCCTTCAGGACACACCACATGTCCAGAGTCTTCAAAAGCTCCTTTGTAGTGGTTTCCTTGCAGGCTGAGGAGAGAAGGAATGATGCTATAGAAGCCATTCCTTTCCAAGCCTGGCCTCGTAACTGCAGCTGGGATCGTGATCCCTAGATCCTACAGCAATATGTTTACCTTTTGTGCAGCGTTCTGAAGACAGGTGCTAAGTTAGGTCTGCTTCCCTGACTGTTGCGTACTCTTAATTCAGTGGGACCCTGAGGGTTCGACATGTCTGGAAATCAGGCCATTCTGTTTTTAAATTGCAGTCCTGTCGGAAAGCTTTTTACACACTTGCAATTCAAAAACTTCTTTCCCAAACCCAAATTATGCTGGGGAACTGGATGAGTCATGGGACTGGGAACTGAATATGAAGCCTTTCATCTCTAGATCACAAGTTCAAATATGCCCTGGGTCACTAAAGCTTTGCCATGTACTGGCTTTTCAGCACTGTAAGATACAATGCATATGAGAATGGCAAAATTCCATTCTTGAGGACTATGGTGAAATTGCACCAGGAGGGAAAAAGCCCCCACACTACAATAAAGTCCAATTGCTTTGCCTGAAAAAGCAGAGGGTGGGCATTTTTTTCTTTGCCTTTTTAAATTTGTCTGTCTTTCTTCTTCTTTTTTTTTTCTTTTTGTAGCAAAGATAGATTAATTTATCTTGTGAACGTGGAAAAAATATATATATATATAAATTTCCAGATTAATTTATCTTGTGAATCTGGAATGAATATATATATATATATATAAAAATTTCCCTACTTTAGTTAAAATAAAAGACACAATATGAAGTTCCCTCTACTTCGTAGACAGTGGGGTGACTAAGCATCAGGGAGAACCTGACCAAAAGAGACCCGACAAACAAGAACTGTTACAATTCAGTTAGGGCTATGTTACTGTTTTCTTATGTGTGAGGTTTTTTTGGTTGGTTGGTTGGGGTTTTTTTTAACCTTGGAAGAAATGAGAATGAAACAGCAATGTTGATTAGGACTGTTATTGTAGTTGTCCATAATTTTAAGTATATATTTTTTTATTTACACATTATCAAGCCTTGCAGACTATATTTTTGTGTAGGTAAATCATTATAGACACATTTCTTTCAGTCCCCCTTTCCCAAAACACTGAAAAAGGGAATGAAGATCTAAGATGGAGAACAAGAAATCAGGACACAATATTTATGATCTCATTCAACCTTAAGACGTTATCAGTCTGGAGGAGAAACTTAATCTTGAACATAAATTACATTTCCTAAAAAAACATAATCTTGCCTTAAGACACCAAACGCACTGATTACAGAGAATGTCTGTGTTTACACATTTGTGCAGACCATGCTGACTGTATTAGTGTCCTAGGAAACAAACTATGTGCAGCATACAGACCTGCTCCAAGCACTAAGCAGAAAAAGAAAAAGAAATTTTGAAATCAGACCCTCTGATCTCTAAATCCTTTCAAATTCCTGAAGCACATTAGCTTTACTACTGCATGATGTGCGTGGTAGTATTTCCCCTAATGAAATCTGACTAAAAGTTTAAATGAGTTTAATGCATGAAATGTATAAATAAAATGTGGCCTTGATTAAATTTAGACTTGATACATAACTTAAATGGGTAGCACAAGAGCAGCTTCAGTATCATGTGTCCAGGCTATTTTTGGCTACACTTTGTTAAAAACGGAGTGAATTTTTGCATTCCACGTACCTTGCAAAGAAAAGGCAATACAGGGAAGCTGCATACAAACAATAAGGTACAACTCAGTTAAAAAAAAAAAAAAAAAAAAAAATTCTCTTATTTTAAAATGTTTTAGAAGGGATTGCTATGTCAAAATGGATGATGTATGGTTTCTCCACCCACTTTAAAATAAAATCTGTCTAGGTCTGTCTGTGACACCCAGCTGACATCCTCCAAGCATCCCTAGAGGAAGTGGTATCAGTGTAATCTCTGTCACATTACCTCACTAATGTGTCTGAACCCTGACCTGTAGGACCCCATTCATGGTGAAGAAGGTAATTCACCTTCCGTATCCATTAAATCTTTGGCTTCTTTCCAACATCGGAACCAGGTTACCTGTGCCGTCTTCTGTCACAGCCTCTGACAAGCTGACAGTCAATTCAAGTAATTTTACAGCGATCACGAAGAAGGTGCTGCTTCATTGTTATGCCTGCAACCTCAGTGGTACTGCTACTGCTGATTTACGTTCAACTAAGATACTGTACCCAAATTTCCTCCAACACACAACTTTGTGCAGTAAAAAAATCCATATGGCCAATTTTCAGTCTGCAATTCCCATTTCGTTTATTAAATTTATATTTGGTTTATAATCAGCTACAAATTTCCCTGAGGGAAAATATCCCAAGGGGAGCAGGATTTTCTGTGAAGGGCAGAAAGGTATCCAACACTAACATGTATATTTTCTGTTCCTGCCAAGCAGATATGTGGCAATCACAGTCTTGTATTTGGGAGTCATTTACCACACTTGTGAAAGTCCTCTACCAGGGCTTGTTTTTTCTCAGCAAGTAAAGTTCCCTTCTGGTCTCCATCAATTATAACCTCTGTGTGGACCCAAACCCCAATCAATGCTCACTCCAGTTCTCTGTCAAGCAGACCCAAACACTGATTTTCAGTAACAGACCCACTTTTGAAGTCGATAAAATCGTACCTGTGAATGGCACTTGCTGTTCACTGAGGAGCATGGAGAGACTTACAAAGCGAATTTTACCTGCTGAAAGCAGCATTGCCAATTCTTACCTAATGAGCCCTTGTTAGTATTCTTTCCTCTGCTTGGGATCTTTGCTACAGGGCTTGCACCCTACAGACAGTGGAAATGCAGGTAGTAATCCCCTAAGGAAGTTAGACTTGACCAGGGGGAAAGTGAACTCACGAGTACGGATTGGCCCAGACTGGCAGAGGTTGTTCCCAGGCACGTGTCATAAAGGCAGTAGAGATTATCTGAAACGTTATTTTTTTTTTTTTGTCCTGCTAATGGTACCTTTGAAATAAAAGAGATGCTACTGTATCATGCAAATGGATGTCAAGTCTGAAATATAGCCAAAACTGCTCAAGTATGAGGAGGAGGAACAGGTCACATTATACCGGCTTCTGCACACTTACACCCGGCAGCAAAGTGATTATTCTGCACTCTGCATTAGAGTGGATTTTTTTTTTTTCCCCTGGTAATCTGAAATACTGTCTTCCTGTGCGCTAATTTCAGGAGGGCTCATCAGAGGAAATACACACAAATTTGCACATGCTCACAAACCTATCCTTCAAAATTTTGCTTCTTTTGAATAAGAAACAATTCTTAAAATGAATATTCCTAACTAACACCTTCAGAAATGTTCATCAGGTTACAGCTTCATATTAAGCTATACCTTAAAAAAAAAAAAGTGTGCACACTGAGCAGCTTGAGCTTTTTTGTTTCTTTTTCTTTCTTTTTTTTTTTTTTAAAGCTCACTTTGGATTCTGCCACTTCTGAAACGATGAACACTGTAAAATTGGATTTGAAACCACAGCATTAAATGCTTAAAATTTGATCCTTCTGTTGGGACCTGGGATAAATTAAACTGATGTACATTATTTTTAAAGAAAGGAAAAAATATGGGAAGCGGGTTTTGAAGCCTGAAGGCAGAGAACAAAACAAGTTATGCAGGTGATATAAACCATCTTATTTTCATTTTTTTAATGGTTTTCTGCTTCCATATGGTTACTCAGACTGGAAATAATTCTCTAGAAAACACATTTCAATGTAATAACTAAAATGCTTTATAGATATGTTTTATGAAATGACAGCAACTAAAGCTATTGACTAAAATACACCTTTTTCCCCTACATTTGTTTGATTTTTAGAAAATAGTGACTTTTAATATATGCATATCTTACAGAGATTGATCGGGTGCCAGTACAGATAGGTAAATGGCATTAGGTGAGGTATTTTAAACTATTTCTTATGAAACTAAATTAAACACAGGATGAAATTAGCTGTGATTTTAATCCAAATTTTAGAAATATAAAATAAATAAAATACCATATGGCACTAGTTGTGATGAATTTACTGGTAAAATGTTTGACAGTAAATTTGTTATTATCAGCAACTGGATCCATTAAAAAAAATATATTAAATTATTATCAGAAATTAATATTCAGAATATCACTATCAAAAGAGTTAAGAGTAAGGCAGAACCAGGATACCTGGGACTCTTCATCCTCTATTCCAGATTAACTACCGATTCCATTAAAATTAAATTAATTCAACACTTTCTTCACAAATTCTACTCAGATATTCAGGACACTGGTAGAGTGTTTAATAAATTCAACGTCACCACAGGATTTCTAGTCTTCCTTCTTAGAAGAAGAAAGAGAAAAATAGATTGGTTGAATTCCCATCTGTTGCTTTGCAAAAGACCTGCAAAAGAGCACATTCCTCCACCTAGACCCTCTTGCCACTGTGAATGGCTTAATATTTCTCGACTATCCCCAGTGATGCTGATCCAAAACCCTTTCATGTGCATCGTGCACTCACTATAGCAAATAGCATCCGTGAGCGCAGAGGATGCACGTCTCAACCTTTCCACCGTGCTCCTTACGGTAATATTTTGTTCATGTTTTGAAGATTCAAGCATGCTCCAGCCAATGCAACTTGCTCATAATCACAGAGCGAGTCTTGAGAGGAGCAAGAAATAAAACACTCCATGAGGCTATTCCTGCTCAGAGCTATGTTAGCAACTGAGAAAATCAATAGCTTTTAGATATCTGAAAAGGCAAAAATGTCCATAGGAAAGAGAAGATGTAAGAGTAGCTAAAGGCTGGAAATCTTTCTAACACCGCAGGAGAATTAGTATAATACATCAGTATTCAGAAGGCAAACGGCTGAGGCTTGTGGCGGGGAATGTAACGCACCAATTCTGTACAATAAGGACAGAGCCAGACATGCTGTGCAGGTTCTCACTGATCCATGTAAAATGGTTTGTGCCCCTAGTCTGGTCCCAATTCCGCAGTCAACATGGTTAGTATTTTTAGCAGCTGCATTTTTCTGCCCAGGACTTAACAGAACTGGATGACACGGAGACAACCTCGGTAGGAAGTGGGAGGAAGGAAAAGAGGAGGAGTGAGTAGCCAGGGACAGTGACCTCCTAACCGGGTGGTTGGACAGGGTGGGACACCAGTGGAAGGACAGGTACGCTGCTGGAAAGGACAAGTCGTTCCTGAAGGCAGCGAAAGTTGTGACAAATTGAATAACAAAGACCCACCATCTGAGTTCATCTATGATCAGTGGCATATCTTTTAACCGGTCCACTACTAAAGTGCCGTATTTTATATTTGTTTGGAATGCTTGAGTTTGGGGTTTCCTTTTCATTTTCCCCAGTTCGTAACTTTTAAAGCTTTTTTCCAATTTTGAGGAGCTCTCAGAGTGCCAAGTGGAAAGCGCAAATTCATCACTATAAATTTTCCATCTTCCTTCAGCTCTAGAAGTTACAAGGACCTTTCATTTTTCTTTTTGAAAATGGCTGTATAAGAATAAAAAACCAAGAAGAACAAGGACATGTACAGACTTGAACTGATTTTACCATTATTTAAAAAAATGGGGAAAAGGACACAGAATAGCGAAATTCACATTTTCTTAAATCTTTTTTTAACATATTTGAATTTCACACTGATATGACAATTTAAAAGCAATTGACGTTTTTAAAATAGTGTTCTCCAAGTTTTATATATGTTACATGACTACAGTGGTCTTGTTACGTATCCTAATATCTTGCTATATATCCTAATACATGATGATGTTGCCTGTTTTTCATAATAAAACTACAGTGAAATCTAATCTCCAATATAAAAGGAGTGTTGTAATTGACTTCTGTGGAGACAAAAGCCAAGATATCATTGCTTCATAAGGGTGTTTGATGTTTTACATAGGCAAATGTTAAACAAATGATGGTACTCAGCAATAACTTTAACAGAAAATGAATCCAAAATTAATGAAGAGAAGGATTGAGAAAGCATCTAAACCACACTTCTACAATATATTCTGCCTCTTCAAGGTCCGTTTGTATCCTTGTGTTTCATTTTTCAAAGCTGTGGCTGTTATTTTTTCCAAATCACAGAATAGGGTTTTCAGTAAGAAATTATTAATTCTCTGTGGCTTCAACAGTAGTGATAGGAACCACTCTGTAGTACTTATGTTTGAATTGTCACCATTTGTCTTCCCTCAAAATAAACTGAAGCATATAGGACATCTGTGCTGTTATCTTGCATGTCTATATATATCTGTTAGAGTGTTTATTAAACTGGAATGCATTTTTTTTGTTGTTAAAAATTTCTGTTTCAATCCTATGGCCATCAAAGAAAATTTTTATCTTTCTATTAAGTTTTATCTCTGCCATCACAGGGTTTTGTAAAACCCAAGACTACTTTGGTTTTATAACAGAAGTCAGAAATTAAGTTTAGCAAAATCTTTTCCTTTTTTTTCTCTTAAAAACAGGGTTAGAAAAAAACCCCACAACTTTCCCAAAATAATTGCCATTTTCCTCTAGCTTGTTTTATATGGCTACTATCATTCTGTATCTAAACACCAGAATATAACTGAATTGGGGGGGGGGGGGTGTGTAACATTTTGTCCACACACTCCCAATAATCACTGAAGTCATTTGTTGCCTGCAGCTATTTCTGGTAATTCTGTAATCTATGGGAAGCCAGAAAGCTGCGAAAGGCCCTTTGAAATGTTTCTAACTTTCTATCATTAAGAAGTGCTGTGTATTTTCCTCTTTCTTATGGAAGAAAATTATCATTCCCTGCATCCTCCTCCTTTTATTCAAAATCCCTCAGGAGTAACCGCAATTTATAAGGCAATTAATAAAATCTACCAGCATCAGTAAATAAAAATGAAAAAGACTATACTCTATCTGTGCTGGAAAAATAGATGAGGGGTACAATTTCTGACTTTGACAATCTTATTTTTGGACACAAAGACTGCAGAGCAATAGATTCAATAGAATCATTTTGTTGCTGTTGGCTTTGCATGTACCTAACAGCAAAATCTCACCTCATGGGCAATTGCCACAGTATCCTAGAGTTTCATGGGCCTAAATGGCAAAATATTTTAAGTGTATTTGTGAAGCAATTGAGGCCAAAGAAATTACTCAAGACAGGTATCAATTCTGCGCAGTGTCTCACTCCGCTTTACTTCACCATTTGTCCCTCGCAGATTTCCTGCAGCTCCCTGGGATCTTCCCTTTTCTCTTTGTAGGTAAGTGCGGCTCAAACCTAAGTTAATAGTTGTTCCTTATATCTATGAAGAAATGGCTAGCGAAAAGCAACATAAGCCTCTTCTTACATAGTTTTTATATTCCAAAGGAAACTACCCAGAATGACTTGCCATTTGTCACATCTTATTACCTTAGCTACACTATGGTAACTTACAGCAAGGATGTGACTAACAGTAACCACATGTAATGCTACACAGTACCATCTTGTCTGCTAAGGAAATTTAACAAGTCATGGTTTCCAGAGATCAAGACCTTTTTTGTAATTGCGGATTTTAGTGGCTAGAAGACAGAAGTGGGGAGCCTTTAACTCATTAACAATCATCTTGTGTGCTTCAAAGGGTTCAGCGCTATTAAGCCTCATGTCCATATATGCAATCTCTTTGTTGGATATGGCAAATTAACAGTTAAAAGTGGAAGGAAATCTGGAGCCTGATCTTGCTCTTGTTCTCCTTGAAGTCAATGGGCAAACCTGTGCAACTTCACTGAAAGAACAGGATCTCATCAGTCTTAAATCCAGCAACTCTGTAAACCTTCAGTAACCGTTGTTGCTTCAGGTCTTGGACTCCTGGAGCTGATATGGTAGGAACCCACTATAGACAATATCTGATTCCAAAGTGCGAAGGCCCAGATCCTCAGATTAATTAAAATTTACATTAGTGGTACAGACCATCTGGTCCTTATATCAGATTTTCTTCCATGAATGTGTGGCAAAGCAAAATGGTGCAATATTAAGCATGTTTGGATTCCTAAATGTCTAAAGTACTCCTAACCTGGATAGGTTGCTATTCAATATGAAACTTGGTTGCCTGTCAGAAGCTAAATAAAATCAGGAGGACTAAATAATTTTTAAAAATTATTGTAAAATTGGCCTTGCTTTCTGACAGAGTTAAACTACTGTTATTTGATGTGCAGAGAGGATTGAAAAGACAGCTCCTGCAGCGTGGAAAGACGTACGCTGGAGACGATTGGCAGCTTGAGAAGGAAACGGGCTGAAAACAGTTACTACTAACTGCTACTTCCACAGGGTACTGAATTTTTCCTCTGACCACAATTTCCCATTGTACATATAACTTTCCTCGAATATAAAACCAGAATAGTTTTGTTATAGCCCTTATGTTTTATGCAAAGCATGAAATAATGAGTTTCACTGCAAACCAGTAGTTTTACACGTATGTGCAATGGAGAGTCTCTCACCGGTAATTGGTCATGTTTTCAGTCTTCATAGTCTTTCAAAGTCCTAGACTTGTGTGATACTTGTCTCACCAAAAGAATCACATGGAAAACAACAATATTGCAGGTGTGACTTCAAACTTATACAGAAATACTTCCACTTAGTACAGTTCTTACAGCCTTTTTATGCTGTTCTTTTTATAATTTTATTTTACGTATTACAGGGAATCTCAAAGAGCTACAGCTTAGAAAAGTAAAATGAAGTTTTGAAACTAAATTCCCAAATCAGGGCAACATGTTTTGAGTTTTCAGAAAAAAATTTAAAAATCAGTTACCACGTTCTTACATCACCACCATTGCTTATTCCAGCCAGAGCAGCATTTCCAGAACAAGAGTGACTCAACTTGACTCCTATTCTCTCATGGAAGTTTTACAGTGTTTTCTGATTTGTAAGTGAACATTTTACAGTTTTTCTTTCTTTCTGTTTAGTTAATCCACATAAAGATTGACGCTATTAACAATGTGGACATAATTCTCAATTTTGAAAATCCCTGCCTCACTTTGCCTTAGTCAGGCAGTTCAGAAAAATGTCAACACTTTTGAGTACCTCTTATCCCTCAGCTAATCAGTTTGCAGTTTATTTAGATAACTCATATAAAGAAAGCAAAATTAAAATAGATCAAAGCTATACTATGTGAAGGGATAGGTTGGTAGGTGAGTAAATGGTATGACAGACTTAATGTGCCCAAAATTTCCTCCCTACATATTTATAAAGTTGTTTCTTCCTCTTTTTGTACATCGACTTCTCTTTTGAAGTCATGCTTTATTAGCTTTTTCTTTCCAAGCTCCTATAATTTAATAGAGGACAGCAGAGAATACTTTAATCTTTGGATTATGTTCCTTATGTTACATGAGGAGCATATTAATTTATGTTGCCGTCATTATTTGGTACCCTGTGTCTGGTGCTGCCCAGCGTGGATTAAAGTTTAGTTTTGAAGTATTTTAGAGAACTGTTTACAGATCTTTGGCAGTTTTTCTGGTTTTTATCCTAACTTCGCAAGAGTTCTTAGTTCTTTTGCCCAGAGGAGTATCTCCTGAGATGCCATTTTCTTATTGCACTGGTTTTGTCCGGGATAGTCAATTTTCTTCATAGCAGCTTGTATAGTGCTGTGTTTTGGATTTGTGACCAACACAGTTGATGACACACCACTGTTTCAGTTACTGCTGAGCCGTGCTCACACAGAGCCGAGGGCTTTTCTGTTTGTCCCCCACCAGCGAGGGGGGCACGAGGAGTCGGGAGGGGACAGAGCCGGGACAGCTGACCCCAGCTGACCCCAGGGATATTCCAGACCGTACGATGTCGTGCTCAGCAGTAAAAGCTGGGGGAACGATGGCGGGGACAGAGGCGTTACGTTATTTGTCTTCCCAAGTTACCGTTCCATGTGATGGAGCCCTGCTTTCCTGGAAATGGTTGACCATCTACCTGCCAATGGGAAGCAGTGAAAAATTCCTTATTTTGCTTTGCTTGTGCACACAGCTTTTGCTTTATTAAACTGTCTTTATCTCAACCCATGAGTTTTCTCCCTTCTGCCTTTCCAAATATCTCCTCCATTCCACTGCGGCGTGAATGAGGGAGAGGCTGCCTTGGGCTTGGCTGCCTACCAGTGTTATCCCACAACAGTTAATCACATCAGATGGTCATGCAAATAACTTAAAAATAAAATAGCTCATGGGTGGTATAAGTGAATCTAGCTTAAGCTGATACTTCTCCTGAGGATATTACAAGATTCCCTTCGTATCATTTATTGCTTTATTGTTAATACCATTTTTCAAAAGTGAGTAAAATTGCAAGGTAAAAACCACAACCAGTTAGTGAGGGCACAGCCTGTGGGTCATGAAAAGTTCATCTAGTTCATGTACCAGGTATTACTCAAGTACTTTGAACTGAGGCCTCTAAGATGTTCAGTGTGAGGCTTCTACATGCTTTAATAAAGGCATCCCGTTGTTGCTCCTATACTGCAAAAGGAGAGGGAACATCTCACCACAATTTGGGACACGTGAAATTCCAGAGAAACATCAGCCGATGGTCTAACTTATAAGAAAAATGTAACTGTGAATTCAGTAAGGTCTTTGGAAAACTAACCCTAACCCGACCCTGCCTGCCTGCAGTAGGTCAGCAGTAGTCCTCTATTTATTTCGTTCCATCACCATGTTACCCATTGCAGTATTTACAATACAAAGGGATTGCTTTTCAAATCATGTCACTCTGCATTACATGCTAGATTCATACTTTAATTATATTCGGATTCATGGGATTTCAGGAGAAAATAATGCAAATGAATGGAAATTGTAGAATTTTATTTTAAAGTCAACAGGTTGTTGATTTGAGAAGAAAATTCTTCATCTTTTTGTAGCTGCTAGATATTTTATTATTAATGTGTAAATATAATTTGAAGTATCAGATTGTTTATAATTTATTGATCCTACTTAGAATGCGTGAAAGTAAATTTTCAGTAATTCATAGTAGAGGATATTATATCTGTCAGATTCCATTTTTTTTAAATAAGTTAGGCTTTTCTTAATATTTGTAGTGCAGGATAACTGATGGAAATTGGAAAACTGAGAAAACAACAAAGGAGAGAAGTCTGATAACATCAGTAAATTTCAGCAGTCTTGAACCTTATCCCTCCATAAACTTTAGTCATATAAAGAATCTGTTGGGTAAGAATTCCATGCATGAGTAAGTTTAAGAAGTAAAAGTATAGTTCTGTCTTGGACCTACACGATACCAAATATTATATTTTAACAATGACATCATAAATGGGAAATAATGAAGAAAATGTCACAACCTATTGCCTAAATAATAGAGCTTGGAAAGACATTTTATTAATCTTATCTATGTTGAGGGACAGTTTAAGGATGAGATGGAAGTTCTCTGGGAGTCCATATTTCTTACTATCTACTAAGGTTGGAAATCCAGGGTAAGTACTTTAAGTTTAGGTTACTTTGGGTTACTTGGCTTGCTTTCATCTAAAGTAAGGTGAACTCATTTCATTAGTAAAATGAACTAATTTAGAAACCCTCCTAATTTTGGAGAATCAATACTGAGAATTGCCAAACCATGCTGGAATTTTCTATCAGTATAGCTATGTGAGCTATTGAGAGGAGGCTTTTGAATTATTCTACGCTAGTAAAAACTTAATTCCACACAGTATAAAATTGTTTTCACATACAACTTATTTCAATTGAGGTGGCCAACCTAAGCTTGGAAGAAAGACAAAAATATCATTGTATGTTGGGGTTTTTTTTATGTTTCTGTGGCAAAAATTGTAATTACAGTAAAAAGCTCCTCTCAGAGTATAAAACTGGCCATGGTCTATTTGGTAAAGGCAAAAAGAGAGTTAATCTCCTCTTAAATGCTGTTAATTAGAAACAGGGACATTACACGAAAGGACAAATTAAGAATTCAAATGAGTGAAAAATCCCAAACAATCCTATGCAGTTTTTGTTTATCCAACAATACTGTAAATAGGAAGCTGACACCATCAGTGTTACGTTTCACAAGTTATCTGATAAACCAAAACAAGGGACACATTGGCACACTGGGTAGTCCTGTCAGTCACCACTAACTAGTTCACAAATAGCTCCACAGGACACCCAGTCTATTCAGATATATGGTTTAATCTCTATTGTGGGAAAGAAACATTTTTTTAATTAATCTTTTAAATAAGTGTGTTTAAAGAAACATTTCAGTCCATTAAGCTAGGCCTCAAATTTAAGTCTGAATAGATCACTGAATTTTTTTCTAACCAAATGTTAATAATACACAGACACGCACACAAGTTTTGTTTTGGTTTAACTTTGATAAGTGGATTTCCAGGAAAAAGACCTCTGCAGAAAAAAATCCAGGAGGAGAGATAAACCCTTTTACCTATGCTTCTGGGGAAAAAAAAAAATAAGAAAGAAAAAAAAGTGGGCTCCTTAGTGATGTGAGTGGATCTCAAATCCTGTTACTGAATGGAATTGTAGGATAAAGATGCTACATATAAGATGACAGCATGTCCATAGGGTCAGGAAAAGAATTCAGATTGTAAAATTGTTTTCAAAATGAACCCTGAACTTCTGTGGTTCCCTCTTTGCTCTGTATTGTAAGATGCCTCAGTTTATTGGGTGTTCTTACATTTATTTTCCTTCATGCCCTAAATCACTTTTTTTTGCTGTTTAATCCTAAGAATTTTATGAATTATTTGGGGTTCTACCCCTCAGTGTTTCTGGATATTAACAAAGATCTTCTAAAGGGATTGCTGCATGGGGACTGCATTTTTTCAAGGAAAGCTTGGAACTATTAGTAAGGAACTATTGCTTAGTTTAAGTTCAAAACCAAAATAAACCCTAATACTAACTGAATGGTATCCAGATATCAAAGTATTTAAGACACTATAACTAAGTAAATACTGGAGAAGAAAATGCCTAGACTAACTTCAAAACTACACGCTTGATGTACATGTGTCATACTTAGTCAACAAATTAAAAATAAGACACTTTCCACTGAGATTAACATAAATTGTTCTTTTTTGTTATTATTATTATTATTTTTATATAGTGACACAACCTTCTGTTCACTAAAATTTCCCACTGAGGAATAACCACTGATATAATTCAAATCATAGAAAGACAAACACAGACTGGCTTGTGATGGATTTTTTAAGCTTTTTTTTGTTTTTATATATATATATGCTGCCACCTAACCTTTCACAGAACAGGTCTACATAACACAAAACACCAGTAGAGACTTGACATTATCACATTTACCATTTTTAGCATCTGTGCCTCTGTACTTCAGCAGTGGGGGATTCTATGACTAACAAAAAGAAGGAAAGTAATGACCTGAAGTAAAAATCTTAAGAGATATAGCAGAAGGATGCAAACATTTCTGTGAGTTTTGTTCTATCTTGTAAGTACCAATAAATTATACTCCTTATCTATAAAATTATATCATTTATAAATGATAAAGGATCCCAAAAAAATCCCCAAACCCCCTACAAATCCTTAAGAAAGGAGAGTTTTAAAATACTTTCACAACTGATAAGTACTTTCTATAGACCATGTCCATGCTTCTGGCAGAGCCCCACTGGATAAAATAATGTTTAATTCCACAGAAAGGTTGGGGGGCAGGGGGGTACCACAGTATAGAGAAAATCATGTCTATCAAGAGTAGCTTCTACTTACTCAGAGCTGTTAGGCTGTATTTGAAGCTGAGTGACAACTTCTTTTTCAGCTCAGGATTCGCTGAGTAATGAAGAGATTACTTTGTTTGGAAGATTGACATTATTTGTGACATTTAACTAGACAAGAAAGGATATAAGATAATGTATAATAATGAAATATTAATGGAATCCATTAAGAAATTTATATAACATAATAGGTTTATTTAATCCATAAAATCTTATTTAAAACAGAATTGTATGAAATTTTATATAGGAACATTAAAACAGTTTTGCTATGAGCTCTAAAGATCCAGCATTTTGTATAAATGAAGAAGTTTTGCTAGATCAACTTTCCTTATCCTGTCTCTGAGTGTAATAAAGCTAATGAGTGGAGTTGGAATGTATAATATAAATGGTCATTCCTGAGGTATTTGTATTTTATTTTCATTGAAACTTAAAAAATTATAAAGAATTTATTCTGTGCTTTTCCATATCTTGCCAGTAAAATTGTAGAAATAATATTGTAATTTTAGTGATCTCTATGTCCAGGATGTTAAAATATATTTATACAATACTTCATTTATTCGTTTACACTAAGGGAAATACCAATGGCATTTTATGAATGCCATTTCATAATTACCAAAAACTTACTCAGATTTCTTTATAATGTAGGATATTGAGTTTACTGAGGATAATAAAACCTTCCTTAAATTGTGTTTCCACAGGTTTCTTTCCTGAGGTAAAGCTAAATTTTATTTTTATTTTTTTTTAATGAACCAATACTGTGACTCTTCCTACAGAAATAGTTAGATCATTAGAAGTAAAGTCTCTATCTCTCCTCTGAACAGTCTTTACTTTCTCATTAGACCAAACAATAATAAAAAATTAGAACTTAACATCTAAAATAAAACTTGATAAACCTTCCAGAGGGATTTCATTAGATTATAGTACTGTAAGTCCTGTCATCCACTGCTGCATTCTCCTCCATAATGCTGTTAAGTGGAATAATTATACTAAAATTCTCCTTGCAAATTCCACAGGGCATTAACCATAGCATATGGTTTTGAGTCTGGGTAGACTATTCCCTCATTTCAAACTAAAGTGCTATATGGTATACATTTAGAAGGAATATTACTGCCTACAGTATAAAACATATCTCTCATTTATAGCTAGGAATTGCATAAAGACCCTTTCCATAATACATTTTTTATTATTCCATAAGAGTGAGTAGTAATTTCACAGTCTAATAAAACAGTAATGGTATTCCACACATATGTATTACCCAACAATGTTGAACATGTTCTTTTCCTGGCATCAGCTGAAATTAATTTGAATCTCTCATTAACGAGCACACTAACATAAACCAAAACCATGATGTTAAAAATTGTTTTTCAAGCAAATAAATAGGATCTCTTGCCCAGTGGTGATTAATATTCCCAGGGTTTTTTCTGCATCTGAATGACTTTAATAACTCACCACTGCTCTGGAACTTATTGATTATGTAGGTCTTTTCACACCCAAACTATAAAAAACAACAAATACTGTTTTTAATCAAAGCCACATTTTATCTACTTTTCTATTCTTCACATTCCAGTAACACATACATTGGAGAGGAATGTGGATGTTTATTGGAAAAAGAAGCTTTGTTGCTTTAGTGTTTTCACTGTAAATCATCTTATTTATTTGTGTATTAGCAGCTCAAGTAGGTCATAGGACAACGTTTGGTTGCCCTGAGCGAACAAGGGAACAAAAAGACGTAAATCACTGGTTCTGCACTCGATCCATGGACTGTGGGTGATCTCTGAGGTCGCTGCCAGCGGTCCAGTGCTGGCCAATGAATTCGCAGAGCACGGCGTTCGCATTGTTTTCAGTGAGATCAGTTAAGAGTTATACAAGCTGATATGTGAGAAAGTCTGAAGGTCAGCAGTGTTTTGGAAGTCAATGAACTAGATAATAACTGTGAAAAAAAAGCTAGTTAAAATTTTACTAGGAAAGGCCTGGAGAGCTATAGCACAACCAGAGATAGTAAATCCTTCAATCAATTTGGGTCAGGTTATAGCTACAGTAATAACTACACTTGACCTAGCCAGCAATCTGAGTTTGGCTCCAGCATCATATTAATGTTGGCTTGTCCTTAGTAATTTAAAGGAACTGGAATATAACATTTCCCTGTTCTATATAATGTATTAAAAAGATGCAAACTGTTCTGTATCTTTACAGCTCTGTTACATCACAGCTTATCTTCGGAACCCAGCTCTTTTAAAGCTAACTTGTCATCTGTTGGGTAGATGTATCCTGATTTTGCTTAAGGGGATGAGGAAGGAAAGATCAGAAAAGTGTATTGTGAACTCTTGCATCACAGTTGAAGGGAAAGAGTGCTGACATTTTAACAAAGATATCTTTTGTCCAGAGAGTCGTTAGAAGTTGGATAGCAGTCAGCAGAAACAATGGACCTAATTGCTTTTTCACCCACTGAAGATCGAGATGACCCTACTGAAGTTAATTCTTTGGGATGGTTGAAAACCATGGAGAATAAGGCTTGCAAAAGCATTTTTCTTCAAATTTTCCAGTGTTACACTATAAATTGGGCAGAGATGTCAGTAACACCAACATGAGAAGAGCTGCTGACATATTATCTGCTATCTCCTCAAAACCTGTGTTAAGCCGTATCTCTAGGAGCTTGATTCATCTGATCTAAATCTATTTTAATCATGCAAATCAGTGGAGACAGGCAGGAACACCTAGGCCAAATTCATTCCCTCATAAGGTAGGGATGAAATCTAAAATATGCCAGGCAAAACCTGTCTTAGAAGTTCCGAGTCTGTTAATTAGTGGGGAGTTTAATATTACTAACTCAGGTATAGAATTGCCTAAAGGTTGGCAGAACTTACACTTTGCCATCCGCTAAGTGTCCACAGCCACCAACATACTCTCTTTTAGGAGCTCACAATACTTTTTGGTGATTTTTGTGTATATGAAGGAAATAAGCCTGCCTTCCTTTCCTTCTTTAGCCTGCAGTCAGTGCCCAAGGAAGGAGTAACAGACACACCAAGGATAATACCCTTCCTCAAAGCTGATAATGGAATGGAAAAGCTATTCTTTTTTTCTGCGTAGGGTTTCTAAGCCATGTTGCCAGATCAACTGACAACGTCCTAAATCCCTACCACTTTGCTGTAGTTTTGCTCTACTGGTAATTCTGTTCAAATGCTTATAGGAGAACATTTCCATCGTTCTTGGAAAAGCAGCTTTGGGCTGAAACAGGTAGTCTTCTGCCATGTTCCTCCAAGAATAGCAAAGGATTTTTTAATTCATCAGCAATGCAGCAGTCAATATTTTGTCCCCTGTTAATTGCCCATGTTTTCATAACTACCACATGACTTATTTGACAGATCATCTGCCTCACTGAGGGCATAGAGGAAATGTTCTTTAATTACTTTGCTGCACTTATTTCTGATGTGTAAAATTTGCTTGTTACAAAAGAGAAGGAAAAATATGAACTGAGAATCAAGAAGTCTCATTCTTAAAGTCACATGTTGTCTAATTCTGGAACCTACACAGGCTAGTATGAGTAACTAGCTAACCTTAAAATGTACCTACTGAAATGTAAATGTTTTAAAATCCTAAAGTAATGGTGACTAAGATACATATTTGAAACACTGTACAAACTTTAATTCAAAGTGCACGTTATTTATAAGCTAGCTTTACCTTAGCTCTACAAAATCAAATCCCTAATTCAATTAACTTGATCAACCAAACTCAAGCCATGAAGTTATTTTGGACAGATGTGCTACTTAACTACATTCTGATTTACTATATTAACTTGATATCATGTACTGTAAGAACAGTCTCAAGCTACTTTTTAATTAAAAGGAAAAATATGCAGACATGAAATTGGTTGTGTAGATCAGATCTGTTTAATTTAACTTCATGGCTTTGTCACATCATTTTCCTTCTTTGAAGCATGCTGGGTATGTGTAGTTTTCCTTCTATAACAGGGGTGATTCGTAATAATAGAGTGAGGGAGATGGTTTGGGGGCTGTTTCTTCCCTCAGTTCTGTCTGTCTTCACATCATCACATTTCCAGGAAGAAGAATTGGCTGAAAAATGACTCTGAGTAAGCCCTGCTTAGTGCTTTTTCAGTGTAAAACTTAAAAGTGACATTATGGTATCAGGCAGCTGCTTTTCTTTTTTTTCCCCCCAGCCAGATGTAAGGGCAATGATATGAAACTGAAAGAAACCACAGCTCAATCGTCTGCCTTCCACTTAATTTTTCATACAAATTTAAGGTCAGGTTGTGGCCTGGTAACCAGTGAGGTGTATGTAACATTAGAACAGTAATTCTCTGAAACTGATTATGAAGAGAAACCAGGGAAAATGGACAGGAGCCTGCTCTTGGTTAAACTAAAACTAGATCAGCTCCATTACTGTATGGAGTAATGGACTTCTTCAGATATATACTACTGTTAAGTAAGTGCAGAATCCGTCACTGGATAACAATGACACAGTTCTGTGAGACTTTCAAGAAAATGATCTTTTGTGTACATGTATATGCATTTTATATACTTTACATACTTATATATATGTTTGTGTGTATAAAAGAAATATCTACACATATTGAAACATGCCAATGTGACATATGCTGCCACATATTTCTGACTAGATAATAAAATCATTGTTGATAATAGAAAATTCGTTATTTACACAAGCAAATGAAAAAGTATCAGTAAAACAACTCTTAAAGACCTGCCATTGTTTTTTAACTTTATTTGGTAAATACAAGACCTCCCTGTGCTTGCTCTGTGCAAACACTTACATCTCTCCTATTTAAGAAAATATATATGTGTCAGGGCAAAATATTTTGGGGTTTTTTTTCAGACATTTCTGTATTGACAGAAAGGTGGTTTGAAAAATGTAACAGGACCTATCTAATCTACCTTCTATCCAGTCTTACTGCAGTAGTGCAATAAAGCAGTGCTGACCCGAAGTTGTGGGGTGTCCAGGGGCTGGTGGGGATCCCTTAGCAGAAATATTAAGATTTATGTTGCAGAAACTAATCCTAAATTTTCAATGAACTGAATTTTTTGTAAAATCTGTGAGAACAATGCCAACGAATATTTCTATTGGAACTTAAAACCTTTCTCCTTTGATAATTTTATGAGGAAACCCAAGGAAGCCTCAAAACTGTCCTGATTCTCTGCTTTCTTACTTGCCTTCTCTGAAGCTGGTCTCCTGAGCTTCCAGCTGTGCAGGCTTCCTAGGACATATAAATATAGTAACTGTATGTATAGCTATATATAGTAGCTTCTTAAGCACCCTAACTCTCAAGGCATGAAGAAATAGCTGACTCAGGGATCAAGGACAACCAGGAGTTCCATCTCTGACCTGAGCTATAAAGGGCCACGATGGTTCTGGATTTCCATGTACCCCAGCACTGCAATCCTGCACCTGAAGGCTGCAACGAGACCTTGCCAGTTCATTTATGTGATTCTTGCCAGATATTGCCCCATATGAAAACTCATACTAAGTTTAAGCATACTCTTAACAACAAAAAAAATCTGACAAAAATATCTGGCTGCTCATCAGTGGTGAGTAACAGGGGTCTGACACATATTGTGTCCATGGCAGAGACCCAATGCCAGCCTAACGCCATCTGAGAGGCCACCCGGAGCCAGGAGAGGGTGCAGAGGACATATAGGTAGAGGTAGCTCATGGTGAAAATAGCACATTCCACTGGGAAGTGAAACACAGTGAAATTTACTTCTTTTTTTTTTTTTGTACTGTTTGGCTTCTATCCTTGTATCAGACAGGCCAAAAATTCTGCAAATGTGAGTATTTTCTCTGAACTGTAATCCCATTTTCCAAAAGCCCAGCTGATAAAACCACCCTTGCAAATAGTAATCAATTCTTTGTTATTTGACTGCAGAGAAATGAAAAGGGTCCTGCTATTCAGCACTGTTCTGATTCACTGTTAAGACTTAACTCTGAATATTGTCTCATTTAAACTTCTGTGTTAGTATGAACTGTTTAATAATAATTCCTATCTGATTCTTGAGCCACCAATGGACGGAGATATGAATCTCTTTTTAAAATCTTTAGATGGGTAGAAAATGAAAAAGTAGATCAGATTACAGGAGACATTTTAGATTTGTGTCAAATCAGACAGTTCAGGAAAGTCTTCTAGTTGAGGCAGAGAAGATCCGAACAGAAGAGCCTCAAATGCAATATTAACTGACTTTTCCACCCCTTCATTGACCATATACTGAACAAAGTTTATTTTACAGTGTTGCCTGTTTACAGTATCATTTAATGCCAATAGAACACTAAAATGTCAGAGAACTCAGGAAAAGGGACCTTGATAATACACAAGATTAATTTATTACTGAGTAATAAAGTCTCATATTTATTCTAGCCAGCTACAGACCAGGTTCATTGGACAGATCAATTTTTACAACCCAGTTAGTTAACAACAGTTAAAAACAGAACTGGCTGACAAAGTACCATGATTTTCTAGTGTCTTCCCTGAATAAGTGTTCTGAAGGCAGAAAACTGCCAGTGTTAGTACTCATTCCTCTGTCAGTGGGCAAAGCGATGGTGATTTTATTGCAAACATATTCCCAGCCTCACTTAGCAAAACCTCAACGTTGCTGAAATAATTTTGAATTTTCCCATTAACTTCTATGAGGCTTTCAGTTCCCCCTTTGGGCTGTTAGTACAATGGGAACGTTGTTGACATTCACAAAAGGTGAAGATATCGGTAAAAAAAATAACCCTTACATTGCAGAAATTCAATAAAATAATGCATCACAGATGAACAGAATAGCTCAAAAAGAACAAATAATTTCCTGTTTAGATATTAAAGGAAGATCTAGCATTTCCAGCACTTTAAACAATACTGCATATAAACTGTATAAATGTATAGCATATTCAACTTGTGAAAGTAGTGTATTTTATATGAAAATAAAAAAGTACTGATATTTAATAGCTCACTAATATTTTCATACGAATTCTTGCTGTTGCATATTTTGTTTCAGTTCTGCATAATGATAACTTTCTTGTCAATCACTGAATGTCCAGGAATGCAAATAAGAAATTGCATCTGTTACTTGTAATTTCCCCAATCAAACTCTGAACTCTTTCCTTAACGTTTTCAACAATTCTACCATGTGGTACTTGAGATAATCCTGAACCCAGTATGTTTTCCTGATGGCTAGATTTGCCTGTCACTAGTGTTTGCTTACGAGCAGTATCATATGAATGAGGTGAATTTTCATTGGAAGGAGCATATTGAAAACGTGTGTGTATCCTGCTTTGTTACATCTGTGTAAAGTTTCCCCCCTCCCAATGCAATTGTTTTTACTTTCTTTTAATCTTGCAAAGAAATGTAAAAGTGGAATAACTGACCCCATGTTCAAAGTCATTGTCAGAGACAATGAAGTCATAGGCTTCTGTTTTTAATAACGTCTTGCAAAACACAAAGCATCATTAATCATATTCAGAGGATAAAAGACACACAGATTTCCTAGTCTCAAACTTTCCTGAAGACTGAACATTTCAGCGTTGTAGATTCACATAGATAACATCCCACAACTCTGCACAGAAAGCTCAATCAGCAAAGGGAATGTGAAATAAAACCATTTTTATTCTGATATATAAAAACTGAGACTGTGTTTTATGCAAAGCAAAATAGACTAGAATGGCTATTCCGTAATAGCAGTTCAACACCAGATGATGTCTGTAAGTAGATTCTCTTGTTCTCCCATTGGGGATGGATTCAGTTAAACTACACCTAGGAACATAAATAATGGTGTCCATGCCAGAAATAAAACAGATAACAGTCACGCTGTTGCAATATTCACATTCTTACTTCCTTCCCAAATACTTCTACTTGCAGACAAGCCTTGTGTTTTATTGGGTTTAGATGAATGGCAGAAGCAAAATCAGACTACAAATTCCTCTAACTATTATTTTCCTATCCCACTGTCCAGATTTTCATATCGAGCCAAATTCTGCCAAATCTGATTACCTCTAATTTTGAATTAATTTTGTCTGGAAATACAGTCTTAGTTAGTTCATCTGTGCATTAAGAGCTCAGGAAAATCATTTTGCTCTAAAAGGAGGGGAATGTAATAGTGCAGTTGAAATTTGGCCCTCTCCAACCTAGCGCATGCCAAGTTGGATCCAAAAGAAGAAATAACCACAATATCGTGTTTAAAGATGTTGGTCTCAGTTCAGCAAAGTGTTTGAGGATTGGCTTCACTCTGGCTTAAGTTTAAACATGTGCTTAAAATACTATAATGACTTAGGACTATGTTGTCAATATGCATGTAAACTGGTAATAAAAAAGGAAATGTATAATGCACGTACAGTGTATGCTACCCTTATATATTTGTCTGATAAGCAAGAAAGAGAAGACTACGACTTGCCTACAGCTACAGCTCATGTGGTCCCAGACGACAGGAGGACTAACAACTCGGTGTAGTCTGCAGGGCGAAATTCAAGCTCTGTGAAAGCCGTGTGAGACTTACCACTGATTTCCGAACAACCAAGTTGTCACTTTCAGAGTCACACCGCTTTGCACTAGAACAGGTACATCCAATAAAAGGTTTCTCAACACTGCAGATGGTCTAGAGAACTGCAGTGTAATTTTTTTGCAGCGTAGTTGGGTGGTAGGGAGAGGAGGGACGTCAGGAGTCGTCAACGAAGGGGTGGAATAATCAGTATCGGTTCTGAGAAAGTTGTAGGGAAAAGCCTCAGAGTGATTTCCACAAATTAAATTTTCCCGCCCCTCAGCCATTATTTATAGGTTGGAATGATTTCCACATATACAGCTTTTATATAGAAATGCATTGCAAAAGATTGTGACTCTAAATTAATGACTTGGCTGAAATGTATGCATAAATTAATGCTATTGATATGTATATTGATACATATGTATTTATGTGACTTCTGACAGTGTGCGTATTGCAAAAGATTGTGACTCTAAATTAATGACTTGGCTGAAATGTATGCATAAATTAATGCTATTGATATGTATATTGATACATATGTGTTTGTGTGACTTCTGTACAGTGTGCATATTCATATTTGTATGCATAAATTAATGTTATAGATATGTAAATTGATACATATTTGTTTGTGTGACTTCTGTACAGTGTGCGCATTCATATTTGTGAGAAAAAGAAAAAAAATATTTTCCTTCATTCCTCATAGCAGGAAAGTACCTACCATCTACAATTTTATGCTACTATTATTTACAGTAACCATTTTCTTTATTAAATTATTTCCTTTTAGTGTTAAATGGCCCTTCCTGCTAAATGACATCTCTGTTGCCATTCAGTGAGGTCATAAAGAATTAGAGGGGAATGGGAAAACTCCTATTCCCTTCAATCTGAACGGTAACATTTATTCATTGAAATAAAACTTACAGGCCAGAAGTACAGAGGATAAGTGAGAAGATGCTACTGAATGGAAAAGAAATTTTATATATTTTGGTCTGGATGTGTGTAGTCATGGATTATTGTTTGGCTGAATGTGCTTCTCCACATTTACAGCAATTTCTCTAAACATTGCAAACAACTTCTACAGCTGTCATCAGAATTTGTAAACAACTAGATAGTGCTTTTATATGTAGTTTGTTTTTATTCTAATAAATTAATTTTTTAAAAGTATAGCATTCAGTGACTATTAAAGAATGATAATAGGTAGGAAGAATTCAAAACTTTAATTGTGACTATTATCACTGAAAATCCAGTTCTTTAGATTGTCTTTATGCAATGCACTGTATCACCAAGTACTAAATCAATTTGTATAATGACATCCTCTCAAGGTACTGTAAATCATTTAATGTAGTAGATATGTTGCCAAGTTTGTAAGATATTCAAAACTATATTTGGAAGAAACAGTTAATAATCTGCTATCAATAAGCTAGTTAAATCGTTCCTAACAACAAGCGGGATGAAATGCAAAACAAAACCAGTTATCTATGTAACATTTTATTTTTAACGAACATATATACATTTTTTTGGCTCAAACTCGCCCTTCCTACTGAAGGAATGAAGATAAAAAGCACATTGCAGTGCTATATCAAATTCACAATGATGAGATCTTTCGATGTGATCCAGATTCAACAGCAGACTTTGGTTTTTCAATGAAAAATAAATCTGTGTCTGAAAGCTGAGTTTCTGGGGAGCTCAGAATGTTCATGGATGTATTGAGGAACTGACTAATTGGGGTGGCTAAAACAGGGATGGGAAATACTTGAAAGTGGTAAAATGTCACGTTGTTTCAAATGTTTCTTTCTAGAATCCCACAACGCTCTTAAGACATATTGTAAATTATTTTGAATCCAAAATAACATTTTTTCATTTGAAAATTGACTGGGCAATTGGGGGGAGGCAAGGGTTTCAAGTTTTGGGATGGTTTAGTTTTGTTTTATTCTTTGTTAATTTTGTCAAAAAACTCTGGAAAATCTCTCTTTCCATTTTAGCCAAAGTAACATATTCCTTCTACTACCTTCTTTGGCTAATTCAGCACTCGTGAGGCCATTTGCATTTCATATTTTTACCCAATATGCATGAGTGGTTTTTGTGATTTTTTTTGCCTTGGTACCAAAGTGCTCAACATCATTTTAAGGTCAAATATCAGTTCATATGAAATCATGTCAGCTGCCATATCAAGACTGAGAATTCAACCCAACCTATGAGTATTTATTCAGTATAATCAAAAACACAAATGAAGAATTAGGCATGGCAGGATTTGATTGGTTTTTTTCCCTTGGTTATCTTTAAATTGCAGCTTTTCTTTATTTCACCATACATGAACTTTTCATTTATTTTGGGCTCAAATATTGTTTCGTACAAAACAAAATCTGAAAAATCATATGCTGAAAGTAATGAAGGGCAGCTTTGCAATGCAAAATGCAGTATAGGGATGAGTAATTTCTGTTTAATAAAAATAAAGCTATTTCTAATCACTTCATAATAATGATGACACAAACAAAATAAATTCAATTAAATAAAGACTCCAAAAGAATTATTCAAAAGACTTGAAATAGTGAAGGACGGTGGAATGAAATAAGCTAGTTGTAGTAGAGATCAGAGTCACAAAAATATGAGCTTCAAAAACTTCATTATTTTTTTCACATGACTAGGAAATAGTACTGGCTTTCTTTACTGGGAAGCACTGAGACAGACTCCTTTTCTCATTAAGATTAAGGACTGACATTCCAAATTCATCTTTTGCACTTGATCAATATTAATAAAGCTATGGGGCACCTCTGACTTTAGTTCTCTTCTTAAACAGTCCTTAGCACTGAAAGAGGTGGCCCACACAAACTCCCCCCATCTTCCTGTTCCCTGCCCCACTGAATAACAAAAGCATTTATTTGCGGTCAGCTGAACTGGGAAACTGGTCTGTGTTGACACTACCTTTCTTTTTCTTACAAACTAGATCCATTCCCCAGTCTGATTTATTGCTCAGCTACACGAGCACTTGTGATACCGCAAGAGACTGAGGCGGTGAGGGAAGGAAATGAGGGTGTGGATGGAAGATGGGAAAGCTCCTTGCACTAACAGTAACTTTATTCCAGTTTAAAGTGAACACTGAACCACTCTTCTAATCAAGGCTAAGGAATGTCAAAGTCAACTCTATGAAGGTAAAGATAAGACAGCTGCCGCCACCTCTTTCCCTTTCCTCTATTCTCAAATGCTACTGGTAAATATTGGGGAAAAAATTATACTGAGGTGCCTTAACACTTACTTGCGAAAAACTTCATAAGGTTACATTACAGCAGGTCCAAATAATGAGGATATCGTTATGTCATGTGTGTGAACTCTTTTTCATCTAAATGAGTTTAAACAACAGTATCCGTACAATGAAAACCAAACCAAACCAACAAACAAAACCAACCACAAAACCCCCCACACCTCACCTGGGAGAATGTAGTGCCTCTCTACTCAAAGCACTGAAACTACGGAGGTGACTTGGTGAGTGTGGAGCCATAGGGTTTTCATTCACATTATCATTATCTTTTTTAATGAGGCATTGTGGAAGAGACAGAGGGAATAGATCGCAGAATCTCATTACCACCCTAAGTTGAAAGAATATTTTCATTTTTTGCGTTGTCCATTTCCCAAACACTGAAAGTAACTGAGATTCAGTTTACTACCAGTGTATTTCAATATGTCATAATCTTGCCTAGAATTAACACAAAAAGCCAATAGTCTGTTCATTAGGGGTAATACCTGACTTTACTGAGAGAGAGAGAAAGACAAGAGAGTGAATGTTTCTGAAGTTTCAGAGTTTATCTTCTTTTGAGACTTTCCTTTTTCATATACAGAAAAGCATGATTCTAAACAACTTTCATGTAGGTTTACTGAATATAAATGTGGCAGAGTTGGGTTTTTAACACATGGCAAAAAGGTCAGCCTTAGTCCGTTACTTTTTTTCTGTAGATGCTTGATTACTACTTGCTGATTTCTTGAACCTTGAACCACATAAATCAGTAAATCCTTTCTGGGAGCTGAACCATTTAGTAATGCAATGTTGAACATCTGTCTTTAGAAAAACTGTAAATTTATTCTATAAAGAAGCAATTCAGCATAGTTAATAAATATGATTTCATGCTTTTTACTTCCCAGCTGGTTCTAGGTTCTAGAGTGTAATGAATTAGTAACTTCTGAAATCCTTTGTAAGGGAATAAGCTACTAAATGCAAAAGAGAAGACTTCTGAATAATAGCCTCGTACTTTACAGAAGTATTAAGGTGTACATTTCTCACAGGGACCACAAATCTTTGAGGCTCTGAGTTGTGCTGTACATCATCCTGACACTGTTTCTTAGCTGGTGTAAATATAAATGGCCACAGTAACTACAGTGAAGCATGTTTCCACAGCTGAATATTTAGCTCTGCAGCTGTGTTTTGAGTATCGGTTCTCTCTATACTCTCATACCGTTATTTACATACCATCTTTCATAAGAAAACCTGATAATAGATGAGAAATAAATAGCAAGTGAGAGACCACAGTTGAAAGAGTTGCCCAGACTTTTATAATCAATGGAGAGGAACAATCACATCCACGGTGTGGAACGTCTCGTCCTAGGGGAGGTACTTGAAACAATCTGATAAATCATGCTGTGAAATCCTTTTTCATTCTTCAGATGGTAAGAGACAAGCATGACTAGTTCAGGTCTACCCCAGGGCCCGAAATGTGGGCACCTACAGTTAGATAAGGAGAATTTCTCAGTCTGTGTTGAGAATGCACCACCCTCAACTCACTGTTGAAGGAGAGGTGTCACTCTTCAGTGGAGGCAGCTACAGTAACCATAAGAACCACTTATCTTTGCCTCAATCCTCTGGCCTTAACATTTGGTTCTTTACTTGGACTTCTCCCACAAAATGCATTTATTTTTTATTTTACAAGTAAATACCCTTTGAATGTGAGAAAAGTCATTCCAAACGTTATTCTTATTTTTCTCTGATACCATTTGGAGACTACTTTTGATGTATGATGGTATTCCTAAGGAATTTTGTAATTTCTCCTCATATTATTGTAGGTGTCAGTGTTTTGGACTTGGCTGGGTTAATACTCTTAGCCATGCCTCCCAATCTACAGGAGCATTAACCTGAATTTGCTGTCTTTGTTTTCCCAGAGGTGAGCCATCAATTAGATGCATACTAACCAGAATAAGAGAAGGACTAGAGGCATTAGCACTTCCTTTCTAAACTGGGAGCACCTGCTGAGTGCTCAGTGGTAAACGTGAAATGGAGGAAAATGTCAAAATATTTGCTGGGTAGATACTTTGGGTAAGTATCCATCCTGGGCTGCCCCATAGGCTTAACTGCAATTAGAGGGTGAGTGGCTATCACTGCCCTTAATTCACTAAGAAAACATGAATTCTAATTAGCTTTAGGCAAAGGTAGAAGTCTCCCCAGAGGGGTTCTAGGTCCACGTGGAAGCTCCCAGTGGGATACAGCCTGAACATCCTCCAGCCTCATAGCAGGCTGGAGACAGAGCTTTATTAGAAACATCTCCTTTACCCCACTGCTGTGCCTTCAGTACCACAAATAACAGCACATGGAGTCCATTTTTTATAAATCCTGGTTTCAGCTTGTAAAAAATCCAAACGATATTTTATGCTAATAGCAACATCATGGGCTCTGTCTTCTCGGGCTTTACTGAGGACTTACACAGGCAAAATTCCCAAAGACTTGAATAGGTGACGTGCCTTTGAAAACTGGGCAAAGTAATTACACAAATAATTTAAATTTTCAGATTATCTACAAAAGTATTCTCACTGCATTATTTTAACTGTTTTAAGGGGTGGTTATGAACTACTGATGCTTTTTTAAGCTATTCACCCTTTATTTCTTGGTTTGAATTACACAAAAGCAGTATTTGAAGTTGTGTGATTGGATACCCAATGCTAAGAGTATCTCTGTTCCTTGTTGAGTGAGTGCCTACCCCGCTTTCCTGTGCAAAATGCCTTAACAAACAATTCTGCACCTAACACTCAGGGAATGGCATACCACTCAGATTATCAAAACACTCTCTGTTCCTCACAGTCCTTTAACGCACAAGACTGCCAATTCAACTTTCTAGAAACTTGAATTGCTCTCAGTTTCCAAAGGGATTTGCATATTTTAATTCTATGAGCATGAACATTCTGTGAAGTCTTGCCTGGGATTTTAGCTGTAGTGATTGGTGATTTAATGGTTCTTTGAATTTAATGATTCAGCTAGTGTGGTATATAATCCTAGTTCGGGAATTAAACTGTTTCCCCTTCTTCAGCAAGGTCCAGAACTCTTGTTTTAACTTTTTATCTTGAAGTATCAGAGCACTGACCTCAGTGCTGGTGGCTCCATCGTGGACTCCATGCGTGTATCCGACTGCCTGGGAGGACAAAGATGGCACAAGGCACTTGCACCCCCAATACCAGGTCACTCCTGCCCTGGAAGGACAAGCAGAAAGCATGTCAAAGAGGTCACCATGTCAGCAGGACACTGGAAGGAAAATGAAGAGTGAAGGAGGAGGTGGGACAGGCAGGGAGGTGGCAGGGGAACACGACTTCTGTAAAGGCTACTCTTTGTACTATGACCACTCGGTATTTATTTCACCATCTCCAAAAGCAGTTTTTGCACAAAGCCTGCACTCTTCTAAAATGCCAGTTTTTGTAAGTTTAGCAAAGAATTCAAATCTTAAGCTACTCTTCCTAACAATCCTATTAAACTCTTCCTGTTCCTCAGTTTCCACCATAAGCTGCTGTCTTTTGTATTCCTCCCAGTTTCACAGGCATGGGAGGATGCGATGCTGGCATGGAGAAACAACCTGATGGATTTTTACATTCCTCCTATTCTAGTTAGGTTCTTTGTTTTGGCTCTCTTCGGAAGTCAGACAGGATGATTCTATTAATGCAATACATCTTTTAACTTAAGCCAGTCACCCACATAATGATCAAAATCTTTTCCTCTTCATGGAGGACCTCAGCTGAAGTTTTTCTTACTCTCCAGAGGTTCTGGATCACTGAAACTTTAGTCTGACTATAGAAATTAGGAGGTGTTTATGAATTCTGTACCACTTTTACATCATTATTCAGATAGGAAGGAAGGGAATGATGAAATGCAAGGGAAGGGAAGGCAAGGCAAGGGAGGGGAGGGGAGATTTTATCCAACATAAAAAGTATCTGACATCAAACTGAACTTGCTGTTAAAGAGCAAATAAGGACAGGAAGCTAAGAATCAATGATCTGCAGATTTTCAGGACTATTGTTGGTCTGTAGCTTTTTATCCTAGTTCATGTCACATTTTTAGAAATCTTTAATCCATGAAGATTGACAGTACTATAAAAATAAAAATAAAAAAAAAAAAAAAAAGCTAGAAAACAATATAAAGAATATTGCAAGAGGGGATTAATTACATGACCTATTAAGCCTCTGCCAGATCTAGTATATTCTGTCCCAGTTCCTTCATCTGGAATATAGAAAAATGAGTTTAAAAAAGCAAAAATTCAGGAAACTGGCCTATCTATTTTTAGGTAGGTCAAGTACTCTGAGTTGTCTATCCAGACACTTAGATAATGCTTTGCTGTTGCCCATCTCAAAACTGACCAGCAACAAGTGTCACTATTTTGTAGGGAAAGATGAATGTTGTACCAGCTGAGGGGGAGGGGAAAATGAATTGGTTTTTTACTATTCCTTCTTTTCTTTTTTGCTTTGGACAGAGACTTTGATGCAGCTCAGTGCTTGGAATGCTTAAGGTAGTCCAGGCAGAGATGGATGAATGAGACGAGCAAAGGTGGATGATAGATGTAATCTATTTCTTGACCACATATGTGGTACATACTTCTTTAGGAACAGTCTGGCAGGGTCCCAGGTATGTACTATTCATCAATATATTGCACTGTTGCTTGAATGTACTTTTGTTTTCATTTTCCTGTTGGTAAATTTAGAGACTGGGTAAATCTGTAAGCAGTCTTCCAGCCTTTTGTGTAATTTAGCAATTGTGCTATGGCAATGAAAAGCTTTTGCAAAGTTGTTATAAACATACAGCCAAGAACTGTTTTTAACTTGGTGAATAATGTCACTTGTTTCAAGATGAATAAAGAAACACTCAAGTATGTTCTGCTGTTGTGTAGAAAGCACTGATGAAATGGTCTTGGTCACAATTCAGAAAAAAGTGCATCATCTAGCTCTGGGCCCAATCTTTTCTGTTCCAAGCCACTTACATTCCTTATTTAGGATGCACACACTGCACAGCCTGCCCTTTGTGCAAGATGCATTTACTGTCAGGGATGCAACCAGCTACAGAAGTCCCATGTTGGTTCTTTGAGGAGCTGAAGAACCCAAGGTAAAACGTACAGTAAGCTGTAAAGTGACCAGCATCCTTTAAGTGCTGTGGGAAAACATCAGGATTATGTGCATGAACAACACCAGAAATTAGTTTTTCATGGATGGAAAATACTTTCCCAGAGGCAATAGAAACTAAACATAATAAACCAAAATATAGTAATTCTGGAATCAGAGGGCATAACCAAATCGTTTCCTTACATGTATTTTTTGTTCAAACTTTATTTCCGTTCTGAAGGACTGCCAAAATAGTCCAACTTCTCTCTCCATAAAGTTATGTGTGATTCCCTCTGGAGTGGGTGTGGAAAGGGGAGTCAAATGAGGCATGTTATCAGGTAACATAAATAGTTTACAGTGTTTTGAAATCATGGTGCCTTTATCAGACTAGGGGAATTTTGCCAAGTATTGACATTAAAAGCAGGAGGAATTTAAATAAGATTGACTCCTAGCCTGCCAGAGGATGGTGCTTTATGATTTCACCCCAAACCTGCAGCCCCGCTATTTTTCTTAAAAACGTATTTTGGCTTCTCTCCATCTAAAACTTTTGCTGATCCACTCTACTTGGCACATTAATTTTCTGTGATGATTTTGGCAGCCATTAGACATTGCCTATGCCTAGCATGGGAAAAAAAAAGAAAGGAAATATGGATATGCTTGACATAGGGTAATTTTCCTTTCTATTGCATTACTGATAGCAAGTACCACTTCATTTACCATTGATAAAGTGTAAGAAAAATTAAAAGAAAAGAGATTATAATCTTTCTTTTTTTTTTTTTTTAATAAAATCTGACCATCTACATGCTACTGGATACTAAGTAACAGCTGCTGTTCCAAGCTTAAGTACTCACATTACTAGTAGTTTACTCAAACTTAATAAAAATGTCTTTTACCAATATGGATGCAGCAAAACTTTCATAAGGCCTAAGTGACTTCATTATCTACCTTGGAAGTTCACTGTCCATACTAACAACTGAAGAACTCATTTATCACTCAACACAACAAATCTAGAGTTGTGATAGATAGAATCTTCTGCTTAGGTCCTGTCAGCTCTCTGCTGGTCTTCCACACATTTCCATTTCTTCTTGTCTTACCTATTTCTTCCCTTTTGTCCTTGCAGTGGGTGGATAAAACTATGACATAAGGTCCAAAGACTAGCGAGAGAAGCAGATGCATCTTGATCATTAAAAACTTGGTTGCTATTGTAGAGCATCCCAGAAGACTACATTGTTCATAAGTCTCATGTTTTTCATATGCCAAAAACAAACACTGAAAATTTTAGATTAAAGGAAGGAGCAAATGAAAATTGTCTCAAAGGGGCCATGAAGTTTATCTGTTGTGTCTCAAAATGCAGTAAATCAAATTATTAGCTCTTTAACATAATTTTCCATCAAAAGTATGAAACCCTAGCACGGGAGCACTGGGCCTAGGAGCACAGCACATGCTCATCACACTCATCAGTTTGTGAAGAAACAAGGAAATTGATGTAACACACAAAAAGGAAGAGGAGAAATTGGAGAGGCAGTAGGAGCTCAACACTGGAATAGTCATCACAATTTTTTGTGTTCAGATGTCTCTCAACTCTGGCATTATGGATCAGATTCTGTCACTGCTGCAAACTGCAAACACAGATTTATTCTCAAGTATGTCTGAAGTTTCCCTGGCATTGGAATGTGAACATGAGCCTGAAAGAGCCCTCGGGAAAAGTGAGGATGTTTGGCTCTTAGTCTTCAGGTTTGTCACACTGGAAGAGACCTCTCATGGCAGGTATAGGGATCACCATGCTGCTACAATCTTCCACCTACCAAAAAAAAGGAATTTACCCAAGCCAAGTATGTAAGGAAACTAGTTCCGAAAAAATCCCAATGTTTTTATAATATAACTTGTTTTAATAACAGAATGCAGTGCAATCAAAATAAACCATAATTAGGTGAAAATCTGGGAAAAAAAGGAGCAAATCTGGTGAAAAATATCTAAGGTTTCAGTAGAACTACAAGAAAATTTATCAAGACCCCATAGCAAGACTTAACAATTTTGTGTTGCTAACCAACTCCTAATTTCCTGGTCATTGCCAGTGGCTTGTGGCTATAGTGCTGCAGTCAACAAATACTAAAAGAGGTTTTATGCCAGAGCTGGGCTGGTAATCCCTTCACAGCAGCCAGTTTGAATATGTATAATATGTGGCATCTCTCCTGTGTCCTGCTGATGATATGGGATGCATAAAACAACAGAAGATCAAGCAAGTAAAATGTATACTAAGTTTTAACAAAACAGTCTGTTACTTGTGGCCTGATTTCAAACTGCCTTATTCAGACTGCTTCAATTTAACAAACAAATCACCTTTTAAACATTATCAGTGGGGAAAACAATCAAATATATCCTGAAACATGGTGAAAATTAAAATACAGTACAGCATGCACAATTATTTTGAAACCCATAATTTTCAACTAGTGGAAGACAGAATATTATGTATATGTGTGTCTAAAATCAGTGTTGATGATACATGTTTCATGTTATTCACCGAGAAAATAACTACCTTGGCCAATTTCTGTTAAAAGAAATTCCTCCATCTTTAAAGC
The DNA here is from genome assembly GCF_964188355.1 of Buteo buteo. NCBI lineage: Eukaryota > Metazoa > Chordata > Aves > Accipitriformes > Accipitridae > Buteo > Buteo buteo. The sequence continues at coordinate 7,953,542 of NC_134196.1, forward strand.
AATACTCTTGCCAACAGAAGTTCTGAGCAACTATGAATTGCACAGTTTAGCCAACTAAGAGTTTTTCTTAGAGACATCATGGTTTATAATGCATTTCTCATCAATGGCATTTGTAAATTTAGATAGAAGCCAGAAAGCATGAACGAGATCTCAGAATAGCCAGTACTCCTGAAAGTTAGAGACGTTTTCCTGAGGAGCCAGGTTTGTACATTTTCTGAGACTTAATATTCTAGAGGAAAACACAGGCTGAGTGATGACTTTGATGTGAAACCTTTCCCTCTTCCCTAGTATATTACTTCACCTTGGCTTAGCAAGTGAGTTTCTTGGTCTTTAAATTACTCCCACTGAAACTATTTTGCTCTCATTAAATATTCATCAACAACTGGTTTCTGAAGAACTCCATACCACACAGCAGACATATTAAAGAACTTGCTCTGAACCACACAGTGTTAGAACATGAACCTTAATGGATGTGCTACAACTCAGGTGGGTGTTTACTGGCCTTGTCCCTGCTTCCTTGTCTTAGAAATTCTCTTTTTTGAGATGTCTTCAGGTAGAACAAAAACAACAATTAAAACCTCAGAATATTTCAGTCACTCTTTTCCAGCCAGCCCCAGCAAATGTAAATCACATTCATTCTGATTGTGGAAGTAGAACAGGGAAGAGGTGCAACAATAGAAAGTGTATTATTCCATCCGGTTGATGATTTTTCATAGGCTGCTGTCCAAATTATCCTCAGATAAAGACAAGATAATGGCTGATATATGCATGATAGTCAGTTTGCTGCCTTTTGCCTCTTTTCACTGTTTCAGGAAGCTGCAGGGGTATTTTGCAGCTCTCAAAGCAGAGTGGAAGAGGGTGTTGCTTCTCAGTTTTGGTTCTGGTCAGTCCAGATTTGACAGGAGTGCTCCTCTTATTAATAAGAAATGTCTTCTAGAGCAGGCCCACCAGGACGTATAGAAGGTAGAAAGTCCGTATCATGACTCCTGGCCACCTACGCGTGCATTATCACCTCTGTGTTCACAAAGCTGGGGAAGTTCTGCAAACATCCAGCAGCAGAAAAACAGGCAACCAAGGTCTACCAGGGCAACAAAACATCTGAGCTAGACTTCAAATACCTGAAATTTGGACTTACGGACCTAAAATGTGAAAACGTTGCCTTCGTTTTTTATGACTGTAGCTGCCGCATTACTTACTTTAGAAAATATTACCCTGAACCTGTGATCAGGGCCTCCAGACATTACTGCAATATAAATAAAAACCAATTATTTTGGCATATAGTAATTCTCAAAGAGAGTAGCCAAAATGCAGTCATTTTCATTAGTATTCTGCCACTCTTGTGTTCTTTTCATGGTTTGGATTTTTTTCTTTCTCTCTTGTGGCTGACAAGCTTCATAAAGGCAGCAAATAGAAACGTTATGTGACTGTGATAAGCACTTTTATCCTCTGACTATGGACTCAGGGGTGTCTCTCACCAGACTTCCATAACAAAGAGTAAAGAACTAACTCTTAAAAAAAAGAGATTATAAGTGGTGTCTTGCTCTGTGAAAATAAACACTAAACAAAGCTTTGGGGGATATTTTCCATGAAGTTATTGTGTATAATTATCAGCACCCTAAAGAGAGCCAAAATATAAAATCTTGGAAAGGTGCATATATTTCATGTTACCAAATGTACTTTGATGTTTCGGTAGGAAATACAATTAACATAACTCAACTTATGAATCATCTTTCAAGTTGTTTATACTTATTTCTTCCTACTCTTTTTTTTTTCTCCTTTAATTATTTATTCAATATTCCCACAGAGAAGTAGATGAGGGGGAAAGAATTATTTATATAATGGAGACCACATACCGTATAACGAAACATTTCATAAGTAGCACACTCACTCTTGTCCTTCGTAAGTGTTCACAAAGAATGGTTTTATCCTTCATAAGGCAGGTTTATCCAAAGTAAACAATGTCCTCCTCGAGGAGTGTATGTTGACATGTTTGTGAAAAATGCACGCAGTCTGCAAGAGAGACGTTGCTCTGGATTACAACTAAAAGCCAATAAAGATAGCTATTTTTGCAAGAGATGGGGAAAATGGTTGCATTGAGGATATAATTCATGGTAAGCTTATTAAATGGAATATCTTTATATTTAGGAACAAATGCAACATGTTGCTATTAATCTTCATTTAGAAGGGGGTACTATAATAGCATTATGATAAGTGAACTGTTTGACTTCATTGTAGAACCAGTTGGGAATTTTTCAAAGAAACATTTTTTCATCTCCCTGCTTCTCACTGAGAAGTAAATCACATATTTCTACACAGCACTGCACTGTGTCATGTAGGTGAATCTATAATGTCTCTTCATCTCATTTCTCTGATAATAACCCTTTTTTCCATGCTGGCTCATTTGCCCAGCAGTTGTGTTCAGTGTGTTTGGAAGCAAATTCTTATTTAGGAGGCAATTGTTAGTCAAGATAAAGATTACTCTGTAATTATAAATTGTAAGATCTTTGAGAAAAATAGTATTTCTAACTGAAAAGATAAAAGAATTTATTTTATAAGAAAATTGATTTTTAAAAATCTAAATCTTTTTACATTTTTAAAAAATGCATCTTTGGAATGAAAATGCTTCATAAAATTGTGTTAATTTTGTAGAACATGCATATCAAAATCAAGAAAGAAATATAAAAAGAGTTTTGTCAAAGTATTCTACACTGTTATTTCAGAAACATTTTTTTTGTGTTCAAGTGATCTTCATGTTGAAACTTTCCACGCTGTGATAAACAGACAAGACAAATTCAAATAAAATGTTTTGACTGAATGAAAACAAATCTTACCCGCTCCTAGCCTTTTTGTTTGTGGAGTATATAGGAGTGCAGAGAGTTTGTTCTCAGTCAGAACAATCTCAAAACATCATTTTCCAGATGGCACTTTCATTCTCCTGCCAGCTTTTGGTAAGGTCCAAAATAATATAATCAAATATTCACATTCACAAAAAATGACAGAACTTTGTTCCATATGCATTTCTGGTTTATATATCTACTCATAACCATTTGATTTTTTTTTCTTTTTTTTTCCAAAAAAGTAAATTTGTTGTAAATTATACAGAGAAACCACATGAGGTTATATTTTATTTTGCTCTCGTGACTTAAACACAAGTTCATTAAAATTACTGTGTTTTCATATCCAGTTCACAAATGGAGGTAATCACATTAAAGAAATCGTATCAAGAAATTACTGAGTTTTGGTCATCCCTTTGAAAAAATAATTCTCTGGTTTCAACTTTTTGCTTTCCATACTCTTTTCTGAAAGGGTTACCTTTTCAACACCTCCAAGATTATCCAGTTTAAGTTAGATAGAAGAATGTGAGGGACTTTTTGATCAGAAACCTAGGCAGAAATAAGATATTTAAATACCTCCAGAGCACAATGCAACTTCACAAATCTACATTTTGTATCTAGTTTTCTGCAGTTACAGGTAGGCAGTGGAAAAGCATTTACAATTCCTTGGTCCTGGTGCAACTCCCAGCTGACAGCAGCACTCCATACTGGGGCAGGAGTCAGCCGTGAAGCCGCTGCCCTCACTCCCTAGTTCCCCCGCAAAGCCCTTTCTGGACTTGCTGTCTAGTAAAAAGTCACAAGATACTCCAGAGTTTGAGTGATCTGGAAAATCAGGCATCCTGGGATGTTATTTGTATGCCACGCTGTTTAAACTTATTTGTAGCTGAATGTTCTGGTCAGACAGCTCAGTTCCTTAAAAATAGCATGCAAAAATTTTAGCAGCTTACTGTGTCACCAATTTGCTGTTCCTTAGAATTGACGTTTAGTCTATTATTTACGTACTTTATCCATCTTTAAGAAAATCTAGAATTTCAGAGAAGTCGAGCCTTCTATCTTGATAGTATTTTGTTCATACACAGAGCACCTATTTTTTTCCTGGAACAATGAATATTCAGAATGCTTATAGTGGGAAATTTCCTGAGACATTTAAGAAATCCACTTCTATGAGATGAACTGGCATAGTTCAAATGAAGAGAAACAAATGTCCTGAGGAACAACTTTTGGGATGGGATCAGAAGGTAGCCACAGATTGTCTGGAAACAAACTGTTAACTAGGATGTGATTTATGACCACAGTACAGATTATAATGATTTACTGTCAGTGGATCTAGACTGCAAACTTGAGCAAAAACTAGAAAATAGGATGCTGAACACTCAAAGGGATGGATTGAAAGAGGGACTTTTTTTTTTGAACCTAGCATCTTCGCTGCATACATCATCAGATTTGTTCCCTGGTGCAGCTTACAATAGAAAAGGATTGCACAAAAAGACCTTCACAACAGTTTCTTCTTCTTTGTTTCATACACAACAAAGCTAAGATTTCCAAAAGGAATTAAAAGCATGAGAAGCCCATCTGTTAGGCAGAAATCCTTATGGTGCCTTCCACATGGGAATGAATTTTACTTGATACAAATAACCATAAAGCTGTTGTAATTAGCAAAAACTTTAGTCAGATAAAATAACAAATGAAAAAGCTCACTTATTAGATTATATTTTCATTAGCTGCAATTTAGAATATTTTTCCGTGACATGGCATAAGTTTGCCTGACTTCAATAATGCTTCTGATTTTAACTCTTTACATTGAAAACTAGCATCACCAGGTTTAATTCAAAAAGTAAAGGTTCCAGTCACATAGTTTAAGGTGAATTTGTTGAAATTTTTTTTTAAAATACCTTCTTCAAACTTTCCTTTGGAAATATATGATATAATGCTAAATATCCACAGATGAGCTCTCAAGAAATGACCATTGAGTGTACCATGCTGGATGTACCACCCCATGGACATCAGTTTTCATATTTTGTTGTTTCAAGATGTAAGGGCTTTTAAAAGAACCAACTCTTATCCAAGGCAAGTGTGTCCCCTTAACACCTTTGTGTAGTCACCTAGGAGAAAAAGACTGAAAATTAAGCTTTAGTTCTTTTTCTAATTGAAGTCTACCAACCCTCAAAAAAAAACCCTAAAAAAATTTAAGTACTGTGTTATGAAGTGTTGTCATAATGGTTTTCATTTACAGCCAAATGCCCTTTCAAGGTTTGTTTATTACTTTTAAAATCCCTCAAATTGATTGTTTGCTTGTGTGCATACGCTGGAATTCCTGTGTGTAGTTTGGAGGTGTTTTCTGCGGGGGAAGGTTAAATGTTTCCAACATTTTCATGAACTACCATCAGATGTCTTCCAGATCACTACTGGTTCCCAGAGCACAGATTGAGGAGTACTGCATTAAAGGAGACATTTCCTTTTTCCATTGACGGTGGAGGGATTCTAAGGGGATTTGGCACCCCAGGCTAAGGTTAACCTTTGTGAACACCATCTGTAGTTTAATTTTAGACACACATTTTGGGGGAGGGTGTTATGTGATCACAAATGGTTAATGTTCATGGGTAGGCAGTCCTTAAGCAAACAGAGCTCATGGTAAGAAAGAAATGCAGCGCAGTGGGCCAGTAAAAGCTGCTACACAATACTCACACCGTTATTAGTACCTCACTGAGGTCTTCATGAAACCACAGATAAAACTGGCAAGGTTGATCGACTAAGGCAGGGAAATTCTACAGATTCTATATGGGCACAAGAAGGACTGTTTGCTCTGCATTCTTGAATCTCTTATATTTAGCTTTTGGGGACTACCTGGGCATCTCCAGACCTTTGAGTGGGGCTAGACCAGGGACCTTGACTGTGATCAGGACTACATATTGGCATATGAATTGTCATGCTCCTGATAAAGAAAGTGGCATCGTAATCGCTCTGTCACAGTAGCTGTGTCTGGTATTCACCACAGCTAAGGATATTCTAAGGCTGTAATTACAGCTTTCAGGAGCTTACAATAGTTTTCCAGAAAACTTCCATCTGCTGTGCCAGTGTTAGCTTTCAAACCATAAGGATAAGGAGCTAAACCAAATACATCTGAATAAATAGAAGCTTCACACTCTGTTCACAGGATGAGCTAAGGAAGCTATGAAAGCAAAATAGCAGAGTTGGAGTGGTATTCAGCTCAGTATGAGTGTTACAGGCCACCAACAACTGTATTTAAGTTCAATATCATTTGAAGAAGGAAGGACGAATTTGAAATTAAGTCTGGGAAAAGATAGAATTTATTATTCATAGAGGACTTTTCTCCATTAAATGGAAGGTTGTACTCTTTTTACACATGGAGTGGTTTTATTGTCTAACCAAATGGGAGAACCACTTAAAAACACAGCATGATATGAATGAGTGGTCAGTAGTTGGCATGTATACCGTATTTAATTTTTCTTTCTACATTTCTCCCTTGCCCCCACCCCAGGATTTTATGCTAAGCTCTGAAGTACTGAGACAGTTACTCTGCTGTTTCAAATTCCCACTTCATCTAGTCAGTAGCCAGAAAGCATGACGTGAACTGCCGATATGAAAATTTCCAATAAAACAACGGGTTTGGACTGTATTTCCATCTCTATTAGAGCACTAGAGGTTAAATGCATTTTCATAAGTATTTGTGCCAGAAAGGCTTACATTCTCCTAGACAGTGAAGTCTGCCATGTGCAAGGATCTATATATCACCTAGGTCACAAAGTATTTAAAAAATTAATACTTCCTGTGTATGCATAAGCAAATTATACTAATCCTTCTTAACCAACTATATACATTTGTGCATATGTTAGCATATAGCCCACGTACAGTATAATGTAATGAATAACACAATGTATAGTACACAAATCAGTACACAAATTATATTAATGGGCTTGACATTTTCAAAGCTGTTTACAAGGAAAAGGAAGGGAGAAAGCTTTCATTACTTGTAGGAGAAGTCATCATAAAGATCTATCTTTATATCAGGAGGATAGGTACGAAGTGTTGAAGCAGTGTCACTGTGCCAGAGCTGATCAGGGTTCAAGTCCCGAGCTACAAAAACGGAAGAAGAGACGAGCCCAGATATTTGGCTGACCAATTGGGCTCCAAGAATCTTAACCAACAACACTGCACTGATGAAGGGTAGAAAGACTGAGTCACCCTCTATAACTCACTAAGGAAATACCATGTTTGCTGTGATAATGGACATTAAAGAAGGTAAAAGAAGAAAAAAACAGATGATCTCTTGAACTTTTCAACAAAATACCTGAGTGCTGCTGGGCTGCTGTTTCTTCTCATAATGACTCCTGTTTTTAGAGGCTGCCCCATCTCTCCCCTGTCCTCCTAACACGTCAGAGGCAAGACAGATGGAGCAGGTTATCAGTGGCCAATATGGTCAAGCTAGCACTATTACATACTCTTTGTAGCTACATCATCTCACACTACATTTTTGGGTTTCGCTGAAATCTGGACATGTGCTATACCATAGTTTCAAGACACATCATGTGGGAAAAGTCAATAAATAACCAGAAACCAAATCGTTATTATTTAAAATATCCCAGACTATCTACAGTTTCTTAAAAAAAAAAAAAAAAAAAAAAAAAATCAGAGGCAAATTATAAAATCTTAGCTAATGGAAATGTTTCTAATATAAATACCAATGACACATCTGAAGGGCTCCTGAGCCATTAAAAGAATGGAAAGTTTTATTGTGAGATGATGACAAGAAGGAAAGTGCTATCATTCTGACTTGGGTCAGAGCTATTAGGGAGCCTGAAACCCCGAAACCAACAGAAAAAGGCAAGTCAGGCTGTAATATTACTTCCATAATTGATTTTATATGTACCAAGGCCACATGCTGTTCCATTGACATAACATCATACACAAAGGTGTTTCATTAGAGCATAAGAGCTTCCATCTATGAGACACCATTCTCCTAGTCTTTAACACATGTGTAATGTTTACTTGCATGAGTTGGCTTACTAGTCTTCTTGGTACAATTCATACAGACCAGGGTGGGGTCCTGAGCAGGGATGTTTTCTCCTTTGGTCCCCTTTTAAGTATATTTTATGCATACTGTAACAATTCCCATTTCCACAGCCTTTTCTTCCTGTATTTACAGCAAGGGAGAAAATGCATGATTGTTTTTGTTAGCTTCAGCTAGGAGAAAAGATTTTATTTGAATGATGGGAAAAAATCAGATTTCTGCCCAGCATTTCCTCAGGTAATGTCACTGTGGTTCATATGTGCATGTTGAAACTCTATCAATAAATAGATGAAGAAAAGCAATAATTAAGTATTTGTGAAACATAAAGCAGACATTTAAAGGAAAGTCATTAAAGACAAAGACAATTAGTCAGACTAAAAAAACAAAACACTGAGATATGTATGTCTAGCCTAGATACACACAGTAGCTGCAGTCTGGAAGCATTTATCCTTGGATTACTTTTTATCTATTAATAACATTTGAAAAATGATTCTTACCCCAAATTATTTTCATGAGGCAAGTATAATGTAAAAACTTGTACAGAGTCTCAGATGTAAATAAGAGCTATGGGTGGTACTTGACAAACTCCCCATTTATTGCAGTCTCTGGACTAAGGTAGTTCCTAAAGAATTTTATTCCTTAAAATTAAGGAAAAAAGCAAGCTTGTCTGTTCTGAACAAGAGAGAAACTGTGGATTTGTTTTATTTTATTTGCTTTGATTAGCTTTACTTAGAGATGAAGGGCACTTGAAAAGAACAATTAGATGCAGAAGGAATAACCTAAAATGGTATGCCCTGAAAAATCATGTTATTCATAGCCTAATCCAAAGTCCATTAAAACCAACTAGAGTCCTCCCACTCATCTGAGTGCATTTTGAATCAGACCCCTAGCCACAAAAAAGTACAATATCATGCATAGTCAGCTGCTAGTAGCTGATTTTCTTTTTCCTGAATCCTATGCAACTGCACGATCAGATCGACAGTGAGAGTACACTAATGAGAGTGGTGAGGGAGAAAATCCCAGAAGAGTATATAATGTGGCAAGTCACATTCATTAAAAGATCAAAACCAAAGGAGAGTGCATAAATCACAAGGCAGCCTCAGTTTGAGCTCTGGCTGTTAATGCAGGTTTTATTGCAACTCTTTTCTGTGACTTTCAATAAAAAAAGCATCTGCTGAACTATCAGCAGTATTTGATACGCACACCGCTCCCAAGATCCAGAGCACCTTCTGAAAGAAATGTGATCACCCCTGAGCAATTTGAACTGTTGAATCTTTTACTGCATTTTAAAAGAAAAATATGTTCTATGTAATTCAATCATTTCCTCACTTCTTTCTTTCTCTTTTTTCTCCTTCTAACATTAGAGTTTAAAATGTTATTGGTTCCTAAATCAAAAGCATACATATTGTTCATAAGACAGGACACATAAGAGGAAGCCTGCAGATGCAGAACAGTAGCAATATGAAATATATAGCTTTTGCATTAATATTGAGATTATGGCTTCTTAACTATTGTCTCTAAGCCTTTTCTCACTGCAATAATGGAAATGAAGTAGAGACGTGTGCCTTTCAACATCTTTGAAGGAGAGACAGTATTCTGTTAACCCAAGTGTGTTTCCAATCTCCTCTTCTGTCCAAGTAACTCTGCTCTGCTTTTCCATCTGTAGCCTTCATAGAAAGATATTTTCTTCTTCCTGCGTGAGCAATTTGAACAGAGCAGAGTATCATTGCTATGCAAAATGCTTGGTGCTTCTTGATAAACAGACAAGGGAAACACTTAGTCATCATAAGAGAATTAACGTCCCAGCACTGGGGGGGGACACAGAAAAGCGCTGTCAGTCCCCCCGTCGCCCTTCGCCTTTTTGCTGCGGGGTTAGCTGTCGACTTTTTGTCAGTGTGCCGGTTGTGGAACAGGACCATCCGCAGCCTGAATTTGGTGGGAAGCTCAGTGAAACGAAGGGTGAAAACGACTGTTCTCTTCAGGCACCATAAGAGATGTAACATTACTAAATCCTGAGGAAGCAAGTACTTGTGTGGATTATTTGCAAATAGGCCTGTTAAGTATACCTAAGTAAATCTCTCCGAATACACATCATTATTATCACAGTATCTTACATCTCTAGCTGTAACCACCATCAAAACACTTTGAGAGAAGTTCCTCTTCTGGCAATCTCGAGTTTTTTTGCATTTAGATCGGTTTGTAAAACTAAAGACAAGGCTAGGATAGGTAAGACAGTAAAGAGAGGGTTGAGGGCCAGCAAGGCTGTTATGCTCATTTATCGAGAGAATCCTAGCAGTTAACAACAGCCAGCAGGAAAATAAATGTACAAAACAATTCGGTAGTGAGAGCTACCTCAGATGTAACTGTTTTTCTTCACTGAGCAGGATGGGTTTAATACAACTTTTACAAACCAGAAGGCTAGAGTTTACAGCTGTAGTAAATGACACTTTGAAATAATATGTACTGGTGAGACAAACATGAGGTTGTCCAGTAACTCTGCTCTCACTACTACGACCCAAATTAAACTGTGTTATTGTTACAGGATGATTTAGCCTCCCTGAGCTGTTAAGTTTCACTGTTTTTCATTTCAAGAAGTTGCTGGGAGAAAGACCCAAGTGGAAGACTGCTCAAGAGAAGTGAACGGTGTGAGCCAAGTGTTTAGCAGAAAATAGTCGGTGCACGCACTGTTTATGAGCTGGGTTGTGAACTCAGGTAGAAAATCATAGCTATATGCTCTAAAATAAAGACTGAGAGAAAAATGTTGTGCAGCTTAAAGAACTGGCTTTTGGCTTGAAAAGGGACCTTAACAGTCATCTTTTTTCAATAGGAGTGCTGGCTGAAAGAGATGTGGGTAGGGAAAACACCTGATTAGATGGCACCTATTTTGTTTAAGAAAATTGACATTTTATTTTATTTGTTGATAAACAGATGAAAATCAAAGATAATTCACTATGTAATTACCCTCTCTCCAGATGGAATAAAACATCAATTTGTGTTGTCTTTTAACTTAAAAGAAGTTAAAATAATATAATATGCATTATCTATAATGGTAGCAAACCTAACATGTGGCAAACAAATCTTTAAGACTTACTTGCTATAAATGATAATAAAAATACTAATACATCTCTAAACCAGTGTGAAGTCACATTTTATTCAGAATGAGACATAAAATAAAGCATAGAAGTACTGCTGTTATAACTGTGACAATCTCAAGACAAAGAAAAAATTGTGTGTCTGAATTGCCCAATATTTTCCAAATTTATCAGTTAATGCAATAAAAGAAAATGCCTCATCTCACATTTATGTTTCATAATTACATTAAAAGCAACTACACATAGAAAAAGTGACAGGATTTTTCTGACATCAAAATATTATCAGAAAAACACTTTTAGTCATGATATAAAAACCAAGATCGTGACATCACATCTAGCCCTGTGTTGTTGTTTCCTCTAATGATTAAAATCACATGTTTAAAGTTACCTGTATTCCAGAAAATGTCTGGAAATGCCAGAAAGTCCTTCATGCAGTCCCAGAACGCTTGTCAGGAAAAATTTTAGACACATTTCAGACCACTTTGAAATCAGTGGGAGAGTACTTTTGGCTTTGGTGACATCAAGATTTCATCTTCTATATCTCCGTCTAATAAAAACACAAAATGTTTTGTTTTGTTTAAAAAACAATTATTGTACAACTATAGGTGACACTTCTTTCTTTTAAGCTATTTGGATGCCAGTGTGTAAGTTGACTTACTGCAATAAACGAGACTCAATAATTGAATAATTACAGTTCAAATTCAACAAACAAGTTAGCTCATGTAATTACCTTGTAAAGGTCCTTTTGAACGCAATGCTGACAAATAGCTAGAATTGCTGTCAGTTTAAAGTAAAAAAGTATTCAGAATACAGCCTCGGCTGAATTCAAATAACTACGTTCAATTGCTAAAGCAAAAGGAATTTGTTTGTGACTGCAGCGAACTCATAAAAAGCTTTTGTAGAAAATGTAGTAGCTTACATTTGCTTAGGGATTCAGTTGTACTTAAGTTCCAGTTTCATAGTTAAATCAAAAACTGTTGTTTTATGAGGTGATTATTTTTTCAGCATAGGATAAAACCATTACCTAACGTTAACATAAAGTACTAAGAAAAACAGCATTTGACTTAACTAAAATGTTCATTTTAGTCCAAATACCTGGGTAATGATAGTTATTAATTTATGACCAGCTTCCTACCACAATAAAAAAAGATACTGCATGCGATTAAACTACTAATTATTTTATTTCCTCCCAATTTAGTTTTCCTCCCAATTTACCATCATGCCTGGATGCACAACGAACTAGACACTTGGTGCTTCCAGTGGTTATAAATGGGAAGCCTTCAGCTTTTTTTCCCTTTGTGTCTAAAATAAAACAAACCTGTTTAACATGATTAAAAATATATAGTTCTGTTACTTCTCATGACATTTGAATTGCTGGAGACATTCTGCTTTCCTCTTCTAATGAGGTGCATTAGTCAAGAGCTAAAGGACCTTTGACCCTAGGATCAAGTGCCTACCCTGCAGGGACAGAGCTCAGTATATGGGATTATGGGTTGACAGGAGACAGCTGGAAGAAATACCTGAGAATTCACACTTAAAGTAATCCATGAAAATTGAATGTAGGTATGTGGAAATAACAATTATGTTCTCTAGTGATGTTCTCTAGTGAAAAGCCTTATAAAAACTTAACTAGGGGTTTGGGACCCCATCAATGGCTATACGATAGAATGAAGCAGTCAAGCATGTTTAACGCTACACTCAACAGGGATTGAAGTTTTGTGAATGAGCTTAATCTCCAGTTGATTTTATTGCTGACTCCTTTCCTCTGCTAATGATGTCCTGTGTTGTATACTAGTATAATACCACAGGATTTACCCATTATCAAATAGCAAAAACCCAAATGGTTTATTTGTAAAGGTTTTTCAGAGGAAAGTGATGACAGATACTTATAAATGCTTTAGATGCATGGATTGATGGATATGTAGAAGTGGCAGAATAAGACCATTGCTCATGTTTTCTGTACAGAAGAGAGGTCAATCAATAAAACCAAAATGTTTGGTATACTGCATATTTAATATGCATTTAAAATTTAAAAAATCTAGCTACCCTTTTTGAGTTGTTTCTCCCTTTTGTTCACCCATTTGTACTTTAAGGCAAGGAATGTACCTTTTATAAACATTTAAAATCCTGTCAGAATAGATTCCAGCAAGAATTTAGTTTCTTATTGACTGATAACAGTGAAAATATAGTAAAAAAAATCTTTTCAGCTCAACCTAAGAAATAGTAATGACAAAAAAATCTTTTGAACAGTTTTGAAATTCCTGATAGTTTAATTAAAATGGGTATGTTTTCTTTATTAAAATGTACTTGTAAACAAAATACTGAAATTTAGAGTCATCTTAAATTTACTTAAGAATTATTTGGGGGGCTTCTATTAAAATATTTGCTGAAATCAAATTAAGTTTGTGAATTCTGCCAACCATGTTCTTGATTTTTTTTAATAGGAAATTACCTGAAAATATTTCTAAGTTTTAAGTAAAAAATTTTCTCTCGGGCAAGACACTATTAAGATCTCTAGTCTTTACATATGTTGAAATAAGATGCTTCTGTCTGCATCTTGAAACTATACTAGAACCTTCCTTATCCAATTTTTTTCATTTCTTGGGCTTGGACAAACCACTGCCATGACATGACACCTTTGTGTGTTTCCAATGAACTGATCTGAGGTTTTTGCCCCCGTTCTGTACTTGAAATTCCTTATACTGCTTCAGATTACATTAATTACTAAAGGTATCAGAAAGTCAAAACTGTAGTCAGGCCTGACACAAGGTGGGAACACTTTTTTGCCATCACTCTGTTAAACCAGAAGGACAGAGGTGAGCAGGACGGAGCTGTCTTTCTTCTTTTCTTTTTGCGCTAAGGGACTGTCCTGCACTGAGACAATTTTCCAGTAGTACCTTAGGATCTGCTGATGCTGTAGGATGAAGCAACAATAAATCCCACCTGAGAAACTACTACCTAAGAACTGACCACAAAATGAATGTAGTATATCAGTTCATTAAGTAGACTGTACGTCTATTTACATTAATGGTACATTTACATATAGGTTAATTCAGATTTGAATCAGACTCCTAGAAAAATAAAATTACATTGCTGACAACCAAAAGCCACCAAGGGTCCTGAGGAGGTCCTTCAAGCATTACAGAGCCTTAATCTTACCTCTAATTTCTAGGGAAAGAGGTGGTGCAAAACCAAGTTGGCTGAATCAAAGCAACCAGAAGTTGCAGGAGAAAATTTGCTTTCTTGTCAGCATATTTTGGTCTTTTATGTTCAACTGCTGTATGGCTGATCTCAGCACGAGTTTATCTTGATAGCCTAAGTGTTCAGACTTGATCACCATGGACTAGTGCTGTTTCTCATGGAAGGGTACATAATTTTTCATATATTGTATATACTTTGGAGTTGCCATTTTTAAAATGCAACTGTTTTAAAAACACAATCAGGATTTTGTCTCAAATGATAAATTACAATCTAAAGCTAAGTGAACTTGTTTTGTGATAATCCTTTAAGATCAACAGCTGCCTGGCTGTCTGGCTTACATTGGCTAAAGAAACCTAAATACAAACATATATTGCCCATTATTATAATTGCAGTGAAAGGAAGCAAATCTGTCCTTCTTTCTGGAAAACAAAATAAATTTGTGGCAAGGAGCACATTTATTTACAAGTGCAGCAATCACAAGGATAGTAATAAAATAAATCCTGTAAACAGTGCAATTATTCTGTTTATTGTAAACTTGACATTGCATTTGGAATTAGCTCCTGGGAGACTTCCCTTCCCTTCCACAACTAGCAAGATGGATGTTTCCGAACATAAAATGAAAGCTTCTGTCTTTGTGTAATATATGTATGTTTGGGTGTGGGTCGGTGTACCTAAATACTTGATACAGAAACAAGTGGGTTAAAAGGCGATGAATTTAAACTAAGTAAACAAAACATTCCACAGAAGAAATTCATTGAATAGCTATACTTATTCTGTAAAATAAGACAATTTCAGGTAAACTTTTTACAAAAAATAAGCATCGCAAATATGGCGTATTTAGTGCATTGACTGTAACAGTATTGAGGCCACCCTTTTTTTCTTCGGTGCGCCTATATAAATACTAGCATACAGAAAAATAACCCATGTCAGAGTGATAAAAGAGGAAAAGCATGATCTTAATTACAAATTATCTTTATTGTCCTCTCCATTGTAAGGCACGGATAACTATGCGCAAGAAAGAGTTCATAAATATGAACATACTGAAAAGAAAATTAAACTGATGTTGCATCCATCTTTCAAGTATTCTTCTCTGAGATATCCTATGTCTTTTGTAGTTTTCTGGAGCTATGCATGGGATTACGATGATAATCAGTGGGAAGGGACTATAGCTGTTGGATTGTTTAATGGAAAAATAACTGAGGAGTATTATGGATTTCATTAGTCTAAAGCAGGCAGTGGTAACCCAGAGGAAGCCAACGCAAGCCAGTCTTGCTTGTCACAAGCCCAGATCAACCCAGAAACAGAAGGGTGTGAGCCTTTCTACTGCATCTTATTATGTTCCAATCTTTACCAAGGGCCAAACCACTAAGAACACAGCGAGACAAATTGTGTGGGGTTTTGGGGGTTATTATTTCTGTTTGACTGGTCAAGTATCTTGGGCAATTAGAAATATGTATTAAAAAAATGTGTTTTCATCCCTGGCACCAACTCAATGACAAGGATCATTAGAGAAAATTTTAAAATATCAGTGATTTTTTTCTTTTGTCCGATAGCTTTGAAAGCTATGCTTCCAAATATTTAGAAATACATACAAAATTATTAATGATTTAAACTTTGGAGATACCACTTCTCCTTTAATTTCTTCTTTTAGTAAATAAATTTGTGTATCAAAATCAGATATCACCTGTGCTGATTAGCATGATTGCAAAAATACAGGCAATAGAAACACCTATACTAACTTGCCCTAAGCCTGTAACCTCTGAGTTATAGCAGCTTTTAAGAGTGCATTCAGAATCTATCACATCCCTAAGCAAGTTGTTCCAGTTGCTATTTGTCTTCTGTTAAAAACATTTTTATTTCCAGCTAGTGAAAGAGAATGTGTGAATTAGGGATGGCTGCAATTACAAATGTGCTTGAATAAATGTGCAATAAAATTTTATGGGTGGCAGTTAAACAAACATGATATTTAAGATTGTGATACTATCATCAACAGCTACATGTCTCTGCTTGTGCATTACCACTTGCAAGATTGAGCTCTTTGAGCATAAAAGCTTTAGAACAAGAACTCTCCTCTTCCATGTGGGGCCAAGAAGAAAGGAGTCCTGATCCCAACTTCACCATTCCCTGGAAATCCAAATAGGAAATACATTCACAACAGGAGTAAGATCACAATGAGAAAGAGGCATTGACAGCCTTCAGACATATTGCAAAAATAAAGAGAGGACTTCATCTAACTTGTGCTTTACCTTAGCATTCTATAGGTGCTTTAAAATTAAGTGTTTCCTCTGTAAATATAAATGGACCCATTTTTCTTTTTTCTTCAGTTTTTCATGATTTCTCCCCCCCTTGGTTTGCCTTTTAGGACTCTGATGTAAGTGCAGCTGTGGTTTTTTAAGAGGTGTTTACGCCATTTCTTGCACACAGCTCATCCATCACTCTCTGCTCAGATACAGCAAGAATTCAAACGCAGCCTGAGAGGCAGAGCCTTTTGCCTTTCATGAAGTGCCTTAGCGGGACCTGGAGCATCAGTGTGTCACCAAGAGCACGTTCCTGGAGTGAACGCAGTCGTTTCTCCCATGTTCCAGAATATGTCAAAGAGCAGAAATACTAACGTTTACATATGCTGTAGTGAAACCGGAGACTCATGCTGGGATAACACCACTTGGTACTCACCACAGGTCTTACAGGGGCTCTGTTTCAGGTATCATCCTTGGTACAAGAATTTTTCCTTTGCTCCAACTTATTGTTCTTAACTGTTCCTAATGGAACAGTTTCTGGCAACATATAATCTGTTTTCAGTCCATATACAAGACCATCTCTCTGGTTAAATACTAGACTCAGATATTTCATAATAAAAACATATTATGAGTTTCAGACATGGCTCGCTCCCTTAGGCAAAGTTTGACCGACTCAAGTTAGAGCTCATTCCTTCTGCTGCTTGACAGGGCCAACCAAGTCAGTCCAGAGTGATGTTTGTGATTGCTTTACTTTTATCAACTCCTGCTTTATACTGATCAGGAGCTACAGTTTTAGTTTGTATCTAAAATGGCAATTCACAAAAGCATCCCTTCACCTTCGTGAAATTTTAAGTGTGCATATATGGGTGGTACCAAATTCTTACTATCAGTGGGAGAAGATAGAGCGAAATTCTGTCCACTGAAGTTATTGGATATGAAGATGAATCTGGTAGCAGCCCAAACTGAGCACTGTATCTCATACCTGCATGCCTTATACCAGGAAAAAGGCAGAATTTTGCCTGTGTTTCCTCCTCTCCCTAACCTAAATTCACATCAATACTGAGGAAAAAATAAACAGTAACTAGTCTGATCATTTCTAAGAATATAGAATTAAAATTTTTTTTTACATTAATTTAAGATAATTGTCAATGATAGCATAATTTTTTAAAAAAGAAAGAAAAATGAGTCTTAAGTTACTTTATTACCTAGTAACTAGTGGGAAGCTTAATGGGTGTATCAGACACAAGTCAAGGAAGTGCAAGCTCCAGACTGTTTTTCTAGGGATGGGATTTCCAGTTTAGTTCAGGACTGGATGTTCTTTGTTTCACCTCTGCTCACAAAGGTGATGATATCGTAAGCACTCCATTTAGAAGTTAGATTGTCAATACATCCTGAAGTTTTAAACTTACATACTGGGTTTCAAGTGGTCTCTCCAAAAAAGAAAATCATGGATCACAACTTTAAATATAAGAATATAAAAATTTAAAAAATTCAGCACTCAGAGCAGGTAGGTATAAATTAGAGATGAACAAGTGCTACAAGATTTTCTAGTCTCTACCAAATGACTTGAGTTTGTTATAGCCTAGATTCTAAATCTAACTCTAAGGGCTCCAGCTTAATTCCAGGATACCAATAAATATGCCTGCTGTCACACGGGAAGTGTCTGAACAAAACCTTCTATCTAGATAAGACTAACTATCAACAATGACAATATTATATTCATATAAATAAGTTACCAAAAAACAATATCTAGAATGTGGCTTTCTGATGTGTCATTTACCTTGTTGTGATCTTACCTCAGAATAAATATGAGATAGTGTTTTGAGAGGAAGAGCCTGTATACAAACACACAAAGCTGGTATGCTTTACATTGCTGGTGTGAACCATACATTACAAAGTAACCTCAACAGGTACTTGTAAGGGGGAAAAAAAAAACCAAGAAAAAAAAAAAAAAACAAACCACAATTATCTGAGCTATCAAATTTAAAGAAATAAACTAAATTTACATCAAATAAATATTTTGCATTGTGTGACCACGGTGCTTTTGTTCCAATAACAAGGGCTCAAAAGCTGGATTTATTGTATCATCAAAGTGTAGATCTTGAGGACTATGTGAGAAGCAGGACTACCATGGCTCCTCACCAGCTGTTGGCTTTGAATTCCAGCACTTTAAATAACGATACTTAGTTGTTTCATTGCTGAGCAATAAGTGTGCGGTCATACCTTGAAAAACTATTTCAATGGCATATCATCTGGGCATGGCAAGTGGTTTGTGCATCATCTAAGTTAAGCGGTGAAATGCAATCCATGTTCTGTAGATCTTAAGGAAAATTTAGTGGGTTTTGAAAAAAGTTCTAACCAAAAGGGAGAGAGGTAGCACATATTTCATTATGTTCAAAGAAAGCCCACCCATAAAAGAAGAGGCTACTACAAAGCTGATTGAGCTATAAATCTGCAAGCAATAACACCACAATGAATTTCGGGGCTTGAGAGCAAATCATAAGTAGAGGAGAAATGCAAAACCTTTTGCATTTGGCCTGTGGGAAACAATGTAAACATATTAAGATAGTAGAGGTGACACAAAACAAGACTACATATAATAGGATTTGGGGGAGGTTTTTTCTTTGATTCCATCTAAGTCAGGATTTAACCTTCTCTGTTCTGTATATATCTTACAATCATATTTCCTTTAAGGAGCACTGAAAACTTCAAGGATACTCTATTCCATATTCTTGTATTTAAGACTATTAAAAGTTGTCTTAGGGTGCAATAGAGGAATAAATCTGTGGACTACCTACTATCTGGCACTAGCCTATGTAAGTACTTAGAAAATTTCTTCTTTGAAAAAAAAAAGAAGTAACCCCACACCAGAACATACCTACATTTTCATGAAGTTTACTTACAAATATGAAGTTTTAATTGCTTTTGTCTCCACTTGCTTTATGTCAGATTCCATATAAAGTTTCAGAGTATTTCTAAACTTTGGGGAAGTGCTGAACTAGATCCAAACCTTGGCTACTCTGGGATTTAAAACGTAACTGGAATGTGTATGTTTGTCCTATAGTATGGAAATGGTTCAACATCATGATTTAAGTATACATGCCTCTTGAATTTATTACCCAGCAAAAACCTTCCTTTAAGCCTACCCAAGATTGCCAGCTTCCAGCCAATTTACCAGCAGGGTTTTTTATTTATATTGTCCATAAATCAATGTTTTCTGCGAGCAGCTCTGCAACAAGCACTACTCTATTTTCTGTTGCATATACCTGGGAAACACAAATATGAAATTACAGGAAGATAATAACTGGAGAATGAAGCACTAGATGCCTTTCCCAGCACTGCTAGCTGGGCATGTCACTTGCCATGGTACTGGGTCAGAGACAAAGTAGTGGAACTATCTGGGGTTCAGCTAAATGCAACCAATGTGAACTCTGAAAGTACAGATCTCACCAGCATTTCATCTGATTTCAGGCAACTTTGTAGACGATTAGTCTCGGAGTGAATCGGCTTGGGCAATGTTGATTTACTGTCTGCCAAAGGTATTTTTCTTCACGTGGATTTGATCCTATTGGGCTTTTTTTTTCCTTTTGGTGTTGATTTTATGTTTGGGGGGGGTGTTTAATGAGAAGATATTTTATAAATATGGAAAGAAGCAGAAGACTCTTGTTCCCTTCTCTGCTTTCTACTTACCTTTCTTTATTGAACTTTTTTCTCCTATCCAGGCTTTTTCCTTATTTCTTCTGACCCCGCATAAGAGTTATTAACTAGATTTTTGCTTTTAAATAAAGTACTTATTTAAGAAGAAAAGGAAGTAGGAAGAGAAATCTTTGATTTACTGCCCAAGCCACTATCATCTCCCTTATCTGTCTTCAGATGGATTGTTCATTTCACCCAATCAAATTACAAAAGTCGCATTTGATTCCCTCTGTTCCAGCTGAGTTGTACTTAGCACATAGACTTGAGAAAAAAATATTGTTTCCAAGTTATTACTGCTGCTTCTGATCATTTGAGCACAGCTTGGGGCCTGCCTGCCTATGACATAAATTAAAATAGTCTGAAGATCTGTGTGCAGCTGACAGTAGTAACCGTAAGTAACTTCCTCCACTGTTGTTGCAAAGGAGAGACAGCCTCCTTGATCAGCTTTGTGTTGACTAAAGAGTCACCTTACTTCAAAGGCGAGCCACCAACTTGAAGATTCTAGTAAATCACTGGAGCAGTTGAAAGGAGGTGTATGAAAAATCATGCTTGCAGTTTCTCTCAAGCTGTACTTTCTACAATTATTGCTACACATACATGCTACTCGATATATGTATCTGAATCACAGTTTCATGGAGGAAAACCTTACTAGTTTGCTAGTAAGGTGTAGGCTGGTTGGTCTAGATTCATGGTTTATAGTACTCTCACAGTATATGTCATACACTATATGACTGATACTCAACTACAACAGCTAGAATGTTTTCTGCGTAGGCACATTTATTTTCTGTGAAGCAGACAGACCCTCTTTCTCCCATTTTACTCAATTAAACTGAGATGTCTGGGCACAGAAATCAGAAAAGAAAAAGCATCAGAAGACCTAAGAGTATATACAGTTTTGGCATAAGGCAACATTTCTTTCTGAGACCAAAGAACTGTTGTTCCTGACCCAATGCTGGAGCCCTAGCTTCTTATCTGCTGTGTCTTCTAAGCTTGGTTCTATTAGCATCTTTTTTTAACCTTTGATTAGTTTCCCCTAGCTGGGAAACTGAAGAAATACAAAGACAGACTGGATAGTCAAATGTATACTTATAATGCGTAATCCTAAGTATTTAATCTACATATGTAAGGTTATATTTCACCTGTGCTTAGGCAAGGTGGTAGTTTTTGTGAGACCCTCTCTTTTTCTGATAGACACTGACAAAAGAAGTGTATATTATTGTTCATGGGAACTCTGAGAGGTAAGGAATCATAAAATGAATCTAGCAAAATAATAGTGTCATGTTCATTATTGCAAGAGTCAAAGTACAGGATCAAAGGCTCAGGAAAAAACAAAGTTTGACAAAAAAGGATCAGTTGGGAGTAAGGGTCACAGCCAAACAGGAACAAAAGAATAAAGAGCAGAAGAAAACATCTGCAAGCCTTGCTTGTGGGGAGGGAGAAGGAAGTAGGAAGAGGGAGGAACCTTTCCACATACTTGCCCTCAGAGGTTTGCATACATTTGTGTACTCCACATTGTTTGAACCTGATTTATAAAATAGTTGCATTTCAGAGATAATGAACATCACAGATGACCCCTCCAGAGGGGTTTCCCTTCCCCTTTAGGGATAGGGGGAAGAGAACTTTCTCACCACAGGAGAACATAAAGACTTTTAGGAGCTTTAACCACCTAACTCCCATAACTTTTGTGAGAGATGTTATATATGTGCATGTAATTTTTTAAAAATACAGTCTCCTTATTTCCTTCCTTGCTTCTCATCTCAATCATCACATGTGGCTCTGCAAAACAGAGGGGGCAGCACTACAAAAGAAAGATGAGAGGGGCAGATTTCTGCGGGGTGAGCAGAGCCAGACTTGCTCTGACTCCTGGCAGAGACTGAGAGTAACGAGCCCGAACCTGGGCAATGACCAAGCACTCAGAGACAGCATTGGATTCACCTTAAATTCCTCCTCACTGCCCATAATCATTTCAGGATGGGCTGCAGTAAGCCACTGCAAACCTAGGAAGGCTTCGTTTATACTAATAGTCATTTTTGCTATCACCTTTCATTCCTGTGCCTTAAAGCCAGAAAGACATATGTGCCTTCTGCCTAGTAAGCCAGAGGGGAGGCTTTAATAAAACCATTATTTTCACAATGTGTTCACAAAAACTAACTTCAGATAGGCAAGGCCAGCTTTCCTAGGCTTTCTCTACAGCCAATGAGGTAAAAAAATATTGGTTACGAGTTTCCTTTAGTATCTGTGGAGACTATCACTTTCCATTAATATGGAAGTTTCCCGAGCAGAAATATTCTTTTATACCACTATAGAATATTACTGCTTCCTTATCTTGTCACACTTATTTCCTGCAGAAGAGGTTAGCAGCAGTAGTTTGGTACACCTCCATGGACTAGCCATCACAGGAGTTGGAAAGCATCACATAACTCACCTTTTCCCCTTTGCAGTTGGCAATGCATCAGGAAAACAGCCTTCCATGTGTTCTCGCACACAAGCAGTTAGAATATACAGAAAATGTTTAGCAGGTAGAAATAGGGTAAAAAACAGCCTCCACGAAAGGGATAGTTCTTAGTACTCCCTCTTGCACAATTGTTATGTTTTCACAGTGCATGTTTTTCTCCTTATAATATTTACTTGGCTATTTTTTCATTCAACTGCTACTCAGGTAATACTATACTTCTATTTTATGGCTAATGGGATATTTAAAGTAGTGCAGTCTACTCAAAGACCTGGTTCTGCAGTATTCTTATCTTCCTCACCTCTGTAAATTTTTGGAGCAGTTAAATTTCTCACTATATGAGTCCTTTGCAATCTAAATACTCATAACTGCTGTTAGTGATTTCCAACATACTGCAAACAAAGGTAAAAGAGTAAAACAGTGAGATGATCTTTCCAAGATGTGGCATTAAACTCAAAATAAGAAAGACCTTTTCTCCAGACTCTGACTCAGACTTGTAAAATTTCTTTTCCATCCAATACACCATAAATGGGTATTAAATGCGGTCATCAAATTGTCCACAGAAGAGTAAACTCCCCTATCAAATCGGTGGGTATTTTTGCAAACTGGGACTGGTGAACTGTTTTGAGAAACAATGTAAAAATGTTTCACAACGGGAAGGACTGACAAGTGGAACAAATTTGTCATGGGCAGTGGCAGATTTTTAACCACTTGAAATCTTCAGACTGATGACGGAACAACATGCCTTAGCCAGACCCAATTTGTTGGGACCCAGAACCAGTTTGGCTGTTGTGGTCAGTTAACCTTGCCTAAGGGCCAAACTCCCACCCAGCTGCCCAGTCACTTCCCACCCCAGCAGGAGATGGGGAGAAAACAGGATTAGAAAGCTTGCAGGTCAAGATAAAGACAGGGAGATCACTTACCAGTTACTGTGATGGACAAAACTGCCTCAACTTGGGGAAAATTAACTTAATTTTTCACCAGTTAAAATAGATTAGGGTAGTGAGAAACAAAGACAAACATTAAAACAACTTTCCTCCCCCCTCTCCCAGGCTCAGCGTTGCTCCTTCACTCCCAATTCCTCTACCCCCCCCGACAGTGGCACAGGGGGCTGGGGAGGTGATGGCCAGTACATAATAGTTCCTCGCTGCCACTTCTTCCCTAAGCCGCTTCTACCCTGCTCCAGTGTGGACTCTCCCCTCGAGCTTCAGTTCCTTCAGGAAATAACTGCTCCATCGTGGGTCCTGCACAGCCTGCGGTGGGACCCGCACCACCTCCCCCCACCCTTCCTCCTCCTCCTCCTCCTCCTCTGATCTTGGTGTTCCCACCACCATTTCTCACTCTTTTTGTTACCTCCTCCTCTCTCCGTCCAGCAATTTTGCCTTTCCTTCAATGTTTTCTCAGCTTCACCGATGGGCTCAGCTATGTCCTGCGATGGGTTCAGCCCAGGGCAGCCCCTGGCCTCCTGCCCACACCTTGATGTCAACACGGGAAGAGGGTAAAAGCCAACGGCTGGTACTCGCGTTTGAGAATCAGCACTACGACATTAAAATTTTGTCTGTGTTAATAATATGCACCAAGTGTTCTCATCTAAGCAAGTGCCAACTACCCATCAGTCACTGCTTCCACCCAGCACTCGTAATTGCTTACACCATTTATCTGTAGCCTATTCAAAATCTGAAAAATAAAAACCATATTTTTATAGAAGACAAAGTCAGAACCGAAGATTAGTTTCTGAAATTGGATACAAATCCCACTTTAAGGTTTGTAAATGTTGCAGATTCATGTGGTTTTGACTGATCAACACTTTACTGTAAATATCACCTATCTTGAAAAAGCCACATAGTTTCAATTTCTGCATTTTCATATCTTTCACAAAACTTTCTGCAGAGAATTTGACATACTGTTTAAAATATAAGTAGAGAAAGTCAAACATAAACATTTTATGACAGTTAAAATATTTGCCTGTATATTTGGAATATATCAACAACATATTGTGTTATGCTGTCTTTGAATATTGAAATATAAAAATGCAGCCTGGATATCCTTAATCATGGTAACACTGTTTTATAAATATGGTAATAAATATTAAAACCTATGTAATGCACATATGGAAAACATAGACTTTCTGAGACATGCAGGGTCATTTCTGCTTTGCAAATCATGAACCTTAAGAGAGACATCACTTAAGAGAGACAAAAGAGAGAAGAATTTGGGAGCAGAGTCAAGGATTTATGATAGATCCATATAGGAGCTGTGGAAGATTTAGGCATCTAGCTGCCATTTTATATGCCTAAATCTAAAGGTTACAACTTCAACACCCCATCTAAGATGAAGCCTAACCCATGAGGTACCTGTGTCTTTGACTTTAAAGTATTCCAGGTGTGGAGGACTCTGTTCTGGGCATGTCCTTAAAGGTCACCTTCTCCCTACGTTTCAGCAACACAAAGCGTAGCTCACAGCTGAAACTTTCAGGATTTGCAAACTTCTTTACAAAAGGTGCATTTGAATTTTCAGAGCATGTGGAAACCTCACACAGGTGGGATTATCATTGGGCTCTGCTTTTTATGAGATCAGGCTCAGCTCCTTCTTCTACTTGAAAAACTATAATAATTTATACCTGAACACTATGCTTGCAACAAGCCATCAGGTATTTTAGGGAGAGTTGTCCTTCTATTACCTTCTGTTGAAATTAGAAGCTTAAGAAATCACCATGCAAGGGAAAAGAGTGCAAATAAGAGTGAGAATTATTTTTATTATGTAATAAGTAGGCTCTCATCTGAAAAAGTTCCCATCCTGTTCCAGCAAAATTTGCCAGATTCGCCCATTAAGTATTCATGACAGCAAAAACTGGTGTCCTGTCTTAAAATACTTCAAGTAGCAGAATTCCCTTTGATGACCTTGAGCTGAATGATAGCTCTGTGATGTCTCCTAATGATGCTTTCAGTCTTAAAGAGAGGTTCCTCTCCTTCAGATGTTAAAGTCTTGTGCCAGGAACTGGAAAGCCACTTCTCACCTCCTATGATCCAGGCAAAGTAAAACTCTTTGGGCAAATTCTTAGGGATGAAGGAACAAAAATTGGTCAAGTATAGAGAGGATGGTTTCTAAGTCTACCTTGAAAAACTTTATTTGTATTATTTATTTAGAAAGGTGGGAGGACGATACAGCTTTATGTATCTGTAGGATAAGGCAGGAGAACTGTGTTGTCTGGGATCTTTACTTAAAATTATACATCATGGCTACTAAAACTAACAGGAAATCTGTTGTGCTCTCTGGCATATGCAAAATCAATCTGTTCTATATGAATAATATATTTAAAAATAAGTCACCTGGCAGCATATAGTTCATATAGTTCTTCCCTTTCCACTAATGTCTCTATATTCAGTATATGAACTTTTTAATGTGTTTGTCAGTCAAAGAGAAAGCTGCATGTAAAGGATCTCCTCGTGAGATACTTCTGCAGTGATGAAGGAATAGATTATTGTTTCCTCGTGCCCCCTGAACTTTGCAGAAGGGCAGCTGATAAAGAACTAGCCAGATCCAGGCAGATGCCCATTGCTTCTCACTCCTCCAGAACTCACAGGGAAAAATATATAACTTGTGGTTAATTCACTTCTACCATGATTTTCCCGCTACCAATATATTTGCAACCAGAGTGTGGTGCTAGTAAAAGCTAGAGGCTGGCAGCACTTCTGTAGTAAACACTGAATGGAAGAAGCCTTTGAGTATAAATCACATAAGAAACAGCATCAGCAAGAGCAAATAATGCACACACTTATGTGGAAAAATAAGTTGGCTAGTACACGGAAATTATATTAAGGCTGCAAGCAGAAAAAAGGTGCTAGGACTAATGAAGAGAAGGATGCAGCTGAGAAAGAAAATGGAGTCTGTATAATGATAGAGGACTAGTTTATGACAATTGGGTAGCTGAATAGATGGAAGATATACACTGGGAAGTGAATATGGAAGCTTTGCTCAGAATGAGAACTAAAAGTGATGAAACCGAGAGGAAGTCATAAATCTGGTGACTTACAAGAATTATTTTATGTAGTCATTTGTGCCAATCATTCCACATAAAATTACAGACAGTTTCTGCTTTGAGGTGTCACAGGGTGAGCATTCAGGAAAATGAATGACACTAGATCGTTTTTGTACAAATCCATAACAACCTACAAAAACAAGGAAGACTATTTAAAAGAACTCATTTTGGGGTCAGCCAAATCACTGCATGGGAGGACTCTAATACTCTATCAGGGCTATATAAAAGGAGCACATAAGTTGCCATACAACAACTTTGCAAACAATGGTGAAGCAGAATAGGTGACAGCCAGCTTGCATATTAACAAAAGAAAAGCAGAGATGTGTAAAGCCCTGAAGAGTTACAACAAACTTGATTTTGCTTTGACATAGTACGGACACGTAACAGAACTATTTTATATAAAAACAAAGAGCTCTGAACTCAAACTGGAAAGTAACAGCAACACTTTATATATGCATATTGGATGCCAAAGTGGAATGGAGGTGGAGAAATTAAAATAAATAAAATGTCTTCTGTAGCAAGCTATTGCAATTTACAGAATTCTTGCCTCTGACAACTTCCCAAGGTCCCTCAGCTGAATACTGACACACAGAATAATGGAAAATAGCACTTTTTATCGTAGGCTATGGTTTCCAGCAGTATCAATAAGCTGAAGGACAATAGAAAAGTGATTACTCCATTAATCCACAGGACCAAATTTAACACAGCAAAATATCATCTCTACAAACACCCTAATGAATTTTCAGGCAAAGCAAAACTGTGAGGGTTGATTTCAGGATTAATTAGTGCTTTTAAAGAAATTTTGAGACATAGCAGAATACCTTTCACTAAGTATCACCCATCTTGGATGCTTCCTGCCCAGTGCAAAAGTGGAGAGAGGGAGAGATTTGTTTTTGTTTCATTTAAGGCAGATCATAAACCATGTTTTCTTCTGAAAAAAGAGAAATTTCTTCCCAGGGTAATAAAAGTTCTAGTGAACTTTGATCTTCCTCTTAAAGAGTGTAAACAGATGCATATTTATAAAAAATGTGAGTTAAGATAAATAAGTTACACAGTAGTACTCAATCACTTGTTCTTTGCTGCGATCTTTTCCTTTTTCTGTAACTTGTATATTTTCTTTGTAAGTATACTGGGTCCAGGGCCCAAGGTGCTGACTCTGTTCTTCCTTATACCTCTGGAAATTAGAGTGGCGATATGATTTTAAAACTAGGGAAATGAACATCAGAACTGGGTCTCTCTTCTCTGTATTTGACTCTGAAACACCTAGCACACACTGAGAGAGAGGTGCATGAATAATGAGGAATAGTTATAAGAAGGAGGCAAGTGGCCTTTGCTCTTTTCTCAGCCTAATAGCAGAAGACCTTGAGAACTTGACCTACTGAAGAATAAGGCATAAATCTGCTAAACAACTATGAATATATGCAATATAGTGCCTTCTAAGGACTTGGGAAATTCTTTTCATTGTTCTGACCTCAAGAGGGTCAGTATTGTTATCTCCTGGCAATGAAACACAGTTGAGACTGGTGTCTTGTTTTTTGAACATTAAAGAGCTTCTATGATGAAGCAGGCAAGACTTGGACAGCATAGATTTCTCCCAAGCTAAAATATGTATGAAGCTCTTGGCTATTCACGTAAGACTCATAAATGATGGAGGCTCCATGCTTTCTAAAAGCTTTGGGAAATTTAATGGCTTGAATGACTCCACATACAGCCTATTTAAGCTAAATATTAGAAGAAATAGCTCCTTCTCACAGTCATCAACCCTAGCTATGATTTCTAAAGCAGTATCAACAAAAAGTGCAATAAAGCATTATCATTATACACAGGCTTATCAGCTTTAATGTAAGTAGTAACTTCACCTCTTTCTTTTTTTATAGATGCCATAGGAAAGTGAGTCTAACAGAACAGTGAATATTTTGGTCAGGTCCCTTCTACACATGTTCTGTGATTCCCTTTTTGGACACAGAGAGGAGATAACACTATCGGCTCTGCTAGCATGACTAAGGTTGATACAGATGGGAAGGCATGTCCTAGAAGTAATAGTAGAAGCTTTCTTATTGATGATAATGATATGTAGCTTATACATCTAGTGAGTCTTTCCTCCATTTTACCATGCAGCCACCCCCTTGGGTTGGCACACAGTCTTCTCTTCCCACACAACAGGGTTGTCTTGGAGCCACTGAATATCTTTATTTTTCTACCTTTCTTATGACTATTGAACAGGACAAAAAGATACGGACCATTGGGCTTTTGTAACCATTGAAACTCTGCTCCCACTTAAAAAGCGCATGTGGCACAGGCTTGGGAAGAGGAGAGTTAAAATTCCTGCCTGCACTTTAAGTATCCTATTAAAGGAAGAAAAGTCATCAGTAGAAATGGGAGTATCAGCTGGTCTAAACAACTTTGTAGCAAGCTGTTGACTCTTCATATTCTTTTTCCAACACTGGAAATAAAATAGATGCACACTGAACTGCTTTTGTTATTCTGTTAGCATTCTGATAGGTAGGTGCCATTCAGTTTCATATTGGACCCTGTCTTCCATATGGGTGTTGCTTACACAAACAACGATCTAATAATGGCAAATTGAAGTATAAATACGTTCCTTGATACATATGCTAAATATCAAATGGAGTTTTAATTTGGGTAGTGATCAGCAACTTCTGCCAAGAATGAGATAGCAAGGTGGGTGGACATATTTCTGCACAGCCTCTAGGGAGGGAAGTAACCCTATGTGATCCCAGTGTTTCTAGGTACATCTGTGGTATCTCTCAGCACCCTATATTTCAGGAAGTCAGCCTGTTTGTGAAGTTATTGTAAGGTAGCAGCGGGCATAAGTAAAACACTGCTAATATAGTACTTGGCCAAAAGTAGCCTCCCCTGTAGGAGTTTGTTTATAAATTGCTTTGGTCCACTTGACAAGGTCAAATCCATTCTCTTAATGATGAATCTCATCTGTTCTGGTGCAGAAAGAAATGTTTTCTTTCACTTCTACGTGTGGTAAGAGCTCATTCATCTCTGTATGTTCTAAAGGGAAATCTAGCTACATCAGAGAGAGAAGGAGTATTCAGAGGGCAACTGATGGCCA
This sequence comes from Buteo buteo, assembly GCF_964188355.1. NCBI lineage: Eukaryota > Metazoa > Chordata > Aves > Accipitriformes > Accipitridae > Buteo > Buteo buteo. The sequence goes on from NC_134196.1 coordinate 7,983,207, forward strand.
GGAAGATATATTGAATTCACTTTCCTGGGACAGACATTCAAATGGTAACAAGTGATAGAAAACAGCTCTATATTTCAGCATGATGTGTGTTCTCTCTCTTATGATTAAACCCCCTGTGGGCCATCTGCATTTAATGGGTTAGAACTACTTTGTAGCTGCAGTTTTTTCCTTCCATGGCTCTTATTTATTTGAGAGGAGACCAAACTGCACTCTTAAAAGTGCAGCATGTAGGAAACACTGCCAAAAGAACGAGAATGAAAAGGCAAATTTATGGGCCAGTGTTGTTTTAAGCATTTAGCAGTATAAATAGGAAGTGTAGATAAATGTGGACATATAAGTGACTCTCTGTTTATCTCAGTTACATTATTTGCCTAAATTCCAGAAGAGAATTAGCCCAATTAGTTTATATAAGGGTTAATGCTCTGCCTCTGGACTAGCGATTTAGCATATGTGTGGAACTGTTTTCAAACTAAAACTAACACTCCTCCTTAGAACAGGTCTTCCTAAAAAGAAAAAGCATTGCTCGGTTCATCCTTGTCTCTCTGATCCTTAAAAAAAAGTCAGATACAAATATGGAAACTACTGTAATGAATTAGATGTAAACCACTGATTTAAGAAAGTTCAGTGTTTTAAAAATGGCAGAATGGACTACCTAACAAAAAAACATTCATATAAACTAAGTAATGTTGTTCAAGGACAATTTGATTTTAGCATAGTAAATCCATTATGTATTTATTAGGGATCATATTCTGCGCCCAAGTGAAGTCACTGGCAAGATTCCCGTTAACTTCACTTAGGATTTGATCATAGGGAGATTTTTGAGTAGAGTTAAGGAAATTTCATACCTCTGTCACCACTGAGTTTTCTGGCTCTAAATATTCAATAAACTCCCAGCCAATGAGTGTATTTTCCTCTTTTCTCATTGTATATATTACTTAACCATTCACTAAATAATACTCACTAACTCAAATCTCTATTCCAGACCTTTTCCTAAAAGGCTCCCAAATTCATTCAGTATTTTATTTATTCTATGTGTTCAAGAGACATCTGACAGATTTTTCCATATGTAAATATGCATTTCACTATATATTAAAATGTTTATAAAGACTAATGAGGAAATCATTCTTAGTACTTTAGAAGGTGAGTTGTTCCCTTAATATCACTTTGAAAGAAAAATGCAATGAACATGTTTTGTATTGTCATTCTCACAGTTAAAGATCTCAGCTGATTTCCATTTTTAATGATTAAAAAAAAAAATCATTTGAGTAAATACACCTAAGTAAATACAGCCTTATACAGATTCAGATATTTCTGTCTCTCTTTGAGGACACTGTTTAATAAAGCTTTCATTTTAACTGTACCCTTCTCTTTCTTCTCAGAAAGGTAAAAACATTGTGAAAGTGTTAACTAGGGCCTTATTCCACCTACAAGCAGTTTGTTAATCATAATCAGGCTGGATTTAACAACAACAACAAAAAAAGTTCTGGTTTTTAATGAAAAAAAGTCTTTAACCTTCTTAGCTGTCCCTCTCCATATCAATAAATTGCTCATTCGCAAAGCAATTTTGGGTGCAGGAGTCTAATCTTTTGTAACTACAGATTATAGCAGAAGATTTGGCCCAGCTGTAATGATAGTGGGACTATACTAAACTGTGTTTGGTATGTGCATATGGATATTCTCACAGGAATACAAGGCAGGGAGGATCAAGCCTTTTTCAATTATTTTTCATAATTAAAGGATGCAGAGACCATCATTGCCTCAGCTTCTGAGACATGAAGCAGCCAGCTGTTAGGTTAGGGAGGGTCGCTGTAGTTAGAGCACGGAAAAGACTCATGTAACAGCACCTTGTGAGCCACCAAGTTCCACTGCATAAGCCAGTCAGAAAGTCTGATTGTTGTCCTAAACCTATAACCTATAGTATTCCAAATGATCTTTTTCATGCTAACAACCTTATTGACTTTGATCAATATTATTGCCTGTACATTGATGGATTTATTAGTCTAGCCTACTGCTTACTCCTATGGGAATAATCCTTGTTATGAAGGTGGGCAGCATGAGCAAAGATGAAGTTTTGACCTATTGAGTGTGAAGCCTCAAAACAGCCCTTATTCTTTGAGAAGATCATGGATTTTGAAGACTTACCTGTTTGGGGCTTTTTTTTTTTTTTCTCATATATTGAAAAAATCAACAACATCTCATGTGTGGACTGCATTCAAACAGACAGGTTTGGCTAGGAGCTATGTAATTTTCACGTTGTTATTTAAATAGAGCAAAAACAACTGACAGAAAACAGGTCAATATCTCGAATACATCTTATGTGAGAGTGTTGTGATATGTTCCTTCATTTGCACGCCACAGCCAGAAATGAAGTGCAACCCCATAGCATTTCAGCTCTTTTTATAGAAAACTAAAGCCCATCACTTTTTATAACAATACTGTTATTGCATTCAATGAACTACTTTGGCTTAGAAGCACATCTACATTTTTCTATCTATGCCCCAGAAAAGCTGGGTGAAATTACCTGCCCAGTTACGCTGGTGGTGCACCAGACGCAGGCGTTGTCGTTTCCAGTAAGGGCCGCTTCTTCTGCCCCTCTGCCCGCCTTCCCGCCTCCCGGCGGTTCGCCCCGCCCCTTTCCCAGGGGATTGTGGGAAGGGCGGTGGGCGGGGCCGGCGGTCCCTGAGCCTCAGTTTCTCCTCAGGGAGGTGGCAGTGCTCCTGGGCTCCTCTGGAGTTGGTGCTCCGCCGTTCCTTCAGCCTTTTGCAGCTTTTGAGTTGGCGCAGCTGTCTGAGCAGAAGTGTTGTGATATTTGGGGAAGGAGCGGTGGCTGTTTGAGGTAAGAGCTTCAGACCCAGTCAAGGTTCACCAGTGTGTACAGTGGAAAGTACACTTGTATGCAGCTGGGTTTTTTTCAGGTCAGTAGTTTTGCATTGAACACTCAGGGGTGGTAAGATGTTTTTTAATAAGCTTGTGGTGCAAAGAAGAATGGCCATGATCTGGGAATTTGGTAGACGTGCTGATCTGACTGTCAGTGTGCTTTAATGCTCTGCGCTCATGCTGCCTTAAAAATCCAGGGAAAGAAGACCTGAAATTCATGATTAAAGAATGTAGAGACTAGATGCTTCTCCCCAAAATTACTCTTTAATTACCCAATATATTTTTACTGGCAGTGATAGTCATACACCTACCAGCCTTGCCCCTTCAAGACTTACTTGGGTCCTTTCTATCCCTCCTTAAACTCACACTGTTCTTGCAAATACAGATAGGAGAGGTCGCAATAAAAGAATTCTTACGCTCACAGGTCCTGCCGAGATTTAGGTGGTGGAATTCAGGTGAGAGAGGGAAGGAAGGGATACCCTGGGTTTACGTTTTCTCCTTACTCCAGCACTACACCCTGACTCTCCTCCCAGAAGCACATTCTGCTATTCCCAGCCACCGTACCCCCATACTTGCTGCACACTCCTTCTCTCATATGCACACCTCACATCCAGTGCTTGCCCAGCCTGCTGCTTATTTTACACAATTTAAATCTAAAATACGTCCTTTCAACTACCATAAATTTACATTCCACATGTTCACTGAATAAGTTTGCTTATACCACCAATATTTCATATGATAATTCACCAGTGTACCACAGCTGTCTTGTGTCGCACTGGCAATACAAAGCAGCTGTAAACCTAGTTAAACTAGATACATATTACAGCTTCTTCGGGCTACTCAAAAGTGGTATAAAATAAATCAATACCAAGCTTTGGGTAACTCACAATGTCTTACTATCATGCTGATGCCAGCCAAATCTAAAAAGATCACTGTGGAGAGATAAGAAGGGGGTATGCTGGAGATGAGATGAGTGGGTCACTTGTTCATTGGGTATGAAAGTGCTGGGGGAAAAAAAAATCAGTGCCTTGTCACAGGAAGAACTTCCCCCGAAACATTTTTAATTTTAGCAGTATAAGTGTTTTAAATGAGTTCCAACTCTAATCAGTGTGATTTAACTCCGATTAATAATTAATCTAATCAATAAAATAGTAATTAATCTGTGCCATTTTGAAAACACTGCAATATTTTATTCTTTGCAAGCAAAATAATTTACTTCTATCATGCTGAAGTCTCTCAGTATTAAATGCAGAGTATTGGTCATGTTTGTTAAATTATATACTTCAGGGCCTTACTGTAAAATTCACAGTCAAAATAAAATGCTTTTAAAATATCGGACTGGATTTTTTCAACACTTGACAGTGTAAAATATTATGACAGTAAAGAAGTGAAGTGAGAAATATAGTTCTTTTCAGCTTATCCTCAGCAACAAAAGATGCCTTCATTGATATGTTCCTGTGGTATGTAACACTACTGATTAAACTGTAGGTAGAAATCAGTCGTGCCAAATTTTTCTGACCATCTTTATGGTAATGGGACTGGGTCTCTAGCTGCTAAATGCAGTGTTGTCCATCGCTCACATGAGTCTGTACAAATCTTAAAGAGGACTTTTAATTTTCACAGATAAACTTACATCTGTTCAAAAAAGTGTTCAACTACAGGCTTAACATTTTCAAATTGTTGATGAATCAATCATAGGACAAAAAACAGTGCAGCGTTATGTCATCACAAATTCTTCACAGCAATAATTACAACAATATTTCACTTTCTCTTTTAACAGGATAGGGACTCTTTGCCCAGAAGTTCTATAAATTTACTTCTCAGCATTGCATGATGATCACATATCTCAAACATTAGTTAAAGTACTTGGCAGGAAGGCTATGTAAATCACCTCCTTTTGTTTTTAGTGCATTTGCCACATGTTGAAGAAGCAGCGAAAAGATTAGTTGCTCATGCTAAGAAATCATTAAGTGGATAAAATCAAAGCACAAGAACACAAGTCCTGTCAAATGTGGGAGTACAGTCCAGTGGAAAATAAACCCCTTTACCTTGAGAAGAAACTTACTCAAATTATTTGCATATACTGAAATGCCTCTTTTCTAGAATTTTCTTATAAAAAGGGAACCCTACAAATAGCCCGGTTGGCTCTATTTGCACTATTTGTGGAATAAGGAGCTACTCATCTTGGTTGAAAAAGCCTGAGTCTGGCCTTAAGCCAGCGTGGGCCAGATTCTGCCATCCTTACCGGAGCTGAATAGTACCTTAAGCTGGGCCTGATTATGAACCGATTACTCATGTTGTGCTGAGCGGCTCTTTGCATGAATGGGGCCATTGTGAATAAACATTTACAAGTGATTCACAATTTGGCCTATGTGAGTAGTCTCACTCGCATCAATGCGTCTACTCATGGAGTAAAGCACGACTAAATAGAAGTGGCAGAATGTGACCCTGTTGTAGTACTTGACATCTAACACGAAGATACTTTTTCATTAGCTAAATGAAACGCTGCAACCAACAGACTATCATTCATTCTTTGAGACGAGGCTGATGCAAGAGCATGACAAGCTTAACGCAGGCCTGCAACTTATCACACCTCAGGTTTAATGAAGGGTTGAATACCTGTTTGTCTAATGCGTAAAGTTATGCTAGCAACATGTAACAAATAATTTCCATTGCTAAAATTGAGGATGAAGAATTAATTAGAATTGTATCCCTTTCACTCAATTAAAATCAGCAGGAAGATGACATAGTCTTTTATTTTCCCCTTTGATTTTGAAGGCTTCAAGCATATAAAAATGTTGTAATGTTTTGAAAATGGATGTTTATTCTCCCCAAGTATTCTGTCACTGCAATAAATTCCTAGGAATTGTTTAATTTACTCTTGACATAAGAAGCCCTGTAAAAATGATCTTTTTTCTGGATTGCAGAAGACAATAATAGCAAATTCTGCTATCAAAATAAATAAGAAAACTGAAAGAGAGGCAACAATAAAAATGGCTTGAAGCTTGCCAGCTAAGCTTTTGCTTCTTTACCCACTAATGATGCTTTAATAAAAATTATCTGGAAATCACACTGACATGTTTTAAATACTATAATTCAAAAAATGATTATGTTGAAACTAGAGAAGAAAAAAAAAAAGAAAAACACATTTTAGAACTGGAAACGGTTTGACCTGCTAAAAAACCCTTGTATTTCCACCACTTTCATCCTTCTGCATGTGGCACAAGTGTCTATATAAAACTAGTATCTTTACCTGTACTAATAAAATTATTTTTTTGCTTTAAATCATAAGGCTCATTTTACTGCTGTCTAAACAGACCATAAAAAAGGAAAAGATGAATTCTAGCCAGAGTACTCTGTCCCAGTTCCTCAGGCCAAAGTTGAAGTTCATTTTTAGAAGAACAATAAAATTAGGAAACCACAAATTGGAGTATATGTATGTGTTAAACTTTGAGTTTATTACTAGTGGCAAGTAGGACAACCTTCCTTTCAATCAGCTGTGTAAGAATCTGCTGTAAAATTCCCGTCTTCAACTGATCCGAATGGTTTCAAAGTTTGTTTATCTCACTGAAAGATTACCGAATGGACCCATCTCCTATTTTTGTTTTCAAGTTTAGCCTCCTGGGTGGGAGCAGAGACAGTTTGGGGGTTCCTGGGAGTTTGGTTGTGCGAGTAGTGGTAGTTCTGCCGTTGCTGCGATGAACCGTGCGTCCCTGATCTTCCCTTCTCCCCCCGCCCGCCCTCTGTTCCTCACTAATGGCCAGAGAGAAAAGCAAGAAGGAGCAGGGGGTGCCCAGAGAGTTGTATCCTGTTCTAATCACAGCCATGCAAGTCCTTCTTTATTTCAATTAATTTACTTTGCCTTTATGAACCTGAGAGACTGACTGTTGCTTTCAAAGAGGCTGACATTTCACTCATCTGAAGGAGCTTGGAATGTGACAGGGGAAAGGGAGGAGAAGTAAATCAAAGCAGATAGCAATTCTCCAGATGTAAAGTATTTTTCTTCTCCTCTATTTTTTTTTCCACCAGAAATGTCAGAAAGTCTGCTGACATTTTAATTCCTTTGTGATAGGCTGGGAGCTGAGGGCCAAATCCTGCTGCCACTGCAGGAGAAAAGATTTTTCTTATCAACTTTAAAGGGAGCAAACCAGTCTTACACTCTGAAAAAAAACCAAAACAAATTAGCAAAGTGTCAACAAACTGTAACTAAAACTAAATGAAATGTACTCTTACAACATCTTGAGATCAGTTACAGACTGAAACTGGCAAGCCTTGTTGGACTTTTTTCTTTTCAATTTGACCAGAGCATAACAAAAACCAGTTAGTAAGACTGACTGGATAGGAAGTAAGACTGTGCTGTTGTTGTGGGGTTTTTTTCTAAATCTGGATTCTGTTGAAAGTTTCACAGTACTATTCCATGCTCTCTTCTAGTCACCTAAGTTTCAAAATAACCTATCTGCAACTTTAAAGATTTCATTTAAACACTACTCGACTTACATAAACTGTGCATGTCTTTGAAAACTCTATTAAACACCATGATCCTGCTTTTAGTGATATGTTTGGCAAAAGAATCTCATTGTCTTTAACAGGAATACACTCAGGTCCATAAAATTGGACATAAAAAACTCCAAAGAAAGGAGTACCTTCTATTCTTATTACCTTAGTTGTGCATTGATGTAACTCCAACGAGCTCGACATGCAGTTAGCAAAACAGCAGAGCTGGCTCAGAGCAGCAGCACAGTGCTGAGAGAGTTAGGTCTACAAATTCCACCTACAACGTGCACAATGGTATATTTCCTTCTCTGCGTGGTGTGCTTAGAGATTTACTTCATGGTTTTCATCTAATAAATTTATTTTCCTTTCCCTTATGAAGTATTCATTTGTGAAGCATTAATTTTGTATACAGGACTGCTAAAAACCAATGGAGTAGACATATTTGCTTAATAGTTTTATTCTTTTTTGTGGGTTCTATAATCATATTTCATCAACCGGTACAACAAGACATATTTCTATATAAAAACCAAAACAAAGAGGGCTTGTTGAGCTTGATGCATGGTAAATCTATTTGGTTTATTCTTGTTTTATTGTTAAATATTATATTGCATTTGTTTAAGCAGACATCGTGTATATTGTGATTTCTAGCATTCCACACACAGCAGCTTATTGTTGTGTCCTTTAAATATGGGAAATAAAAATGTTTTCAGTTTGCTATTTAAAAAAAAAAAAAGGAAATGAAGAAAGGGTACTGCTATATTACATGGCCCAGGAAATATTGGCAGCATGCTCTTTGGCTTTCATCCGTAGAACTGCAATGCTGGAGGACCTCCTTTCAAACTCCGGCTTGGTTTCAAAAGCATGTCCATTGGTTGCCCCGGAAAGTAAAGAGTCAGTGAAAAAATTATTGAGGGGCACGTGGCTGAACTGATTCTGGTGGTTTGAAAAGCCTGTGTAGCCAGAATCTGTCCGCGGTGAATGGGAATAAGGTGTCATACAGGAGGACGTATCTCGTGGCAGCATGCAGGAGGTAACCACAGAACCGCTAGCCGCGTTCCCTGCCCACAGATTGTTCTGAATCTGGAACATATAAAATGAATAAGATTAAATTTAAATAGTTCATCTTTTGTTTTCTGCAATGCTTGGTTTGCTTTATTTAACACATCCATTATTACTTCTCCTCTAAAACAAGCAGCAAGTACTTAACTAGTTCTCTGCAATCCTATTAGAAAATACCATGAAGACATTAACATGAGTCAAAACACTGGATCATTCACTTCAGAGCAAGGGCTGCTGAATCATATTCCTTGCTCTGTCATCCATTTGCTCTCCGGTTCTACCCTGAGTGTTTACCATTGAACCTCAGGATGCCATCAGCCCAGCCAGTCAGTAAAATTAGTGGAAGCGCACAACTGACTTCAAAGAAAAGGTGTCAAAAGAGCGTACAATATCATAGCTGTTTTCACCATAAAAGCTTCTCCTCATCAGAATTCTTTCTTAACTGTAACGGTAGGAAACAGTATAAAAGGGTGAACAAAACAAACCAGGATTTCTCAAGCGGCAAAGCCCAGCAAGTATTTGCAAAATTAAATATTGAGAAGCCTTGCATAATTACTTTAAAACAAATGAATCCATAAAATACAGGCATGGTTGATAATACATTCAAGAGATTTTCCTAAAGTTGTTTCAAAGATGGTCTTAAGATAAAATTTCTTTTTGTGATGTTTTTAGACAAAATTCTACTTGGAGGCATTCCTGTTTCAGCTCTGTCTTAACTGGCTGCACTGTGCGTCCCTGGAAAACGTTGCATGACAGACTAGGACACAAACTTTGTGGTTACCAGCAATGTCTGCTGAAGATCTGGAGTAACCACGTATTCAAGCTTTGATGTGTAATGCCTTCTATACTTGGCAGTCACTTAAAGCTTCATTCTGAGTCTCAGGCCTTCCCCTATCGTCTATCTATAGATGCTATTTATGGATAGGTATTTTTCACTTCTTTGTTACTAGATGAACAGATGGAAAGATTTTCA